>NC_137329.1:103408778-104093778 GCF_965287045.1 Carcharhinus amblyrhynchos
CAGAAAGCCTCTGCCAAGATTTAAAGCTCCTAAAATTATCCAAATGAGCAAAATGATTCCAAAAATGAATTATAATCCGCATACTCACAACTCACCTTAATTATCCTAACTCCTCACCTCTTCATTCCCCTGGGCCTCTCGATTGATTGGATTTTTAATGGTCTTAATTAGCCCTTCAATTGCCAGTGAGCGCACCTCCGATATTAGTGCATGCCTGCCAACTGAAATATCGTGAGGTGGCACAGTAAGCTCTGCCGACAACGTCACGTGCCCTTTCACACTGCATCGGGGCTGCCACGTCTCTGCGCAGCAAAAGTAAAATTCAATGTTATAGAATCATAGAATCCCTACAGTGCAGAAGGAGGTCATTCGGCCCATCGTGTCTGCACCGACCACAGTCTCACACAGGCCCTATTCCCGCAACCCCGCATATTTACCCTGCTATTCCCCCCGACACGAGGGTCAATTTAGCATGGCAAACCAACCTAACCAGCACATCTTTGGAGTGTGGGAGGAAACCAGAGCACCTGGAGTAAACCCATGCAGACATGGGGAAAATGTACAAATTCCACACAGACAGTGACTCAAGGCTGGAATTGAACCCGGTTCCGTGGTGCTGTGAGATATCAGTGTTAACACTGTGCCACCGTGTTGCCCATTTGCTCCGATCTGGGGGGGGGGGTCATGCCACTCGTAAAATTTAGGCTAAGTTTTCTTTCTCACTAATTGGTATTGAATTTTAAAAGTGCTGTGAGGTGGGCACTACAGAACCTGAAATCAGTGGAAAACACAGCTAGCTTCGAGCACTGCTGCCACAATACTTTAAAATTTATTTATTCATTAGTCACAAGTAAGGCTTACATTAACATTGCAATAAAGCTACTGTGAAATTCCCCTAGTTGCCACATTCCAGCGCCTGTTTGGGTCAAAGCACCTAGCCAGCACATCTTTCAGTCTGTGGGAGGAAACTGGAGCACTCGGAGGAAACACACACAGACACAGGGGAAACATGCAAACTCCACACAGACAGTGACCCAAAACGGGAATTGAACCCAGGTCCCTGGAGCAGTGCTAACCACTGGTGACACCGTGCCACAATTTTGAATGTCCTAGAAGTTAAAATGCTTAAAAAGATAGCTTTGTGTCAGGTTTTAGAAAAAAAAGAAGACTGCATACATATCAAATGCCAAACACACAAAAATTTGCACACTTACTCTTGTTGAGAAGCTATTTTGCAGTGACAGAGAAGAAAAGCTTAGCTGCCCTATTAGTCAAGTGATCCAGCTCAGGTTCTGATCAATTGTAATTTACATTCACATTGTTCCTTTAGAAGTAAAAATGTTCGGAAGCAGTGATTCATAGCCTGAACAATTCATTCTGAAACAATATCTGCAATTGTAAAGAGAGAGAGAATTCAGCTTATTCAAATCAATAGAGTGTTTGAAAAAAGAAGAGAGTTATTACTATTTAAATGTTCTCCCCATTTAGCACATTTTCTCTTTGGTGGTTTCAAGGATAAATATTGCTGACGTGCCAAATGAAATGGCATTAAAGCAGTTTATTGACCTTCATGTCACCATATTCTTGCTATCATGTTGGGACAACAGCAAAAGGTAATATTACTGTTATAACATTGTAAATTCAATCTGGGAGGCCAACACTGGAAGAAGAGGATATATATCAAATAGCTTAGCTTATGTTTGCAAGATCCATCATGGTTTCAGTCTCTAGATTGTCAGTGCTTTTTGTGAACCATTTTTATTATTGTATTGATGGTGCTTACGATCAACATGTGAGTCTGCTGTAGCTGTCGGCACTATCAAAGGAAATGCTATTTTTTCTCAAATCAGTAACCAGGGAAACTTCTTTTATTCCCCCTGGGTTTTCTCGACTGCTTTGGAAGTCGGCAAGGTGACCAGCAAAAGCACGGAGTCAATTCAATAGGTGTGCAGGAAGTAAAACAAATGAGTTAGAAGTACAAATTGCATTAAATGGGTAAGCTGTAACCATTACTGGCTATGTTGTTACTCATTCATGGAATGTGGGCCTCGCTGGCTGGCCAGCATTTATTGCCCATCCCTAGTTGCCCTTGAAAGACAGTTGAATGTCAACCACATTGCTGTGGTCTGGAGTCACATGTAGGCCAGGCCAGGTAAGGATGGCAGATTTCCTTCCTTAAAGGACATTAGTGAACCAGATGGCTTTTTCTAATAATCGACAATGGTTTCACGGTCATCAGCAGATTCTTAATTCCAGATATTTTAATTATTGAATTCAAATTCTACCATCTGCTGTGGTGGGATTTGAACTGGGGTCCCCAGGACATTAGTTGAGTTTCCTCAGTCCAGTGATAATACCATTAGACCATTGCCTCTCTCTAAACACCCTGAGTATGATGGTTTCAAGTTACAATGTAGAAAGCCGAGAGAAAGTATTGATAAAAGGTGCAATTACCATAGGAGAAAGATAAGTTTATGCCTATCTCTAATATTGTGCAAGTGAAGCAGTGCACTCCTTTCACACTAGCCTACTGTATTCACTGCTCATACCTCCTTTGTGCTAGGGAGACAAAGACAGATTGGGGGGAAAGCGCCTTGCCGGACATCACCATTCTGTTCCCAAGCGTGACCCTTCTCCTCCAATAAGTCTGTCAATCTTAATTCCCCACCTAGCTATCCCACTGATAAGGCCTCAGCCTGCTGCACTGTTCCAATGAAACTCAACATAAGCTGCAAGAGCAGCACCTCATCTTCTGATTAGACACTTCACAGCCTTCTGGACTCAAACATTGAGTTCAACACGTTCAGGCAGTAAATGCTGTCCCCCATTGTTTCCCTTGTTTCTTTTGGTATAAGAACATAAGAACATAAGAAATAGGAGCAGGAGTAGGCCTTCGAGCCTGCCCCGCCATTCAATAAGATCATGGCTGATCTGTCGTGGCTCAGTTCCACATTCCCGCCCTCTCCCCATAACCCTTAATCCCCTCGCTTATCAAAAACCTATCAACCCGCGTCTTAAAAATATTTAGCGAGGTAGCCTCCACCACTTCAGCGGGCAGAGAATTCCAGAGATTCACCACCCTTTGAGTGAAGAAGTTCCTCCTCAACTCCGTTCTAAACTGCCCCCCCCTTTATCTTGAGGCTGTGCCCCCTAGTCCTACTATCCTTTCTGAGCGGGAAGAGTCTCTCCACCTCTATCCTATCCATCCCATTCATCATCTTATACGTCTCAATGAGATCTCCCCTCATTCTTCTAAACTCTAACGAGTACAAGCCTAATTTATTCAGCCTCTCCTCATAGCTCAACCCCCTCAACTCCGTCATCAGCCTAGTAAACCTCCTCTGCACTCCCTCCAAGGCCAAAATATCCTTGCGTAAGTACGGCGCCCAAAACTGCACACAGTACTCCAGCTGCGGCCTCACCAATGCCCTATACAGCTGCAGCAAGACCTCCCTACTTTTATATTCAATCCCCCTCGCGATGAAGGCCAGCATCCCATTCGCCTTCCTGACCACCTGCTGCACCTGCAGGCTGGGTTTTTGCGACTCATGCACAAGGACCCCGAGGTCCCTCTGCACCGTCGCCTGCTGCAGTTTTTTGCCACGTAAGTAATAGTCCTTCCTACCATTATTCCTACCAAAGTGGACCACCTCGCACTTGCCAACATTAAATTCCATTTGCCATTTCCTGGCCCATTCGCCCAGCCTATCTAGATCCTTCTGCAGACTCTCCACACCCTCCGCACAATTTGCCTTTCCACCAATTTTGGTGTCATCAGCAAATTTCGACACCCTACACTCGGTTCCCTCCTCCAGATCATCTATATAAATGGTAAATAGCTGAGGCCCCAGCACCGACCCCTGGGGCACTCCACTAGTCACCAACCGCCAATCCGAATAGCACCCATTGACCCCCACTCTCTGCCTCCTATCTGACAACCAGTCCTCTATCCACGCTAACACCCTACCCCCAACTCCATGCCCCCTGACCTTCTGCAATAACCTCTTGTGAGGTACCTTGTCAAACGCCTTCTGAATATCAAGAAAGACCACATCCACCGGCTCTCCTCTATCCACCGCACTAGACACATCCTCATAGAACTCCAGTAAATTTGTCAGACACGACTTCCCTTTAACGAAACCGTGCTGCGTCTGCTCTATCAAGCAGTTCCCCTCAAGATGCCTCGCTATTTTCTCCTTGATCACGGATTCTAACATTTTACCTACAACAGACGTTAAACTAACAGGCCTATAATTCCCTGCCTTTTGCCTGGCACCCTTCTTAAACAACGGCGTAACATTAGCCGTTTTCCAATCTTCCGGCACTTCCCCGGAATCCAGCGACGTCTGGAAAATAACCACCAAGGCATCCACTATCACCTCCGCCATTTCTTTCAGGACCCTCGGATGCATTCCATCCGGTCCTGGGGACTTGTCCACAATCAGCCCCTCCAGTCTGTCGAGCAAAAAGGGGTACATGCAGCGTCCCTGGGTATTCCAGCTAGCAGTCCATCTGCGCCAGGTACATAGAATCATAGAATCATACAATGCATAGGAGGCCCTTCAGCTCATCGAGTCTGCACACGCACACGAGAGACAGCTGAACTCTCACCTCATCTCATTTATCAGCAACTTATTTTATTTCATTTCTCTTTTCTTGTCCCATCACCGATTCTCCTTGGCCCTAGAGGCCTAGCCTTTCAATCCCTCCTGCACTCCACCCCAACACAAACCTTCCTATTGTCCTTGCCCTCCCCAATCATAGTTCAAAATCTATTACATCTCTAACTTTTCCTAGTTCTGATGAAAAGTCACAGACCTAAAATGTTAACTCTTTTTCTTACTCGACAGATACTATCTAAGCTGCTGAGACTTCTTCCACCATTTTCTGTTTTTAATTCAATAATGGTGAAGCCATGAACCAATAGAATGGTGGAGCAGGCTTGAGGGGACAAAAGGCCTATCCTGTTCCTATTTCTTATGATCTTATGGAAACATCATAGGTAGATAAAGAATAGCAAAGATTTGCAGTTCACATAGGAGTTACCTACAGACCTCCTAATGATAGTGATTTGGAGATCAAAGAAGCATCCAAGAAAAGTATGGTTAGTATAGGAGATTTTAGTTTTCACAGAGATTTGGAAAACTGGGAAGGTGGCACTGTGGTTAGCACTGCTGCCTCACTGCACCAGGGATCCAGGTTTGATTCCCGGCTTGGGTCACCGTCTGTGCGGTGTCTGCAAGTTCTCCCTGTGTCTGCGTGGGTTTCCTCCGAGTGCTCCAGTTTCCTCCCACAGTCCGAAAAATGTGTTTGTTAGGTGGCCATGTAAATTCTCCCTCAGTGTACTCGAAAGGGTGCTGGAATGTGGCAACTAGGGGTAACTTCATTGCAGTGTTAATATAAGTCTACTTGTGATACTTATAAATAAAACAAGAACAGCTCAAATAATAAAGGCAATTAAGTTCTAGATTGCATTCAAAAACAAAGAGGTGGAGATGCCGGCATTGGATTGGGGTGGGCACAGTAAGAAGTTTCACAACACCAGATTAAAGTACAACAGGTTTATTTGGAATCACAAGCTTTTGGATGCTGCTCCTTTCTCAAGCTCCTTCGTGAGGTGCTCTGAAAGCTCGTGATTCCAAATAAACCTGTTGGACTTTAACCTGGTGTTGTGAGACTTCTTATTGTTCAAAAACAAAGTGAAGGCAGGAAAATGAAAGAACATTCCCTCACCGCATTGCACTGAAATGGTATTCAAGTCTCTGGAGTATGTTTTTAAATCCATGACCTTCTTATTTGACTTGTCACAGGGATATTTTGCAGCAAATATACAAGAAAGCAGTCCCTTGATGAGAACAGTTATAGAACATCCTTCAGCTGACTCTGCACAAACCAAGAATTGAAACTGGGAAATTCTTGATCCATTGAGCTCAATACTGAATGAGAGAGTGTCTTTAGCTTCTGAGTCACCAGGGAGTGATATGTTATAATTGACTGGAACCATAACTATTAGCTATTTCAATCAGGACTTTTGGACAATAGACAGCAGCAATGAGAAGAGCAGTGGTGGTTTGCAAATTACCCAAACTGCCAAATTCAGCAAATTTATTGGATTATAGAAAAATATTAGACAAGCACAGAATACAGAATCATAAAATTCTACAGTGCAGAAGGAGGCCATTCAGTCCATCAAGTCTGCATGGCCCATAATTCCACCCAGGCCCTATCCTCATAACCCCATGCATTTGCCCTAACTAGTCCCCCTGACATAAGAACATAAGAACATAAGAAATAGGAGCAGGAGTAGGCCATCTAGCCCTTCGAGCCTGCCCCGCCATTCAATAAGATCATGGCTGATCTGTCGTGTCTCAGTTCCACTTTCCCGCCCTCTCCCCATAACCCTTAATCCCCTCTCTTATCAAAAACCCATCAACCCGCGTCTTAAAAATATTTAGCGAGGCAGCCTCCACCACTTCAACGGGCAGAGAATTCCAGAGATTCACCAGCCTTTGAGTGAAGAAGTTCCTCCTCAACTCCGTTCTAAACCGCCCCCCTTTTATCTTGAGGCTGTGCCCCCTAGTCCTATTGTCTTTTTTGAGCGGGAAGAGTCTCTCCACCTCTATCCTATCCATCCCATTCATCATCTTATACGTCTCAATGAGATCTCCCCTCATTCTTCTAAACTCTAACGAGTACAAGCCTAGTTTATTCAGCCTCTCCTCATAGCTCAACCCCCTCAACTCCGGTATCAGCCTATTAAACCTCCTCTGCACTCCCTCCAAGGCCAAAATATCCTTGCGTAAGCACGGCGCCCAAAACTGCACACAGTACTCCAGCTGCGGCCTCACCAATGCCCTATACAGCTGCAGCAAGACCTCCCTACTTTTATATTCAATCCCCCTCGCTATGAAGGCCAGCATCCCATTCGCCTTCCTGACCACCTGCTGCACCTGCAAGCTGGGTTTTTGCGACTCATGCACAAGGACCCCGAGGTCCCTCTGCACCTTCGCCTGTTGCAGTTTTTCGCCCCGTAAGTAATAGTCCTTCCTACCATTCTTCCTACCAAAGTGGACCACCTCACACTTGCCAACATTAAATTCCATTTGCCATTTCCTGGCCCATTCGCCCAGCCTATCTAGATCCTTCTGCAGACTCTCCACACCCTCCGCACAATTTGCCGTTCCCCCAATCTTGGTGTCATCAGCAAATTTCGACACTCTACACTCGGTTCCCTCCTCCAGATCATCTATATAAATGGTAAAAAGCTGAGGCCCCAGCACCGACCCCTGGGGCACTCCACTAGTCACCATCCGCCAATCCGAATAGCACCCGTTGACCCCCACTCTCTGCCTCCTATTTGACAACCAATCCTCTATCCACGCTAACACCCTACCCCCAACTCCATGTCCCTCGACCTTCTGCAATAACCTCTTGTGAGGCACTTTGTCAAACGCCTTCTGAAAATCTAGAAAGACCACATCCACCGGCTCTCCTCTATCCACCGCCCTAGACACATCCTCATAGAACTCCAGTAAATTTGTCAGACACGACTTCCCTTTAATGAAACCGTGCTGTGTCTGTTCTATCAAGCAATTCCCTTCAAGATGCCTCGCAATTTCCTCCTTAATGACAGATTCTAACATTTTACCTACCACAGACGTTAAACTAACCGGCCTATAATTCCCCGCCTTTTGCTTGGCACCCTTCTTAAACAACGGCGTAACATTAGCCGTTTTCCAATCATCCGGCACTTCCCCGGAATCCAGCGACGTTTGGAAAATAACCACCAAGGCATCCACTATCACCTCCGCCATATCTTTCAGAACCCTCGGATGCATTCCATCCGGTCCTGGGGACTTGTCCACAATCAGCCCCTCCAGTCTGTTGAGCACCGCCTCTCTAGTAACAGTAATGTCATTAAGACCCTCCAGTCCTACCACCTTTCCATCGCTAACACCCGGCAAATTATTCACGTCCTCCTCCGTGAAGACAGAAACAAAAAGTTATTCAATACCTTAGCCATATCCCCATCCCCTACCACTAGGTCCCCTTTCTCATCCTCTAAATGACCAACGTTCACCCTAGCCAGCCTCTTCCTTTTTATATATTTATAAAAACTCTTGCTATCCTTTTTTATATTAAGCGCTAGCCCAGCTTCATAGTTTCTCCTACCCTTCTTTATCAACTTCTTTGTCAATCTTTGTTGACATTTAAACTTCTCCCAAATCCTCTTCTCGCCCACTACTCTTAGCTACTCTAAATTCCTCCGCTTTTAGTTTAACACTTTCCTTCACCTCCTTCGTTATCCATGGCTTATTACCTCTCCTCCTACGGTCCTTTTTGACCATCGGAATAAATTTCCGCTGAGCACCAAGAAAGATCTCCTTAAAGATCCTCCACTGCTCCTCAGCAGACCCTCCCTCCAACGCGCTCCCCCAGTCCACATTCGCCAATTCTTCTCTCATCCTACCGTACTCCCCTCTATTCAAGCAAAGGACGTGTGTCCGGGATCCCACTTTCTCCTCCTCCATCTGCACCAGAAACTCCACCATACAATGATCACTCTTCCCAAGAGGATCCTTCACCACAAGGTCCCTAATTCTACCCGCCTCATTACATAGCACCAGATCCAAGATAGCTCGCTCCCTCGTCAGCTCCAACACACACTGTTCGAGGAAACTATCCCGGCAGCATTCCAAGAACTCTTCCTCGAGCCCCCTGCGTCCAACATGGGTCGACCAATCAATATGCAGATTGAAATCCCCCATAACTACGGCCGTCCCATTCCTGCACGCCGCACTTATTTGCGCGTTAACAGCCCGCCCCACCTCCAGATCATTATTCGGGGGCCTATAGACGACACCCACCAGCGTCTTCCTCCCTTTGCTGTTCCTAATCTCCACCCACAACGATTCCACCCTCTGCTCCTTGGCTCCAATATCATCCCTTGCTACCACCGTGATGCTATCCTTAATCAGCAGAGCTACGCCCCCTCCTTTTCCCTCCTGCCTATCCTTCCTAAACACTTGATAGCCCTGTACATTCAGCTCCCAGTCCCTGTCACCCTGCAGCCACGCCTCTGTAATGGCCACCAGATCGTATCCATTTGTGTCGATCTGTGCCACCAGCTCATCCACTTTATTCCGAATGCTTCGTGCATTCAGATAAAGTGCTTTCATCCCAGCCTTCACCTGGACCCTATTTGCCGCAACGCCACCAACTATACTCACGCCCCCTACTCCCTCTATTATTGGGACATCCTCGGCCTCTTCCCTTACCTGTACCCTCTCCTTAACTTTAGACCTTGTACCATCACCTACCCTCGCACCCTCCCCCCCCCTAATTAGTTTAAAGCCCCGTCTACAGTCCTCTTTACTCTATTCGCCAGCACTCTGGTCCCAGCATGGTTCAGACCAACCCCATCCCGCCCGAACAGGTCCCACCTACCCCAATACTGGTGCCAATACCCCATAAATTCAGACCCATTCCTCCCACACCAATCCCTGAGCCACCCATTCACTTCCTTAATCCTGTCAATCCTATGCCCGTCTGCACACAGTTCAGGCAGTAGCCCAGAGATGACCACCTTGTCGGTTCTACTTTTTAATTCCATTCCCAGCTTTTCATACTCCCTCCCCAGATCCTCAGTCTGCATTTTGCTTACGTCGCCGGCACCCACATGTACCACAACGACCGGATTCTCACCCTCCCACTCCGGGTTCCTCTGCAGCCCAGCTGCGACATCCTGTACCCGAGCACCAGGCAGACAACACACCCTTCTGTGCACTTTGTCATTGTGACAAAGGACAGTGTCAATACCTTTCACCCCACTATCCCCAATCACTACTACGTTCCTTTTCCCTTTCTCTTTGCCTATGTCCTGCTGCAGCACTGTACCGTGTGCAGTTTGCTCACCAACCTCACCTGCCTCGTCCTCGTCCAGCCTGGAAGCAAGAACCTCAAACCTGTTATGCAGATTAAGAGGCTGAGGCCTCCGCTCCTCACCCCCCTTCCTCCTCCCAGCAGCCCCCTCTTGTCCTTGACCCTTAGAGTTAGCCAGTCTAGGGGGGGTGGATGTCACTTGCACCCCATTGACAATGGCACCCTCTCTCCCCCTGATGAGCCTCAGTGTCTGTAGCTCAGAGGCCAGCTCATTTACCCTGAGCTGGAGCTCCTCCAGCAACCTGCACTTACTACAGACATGGTCACTGGGATGAACCCTGGGGTTCACCAGTTCCCACATCATACAGAAACCACACATCACATGCCCCTCCATTATTCACTGTAGCAGTTTTGAAAAAAATTTTTTGTTTTTTTTGTTTTTCAAACGAACTCACCTGGCCTTTTTTCCCTCCAGCCCTTTTTGATATTAAGCCCTAGTAGCTCACTCTGCTTCCCCCTCACTCTGCTTCCCCCTCACTCCGCTGCCCGCTCCGACGCTGCCCGCTGTCTACACCAGGCCTCCTTTTAAACCTGGTGCTGATTTAAAGCTGATGTCCCACAACTGCCTGCTAACCACTCCCTCAGAATTCTTAAAGCAGTAAATACAATAAATAAATGCTTTAAACAGTTCTACAAAGAACAAAGTGCTTTAAACTTATTTTAAACAGGTTTTTAACAGGTAAAATCTTAGCTCTCTCTCTGCTCCTTCACTAAGGGGCAATTTACCATGGCCAATCCACCTAACCTGCACATCTTGGGACCGTGGGGGGAAACTGGAACACCCAAAGGAAACCCACACATGCATGGAGAGAATGTGCAAACTCCACACGGACAGTGACCCAAGCAGTGCTAGCCAGTGTGCCACTCTGCCATTTCTCCCTCCATATATAATCCAGCCCACTATATAATCCAGCCCTTCAGCGCAGAACAATAAACTGCCGCTATTCATGATCTCTTTTTTCACACCGATAAAAGTAAAATGGAATCAGAGCTCTGACGAAGGGTCATCCTGATTCGAAATGTTGCCTCTATTCTCTCTCCACAGATGCTGTCAGACTTGCTGAGTTTCTCCAGCATTTTCTGTTTTTGTCTCTTCTTTCACAAATTTGCTTTCCTGCACAAAAGTGTTTGTACACCCAGTCAGTGTTTGTGGCCCTGGCATTGGTCCTGAAATATCTTCACAAATTGGAAATATTTCCATTGAGGTTCATTTGAGTACACCTGCTTCCCATCTTCAAGTGATTACAAATGAGGAAAATAAATACTTAACATCTTAGATACTGTAGTCAGCACCAATCTTTTCTATATCCCAGCTATGACTGTAACTCTACATTCTGCGCCCTCTCCTTTCCCTCTCTCCTGTGTACTCTATGTATGGGATGCTTTGTCTGTATAATGCGCAAGAAACAATGCTTTTCACTGTAAACCAATACACGTGATCATAACAATTCAAACTAATTTGAAAACACAGTATAGATTGGGGGGAATGGGGGTGGCAATCAGCCACTGAGCAACTTAATAAATTATCTTGCTGAAACAGAAATTACATTTATTTGGGTTTAGGGTCCTTCTTTCTGAGACGGGAATCAGCTCAAAGCCAATCTGCAAAATTACATGCTGGCATTGCAGAACAATGAAATGCTGGGTAAAGTGAAGAGTCTAATTGCGTTGTGCGGTAACAGTGCTTTTGTTTATGGTGACCGCGCTCAAGAACATGTTTTTTTAACGTTTAGAGTGTTAATTTAGGAATTGGTGAAGAGACAGAGGTTTTCACATCTGGAAGAGGACATCTCAGATGTACAGCAGGCAGGGAATTTTGTGATGGCTGAAACCTATCGAATTCACTCCCATTATAAAGCGTGTTTGCACTTCATGATTTTGCCCTTTGCAAGAAATTGCCGGAATGTTACCCTAGCCATCAGCAGGAACTTTAAACTGTGCAGATTGAGCAATTGATTAAGCAACTAAATAACTAGTGTTATTTAGTTGCTTAATCAATTGTCTACAGTGTTTAATTTTTGTTTTTATTCCAATTCAATCAAATCAAGTCCAATTCAGAGTCTCAACAAGTTGAGACATTCCCGATCCAAGCTGTCAAGACAGGGCTCTCACTCCTGTCTTGGGCTGGATCTACATGATCCAAGTTGATTGGTGTAGGCATAGCTCCTCCTCTAAGGCTTGACCTCATTTGCATTTTAGCCAAAAGACCAAGATGCTGCTTTTAAAAATTGCTTCAAATGAAGCTGAAATGTAACCTAATGACTTCAACCAAGCACAGCATGTCGTTACTACACTTGATCTTAGCCAAAAGGCCGAGAAGCGATTTAATATTTATGGTCACTGCAAGAATCGAAACTCATTTTGTTACTTATAGCAAGGAATCAGACAAGAGAAAACAGGAGAAGATAATAAAGATACAGACACTGAATAGGCTTTTAATGGCTAGCTGGGCAAGTGGAAGAATTCTAGTGCTGGAAATGGCAGCATTTAATTTTATATAGCAGCATTACTTTTATATCAACCTAAGTGTTGTATCTCACTTCCAGCTCTAATGCAATAGGTATTGTGGATTGGGTGGTCATGTGATGATGTGGCTACTTAAGATGTCATCGTCATGACTTGAATGAGGTCCATACTTTTAGAATATGAGCTCCCTGATTAAGACAGTAATGAGTTGGCATGTCAAGGAGACCTGCTGGTGTATATAATGTGGAGTGTCAGAGTTACTTGCACTCTGGGTTTATACTCTGTTGAGGAAGTATCTGTTGGAGTATAAGTGACCATATAAATAAATCTGAGTTTGGTGAAGGGATACCTGCCTCTGAGGAGTCTTTTCAGTCATGTGACAGGAGTATGGAAGTTCTCCTCAGAGCATGGACAGAGTGCAAGCACGTAAGAACTGCTTAGGCAAGTGAAATAAACTATTATTTGTTGTAAATTCTTGGATTCTAGTTTTTGGATACCCAACACACAGAATCATAGGGCCCGATTTTACCATCGCATTGCGCCCAATTTCGGGTGTGAAAACTTGGCAAAGTCTGGCATGAGATGAGTAGCGCAATCTGCGCCTGTATCCGCGCCAGGTCCCCCTTTATCAAGGCCCAAAAATGGCTGTGATCGGGACTGCACACAACAAAATTTGCATGCATTTAAATTGACTTAATGGGCAGCACGTGTAACTTTACTGGCACTTCCCCATTTACCACCACATTCACCCATCTGAATCAGACATGCTCCATATAAGTCTGATTTGGATGCTCCAGTTAGTGAGGAGGTAAGCGCTGAGCGTCTGATGGCTCTCTGCTTGAGATCAGTGGGTGGGAAGAGGGGTACGCTGAAATTCTGCCTGAGATGAGTGGAGGGGAAGGGGGAGGGTGGATCACTCTGCCTGAGGTCAGGGGGAAGGAGGGGAGAGGGCTGTGATCAGTCTGGATAGCGGAGGGGGTGGGAGAGGTTAAAAGGGTCAGTAATATTGTGGGGCTGGGACAATGTCTGTGGGGGCCAGGACGAGGCACTACCCAGCTTGGGAGTGATGTGGCAGGGGAGCCGCATTCTATCTTTTTCTTTCAGTGCATTTACAGTTGGAGGCTCCGATCGGAGCTGCAGGGAATTTGGGCACGTTATGCCCCACCCACAGGCTTGTGCAGCGTGATATGGAATTGCTGATATTTTTTCAGGCAGAGTGCATATGGAGGTGCCTGAGAACGGGTCTAAAACACTCCCAGTTTCAAATCCACCCAGCACTTAGAATCAAAATGGTAAAATAGGGCCCATAGAATTCCTACAGTGCAGAATGTCTGCAGGTGTTAAATTCAACACTTTCATTTCTTAATTTCTCTGAACTAGAACTGTAGTGATGTCAAGACTTCAGTAGAATTGACTTGTGCATTAACTTGTTAGGAATACTTGATCTAAATAAATGTTTCAAAACATCATTACAAAAAGCATTATATTTACTTATAGCCCCATTTTCTCTCTTTTCGTGAAGATATTTAATAATTTTTACAACATTTTTATTTACAGTTGTCACAAGCTTACACTCGGTGATAATAATTCCATTGAACATTAAGGGAAGACGGCTAGACTTGCCTACCCTAAAGAAGTATTGCTCTTCTCTCTGACAGGATTTTCTCTCTTCTCCATCCACTTTCACTGCTTTCTGTCTTAGTGTTGGATGGCCTGAGAGCTCCTCATTTGTTTCTTGAAAAGAGGCCTCAACAATTCCCATCCACCATCACTCTCCTCCGCCTGTCTGAACTCGTTCTATTTCTCAACAACTTCTCCTTTAACTCATCCCACTTTCTCCAAATCAAAGGAGTAGCAATGGGTACCTGCATGGATCCTAGCTATACTTGTCTTTTTAAGTGGCATGTGGAACATTCCTTGTTCCAGGCCTACCCAGGTCCTCTTTCACAACTCCTTTACCAGTACATTGATGAATATTTTGGTGTTGCCTCATGTTTTTGTCCAGACCTCACTCCCAGGCCTAAACTGATGGTAAATCTCAGAAGGTCCTTTAGTGAGGTTAGAATGAAGAGTTATGGATTTGACTGGTTTGCTGTTGTATATTTGTTGACAATAGAAGCTGTGCTCTTGGATGTTCACAATGAGGTAAGTCCACATTTAATAGGGGTTGTGTGTGGGTGGGGACTTCAGTTTACTGTGATGCTGGCTGGGGTAATATACAGGAGGTTACTTCTGGATGGGAGTGGAAGACAGTAGTGAGGTAGTATTGTCACTGGGCTCGTAATCCAGGAAAACAGGGTAATATTCTGAGACACAAGTTTGAATCCCACCATGGCAGGTGATGAAATTTGAATTCAATAAAGAAAATCTGGAATTAAAAGTCTAATGATGACCATGAAACCATCGTCATAAAACCCACCTAGTTCACTAATGTCCTTTAGGAGGGAAATCTGCCATCCTTACCCGGTCTGCTCTACATGTGATTCCGGGTCCATTGAAATGTGGCTGTCTCTTAAATGCCCTCAAGTTTAGGCAATAAATGCTGGCCCAGCCACTGATACCTATATCCCATGAACAACTAAACTAAAAAAAACCTCACATCTGGGTTGACATGGTGGCACAATAGTTAACATTGCTGCCTCACAGCACCAGGGACCCGGGTTCAATTTCAGGCTTGGATCACTGTCTGTGTGGGTTCCCTCCAGGTTTCCTCTCACAGTCCAATGATTAGCAGGTTAGGTGGGTTGGCCATGCTAAATTGCTCCTTATTGTCAGAGGGATTTGCTAGGGTAAATGCATGGGGGTAAGAGGATGGGGCTTGGGTGGGATTGTGGTTGGTGTTGACTTGATGGGCTGAATGGCCTCCTTCTGCACTGTACGGATTCTATGATTCTCAAAGGCTGCAGTTTGGAGAACTGCCTTTCTGAATCTTTAAGGTCCAATGTTTTTCCTTTTAAACATTCACGCCTAAATAAGTTATTTCCTCCCTCAATTTTCTGTAAAACAGCAATTGCCACACAAGATCTGCAGATGCTGACAGATACAAATTACAAATGTAAAAAATGGTGGCGTTGAACCTCTTGATGTTGGTGGTAATGTAAAATTCTGTATTTTTATAAGGGAGACAACAATTTATCACTGCAATCTAATACTTGTTAGCGCTTTTTGACAGAAACTTGGGCTTGACCCAAGATGTCTTATAAACTGTACCAGCTGGGGATTGCAGTGCCATCAATATATGTCTTTCTGTTTGAATTGGACTGGTATTAATCCAGGAATAAATACAAGTCAGTCGTATAATTTGCTGTAAGCTCCTCTTCAATGACACACACCTGGAAAATACATCGCCTGCGAGAATTAGAACAATTAAGGATGTGCAAATGGTATCGGGACTAAACTAAACCTATGGAAAGCGTGTCCACGAGTCAAACTGCAATTTCAGCAAGATCAATTGGGATGTGACCTCAATCACTTGTAACTGTTCACTACGGCTGCCTATGGAATGCAAATGTGCTGCACTTGCTGGTTACTACAACTTGTAGAAACCGAGATACATATTTCTCAAGGAAAGCAATATCATTGCTTGTAATAGCTTTCCTTGACATAGATCAGTTGCAGATTTAGCTACACTTCATGGTCCACGAGCTAATACTTATTACTGAAATAGATAATAAAATGTAACATTTCATCTCTGCGCCTCAGATGTTCAAGGTGACAGTCAGCTACAAAGGAATGTAGGTTACAGGAGGAGGCCGTTCAACCCCTCAAAGCCTGCTCTGCCACTCCATTAGATCATGGGTGATCTGTGCCTTAGCTCCATTCACCCATGTTGCCTAACACAAATCCGTCAGTCTCAGTTCATTCATTTTTCAGTTGATTCAGCCTCAAGAACGTTTTGGAGGAGTGTGTTCCATATTTCCATTTGTCCTTGTGTGAAGAATTGCATCCCCACATCACCCATGAACTACATGCTGTAGTTTTAAAGTATTTCCCCCTTGTTCTGGATTTCCCCCAACTAGAGGAAATAGTTTCTGCCAATCTACTCCATCGAATCGTTTAATCATTTGCAACATATAACCCTTAATCTTCTATGCTTGAGGGGACACAAGCCAAATCTTTGAAATCCAACCCCATAATTTAATCCTCTTAATCCTAGCTTGGGTAAATGTGTGCTGCACACCCCTTCAAAGCCCAATATATTCTCCCTGAAGAGCAACAATCAGGGCTTAATGCAGTACCCTAGACACGACCTACACAGTGAATTCTATAATTGTAACATAATTTGCAATCCTTTGTATTCTAGCCTCACTGGAATGAAGGCTAACATGCCATTTAATTACTTTTTGTACCTTCCACTGGTTTTCAGTGATTCCGGTATATAACCCTAAAACACTCAGCACCTCAAATTTCCTAGCTTCACATCATGAAGGAAGGCCTTTGATCTAACTTCATTTGTTTTAAAATGGATGACCTAATTTTCCCAAATGAAATACCATCTGCCACAGTTTTACATACTCGCAGGATCTATCAATGTCACTTTGCAAATTCCTGCTCCTGTCTATTCATTCTGTCATCTAACTAATGTCATCAGTGAATTTGGATATATGATGCCCTCTTCCTTCAACTGCACGTGCAGTTATCACCAAACCAAGCAACATCTTCTGCAATGGGGAAATGTTGGCATAGTGGTATTGTGGCTGGACTAGTAATCCAGACCCAGGGTAATGCTAGGGATATGGGTTCGAATCCCACCATGGCAGATGGTAAGTTTGAAGTCAATTAAAAAATCTGCAATTAAAAGTCTAATGATAACCATGAAACATAGAACATAGAACAGGCCCTTCGGCCCACGATGTTGCGCCGACCAGTTACAAAAACAATGACCCACTAGCCTATACCAATCCCTTTTCGTCCATAAACCTATCCAGAGATCTCTTAAACGCCCCCAAACTAGACGCATTTACAACTGCAGCAGGCAGGGCATTCCAATCCTTCACCACCCGCTGGGTAAAGAACCTACCCCTGACATCCGTCCTGTAGCTACCCCCCCTTAATTTAAAGCCATGCCCCCTCGTGCTAGCTTTCTCCATCCGAGGAAAAAGGCTATCACTATCCACCCTATCTAAACCTCTAATCATCTTATATGTTTCAATAAAACCATTGTCGATTGTTGTAAAAATGCATCTGGTTTAGTAATGTCCTTTAGGGGAGGAAATCTGTCATCCTTACCTGGACTGGCCTACGTGGGGGGAGGTGATGACCTAGTGGTATTATTGCTAGACTATTAATCCTGAACTTCAGCTCCTATTCGAGGGACCCAGGTTCGCATCCTGCCATGGCAGACGGTGGAATTTGAACTCAATAAAAAAGTATCTGGAATTAAAGATCAACTGATGATTATAAAACCATTGTTGATTGTTGGGAAACCCACCTGGTTCACTAATGTCCTTTAGGGAAGGAAGTCTTCTGTCCTTACTTGGTCTGGCCTACATATGACTCCAGAGCCACAGCAATGTGGTGAAATCTCAACTGCCCTCTAAGGACAACTAGGGATGGGCAATATAAACTGGCCAGCCAGTGACGCCCAGGTCCCACAAACGAATAAAAAACAAATGGAGCTGTCTGAGTCCTCTGCTTAACTCAGTGATGTGAGTCATTGATAAGGGTGGATCACAGCTGCAGTCCAGGCTCTCTGCAAGGCTCCACTTGTGCCTATTTGCTGCACAAAGGCCACATGGAAAGGGTTGAAGAGTGCCTAATGTTAGTGTGGCGGGTTGAGTCTGTGTGGGTGGGCCATGGGACCTATGATGAGAAAATGATTCTTATTGTGGCGTGTTGGTTCCATTCCTACTGCCACATGCCCTCTGCTGTTATTCCTTTTCACAGTGGTCTTAGCTGTGCAGGCTGGCATGATGGAAGGTGGATTGGTAAGGTCCTTGATTAGCGGCAGGGTTGGGTTGATGTGAACCTTCTCCAGGAGGCTTAGATATTATCATAAAATCCCTCCAGTGCAGAAGGAGGCCATTCAGCCCATCGAGCCTACACCAACAACAATCACAACCAGGCCCTATCCCCTGAGTATTTACCCTGGCACTAAGGGGGCAATTTAACACGGCCAAGCCACTTAACCGTGTATCTTTGGACTGTGAGAGGAAACCGAAGCACCTGGAGGAAATCCACACAGACACAGGGAGAATGTGCAAACTCTGCGGACTCACTTGAGGCAAGAATTGAACCTAGGTCCCTGGTTGCTATGAGGCAGCAGTGCTAACATCACTGTGCCACTGTGCTGCCCAAGGCATCTTGTTGCAATCTTCCTCCCTATTTGGGGGAGCGACGTGTTGTTCAGAACTGGTGGCCAGGGGAGTTGAATTGATTGGAGGGTATCCAAAGTGATTCAGAGATGCTCACATATCACCATGGGACCACAGAAACTCTTACTGCGCTTGTAAAAAATCAAGAACTAAGAGATTTACAAAAAAATCAGTTTGGCAATTACTTCTGCATCTGTTGTACAAATAGGGAATGAATGAACAGTGGAGTATCCAGCTCATTGCACACATAAGAACCATCTTAGGAATTCGATTGGATTTTGTGGCACTGTTATACACCTCTGAAAGAACAATTATATGTGCACCAGTAAGAACGATGGATATAGACATTACACTCCCCCTTTAACATGTTCCGACAGGACATTACAGTTTGTTCACCTTAAGTTAAGGAGGTACTATAGCTATCAGAGCTCACGATTAAGGCTGCACAATTTGCAAAGGCCCTACATTGGGTGGGGGATAACAATGTGCGATTAATCTGCTTTGGCTGCTTCCAATGCAGACGACACACCAGCCTTATGCTGTCTGCTCATTTAGATCATTGCAATGTGCAGCCAATGCTAAGCATTCTACTGAGTGGCTGCCTGCCTGAACAGCATAAAAAAATTGTGAGAGGTTAAGTCCTAGTCTGAACTACTTAAAGTCAGCCCACCGGCATCTCTTATTGGGCTGTGAGGAGTGAGATGGGGGTTAAGGGGGGAAAGTTGGTCTTCTGGATGAAGCAAGCGCTGGAACTATTTACTAAATAGTTTAAGTTTAAGGTTTAAGTTTTTATTTATTGTCACAAGTAGACTTACATTAACACTGCAATGAAGTTAGTGAAAATCCCCCTAGTCGCCACACTCCGAAGCCTGTTGGGGTACACTGAGGGAGAATTTATCATGGCCAATGCACTTAACCAGTATGTGTTTGAGACTGTGGGACGAAACTGGAGCACGCAGAGGAAACCCATGCAGACACGGAGAGAACGTGCAGATTCCACATAGACAGTGACCCAAGCTGGGAGTCGAACCCAGATCCCTGGTGCTGTGAGGCAGCAGTACGAATCCACTGTGCCGCCCTTTGTGCCACCGTGCTGCCCCTGAGAGCCTGAGAGAGAGAAATACTGAATTACAGCAAAATGTGACAGAGAACATGCTTTGAGGGGACGGGAGATAAGCACTATCCAGATTGGATCAGGAAGCCCATAAGTGTTCAGAAGCCACTGAGAGTAGATAACTCTGGAGGCGAATGCCAGGGGTACAGCCCTAAAACCTGAATGCATTGCCACAAGAAGTTAAATGCATGAGTGACCAAGGCCAGTAAATATACCTTCAAATACCGTACAAATTTCTCAGCAATCTCAGCCACTAGACCCCCAACAATCTCAATCAGCTACAACTCAAACTTCACATTCATACTTTCACCTCACCCTCATATTCTTAGCACAGCTGCAAGCCCCACACCTGTATCTCACGGCTTGTATACACCGCGACCTATTCGTGACAGCCACATCAATGTCACGCCATGCTCACCGACACGGTTCTCTCTTTCTTGTGGGGAAGGGCAGCCCAAAACCAGAAACAGCAGGAACTCATAGCGGGAATTGGCATGAATTGTGTGATGTGAGGATAAACTTCTTCACACGACGAGTGGTTCGGGTTCGGAATGCCCTGCATGGGAGCATGTTGGAGGCAGGTTTAATCCAACACGGCATTAGATGATTACTTGAATGGAAGCAATGTGCAGCAGTATGGAGAAAAGGCAGGGGAATGGCACAAAGTCATGATGCTTGTATGAAGAGCAGGGACTGGTACAATGGGCCAAATGGCCTCTTTTTGCGTCGCACCAATTCTGTGATCCTGTGTTGCATAAAATTTACAAAACAGGGGCAGGCCATTCAGCCTAACTGATGTTGCTGTTTACGTCGTACACAAACCTGTTTTCCTATACTCGATCACTGGAGCTTTTCATTTTCTTAAGGGTTTGCATTTTGTAATCATTGCTTTGAATTAGTTTTGTTCAGTTTATTTACTTAAAGCACATGCTTACCGTTCTCATTAACAACTTGGCACGATTTGTATAGATGTCGCACCATGTGTTGCACGGCCTTGATTTTGGCATCTGTTGCTGCATGAAACTTCTGACTTACCTTTATAACTCAGTCTGCAGGCAAACCTTGGCCTCATATTCAGACTCTCTTTAGTCACTGCTGGGCTGCTAATGTCCAGATTCTTACTTCCTGCCAGTAACAATCTACTCCGCCTAGGATAAGTTAAAATTCATTAAAGGTACGCTTGCGGTAGCTTGCCATGTGGCCACTGCGGTATGATTTATGAGCTTGAGCTTGTAATCATGTTCATTCCAAGGATTTCAGGAGGTTAAATTATTGCCATCAACTAAATAAAGTCCTTACACATTTTTTTAATATATTAAGTTACCAGTTGGGGGGGTGGGAGGGAGGGGGTGCATCAGAGGAGAACGTTAATTGGAGGGTTAGGTCTATTTTTAGAGCAAAGATAAATCTTCTAATACATCCAAGGAACTGCAAGAATGACAGAATGTGACCACCTGTGGGAATGCAGTTTCCTTTCCAGATTAACGACAAACATTCGCCGACCCGAAAAATTGAACTATGCAGAATCTTATGCCTTTATTAGAAGCCATTTATTTGCAGCAATTTACTGCCAGTCTCCAAGGATCAAAAGCTAACAGTACGCAACTGAACAGGCACACCATTGTAAACTATTGTCAATGAAAGACTCATCTGATAGTTTATCAAAAAACCTTTTTCTTCCTTATAGCAGTGGAGAGTAAATAGTGGCAGCAAAAACACTCCTATTGCACCAAAATGTCGTAATGTTTATCTGATTTGATTTATTATTGTCACATGTATTGGGATTCAGTGAGAAGTATTGTTTCTTGCACGCTATGCAGACAAAGCAAACTGTTCATAGAGTACGTAGGGGAGAAGGAAAGGAGAGGGTGCAGAATATGGTGTTGCAGTTACCGGCAGGGTAAAGAGAAAGATCAACTTAATGTATGATAGAACCATTCAAAAGTCTGATGGCAGCAGAGAAGAAGGTATTCTTGAGTCAGTTGGTATGTGCTTTGAGACTTTTGTATCTTTTTCCCGATGGAAGAAGGTGCAAGAGAGTGTATCCGGGGTGTGAGGCGTCCTTGATTATGCTGACTGCTTTTCCAAGGAAGGGGAAAGTGTACATGGAGTTAGTGGCTAGGAGGCTGATTTGTATGTACATAATATTATGTACATACATACATATATACATAATATGTATGTAATATGAGTTCTGTATGTTGCACTGGTGGTGGCTCAATGATGAAATCTTGAGCCTTGTGTGTTTAAACACAAACACCTTTATTAATAAGCTTTAAATATTTACAGTTCCAATGTATGGTCTTGCTCCTTACAGAGCGCTCTTCAAGATTGCTCTCTGTCCATGCGACTACACGCTGTTGGCAGTGCCACTCTCCAGTATCACCTTAAACCTTGCTTTGCCAGATGCATTCTCCTAACCCCACAAGTGTTGTGGACTGCTGGTGAAGGCCCAATTCCCAAGCAATGCTGGGGAATCAGCCCAATGGGTTTCTGGTGGCAAAGAAGGAAAAAAATGGTGATAAATCTGTATATAGTGAGGAATATTTCTCTGGGAAAGAACTGCCACCTTCAGATTCAGGTATATCAACAAGGGATCTTCTATGACTGCAGTCCATTAGTCATTACAATATAGTGTTTCATCCCATGAGTGTGCCAATGGGTTCAGATTCAGTATTCGGTGATGAATTAACAGCGATCAGCTCACTCTATCATTTTGTTTACAACATCCTCAACGTAACAGACCAGGGGGCTGTCAGAGATGTGTGAAAGTAATTTAAACTGAAAATTTATTTTGTGACTATTTTAAGAAAAGTAGATTAATGGAAGTTAATGCACAACACAAGAGACATAAAATACATTAATACTTCTCAGAGAGCTAATAGAATGATCGCTTCACTCCTGTGAACTCATGTTGCCTCTTTATACTTAGTCTCTCAAAGTGAATGAGGTTGAATTCAGCCCTTTGAACCAGCTGGTAATTAATTTAAAAACAAGCTCTACATCAATTCCTGCCAAACACATTGCTTGCTTGGCAATTTGCCCTCATTCATATTTAAGAAAAAACAAATGATGCACAATTGGTATGAGTTATAGAAAAAATATTTGGAACCTGTAAGATCATTTTCTGTGCCCTGGAATGGCACAAGGTTGTCTCGAACATTTGCCAGTGCAGGAAAAGAAGCAGGACAGAAAAAAAAATGAAAAATCCATTTATTTGCAGCATATCTGCAAATCTACTGCCAGCCTCCAAGGATCAAAAGCTAACAGATGCAGCTGAACAAACACACCATTATAAACTATTGTCAACGAAAGACTCGTCTGATACTTCAATGGAAAATTTATTCCTTTCAGAGATCAAGGATTGCAATACTTGGATATCAAATGCCCCTCCAGATCTTTCTTCCCCCTGCATTTTCTCTAGCCCGATCCTTCCTTCCAATTTCGCTCCTTGATGGGTTTGCGTTACTGCATTCCCTTTGCTGTTCCCCTCAGTGACCTGAAACAGTCAATCCTCAGCCTCAGCCTCTCAGTTTTGCACCTTCGAGGAATTTTGAGCTGAGCATGATGTTGAACTCGACAGTTGCCTCTGCATTTAAGGCTTTGGTTAGGGTTCTTTAATCATAGATCATAGAATCATACAGTGCAGAAGGAGGCCATCTGGCCCATCAAGTCTGCACTGACCACAATCTCACCCAGCTCTATGCCTATAACACCATGTATTTTCCCTAGCTAGTCCCCTGACACTAAGTGACAATTTAGTAAGGCCAATTCACCTAAACCCTCACATCTTTGGACTGTGGACCAATTACATAGTGAACCATTTTTCTCTTATATTCTTGTTCCAGCTGGACCCTTTCCTCTGGCTTCTTATTCTCTCTACACCTTTTCAATGGGAGCTACTAGTGTGACATTGGCTGACATCTTTCCACCCTGCTCACGCACTCTCAGCTACCTCCCTCTGAACTTGCAGCATTCTCTTATTCTGAACTAACCCTATCGTTGTCATGAAACCTGCTGACAAGGATGGTCTTATCATTGATTGGCAAATGTCCTCTGTTTGGCTGAGGCTCAATGTTGAGTCTTTGACACCTCCTCCTGCTTGCCCTGGACTGTGACCCCATCACTGAACACCAAGACATTTTTTTTCCAAGCTGTCACTGACCTCACACCCTCTGGAGATTGCGCTCCCTCCCTCCATAGCTGCCAAGCCCACACAGCTTGCTTTCATCTCCTTTCCATAAACAGGCATGCCTTGGTAGAGATCTGCACCACCTTGGTTGGGGAAGGCTCTCTGTATTAATCCCATGACATTCCCTGGGATTATGTACTTCGGGGTCTGTAATCCAGCCATCGCAGAGGATGGTAGCTCACCGTTGCAGACACTGGCACCTGGAGCGGTGGCAGCTGCTAGTAATGCCCACCAGAGGTCCAGGGTCATTGAAGTCAAAGGTCAGTGAGGGAAGGATAGAGGTCACAGATTGGGGGGGGGAAGGGGGTTCATGAGACTGTGGGGTTGGAACAAGGGGTAAGGCGGATGGCTTACTGCGGCCCTCCCTGATGCCAGGTCTCTCAGTTATGCACTGAGTGCCTTTGAATGAGGAATCCCCCTCAGGAGTCCGCAAGCAATTGACAAGGGTTTGCTTTTTGGGCTTCCCACATGGCGTTCCCACATCCTGCTCATTGTTGGTTGAACACCAGTAGCGGTAGGATGAGGTCCTTAAGTGGTTTAGATGCCCACTTAAGAGCCTCAATTAGCCTCCAGCCAGCAAGATTATCCAGGAGCCTTTATACCTGAATTTATCAGACAGAGACGAGAGGGCAGCGAGCCGTTTGACACCCTCTTGCCCAATTAAATGCCCCCCTCACCAAAAATGCTACCCTGGGGCATTAAAATCTACCCGTTCACTATTTGTCTTGCTACAGATGCTGCCTGATCTGCTAGATACTTCCACCATTTTCTCTTTTTGTTTCAGATTTCCAGCATTTACACTATTCTGCTCGTGTATCAACGATAGAGCATTAAAGCTTGTTCATAATTTCTGCAAATTGTGTTTAGAACCTTATTAATCATCAGTTCCTGGAAATTAGTGCCTCGGTTAGCCACTGACTAATTATTTTTCCAGAATTTGTCATGCCAATTACACTACACTTTGCTGTTTATTGACATTCAGACTTAAATCTTTTGTAATATTAACTGACAATGGTACCAAGAGTGACTGTAAATTGCAAAGTATGTAATCTACCAATAAATAGACACTGAGGCTTAACAGAGCCATTTATCAAACTGTACACTGTGCTAAGTAAGGTTAAGCATTGCTGCCACATTCCAATATAAATAAAACTAATAAAAGTTAAATTGAATTAAAAGTAGCTAGTGCCAGAAGAGCAGGAATGTAGAGGTTAAAAATGATGGAAATCACAATTGCAGGAGAATGGAAAACATTATACTAAACTGGATTTTTTTTTTATAAACCTGCAGCACTTTATTTAGAATGGCAAGACTCTCATTAGTGAGCACAGTAGAATGATCACTTAACCATAACCAACTGCAGCAGTTAAGTGGGAAGTCAGTGATGTAGAATGGAGATGTGATGAATAGCTCTAAGCGGCACATTTTGAAAAAAGCCACAAAAGTTAAAGGTGGCTGTCATTGACTTTTTAAACTTAACCATTAGCATTTTACCTCTGGGGTTCGCTGTTCAATGTGCGACTACGGACATGGGGAGGACCAACATAATATGATCACAACTCCAGTACTTAAAGAGCCACCACAAAGATTGAATTTGTAGGAGTTGGATTTTGTAATCAAAAGAACATAAGGTTCGGCAATGGGTTTCCGATGAGCAGAAATTAGACTGGGGTTCAGTGATGTCTTCCTGATGTGCTGCTGGGGTCAGTGAGGAGCTGGAGAGAAATAATCTTCCCCAGCAATGGGAGGAACTAAACCTACAATTGGCAGCTAGAATGTGTGGCTGGAAATAGCTGGGGCACAACACCATAGTACCACACTCATAGATTCACTACAGCCTAAGCTATTAAGCGCAAGTACAGTTGTACATTCACCTACACGACACGATGGTTAGCACTACTGTGTCACATGCCACAGACCCAGGTTTGATTCTCGGCTCTGGGTCGCTGTTTGTGCGGAGTCTGCATGTTCTGTCCATGTCCACGGGATGTACTCTGGGTGCTCTGGTTTCCTCCCATAGTCTGAAAGATGTGCTGGTTAAGTGCGTTGGCCTTGCTAAATTCTCCCCCAGTGTACCCAAACAAGCGCCAGGGTGTGGTGACTAGGGGATTTTCACATTGCTGTGTTAAGGTAAGCCCAGTTGTGACAAATAAATAAAATTCTGCCATATGCATCACTCCACACCCCTCACTTTGCCTTGGAAAGCCTAATCCACCATGTCACTCCCCCCACCCACTGGCCCTGCACATTCTTCTTTCTTCAAACTTCCTTACATTGCTTCTCTGTCACTTCCAGGTGTTCTCATCCATATGCAATTTCACACCTCTTCCTGATAGTTTCCCTCATCCAATGTACTGCATTCACCAGGTGAACATGTGCCAATACAATCACTCCTAGCTCTGTCCTTCCCTTATTGGAGGAGAAAAGAGCACAGAACGCAAGGGTGAGGGTAAGAAACAGTCGTGGTCCTTCACAGGTCTTCCAGCTCACAAATACAGATGAGTAAGTGCTGAAGGTCAGTTGAGTCCCAGCATCCCTTTCAATCAGAGGTGGGGACCTCCCAGCTACATAGTGATAAAGTTAACAGTAACCCATATATCCGATAACACTCAAATCATATCGGCTTGATTTCAATGTTTTTTTAACTGATTTTTACTTGCATCTTTTTATTTGTTCACAGGATGTGAGTATCCCTGGCAAGGCCAATAACAAATACTCTAACGCTATTGAGAAGTTGCTGCTGAACTGCTTTCATGGACTACCAGAGCCCAGCTAGTGCTCACAATGCTGCTATGAAGGGGCGTTCCAGAATTTTAACCCAATGACAAAGGAAAGAAATGCGATGTAGTTCCAAGTGAGGACAGTGTGACATGAAGGGGAGTTCCTGCTGCCCTCAACCTTCTAAATGTTAATGGTTGCAGACTGGGGATGTGCTGTTGAAAAAGTTATGGTGAGTTGTTGCTGTGAATGTTGTATGTGGTATACATTGCCATCACCATGCATCAATATCGGAGGGAGTGAATGTTTAAGGTGGTGGATGGGGTACCTATTAAGGGAGCTGCTTTTACTGGATGGTTTGATTTGATTTGATTTATTAATGTCACATGTATTGGCATACAGCGAAAAGTATTGTTTTGAACTTGGATGGTGTTGAACTTCTTGGGCATTGTTGGTGCTGAACTCATCCAGGCAAGTGGAGAGTATCCCATTACACTCCTAACCTTTTCCTAGAAGGTGAACAGACTTTTTGGAATCAGGAACTAAGTTAGTCACATTACTTATGTGACTGATCCAATTAAGCTTCTGATTAACAGTAACCCCCAGGACATTGCGGGTGAGGGATTTGTTGATGCTGTTGAAAGTCAAGTGGAGATAGTTAGATTTTCTCTTATTAGATGGGCATTTTCTGGCATGAATATGCTTGCCACTTATTACTCAAAGCCTGAATGTTGTCCAGGACTTGCTGCATGCCGGGTATTGACAATAGCTGAGGAGTTGCAAATGGTGATGAATACAGTATAATCATCAGCGAACATCCCCTTTTATGATGGAGGTAAGGTCTTTGGTAAAACAGCTTAAGATGTTTGGGCCTAGGATACTTACCCTGAGGAACTTGTGCAATGATATAAGAACATAAGAACATAAGAAATAGGAGCAGGAGTAGGCCATCCAGCCCTTCGAGCCTGCCCCGCCATTCAATAAGATCATGGCTGATCTGTCGTGGCTCAGTTCCACTTTCCCGCCCTCTCCCCATAACCCTTAATCCCCTCTCCTATCAAAAACCCATCAACCCGCGTCTTAAAAATATTTAGCGAGGCAGCCTCCACCACTTCAACGGGCAGAGAATTCCAGAGATTCACTACCCTTTGAGTGAAGAAGTTCCTCCTCAACTCTGTTCTAAACCGCCCCCTTTTTATCTTGAGGCTGTGCCCCCTAGTCCTACTGTCTTTTTTGAGCGGGAAGAGTCTTTTCACCTCTATCCTATCCATCCCATTCATCATCTTATACGTCTCAATGAGATCTCCTTATATATATATATATATATATAGATATACTGAGATGGTTGGTTTCCAAGCACCTTAACCATCTTCCCTTGTACTATTTATGACTTCAACCATACCTGAGTGGAAATCTGACTGATTTTCCATCCATTTAAATGAACAGCAATAGTTACATACATAGAAATCAATTCGGAATTTCATTCATAATCACCATTTTAAATGGAGCTGCTGTAAAACTTTGCAAATGACACTTCGAAATATATGGAGAATCTCAATTGTAAACTTTTATGCAATGCAGACTGTAGTTTAGATAACCACCCTACCATAGTATTAAATCCCTTTTGGTTCTGGGAACAGAAATGGAGCATAGAATTACCATAATCAGATGTGGAACCAGTCATTGGAGTTCAATCGGAATTTACAGCTTCCATTTTCTACTCAGTTCTGCATTGTAAAGGCTAATGATTAACTCGTTTGAACTTGAATCAGATTTTTTAACATTCAAACTAAAGATTTTGTATTCATATTGCAACAGGAATAACCAATTTTCATTCTTCCTTAATGGTTTTATGATTTAAGAATCATTGGTGCAAAAAGTAGCCAGCTGATTCAATGGTCAGAAACCGAAATGGTCATTACATTTCAGCAACATATCTTTTTTTTTAACTTTTTCCAGCTTGTTCAGTTGGAAGGATGCAAAGCCAAAAAATTTTTCCATTTTGTTTTGAGTCCAAAGGAATAAGTCACCTTGGAGATTGGGAAAGGTGGAAAGGTTGTATTGAAGTTATAAAGTCCAGTGGAGCAGCGATGTTTCTGATTATGGTTGGCCATCTTTTCAATCGGCACAGCTATTAAAATTCATTGAATATCCAATACACACGCTCTGGTTATTGGCTTACTCTGTAAACACTTTACCAAATGACATGGATGTGACCAATACATAGTTATTGTATATTTATATATCTGCCTACTTTCCTGTGGCCATATTAGTTTATCCAAGGTGAGACAATTATTTGCAAAGTCAGATAGCTGTTAAGTTCTAAATCATTCTAGACTTAGTCAATGCTAATAAAATCTGCCTTGTTATACCTTGGCTTGGTTTGTAATCGATTTTCTTTCGTTCATGCTGACCAATTGCACATGACAAGACTCTACAGCAACATGGGTCAAACACTTTTTATCATGCTTTCAGTCCCCATATTAGGATTTTGTAGTAATGCCATGGAGATAATGATTGATGTCTCTGGCTTTGTCTGTCAAAGGAGCACCAATTGGAGCTAAAGGCCTTTTTTAATTCATTGAGCTACACTCTCAATAGATAAATGGATAGGATGTTTCTTGATATGGGTAAAGGGTTTAATTGCCATTTTATGTTTTGTGCAGCTGGTTTGCTCATATTATTAAAATGTTAACACAGTTATTTGCAGATTAGCATTGGACAATTGGTGATCTATGGGGCTTACAGTTTATTGCAAATCAACCAAAGTGCAAGCTTGGTTTGGCAGTCACTTAAGTATCCATTTGAAGGATATGGAACAGGAGAGATGACCTTTTATAACGTCGCTCCAGGTGTTTTTTGTTTCAGGTTGACAAGGCAATTTGCAACCAGTTTTTAATCAGTTTTTAATTGAGCGGCAGGACTCTTTGAAGGAGCATGCAGTGTCCTGAAGAATGAGGCACACAACAAACAGTGAAGCAATATCAAGTTGTTGACTTTGCTCCAATGACATGGGGGTATGCTGTGGTCCTTCCCCACAGCTCTGAATTAGTGCTGAAGATTTGCTTTTGACAAATTTGGTTGAGTATGTAGCAATTATTTATTTATGGAAGCGGGCTAAAATTTTGTTAGGTTCATTTTTCCGTGCAGGAGGCTTGCAGCAAAATCTTGCTGCCATTCACACCAGCGGGATCTTACGGCCCTGCCAGCCGTGCACCTCCGCCATGGGGTTCCCGGTGGCAAAAGGTGCATTCAATGGGAAACCCCATTGACATTGGTGGGACCAAAAGGTCCTGCTTCCAGTGATCACTGCACTGCCTCCTGTTACTGCAAGGCGCACTACAGAAGGGAAGCAAAATCCCACCCATGGTTTGTGACCTGCCCACACCTGTTGCAGTTGAGGGATACATTAGGCAAATTGGGGCTGAATTGGTGCTCCTCACTTGAGTAATCCTTGAACCCATAAAAGGAGAAATTGTGAGATTTTTATTCCAGATAGATTGCATGTGGGAGGAAGGGGAGAGGTTATTAACTGGAATTGGGCATCGTATCCTTCCCTGCACCCCCCCATCCCCAGTCTCAGAAGCAGTGCAAAATCAGGGGGACTGCCAGGTGTTGAGGCAGCTGGTTAGAATGCCCATCTTGGTGCTCTGGGACCTTATCCCAGTTGTAATAAAACAAAAAAAGCAACCCTCAACCTCTCACCTCCCACATGGTATACCCATGTCAACTTACTGTCAACTGATGGCAATCCATGAACCCCCACTCCTCCCAATAGCCCTTACACCCTCCATGTCTCACCCAATTTCAAACATGGGCAAACCTCAGGAGCCATGCTGAGATGGAATAAAATGAAGTGCTGCAGGCAAGAGGGAGTCAGTTCAAATAGAACTATTTCCTTTTACCACCTGTCTGTAACTAAGTGTTTTTAAATAGATTTTTTTAGAATAAGCCATGGCACAGCTTCGCAATCCTTTGGTTTATTTGTGATCCAACTTTACTAATAATCCCAAAGCAAATTTGAGTTAAGATTAACTTGACAGGTTAGTTTATTATACACATTCAAAACCTGCAAAAATGGAGTGTTAACAATGTCCCATTCCAAATTCGCACAGTCAAAGGAAGGATAAGAAAAGGATTTTTGGAGTACAAGGACCAAAGAGAAAAAGGAATGTTGGTTTGTGAAGGATTATACTTTAGAATTGAGAAAATGGATAAAAGCTAACAGAAGCCTTCACGCCCAGAATGGGCTGGAAATTTCCTTCACCCATGCATCCTTTATTACTTCATGTGAACAATTCACCAGGTATCGTGGACCTCTTTCTTTTTTGGAAATAGAAGTAAGCTTAATTGTCTTATTCACCAGCAAAGGAATATGAGAGAAGATTAATGATGATACAGCCTGGTACTGTTGCCATTACCTATTCAGAAGACATTCTGTTCAGAATTAGATATGATCAGACACCCAGTACAAAAACAAATATTATAGGAACACAACTCTATTTAAGATAAAACAAATCTCTATTTTATTATTAAAAGTTTAAAATCACTTGTGAAAATATAGAAGAAATTGAAAATAATCAGGAATGATATTATAATGCATTATAAGTGCATGTTGACCAACTATATGTTCATAGCCTGGATATAATAAATCAACATAACAATTAAATACCTCCTTTATTCTTCCTTTTGAAAGTGCATAACATCATATTTTTCTATGATATATTCTATCTGCCAAGCTTGAATCACTTAACCTGTCTATATTCCCCCTGTAGATTCTTTGTGTCATTGTCACCATTTGCCACCTCACGTATTTTTGTCATTCCCAAACTTGGCAATAGTACATTCACTTCCCTTGTTCAAGTCATTAATTTATATTGAATATATATTGTAAATAATTATGGCTCTAGCACAGATCCCTGTGGCAGTCCATTAATTACAGTTTGCTATCCTGAAAATGCCCCTCTTTCCTCAATTCTCTGTCTTCTATTAGTTTGCCAATCCTCTATCCATGCTAGCATGGTACCCCCCACACCATGGGCTCTTACCTTATTCAGTAGTCTTTTGTGCAGGACCTTACCAAATGCTTTTTGGAAATCCAAGTATATTACATCTACAGGTTCCCCTTTATCTACCTTGCTTATTACCGCCTCAAAGGATTCAAATAATTATTTCAGCCATGATTTTCCCTTCATAAATCCGTGTTGACTCTGCTTGATTATTTTGGCCCATATCTCCTGCTAATGGCGGAAAACCGCCAGATATAGGAGAATTCCTTCCGAAGTTACTTGTGTTCAAAAATCCTGATCTAAATCCCAATGGTAGCAGTAGCCTTCAGGACAAAATTCCACAGGCCCAGTATGGTTACACTAGCCATGCCCTGTTATGACAGGGCCAGATTGAGGAGCCCCATTGGGGTAATGCTTTGAAACTTTAAAGTGAAGGCAGGATATCCTACTATTATTAAGGTACATTGAAGTCTGTTTTTCCTTGCTATTTCTTTCAAGCAATGAATCCTATTGTTACTGGCTAATTAAAAGTGTAATTTTTAATTTTATTTTTATGATTGAAGATGAATATTATTTAATATGTATGAGTGAACAATAGTTTTATTATTTGTTTTAAATCTGTGAAGCTACTATTTAAATCTACTTTATATTATTATAAAATTTTACATGTGGCATACTTAAAAGTGTCCATATGTTTTAATTTCAAACATGGAAACTGAAAATGTAATTGGGAAGAAAAAAGGTCAGAGTTTTGAAGATGAACCAAATAATGCATGGCTTTCAAGTCTTTATTTTTTTAATTACCTATTAGAAAGGAGAACAAACACAATGAACAGTGAACTTCACGATGGTGTTCTGTTGATTCATGCAGATACTTAGCAGTTATAGTAATTACAGCAAATGAGAAACAAGCAACTTTCTAATCCTTTATTTGCATACCACCAATTGCAGCACACTTTTTCACCCTTTTTTATTCAATAGAAAACCATCTCCTTCATTAGCATTATACGTCAACATATCCTGTTATTTGCATTTATCATGGTAGCTTGTCATTGTTTTCATCCTGTGTCCTAGACTGGAATGCAGTGTTTATGAAACTAATACAAGGTTAGATTAGTCTCTTATCCTGATTATGCATGCGCTGGCCTCACCAAAGGCCTCGTTTACTACTGTACGTTTTCCATTACTTGACAGAGCTGTTTGTCATAACTTAATTTCCACAATTGTTGTAACTTAATTCTTCTCCACTAGCATTTTGCAGATTTTAACTGCTTTTAACTATAGTTTCACAAGTTCCTGCAACTCCATTGTGGCCAAACAGGCCACTTAAGATGGTGGTTTGCAAGAGCACACTAGGATAATTGGGCAAGCACTGAAACAGACAGGCTGCAGCCTCAAAAGAAATTGGACAGAAACAAACAGGTTGCAGCTGCAGGAACTGGAATACACAGGATATTGGCCATCTCCAGGACACTTTCTGGTCTAATTGGGCTGTTTACCTGAAATAGGGGTGCCTTAACCCCTTATTTGAGAGAGAGGTATGTGACCTACGTGCTTCCAGCACCTACAGGCATGGCCATTGGGTACACACCCAGAGATCGATGTGGCAGCATCAGATTAGACCTTATCAATCAGGATGATCAAGTCCTGATTGATTGATTGGCAATGACTAAAAGGGGCGCGAAAACCAACGAGGTATAAAAAGAGCTGTGAAAAGAATCTCTCTCTCTCTCTTTCTCTCTCTCTTCAACGAAGGAATGACAACAACGGTCACCATCACCAGCAACGACCAGCATGAGGAGAGCCATCACACCCAATAAGGAAGGAAGACCACAACTAGAATATCAGACCAGACCAAAGGACCAGACTACCAGAAGATGAAGGACACAAACACATGGATAAAGTCCAGTACCTTCTTGGGTACTTGCCAGTCACACAAAAGTTGTCGAGGTCTAGTATTGGACTTGAACTTTAGTATTCTGTGAGATAACTTATTGTTGATTAGGTGGGTGATGAATAATTATGTGTAAATAAATATTATCGTACTAACAAGAAGCCTCCTCACAATTTTTTGTCCACCATATAAGGGTTAAAACAGACTGTGTGGCAGGCGCAGCAACACCATGGTGTTTTATTTGAAGTGAGCATCTTTAATCTGGCAGAAAAAAAATGAATTGAACATTTGGCCATAGCTGGAATTACAGTTTAATTTCCACAAGAGCTTCTCATGCTACGATTTGGATCCCTATTGCATGTGGTTGAACAAAGGAGAGTTCACATTTTGGGCCGTGGAAATCTAACCCGCCATCATTAGTATTCTTCTGCCTTGTTTACTTCAATTATGTTATCCATTTATAATTATCTCCTTTTTAAATATTGCGTTTTGATGTTTCAATAAAGCATTTGTAGAATTTTGTAAAATTTAATGGAAAACATTTATTAACAAAAATCATATTATAAATACAAAACTGCGATGCCATATTAACATTTAACTAAACATTTAACTTTAGCAACTGCAGTATGACATTTCATATTACATTTCTTGCAATAAAATATATTTTATTCTGTTTAACACAAGGAGCAATAAAATATTTTTTAGTTTAACAGAACAGTTCCGTTGTCTTTCTGTAAGCAAGGGGGTAAGGGAGGGAGGGAGGGAGGAATGTGGGGAGGGAAGGGGGGAGGAATAGGGAAAGGTTTGGACATATTAATTGTACATTTTACATGTAGCCTGATTCTTCTCTCATGATCTCTGTGCCTAAGTCAAAACCTCAAAAGAACTTCAGTGATTTTAAGAAGCCAAGCTGATGTACCAGCGGTGTTGGAACGAAACTCCAGGTTTCATTCTGCACTGGATTCTGCAATATCTATCCGAGAGATAGTTCACATCAGCTTACAGGAGGCTTGCATATGTCATCTTAAGGATTACATTTTCTGAAAGTATTTGAAATAGCCAAGTTGCATATTTCCTATTGTAAATGTGAAACTCATTTCATCCTATATCTTCAGAAGCTTTGACGAATTAACATTGCATCAGGGAGACTTTTAAAACTGGGATAAGCAACACTGTTTAAAGTACATAGCAAAATTGAAATGAGCGTTAGCTGAAACTTAGTACACAAGAACAGGAACAGGCTCTTCAGCCCTCCAAGCCTGTGCTGATCATGATGCCATAATTAAAAAACATCTCTGGCTGTCAAATAGGAGTCATGATGTGGGTATGCCGGCGTTGGACTGGCATAAACACAGTAAAAAGTCTGACAACACCAGGAAATAGGTTGGACTAAAACCTGGTGTTGTCAGACTTTTTACTGTGTCAAATAGGAGGCAGAGAGTGGGGGTCAATGGGTGCTATTCGGATTGGCGGTTGGTGACTAGTGGAGTGCCTCAGGGGTCGGTGCTGGGGCCTCAGCTATTTACCATTTATATAGATGATCTGGAGGAGGGAACCGAGTGTAGAGTGTCGAAATTTGCTGATGACACCAAGATTGGTGGAACGGTAAATTGCGCGGAGGGTGTGGAGAGTCTGCAGAAGGATCTAAATAGGCTGGGCGAATGGGCCAGGAAATGGCAAATGGAATTTAATGTTGGCAAATGTGAGGTTGTCCACTTTGGTAGGAAGAATGGTAGGAAGGACTATTACTTACGTGGCGAAAAACTGCAGCAGGCGACGGTGCAGAGGGACCTCGGGGTCCTTGTGCATGAGTCGCAAAAACCCAGCCTGCAGGTGCAGCAGGTGGTCAGGAAGGCGAATGGGATGCTGGCCTTCATAGCGAGGGGGATTGAATATAAAAGTAGGGAGGTCTTGCTGCAGCTGTATAGGGCACTGGTGAGGCTGCAGCTGGAGTACTGTGTGCAGTTTTGGTCGCCGCACTTACGCAAGGATATTTTGGCCTTGGAGGGAGTGCAGAGGAGGTTTACTAGGCTGATTCCGGAGTTGAGGGGGTTGAACTATGAGGAGACGCTGAATAAACTAGGCTTGTACTTGTTAGAGTTTAGAAGAATGAGGGGAGATCTCATTGAGACATATAAGATGATGAATGGGATGGATAGGATAGAGGTGGAGAGGCTCTTCCTGCTCAGAAAGGACAGTAGGACTAGGGGGCACAGCCTCAAGATAAAGGGGGGGTGGTTTAGAACGGAGTTGAGGAGGAACTTCTTCACTCAAAGGGTGGTGAATCTCTGGAATTCTCTGCCTGTTGAAGTGGTGGAGGCTGCCTCGCTAAATATTTTTAAGACGCGGGTTGATGGGTTTTTGATAAGAGAGGGGATTAAGGGTTATGGGGAGAGGGCGGGAATGTGGAACTGAGCCACGACAGATCAGCCATGATCTTATTGAATGGCGGGGCAGGCTCGAGGGGCTAGATGGCCTACTCCTGCTCCTATTTCTTATGTTCTTATGTTCTTACTTGATCTATATCCTCCCTCTATTCCCTCCCTATTCATGTACCCATCGAGATGCCTCTTAAATGTTGCTAATGTGTCTGCTTCCACCACATCCTCTGGCAGCACATTCCAGGCGCCCACTACTCTCTGTGTGAAAAACTCTCCCCACATATCTCTTTTAAACTTTCCCCTTCTCACCTTGAACCTGTCCCCCCTTATAATTGGCATTTCTACCCTGCAAAAAGCTCTGACAATTCACCCTGTCTATTGCTCTCGTAATTTTGTAGACCTCTATCAGGTCTCCCCTCAGCCTTCATCTTTCCGGTGAAAACAATCCTAGTTTATTCAACCTCTCCCCATAGCACATACCCTTGAGACCAAGCAACATCCTAATGAACCTTCTTTACACATTTTCCAAAGCTTCCATGTCCTTTTGGTCGTGTGGTGACCAGAACTGCATGCAATACTCCAATTGCGGCCTAACCAAAGTTCGCTGCAACATGATTTCCCAACTCCTGTACTCAGTACCGCAGCTGGTGAAGGTAAACATGCCATATGCCTTTTTAATCACCTTTGCCATCTGTGTGCCACTTTTAGGGAACTGTGGACCTGCACGCCCAGATTCCGCTGTATGTTAATGTTCCTAAGGGTTCTGCTATTTACAGTATATTTCATATCTAAGTTTTAGCTTCCAAAATGCACCACCTTATATTTGTCCAGATTGAATTCCATCTGCCATTTCCACGCCCAGGTCTCCAATCTATCTATATTCTGTTGTATCCTCTGACAATCCTCGCACTGTTAGCAATTCTGCCAATTTTTGTGTCATCCGCAAACCTATGAATCAGACCACCCACATTTTCCTCCAGATCATTTATATCCACAGCAAACATAGGTCCCAGCATTGATCCCTGTGGAACACTACTAGCTACAGATCTCCATTCTGAAAAACATCAACTGCTACTCTCTGTCTTCTATAACCAAACCAGTTCTGTATTCATCTAGCCAGCCCAGTCTGAGTCGCATGTGATTTTAGTTTTTGTACCAGTCTGCCATCTGGTACCTTGTCAACTGTCTTACTAAAGTCCATACAAACTATATTCACAGCCCTTCCCTCGTGAATTTTCTTTGTCACCTCTTCAAAGAACTCAATCACACAGTTGAAACATGGCCTTTCCAGTACAAAACCATGCTGCCTGTTACTAAATATTCCATTTCCCTCCAAATTTGCTTATATCCTGTCCCTCAGTAGCTTCTCCAAAAGCTTCACCAAAATCTTAATTCAATACATATTGGAAGAGGTGGGAACAGGCTTCGTGATTCTGTGAAATAGTCTGGAGAATAGATTTCAGCCTCGTTCGTCCTGAAACTGTAAAATCCCACCGAGCTCAAAGGACCTTCCCATTGTTTGCCACTCACCCACTCCGATTTCCGTGGCGGAAGGGGCGGTAGAATTCCGGTGTATGTTTTTGCTAGCCAAACCAGGGAAGGAAAGATCCAGAAGGGAAGAAAAAGACGTGCAGTGTGAACTTTGAAAGTTATAAAATGTTTAGGGGTTATCACAAGAAAGTACAGGGAAAAGGGATACCCTGACCCAGGGTAAGAACTTATTATCAGCTTATCTCTCCTAGAATATTTCCAAAACAAAGCAGGCCCAGAAAAGCTGAACAATGGATATTCTAAACCTTGTAAATAGTTATATAAATAAAGGTATTTTGAATGAACGATGATTGCTTCGGGTAAGATCTCGGTGTAAGTAAGAAACCAAGGAATCCTGAGACAGTCCCACAGTAACAGACTTACCAATATAATTTTCTGTTCGCTGTGCTTGGCTGGCTTGTTGCATTGTGTAGTCCTGTCAAGATTGACGCAGATCCACACATGATGTTGTTTTTGTGCAATTCGTTTATCTCTGCATAACGTATTCTCCACCGCTGTGTAACCACTCACCAGCATAGCTTAGGGATAACAGTGGTCCTTCTGCAGAGCAGCTGTCAAACTAACTGGGGGTTCAGTAGGCTAATGTTGTAACTATAGTTTGTGCTAAATCTAGCCCAGCTGAATGATGTTTGAACCAAGATAGTTTGAAGCTCTCTGGGTGAATAATGGCAGCCCAAGTAGTTTATTGGCTCTGTTACGCTTAATTTTATGATGGTTTTAATAGTGTTAATAAATTGCTGTTGGTGAACAGATATAAAAAGAAATAACTTTATATTGTGCTTTTAATGTCTAAGGCTATCCCATTGTGTTTCACAGTTAATGTAGTGCAGTCACTCTCGTAGGTATGTGTCTGATTTCATTTCTGATGACCTTGGCAAGAAGTTAGCGAATGTTTTGGTGAAATGCAATGATTCAATTGCAGTTTATTTGGTTTGTGTGATCTTCAGTATACCTCCACGTCTTTGTTTCTTTCAGGAGGCCATATTTTATGATACTACGATTCAAAAATACTCTATGCAGCACATCAGAATGATTATCAGTTGGTTATATTATTATAGAGGTACATTGGAAACTAGTCTATCATTTAGCTGTCAGATTTTGATTTGGTTTATTGCCATTATTTTTATTTATTCCTGGGATGTAGATGCCGCTGGCTAGGCCAGCACTCATTACCCATGTCTAATTTCCCCTAAATGGAATGACTTGCCAAACCATGTCAGAGGGCATTTAAGAGTCAATCACATTGCTATGGGTCTGGAGTGATATGCAGGCCAGACCAGTTAAGGGCGACAGATTGTCTTCTCTAAGGGGCATTAGTGAACCAGATGGGTTTTTTTTTACAACAAATAGTTTCATTAGCCTTTTAATTCCAGATTTTAATTGAATTCAAATTTCACTATCTGCCATGCTGGGTTTCTAACCTGGGTCCTCTGAGCATTATCCTGGGTCTTTAGATTGCTAGTCCTGTGACAATGCCGCAACACTACCACCTCTCTGGAATGGTAGATTTGTCAACACTGCAAAAAAAGGATAAACAAGGGGTATCAGATGAAACCTTAACCCCTTTCTCCATTCCACATTAGATAAAAATATTTCTGAGTTATCTTCCATATTCAAGGTTTATTAGATATTATAGTCGCAGGTGATTAAAGGCTACTTTCCCCTTTGAGGAAGAGAGCTGACTGGTGGTGATTTAATCTGGGTATCACCACAACTCAGTCAAGAGGCAAGGTTGAGAACACAGTAAGAAGTCTAACTTTCCACACACCTGATGAAGGAACAGCGTTTCCGAAAGCTTATGGGTTTACTATCAAATAAACTGGTTGGACTTTAACCTGGTGTTTTGAGACTTCTTACTATGTTTACCTTAGTCCAACACTGGCATCTCCACACCAAGGTTGAGAAGGCAGGGGCTTCATAAATAAGAACATAAGAAATAGGAGCAGGAGTAGGCCATCTAGCCCTTCGAGCCTGCCCCGCCATTCAATAAGATCATGGCTGATCTAAAGTGGATCAGTTCCACTTTTCCACCTGTTCCCCATAACCGCTAATTCCCTTATCTATCAGAAATCTAGCTACCTGTGACTTAAACATATTCAACGAGGTAGCCTCCACCACTTCAATGGGCAGAGAATTCCAGAGATTTACCACTCTCTGAGAAAAGAAGTTCCTCCTCAGCTCTGTTCTAAACTGTCCCCCTCTTATTTTGAGGCTGTACCCTCTAGTTCTGGTTTCCTTTCTAAGTGGAAAGAATTTCTCTACCTCTACCCTATCTAGCCCCTTCATTATCTTATATGTCTCTATAAGATCCCCCCTCAGCCAGTATGGGAATTAAAATAACCTCAGCCAGTATGGGAGTTAAACCCATGCTGTTGACATCACTCCTGCATCATGAACCAGCCATTCAGCCAACTGAGCTAAACCAATTAAATAAATAAAATTTAGCTTGCTTGATCAATCTATGTAACATGCCCATTTCCCTAGAATCACACTGTTTTGTGCCAATATCTTTCCAATATGAACACCAAGTATAATGCTTAATCATTATATCTTTAATGGTGCATCAATGCATCAATGAAACAATTGAGTAGATCAATATCAGTATGAATTGAGTTGTGGATTTCAAATGTTTAAATGCTTTTGTCTGTGCTGATCTTAATGAGATGTTGAAGGTGGTTCGGCTGGCACTTACAGTTTTCCAGAACAGTATCAATTAAATTAGGACTGGAATTTACTCACCTTCAGGGATGGGCTGGAAAGCAGGTAGGTTTGCAAAATGGGAAAGTATTTCAAGTCCCATCTCTGGGACTTGCTTGCCTGGTCTTGGCATCTGCAGACCGAAAAATGATCTAAAAAAGTCCTGTTCCAAAAATGGAGCCTGGGTGGGATTGACAGGAGAAAGGCAGGGAAGTTTGGTGTGGGTAGATGGGGGGAATCAAAACTGGACTTTGTTTCGCCTGTTTTTCAGACATGAAGTTGAGGCAATAAGATCCAAATATTTGGGGCCATATCCAGTGCTCCAAGGTCACCTGCAATGTATCCAATACCATTTTGGTTTGTGTCATATTCCATTATCCCTGCTGTGGCCTAACACCTCACCTTAGTGAGGTGTTAGGCCACAGCACATGCTAATGAGGGGCAGTGGTGGACTGGGAGACATGTTGGTCAGTAAGTACAGAGATCACAGGCAAAGGGGATAGAATGGACATTAGTGTCAATGAAATGTCCAATGTAGATTCAGTTGGTCATAATTAGGTATAATGATGATTAGAGTTAAAATTGAAACACTATATTAAATGGTGACATAATTGAGGTGTTTAAAATTATAGAAGAGTTTGGAAGTAAACAGTAAAAGATTAGTATTATTGAAGCCAGTAACAAGAGGGCACGAAAGAAGTTCCATTCCAGAAGGATATAGGGCAGGTTAAAATAAATGTTTTCATTCAAAGGATTATTAAAATATGGCACACTTCATTACAAGTTACTATTGGAGATGAATCAGTCTCAAAATTTTTTGAGATTGAGGAAAATACTTGAAGATTTTTTTTAAAGCAATCAAGGAAATGAGGAGAAATGTAAATAAAATTAAGTAGTTACAGTGAAGGAGCTACACCAGCACAGGCATAATGATCTTGTTCACATACTTTAGTGCAGCTATTTCTGTGAAGCCATTTGGCATTTTAGGTCAATGTCCTATTTTATGCCTCTGCAAAAAGTTAGAGGTCAGTAGCAGCAAGATTTGAGAGTTTTTTTTTACTGGCTGAATGTTTGTAGGGTAATTAATACACATAAAGGTTTTCTTTCATTAGTACATTCATGTCCCAGTTGGTCATATTTCACTGCTGGGATAGCTGTTAGCCTATTTTCAGCTTCCTGCTCCTTAAAGCCACCATCTCACATAGATATGATTGGTACTTTAGCAGTAACTAACAAAAGATGCAATATCATTCACATATCTTAAACCAAGGATTCCACATTGTAGTCAGCCTTTGTTTTGCCTTAGCCAGTTCATAGCTGAAGTTTGTGATTATATTATTCCCACTATTTAGCCAGACAGACATGGAGTTCCAATATCACAAGATTCCGGGAATCTGAATGAGATAGGAGATGGCACTTTGAAATAAACTTTGATTTCAACAGAATGCTGATGCAAGAGGAAAGAAGTATGCTGAAGTTTATTCATTACTGTCTTACATTAACACTGCAATGAAGTTGCTGTGAAAATCCTCGAGTCGCTGCACTCTGGTGCCTGTTCGTGAACACTGAGGGACAACTTAGCATGGCCAATGCACCAAACCAGCATGTCTTTCGGACTGTTGGGGGAAACTGGAGCACCCGGAGGCAAACCACATAGAAACGGGGAGAAAGTGCAGACTCCGCAGAGATAGTGACCTGAAGCTGGAATTGAATCCAGGTCCCTTGGTGCTGTGAGGCAGCAGTGCCCCCCTGCCACCCACCCACTATGCTGCCTGCCCACTGCCCAAATACGAAGGCACATTATTTAGAAATTGGAAAATAAAGAGATAATTCCACCTGCTTTTCTGCAGGATTAATGAAGTAGTCAGGCCCCAACTTTAACTTTTTCTGCTGGCCTGAGCAGGGGACTTGTAGTGACTATCTTGCCAGATGAAAGTTGCAGAAGATGACTCAGACTCTGAATCAACCCAAACAGTGAGTTTATTTTCCTTTTTATGATATATTTGTGGGGGCAGCAGAACTAGCAGTGCGAATCCAAACCCCAAAATGGGATGGTCAGGCCTCACATGCCCCAGACTTTCCTTCTGTAGTATAAGCCCCGGCACATGTAGCATTAATGTGGGATTAATGTGGGATGCAAACAGTATATGTGGATATAGTTCTTGTAGGTAATAAATACATAGGGTCAAACTACCTAAGACTATGAAGACTTCATTAAGACCTATCAAATGGTATCTAACACCCTACAACGTGGTGGCAGTGAATGGAAAAATACAAAACATCAAAAATAATAGCGAGAAAAGCTAAAATCTACAAAAGTCTGTAAAAATCTTACAAAGTTTACAAAATATCCTGAACTGGAGAAAAACTCAGGAAGCAGACATACAGAAAAAAATCACCAGGGAAAAGTTTCAAAGAAAGACTTGGAAGCTGAAGGCACAAATTTAAAATGACTCACTGCATCAGAAGACTCCATCAGGTTTCCTGGAAGCCTAACTTCTGTTCCCAGAGTGCAGAATCAGTAGGTCCAGCTGGGGTTAGCTATAACTTCTAATTTCCAGGATGCAGTAAGTTCTGAGAAACTTTTAAATAGTTCAAAGGTCAGAAATTGCCATTTAAAAACTCTCAAGTTGGCACCTGAACATTCTCCCTGAAAACAGAAATAATATTAATCAGTTGTGACCAAAGACCAGCAAAGGCCAGAACTTGAAACTTTCATGACCCCAATGCATAGCACTGAAATGGAGGGGTCTGCAACTAGTCGATCCAAGCAGCCATTGTTTAAAGTTCTTACAAGGCTGGACGTAAGTGTCATTGCAGTTGGAGCTTGCAAAAAAACTACCAAGTGGGGGTAAAGCCTTTGTCTTTAAGTGGACATCATATCATCTTGAATTTCAGCAATTTATGCAAGCTGAATCTGCACTTTAAAACATTCTAACAATGCATTCAAATCCACGCTTGTGGATCAATTTGCGCTTATTCAAGCTCAAGTCAAGGAAAAGGGGAGATGGGGCAATAATAATGTAAATATGTGGGTAAACTGAAATAACTTGAAATGCATTGGATAAAGACTTGGGGGAGCCGTAGTATAAGGATTTGGTATTATAGGGTTAACGTGGGACTGAGTATAGTACCACTCACACAGCAAGAGAACATGAACCTAAGAGTTAGCCTAGTGCTGGACAGAGCCATGTGCACTAGCCATTTGACAGGTCTGAACTTGAACTCTTTACTGCTTATTTACATACTTCTTGCAGTTAATATAGATAACCCACTTAAGACTACAAAGACTTCTGTGAGACCTACTGAAGGTATCGAACACCCTACGACACCTTTTTCTCCAGTGTAAGATCCTTCTTCAACTTTCTCCCCATGACCTGAGGGCCATCAACTGTTCCTTTGTATTGGATGGCAACTGATTGACAGCTGGTTTTGTCCAAAATTATGCTTCTTCCTATTAACCAATGGTTCATTTTGGATGGGCAGCTGAATGGGCTTGCACTAATAAAGCCTGGAGATTAACATTTTTTTGGTTTTACATTGCTGATGGGATGATTCTTCATTCTCTAATATGTCCCATTTAAAATCCTAATGTCAGGCTTAAATCCCTTCACAATTTTACCCACTCCTAATTCTATAATTTCTAACCTGCTAATCACCCCAAGGCTACCTAAAGAAAAACTTGGTGAATTTAGTAGTGGTCCATCCTCATCCATGCACCAAACACAGAACATTGTACCACTTGATTTGTCATTTTATGCAAGTTCCTCCGATTCTAATCTTTGTGAAACCTATTTCCTTTGCCCTACCAATGCTTCAGTCATTAGATTCCATGCTCTGGAATTCTCTCACTAAAGCCTTCGGCCTCTCTACTTCCAAGTTAAAACCCTCCTTAGAACTCGCCGCTTGGACAAAATTTTTGGTCACCCCTTCTAATATCTGTTTCAATGGTTTGGTGTCTATTTTTGTTTCATTGTGCCTCTGTGAAATGTCTTGGCAGATTTTTCCGTGTTAAAGCTGACTAAAAAAATTCCCAGAGGATTTTACTGGATTCTTGTCATAATTCTGATAGGAATTTGACGGAACCTATTATACCTGCCTCGTTTCCTGATATGCTTCTTTCATTCTCCTCTGTGAAGGAGAACACCACTCACTTGGCCTAGCCAGTCCTTGATATTGTCCCATTTTACTCACTGCACCCAGTATACCAATGTCCAAAGATTTATTTAGTTCTGACTAAACATTGCAAAATGGCATTCTTGGAGTTGGGGGTCCCCACTCTAGCTATCACCTCATCTACACACGCTACATGAAGGGCAGATGCATGTGCTGCCTCCATTCCTAGAAAAGCAATCATACAAACTCAGAAATAACAGTGATGCATCTAGTCTTTTACTAGAGTAACAACAGAAGGTTTGGAGAATCTCCATGAATTGTGAGGGCAAATGTAATTTAACATGAGCATAACCATTCTCAGTATGATTTTCATTAAGTGATAAAAGGGATCCTAATATTGGGTCAGCTAAGTAGAGGATAGGATACTTAAGTTGTAAAAGCAATTGGCTTATGCTGCTTAACAATTGGCCATACAAAGAATGTGAAATATATCTAGATATTTCCCTAATATAGATATTACAGTCTGCAAGAGGAGTAAATGTGAAATACTAACTTTTATTTTCTGGCTTTTGTAAGAAGAGTTTATTAATAAGCTCCAGCACAGTGTTTAATGCTTATAGCAGTTTCATTTTTAGATTACAGATATTAAAGTTGATTACTATATGGGAGGAATATTAAAACATTTAAAACAACTATAGTTAAGGTGATGGAGCAAAAATGCGGTGCTATATTAGTAACGAACGGATTCATACATTGTATGAAATTCCCTTGTCCTCTTGACAAAGATGTGAGCCTGTTTATTAACCTATTTAAAAGTAAATGGTATAATATCTATTCAAAGCAGTGGCCTTCATGCAAATATGTCAGCATATTAATTGCAAGTAGTGCACAGTGTAATTCCCAAATTGCACATACAATAAATAGCTTGTAGCTATTCATTGTATTGAATTGATAATGGGTGATCACAAAGCAGCATACGTAATAAATGATTACACCAGTATCAAGAGTACTGAGAAGCTTCTTGAACTGATTGGAAGACACTAAGAGCAATGGAATAAGCTGAAGAATTTGAGGCAGAGAACAGATTTTATCATGGGGACCATGTTTAAAAAAAAACATGCAAATACCAAAGAACATCATTATTTATTCATTGACTAAACTGTTTGAGTAGTATTGGAGAAGTCTCTTAGGTTTCACTGGGTACATACATAGTAAAAATGTGATAAATGGAGCAGTATGAGGAACCATAGGAAGCAGATTTACACATGGAGGTAGAAGTCACAGCTCGGGTGTTAAATAAAAACTTTGCATCTGCCTTTACCAAGGAAGAAGATGCTGCCTACGCCATGGTGAAGGAGAAGGTAATTTAGACACTAGAAGGGAGATAAAAAGGGGATATTGGGTAGAATTCTCCCAAAATATTTCTAGGTGTCATAACGGCGGGAATAATGGTCCTCCTCATTGCAATCCATCGACATCTAGAGCACTTAAAGCGCTGTCACATGAATAATCCCGTTATGGAGTATTCAGATGTGTGACACGCCCGAGGTGGTCACAGCTGTGTACCGTTAACAAGGAGAAGCTGTTTTTAAACACTCCCACTGCATTCACAGCCTGTCATGCCAGGATGATGGTAGCATGCAGACCAGCACCCATCTGTCCCTGGCCGCATCTCCCACCCCCTCCACCCTCCCCTGCTGGGTTTATGGAGGGAGAGCTTGAATGGCTGCTGGATGTCGTGGAGGAGAGGTGGGCCATCCTGTACATCCAGGAGGGAAGATGAGCTGAGTGCCGGGATTCCCATGCGGCCTGGGATGTGTTGTCCACACTGAGCCTGCCCAGCTGAGAGGTGGCAGGATGGAGGGTGTGAGAGGAGTGGGATTTGAACTTGACCTCACATACAACTCTTCGGGTATCTTTCAGCAGGCAGACAGAATGCTTGTCACACAATCCCAACTCAGCAGTGGCACTAACCTGACTGAGCCCCCCCAGCCCCTTTGACCAAGGGGGCACCCCTACCCCACTCTGCACCATGGCAGCTGCTGACCCACCCTCTTGCACCCAGGAGGTCGGTGCTAAGCGGTACTCACTTCCTCACTCTCCCTCGCAACTATTGCACCGGAACCACAATTTAAAGGAACAGTCGTGATTTGACAACACGCTAGAGGGATGGGTGCATTGTGGGAGAGAGGCATATACTAACTTCACTAATGAGATTGAAATGCAATCATTCTCATGCTAATCACTCCTATTCCGTTTCTGGGCGAGAATGGGTGCAAAACGGTTTGCATCATTGGAAAAGGGCAGGAGAACTGTAAACTATTTTGCATTGGTGTGAAACAGATTTTTAGACTCTCTCACTATTCTCTGGCATCAGGGTGATCTACCAATTAATATGGCAAGGTGGGATAAACTCTCCCCCTTTTCATGCAGCAACTTGTTCAAGTCTGGAATATGGGGCTGGATTCTCTGGCCATGTGCTCCCCAGGACTGGAAATCCCTGCCTGAGCTCAAAGGGCCTTTAAATGATCCTCCGGATTTTCTGTCTTGCCTGCTATCATTCCCCTGGTGGGTGAGGCGGGAGAATTTTGGCCTGGGTACTTGGTGGAGACAGTTTCACCTCTAGAACTCGAAAGGAAATTAGTCCTGAATCTGAAAGGGAAGAAAGTGCAGGATTGTGAGGAGAAGGTGGGAGAATGGCCAAAGGGATTTACTCATTTGGAAAGCCAGTGCAGACACGATGGGCCGAATGTCCTCCTTTTTCACTGTAACCATTCTCTGTGACATTAGGAAATGCATTGGTTGTGATGGTGGATATATTTAGATTAAAGGGCTATTTCCTAGTAACAAAATATAACATTGTAAAATTATCAAACTCAAAACCATTATATTTGGAACGAAACAAACATCAGGTATTTGGCTTTGTTGTCACTCACTGAGAGGCATCCAAGCTGGTCAGTGGCATAACGTTCGGGAAAAAGATTATGCTGGTGTGGGTGAAACCATAAATAGCTCACACCATGGCCGTGAGCTGTCCAAAGATATTTAAATTAAATCTGTAGATGCTAAAACTGTCAACATGTGGGCATTAGCTTATCCCCTCTATTCTACCGTGAGTAACACTTTGTGGTAGTATTAAGAGTAATGATAAGCCTTTTCTTTTCTCGGTACTGCAATTACATTAGCCCACCATGTGCACATACACACCCACTACATCACAATTGCACTGTGAAAAAGGACAGCAATAACCTACCCTTCTAAAATACAGACACTGAAGAAGATATTGAGCACTTTGGTTTACTGCTGTTTTTCCGAGCATTCTGGGGCCTTTGATAGAACACTAACTTTCTCTGAAAGGAGCACATTGCAATTTGAAAGAAATTATCCAATAATCAGGCAGATATCTCATTTCACTCCTTCCTTCCACTTCTTATACATTTAGTCAGAAGCCTGGCACACCAAGACAGTCTTGCCATCAAGGATTTCAATTCTTTGTTGATTGTATACATCAATCTGAGGAAGCAGTCTAGGGAAAGGAAAGGCAGATATATTTGCTGATATTGTCAGCAATTGTGTCCTTCCTCAATATGTTAAGGACAATAGTCCTTACCAGTGTTTGAAACAACTTTGGTTTCCATAATGTTGAAATGTTGGGGATGGCATGGTGGCACAGTGGTTAGCACTGCTGCTTCAGAGTGCCAGGGATCTGGGTTCAATTTCTGGCTTGGGTCACTGTCTGTGTGGAGTTTGCATGTTCTCCCCATGTCTGCGTGGGTTTCCTCCGAGTGTTCCAGTTTCCTCCCACAGTCCAAAGATGTGCATGTTAGGTGAATTGACTATGCTAAATTCTTCCTCAGTGTACCCGAACAGACGCCAGAGTCTGGCAACTAGGGGATTTTCACGGTAACTTCATTGCAGTGTGAATGGAAGTTTACTTGTGACTATTAAACAAACTTTACTTTAAAAATGACATTGTGTTATCTTAGTAACTGATAAATTAATGCATTTGAATAACATTTCTTTGCCTTCTGCTTAGAAAAATATGTGATATGTTCATTAACCAAGTTAAAGTAAATGCCATAATGCTGATTTACAGCAATTTTTTTTTAATCAAGTGATGTTGGTTTCCCTGGCTAGGTTATCATTTATTTTCCATCCTTACCTGCCCTTGAAATAGTGGTGTAAGGTGCCTTCTTGAACCACTGCAGCCTATGTGGTGTAGATACACCCACATGGAATTAGGGAGGGAGTTCCAGGATTTGCACCCAGTGACTAAAGCAATGGCAGAGTATTTGCAAATCAGGTTCGTAAATTGCTTGAAGAACTTCCAGTGGTTGTGTTCCCACGAGTCTGCTGCCTTTGTCCTTCTAGGTGATGGTTGTTGTGGGTTTGAAAGGTGCTATCTGAGGACCCTTGTGTTCCTGCAGTGCATCTTATAGATGATAAACACTGCTGCTACTGTGCATCAGAGGGAGTGCATGTTTGTGCATAGGGTGCCAGTCAAATGGGCTGCTTTATCCTGTGTCAAGCTTCTTGAGTGTTGTTGGAATTGCACTCATCCAAGCAAGTGTAAGTACCTGGACTTGTGCCTTGTAGATCGTGGACAGGCACTGGGGAGTCAGAAGGTGAGTTATCCACTGTACCATCGTGCTGCCTATTGCTTGATCAGTCAATAAAAAGGCACAATACAAGGTTGCAAGATTTGCTGCGCAGTTCTGAAAAATTAAGGAACTTAATTTAAATGCTAATTTTTGTGAAGCATTGAGAAATTAATAACAAAAATACACATATTGATTAGCCTCTTACTGACATGAAGAAATATGCTGCATAAAGGTCATCATATTTCTGGAAATCAATATTTATCACTGAATTAACATATTCAAACAGTTCCTCACTACTAAATAATGCAACAATTGAATATTTATCAGCTGCATTGCTCACAAAATATCTTAAATTGTTAAAATCAATTTAATCTGCTATGGCACCAATTTGGCAGCACGGTAGCACTGTGGTTAGCACTGCTGCTTCACAGCTCCAGTGACCTGGGTTCGATTCCTGGCTTGGGTCACTGTCTGTGTGGAGTTTGCACATTCTCCTTGTATTTGTGTGAGTTTTCTCCGGGTGTTCCGGTTTCCTCCCACAATCCAAAGATGTGCGGGTCAGGTTAATTGGCCATGCTAAAATTGCCCCTTAGTGTCCTTTGATGCTTAGGATAGGGATTAGTGGGTAAAATATGTAGGGATATGGGGGTAGGGCCTGGATGGGATTGTGGTCAGTGCAGGCTCGATGGGCCGAATGGCCTCTTTCTGTACTGTAGGGTTTCTATGATTTTTATGATACATTTGAATGAGGGTAAGTTTCCAAGATAGTCAAATTCCGTCATGGCCTCAGCCATCGCCAGCTTTGTAAGCTTCTCCAGCCTTGCAATGCTCTGAGCATTCTGCGTTCTTCCAACCCTGACCTCTTGTATTTGCCCCTTTACCATTAGTCATCATCTCTTCAACTGCTCAAGGCCTTAAATTCTGGAATTCTCATTGTAAACGTGATAACTTGAGGCAGGAGCAAGTTTGTTTGGAAAAAAGCGTACACGTTATTGGGAGCACGCATTGAGATGTTTACAGGCTCAACATCATCTTACTAATTGGACGACAGCACTAGCACTGCCCATCTATTGAGGGGCGAGGGGAGGGTCAACTACTCACATTACGACAATAAACAAGAACTGAGGACACTGGAAAAACTCAGCAGGTCTGTCAGCATCTAGCAGGAGAGAAACACAGTTAATGTTTTGAGTCCATAGATTCTTCATCAGAACTGAGTGGGAGAGTGTAGAAACTGCAACAAAAAATTGCAACTTTAAGAACAGAAGACACAAGGCTCGGTATGAAAGGGATGGGGGTATTTTTGCATTGAGGCAGTAGATGTACGGAAAATTTAAAAAGAGAAAAGGGAGGGGGGTGTTTAAGGTGCAGGAGAAAGGTCACAATCTAAAGCTGCTGAACTCAATGTGTCCCGAGTGGAAGATGAGATGCTGCTTTCCAGCTTGCACTGAGGTTCATTGGAACATTGCAGCAGGCCAAGGACAGATGTGTGGGCATGAGAGCAAGATGCTGAGTTAAAATGGCAAGTGACACGAAGGTTATGCTTATAGACTGAGCAAAAGTGTCCTGTAAAGCAGTCTCCCAGTCTGTGTTTGGTGCTGAGGAGGATTCCCATATCTACACCTTTTATTTGCAGGAAGTGAGACAAGTTAAAGGAGAAATTATTGAGTGAGAGAATGAGTGCTGCCAGGCGGAGGAGATGGTCGTGGACAGGGATTGTTCGGGCCTCTACTCAAAGAAGAGGCAGAGAGTCTTTGGACCTTCCTGGTGGCGGATGGAGGTGTAAACAGATTGGATGTCCATAGTGAAGAGGAGGAGGTGAGGGTCAGGAAAATGGAAGTTATTGATGTAACATAGGGCATTAGATGAATCTTGAATGTAGGTGGATAAGGGGAGAGAAGTTAGAGTCAAGATGGAAAGAAATGTGTTACATTGGGGCAGGTAGAGGCTGGTACAATGGGTTTACCAGGACAGCCCTGTTGTGAATTTTGGGAAGGTGATAGAAGTGGGCTGTGTGGGGTTCGTGGAGGCTGTGGAGGAAAGATCACCAGAAGCGATGAGGTCAGTGACCGCCCTGGATTGGCTGGCAGCTCTCTAGTTCCAGCATGTAATTTAGTGACAATATGCATCTGAAAATTACAAATGACTCTTTGTAGTCAAGAAAACTTTTCCTTTCTTACTGTTCCAGTGTGATTGCTATGGAGAGATGTGCAAAACCGGTACCCACATTTATTTCATTGAAAAACCAGCAGCTTAAACCCAATCACACAATCGTATATCCACACTTTATTAACATTAACATAATCCACATTAATTTCATGAGCATTGAGTATCCAATATTATAGTTCTATTTAAGTTTATTTGTTAGTGTCACAAGTCGATTTACATTAACACAACAATGAAGTTACTGTGAAAATATCCTAGTCGCTGCACTCTGGTGCCTGTTTGGATATCTGAGGGAGAATTTAGCATGGCCAATGTACCTAAACAGCAAATCTTTTCGACTGTGGGAGGAAACTGGAGCACCCAGAGGAAACCCATGCAGACACGGGGAGAACTTGCAAACTCCACACAGACAGTGCCCAAAGCCAGGAATCAAACCCAAATCCCTGGTGCTGTGAGGCTGCAGTGCTGACCATTGTGCCACTGTGCAGCCCCAAAATGAGGATGTTAACATGTGCGCCATCAGCTTTAGCCCCTTAGTGTCAACCCAACTTGAAATACATCAGAATTCAAGATTTCACACTTAATAATGCAGCCTGAATAACCTCCTCAACACAGGATGGGCCACAGCAATAAAACGTGATCAGGTAGTCAAACTTAAGTCATTTTGCTCATCATTCTTGCATATGCAGTCTTACACAAAGAGGCCACCTTATTACTCTGAGTGCAAGAGTTTGTAAGCGCTCTCTGACTCGGTCTTGTTGCCTTTAGCGAGGAAGTTAAATTACACTTCACTCAGTATTGTATTGCCGTCTTGCTCTTGATTGATCTGGCGTTGTTATTGGGATAGGGTGGTCCATTCAGCCCCCAAGCATTCAATCAGATCATGGCTGATCTGGATCTGAACTCTATTTTCCTGCCTAACCTTTGATGTCTTCAGCTGCCAGAAATCTAGCAGTCTCAGTGTTAAAAATGTCATAGACCTACCTATCAATGGCCTTTTGCATGAGTGAGTTCCAGACTCTGTTTGAAAAGATGCTTACCAATTTCAGTTCTAAATGGCCTGACTGATGCCTTTATTTCTGGATTCCCTCAGCTGAATAAAGAATTTGCCTGTATGATAAACATAAAAGGATATGAGAAAAGAGCTGATATTTCCAGTGTGGGAGAAAACATTTAAAGTGAATGTCATTAGTCACAAGTAAGGCTTGCAGTAACACTGCAATGAAGTTATTGTGAAATTCCCTAGGGGAATTTCACAATATTCCCCTAGTTGCCACACTCCGGTGCCCTGTTCGAGTCAATGCACCTAACCAGCACATCTTTCAGACTGTGGGAGGAAACCGGAGCACCCAAGGAAACCCACACAGACATAGGGAGAATGTGCAAACTCTACACAGACAGTGACCCAAGTCAGGAATCGAATCCTGGCCCATGGCACTGTAAGGCAACAGTGCTAACCACTGCCACCATGCTGTCCCTTAACAGCACCATAGGTGAACAATCTCTTTCCTACTGGAATTTCTATGATAACCAGCTCAAAGTACCCTCCCGAAGTTATCGCATGAGAAAATGATAAATCCTATAACATTTAATGACAATTGTTTCTTTCCCAGCAGGTGATCTTACTGTTCTGAAGTTCATGTTTTATTCACCATAAGTGCAATCAGAATTTGAAAATAGTATTTTCTAATTCAATTTTAAGAACTATTGTAAATAAATTGAAAAAGTAAATGTTGTTTAACAAGAATGCGATTGGGATGTATCCTTGAAATGAAATGTATAAACAGAGCAACATTGGGCAACGGTGAACATTATTGCATGGTGCTTCACACATATTTATTAAGCTTAAAGATATTGATATTTATTGAGAAAATGTTGAGCTGATCTTAGTGGCATGATCCTACTGAGGCGGGGCACTGGTTAGCACTGCTGCCTCATAGCTCCAGGGACTCGGATTCAATTTCTGACTTGGGTTATTGTCTGTCTGGAGTTTCCATATTCTCTCTGTGTCTGTGTGGGTTTCCTCTGGATGCTCTGGTTTCCTCCCACAGTGCAAAGGTGCGCAGGTTATGTGCATTGGCCATTCTAAATTGTCTCTTAGTGTCGCAGAATGCATAAGTAAGAGGATTAGCAGGGTAAATATGTGGGATTATGGGGATAGGGTCTGGGTGGGATTGTTGCCAGACTTAATGGGCTGAATGGCCTCCTTCTGCACCTAGGGTTTCTATGAACAAAGTGAATGCAAGACACATGTCGCAATGGCAGCATCATACATCTGTGCAAGTGAAGCAATTTCTTGGAACTGTTGGAGAGATTTAGAGTGAAGCTTTGTTTTTGCAGGATTAAGGTCAGAGCACCACAAATAGTTCTGCAACCTGTGGGTCATTCATAATTGTGGGGTATCTTTCCCACTGCGCAGTTTTTCAGAATGATTTATGTAGCAGTTTGACGTCAAACTAACCATTATCCTGGCAATGAATTCTGCTCCATTGCCTTTCGTGTGGGAAGCTGGGTTTCAACATGGGAGAGGAACCAGAGTTCAAGTCACTAATCTTAGCATCATAAAGTGCAAAGTCCAAGAACATCAGCAGCCAATATACAGAGAATCATAGAATCCCTACAGTGCAGAAGGAGACCATTTGGTCTATTGCAACTGCACCAACTCTGAAAGTGCATCTTACCTAGGCCCACTCCTCTGCCCTAAACCTGTAACCCCACGCAATTACCCCACTCATCTCCCCTTAACTACACATCTTGCGACACTAAGGGGCAATTCAGCATGGCCAATCTACCCAACCTCCACATCTTTGGACTGTGGGAGGAAACCAGAGCACCCTGAGGAAACCCACATGGACACAGGGAGGAAGTGCAAACATCATACAAACAGAAACGAACCATGGTCCCTGGCGCTGTGAGGCAGCAGTGCTAACCACTGTGCCACCCACATGTGCGTCATTGATTCTGGAAAGGCATTCAATTCAACCTCACATGAGTATCTCTGCTTTCCAATGCTAGACAGGGGATGGCCACCACATTGAATCATCTGGCTAACCAAGCTTTATTGTGAACAATGAGCTGGCACCCTCTTGGAATGGTTCCCAGTCAAAAAGAATGTCACACAATCCTCCCATCAGATTTGCTCAACATCCCAGCTAAAATACCTATGAGTGACACAACCAATACAAAGTTGTGATGCTGTTTGATGGATGGCGAATTTTGAATCTTTAATATGGTGGCTCACTATTCAGCTATAACTATACTATACTATAACTCGGTGGAGGAGCTACAGAAGTTGGTGAAGCCTCAAGTTATCCAGGAATACAGTCTTCGGATTAATACAAAGATAACATGGATGAATGGAAAGACCTGCAAGATTATGATTAACTGACTTCAGCTTGAACAGATTGATGATGTCTTCTGCTATCTTGGGTCACTCATCATGAAAGCTGAGTCCACCAAAAGAAGTTCAGGCTAGATTTAACAATGATCATGGCGTTCTGAACTCACTGAAAAGAATATGGACTCAGTTAAGGCCGACCCCAATGTAATATTGCTGGATGTGGCCACTATGAACTTTTTGGGTAATCCCTGCCCCTGTGAAATTCATCCTTTTGTATCTGAACTGTAGAGTAATCTATTAAAGATAAAAGGTTACTACCTATGGATCCCCCATTTAACTATGATGGTGGGATTCTGAAGCCCCTGGAGGAAAATCTTGCAGTACAATGTTCTTGTTACACGATAGGAGCATTATTGGACTAAATTGGCACTGAGTTACATAAAGACAATGATGATCAAAAGCCTTATCAAAGAGGTAGGCATGATCTTACTGGCCATTCATTCACGATCCTGCTGCAGCAAGATTGGAGAATTTAGCACCCAACCAAATCTCCGCTCACTGCAGTGGGATGGGAAAAGCCCACTGGTGTGAATGGCTGTAAAGAACTCAAGGAGAGGGAAGGAGCAGAGAGGTTTAAAAGAAGAGAGCACTAGAGCCTGGGGCTCACGTAAGGTGACAAATAGTGGACAAAATTGGGAATGCAAAAAAGTCAAAATTTGAGGAGTCGAAAGATCCTGGGCGGAATTTTCCCATCCCATGGGAAGCGTAGTGGGTGGAGGGCTGACCGTGTAAAGATCCACTGACCTTGCAGTGGACAGAGAGCTGACCATTCAAAAGTCCATTGACCTCACAGCGGGCGGAGGCTGACCATGAAAAGGTCCATTGATCTTGCAGTGGGTGGAGAGCTAACCATGCAAACGTCCATTGACCTCAGGCAGGATTCTCCATCTTGGGGTGAGCGGGGCCGCAAAACCCTGACCCTTGTGTGGTTGAATTGCTGGCGGAGGTCACGGCTATAGCAAAGGGCAGAGCCGCAACTGAGAATTATTGTTCTAGGCTAAGTACATTTTTGTTTTACCAAGGCCACTTATGCGTACAAATACTCTTTCTAGGTGAGATCATTCAGTACTCAAAAGGTTGAACAAATTGCAAAAAGAGACCTTGAGGAAAAATAATGAAATGTGACATGACAAACTCAAACAAGTTTAACCCCCTTGCTGGTTGATGAAGGGACATAAAAGCAATTAGAATGGAGCTATTGAGGATGGCCATCTCATTCTTGGGCTTTATTTTAATGCAGTCAAGTGTCCCATACACATATTGGCACATTGCAGCCAATAGCCTCTGAACCACTTTTACAGAAGCTCACTGAAAAATGACAATTCCTTACTGAACAGTCTGTAATATTTTCTGCCACATTTTGGCATGATCAGTCACATTCTTACAACACTGTTTTCCTCTTAAGCTCTGTTTCCAAGGTCACCACAACCTACCACAGTCCTGTCGTACAAATAGATTCAATACATATATGGAAAAAAAAGCCTCAATGCCAGTGGTAATTTATGAATTATCTATGAACTCAGTAACTATGATGGATTCAATTTTCTACTCCTTTCAAAGCATTGGAAATCGATGATGAAAATACTTGTCTAAACTTTAATCCGTCCTGTATATGCACTGTGGAGATAATAAATATATGCACATCCCATTGTACATGTGCAGCTCTTGGCTGATGTGCACACTTTCTATTTCCACAAATTGTACAATTTGTGATTCATTGAGTACTTCAGTGTAAATGTGTGAACAAATGGAAGCAGCAGACTCAAAAACAATGTAATTTAAAAAGAAATCCTCTATGTATAAGTAGGAGGATAGAGGTAAATAAAATGGATAATTATTTTTCAGTATAGTCTGCCACTCACTTCCCAAGAGAGATTATAGTTTTTTATTTTAAAAAAACATCAAACAAAGAATTTGGGGTGGCATGGTGGCACAGTGGTTAGCACTGCAGTCTCACAGCACCAGAGGTCAGGGTTCAATTCTGGTCTCAGGTGACTGTCTGCGTGGAGTGTGCACGATCTCCCTGTGTCTGTGTGGGTTTTCTTCTGGTGCTCCGGTTTCCTCCCACGCTCCAAAGATATGCAGGTTAGGTGGATTGGCCATGCTAAATTGTCAGGGGGATAGCAGGGTAAATACATGGGGTTACAGGGAAAGGGCCTGAGTGGGATTGTTGTTGGTACCGGTTCCATGGGCCGAATGGCCTCCTTTTGGACTGTCAGGATTCGATAATTATATGAATTAGGACATTGTGCATTCGAAATATCTTTTGAAATAGCAATGTCATGTTTGATTAATTTGCTATGCAATGCTAATCTATTGGTGCTGATTTCTCTGGTCCCCCTTAGGATACAGGTTAAGAAAATCAAAGCTTTCCTATTTTGTGAAAAAGCAAAAGAGTCAGGCATGAATTTTCCTGAATACCAGAGATTCCTATCTGACTTCAAAGGACTTTTAGATAGTTCGCACCCTCACCTGCGAGAATTCCAGTAGCGGGAGGGATGGGAGAATTCCGGCCCTCGAGATCTGTTAAGAGACGGACTAATTTTATTTGGTGTCCTTTCATACAATACCAGCAAAGATCGTATTTCCATTTATGGTTGAATCAAATGCAAAGGTTCACTTTAAGGATGCAGGAAAATGCTGGATAAGTGCAGATTGTGCAGTCAATCTGGCTGGTCTCAAGGTTTGAAAAGATGTCATGCCATGCACTGCTTTATCTTTCATCCACTTCAATTGCTTTCTCAGTCGCTGCTGCGTACCTCTGGGCCTTGGATTTGAATTCAACACAAGGACAAAATCATTCAGCTGAAGGTATTGATTTGTTGAAAGTATTTTACAAGACAACACAGCTAAGATGCCAAGTTTTATTTGCAGTGTGGTCTCAGTGGAGGCGCAGGTCAACATCACCAGCAGCATATCAAAAGCACACGCTTAAATTATCACTGCCGTAATATGGGACCGCAGCTACACAGAGTTAGGATAGAGGAAGGTTGATATAGTAAAACATCAATTTGATATTGCAACATTCTGCTGACAAACCAATGCAAATTGTTAATTGTGGTTTTCTTTCAGAGTGGCCACATCATCAATAGATACTGTACCAGAACCTCTAAATAAATAAATTTTGTCAAATAAATAACAAGTCTAAGTGATGAACAGTCATATGCCAAAATCTTTGCCCCACCCTGGTCATGCCAGAGGGATCTTATCATCCCACCAAAGATGCACGCCTGCTGCGGGTTCCCTGGTAGTGAGGGGTGCGTTCAACAGGAAACCCCATTGCCAGTAGCAGGACCATAAGATCCCACCCCCAGCAAGCGCATGCCACCTCCCACTGCCCCGAAGCACGCCTTAGAGTGGGAGAACAATCCCGCCCATTGAGTTATATAGTACAGAAGAGGCCCTTTGGCCCATCAAGTCTGCACTGATTGAACTACACTAAACCTTACTAATCCCACTTCTCAGTACCTGGCCCAAAACCTAGAATGTTGGGACATTTCTAATGTTCATTCCAATATTTTTTGAAAATGGTGAGATCTCTCACCTCCCAGGCACTCTGATCACCCTCTGGGTGAAACAATTTTTCCTCAAATCCCCTCTAAACCCCTCTCCCTATAATTATGCCCTCTTGTTACTGACCCTTCAGCTAAGGGGGGGCAGCTGTTTCCTATCCACTCTGTCCATACCAATCATTATCTTACACACCTCAAGCTCCCCCCAAAGTCTTCTCTGCTTCAGAGAAAACAACAGGCGCCTATCCAGCCTCTCTTCAAGGCTCAAATGTTCCATCCCAGGCCACATCCCAGTGAATCTCCTCTGTACCCTCTCCAGTGCAATCACACTCTTTCTATCGCGAGGTGGCCACAACTGCATACAGTCCTCCAGCTATGGCCTAATCAAAGTTTTGTACAGCTCCAACATAACTTCTCTGTTCTTAGAATCCATGCCATGATTGATAAAGACAAGTATCCTGCATGCCATCTTAACCACCCAATTATCCTGTCCTGCTACCTTCAGGGATCTGTGGATGTTCCACTGAGCTTTCTAGTCTCTTGCCATTCATTGAGTATTCATTTTTCATATTACTCCTTCCAAAGTATATCACCTCACCCTTTGCAGGGTTAAATTCCATCTGCCCATCTGAGCAACCCATCTATGTCTTCCTATACCCTCAGATCTCCTTTCTCACTATTAACCATTCCGCCAACTTTATGTCATCCCCAATTTTACTTATCATCACCCCCTGCCATTCCCCACATTCTCATCTATATTGTTTATATAAAGGTAAAGTTGTCATAATCCCAAAAGACCATAAATTGTGCTGGTCGTGATTTAACCTGAGGATCACCACACCTCAGGCGCAGAGCAAGGTTGAGAAGCTGGGCCATCATGAATAACCTCAGCTGGTACAGGGATTGAACCCATGCTTGGTGGCATTGCTCTGCATCACTACCTGTCTAGCCAACTGAATTAAACTGACTGATCTATCATGATCAATAAGGGACCCAGCACTAACCCTTGTGATATGCCACTGGACACCGGTCTCCAGTCACACAAATAGCCTTCCATCACCACCTTCTGTCACCTGTCACTAAGTCAGTTTTGGATCCATCTTACTAAGTTACCCTGGACCCCATGTTCTTTTACCTTCTTTAATCAATTCCCATGTGGGACATTGTCAAAGGTTTTTGTGATGTTATTGTGCTATTTTTCTATATTTTATGTTTAAGGTAGGGCTGATTTGAGAGGAAGTGTTTCGTTACAAGAGTCAAATTGTCTGGGAAAACATGCAGCTCCAATGCTGAGAATGCAAGATAACACCTGCATACCTGGTCACCTCCTCAAAAAATACAACCAAATTTGTTAGGCATGACCTCCCTCTGACAAAGCCACGCTGACTATCCCTGATGAAATCACACCTCCCCAAGTGGAGATAAATTTTCCCCTTGCAGAATTTTCTCCAATAGTTTCCCTACCACTGAAGAGAAACTCATTGGTCTGTAGCTCCCTGGCTTATCTCTCCCACCCATCTTGAAAAGTGGAATTACATTAGTTCTCCAATCCTCCCTGGAAGTGGCTCCATTGGAGGCTCCATAGCTCACGGGTTAGAGCACTGGCCTTGTAAACCAGGGGTCATGAGTTTAAACCTCCCTGATACCCAGGGAGGAATTAAAAATTTGGGTTGGAGTCTCTGTAATTAAATATTACAAATGTTTAGAACTCAAATAAACCACAAGTACAATTCAGAAATGTGCCACTTAGCAATAAGCAAACTGATATGAAAGTTGTGGAGCCTATTTGCACTGTTTATGGTGAGGTAAACCTTTACTGACTATAGTACTTTATCATCATTACTTATAGGATATTTCAGTTAAGCTGTGGCTGAAAACACATAAAATTTCTATCACATGGAACTAATGATTCTGTCAATGTTTCCAGGTGATTTTTCTCGGGGGAGCCAACCCAATTTAATGAAATGTTTTTCAATGAACAGTAACCAGTGCTCATCAAATCAAGAATAGTATCACGTGATCTTAATAGCATTGTTTTGAGGTAAAGAGATAGACTGGAATGAATAATTAAAAGCAGATTTCTTAGTGCAGCAGGGAACAAATATAAAAGGCATTCATTTTGTGAGCACATTATATCTAGTCTCCACTTTCGTTATTGCATTTACATGGCAGTGGAGTTGATATGAGCACAATGTCCAGTCATTGCCTACCCCTGCGGTTTGTGTTTGAATGAAACACAAGGACAAAAGATGAAGGTTTCACCCCAATGACAGGTGAGATAGGTCACAGTTAGACAAAGATGCATCTCTCTCATTTTGATCTGAAATAGATTTAATAAAGTAGCAGGGCTTAAGGTTTTGAAGTGTCTCAAAGCATTTCACAGCGTGATCCAGATATTTGCAATGGAAAAGTTGGGAGAACTGTCAAAGTTTGCTGTATGCTACTGAGACTGAGAACTATTCCAGGGATCTGCACATGCTCAGGATAATACAGAAATCCAGAAGTTATTGTGAATGATTCTATGATGCTCTGGAGGGTATGCTGTTGAGGTTTCCCCCAGAGTACAATCCCTGATCAATCAAAGAATTGATGAAAACTTTCATTTCAATACCGTTAGTCTCAGTAAAAAAACCTTGTAAAAGTTACACTTTACTTCATAATTATTCATGAGAAAGACATTAATTTTATACATGTGGAATGTCATATTTCTCTTATGATTAAAAAGTCCATATATTTTTTAAAAATTTTGAAGTTAAAGAAATTATTGAAGCTGTGATGTGAGTTGGTGAAAGTGAGCTGGAAAGAATTATCTGAAAGTAAGGCAGTTTCTGAGAAATGGGAAGTATTCAAGAAGGAAGATAGAGAGGGTTCTTCCCAGAAAGAAAATAAGTCCCTAATCTGGAATGTCAAAGATCACACGGAGTTGGATAAAGGCAACGAATGAAGCTTATATTTGGAGTTTAATGACTGCAGAACAAGGAAATTAGGAAAGTGAAGCGATAGCATGAAAAATAAAATAAAGGAAAACCCAAAGATGATTTTTGCAAATTCACAAAGAGCAAGAACAAAGACTTCTGCTAATTCTTTTTCTTATATTCTAACCGTGTTCTTAAATGAAGTTTGTTTGGACGAAAGTGTTCTAGTGGGTCACTTAAATCATACTTGGAGTGAATTACCTAATGCTCACCCTAATGCCAGATTTGAACGTAAAAGTTAGGGTCTAGGCTAACTTCATAACATACTTTGGAGTTTCTTATCTGGTCCTTAACACAACTCAAAGATGGGGCATCCTCAAAGTAGGGAGACATCATGACCAGGCATAGAATGGCTGCGTGGTGAGGGGCTGGCAATGTTACTGCATCTGAGGACCCTATATGGTCCATGATGTATCCATAAAGGAGAGCCTCCTACCCTGGAACATGCTGCTGATTTTCCCACACAATGGTGGGCCATTGCAATATAGGGAAAATGCCCATGGAGGCAGCAAGTGGCCATTAATTGGCCATTTTTAATGTCTCAATTGGCCATCAGGCATGTGGCTGCAGTGCTACATTCCCTGCTGCTGGCAATATGGTATGACAATGAGAAGACAGTGAGATCCCCTTCCATGATGTTCCCCCTCAGCCCCTCTCCAATGGGTCAGGAAAATACAGCCTGCCGTAACCTTTAAAAAATACAAGAATGAACACTTGAAATATCAAAACATTCAAGGATATGGGACAAATGCAGGAAAATGGGATTAGCATGCCTTTAGTGGTAGATATTGTCAGTGCAGACTCCATGCCATCTCACAGCGCCAGGGACTTAGGTTCGATTACTGGCTTGGGTCACTGTCCGTGTGGAATCTGCACGTTCTCCCTGTGTCTGTGCGGGTTTCCTCCGGGTGCTCCAGTTTCTTCCTACAGTCTGAAAAACGTGCTGGTCATGTGCATTGGCCATGCTAAATTCTTCCTCAGTGTACCCGAACAGGCGCTGGAGTGTGGCAACCAGGGAATTTTCACAGTAACTTCACTGAAGTGTTAAGGTAAGCCTACTTGTGACACTAATAAATAAAACACAGATAGACCGAAGGGCGTTTTCTGTGCTGTATGACTCTATGGACGGGATTTTATGGCTTCGCTTGAGTGAAACCGGAAATTTCCACCCAAGGTCAGTGGACATTTCCATTGTCCGTCCTCACCTGCTCCGATTCCATGGGCGGGCGATAGAATTCCGGTGTATGACTCTCTAAAATGAATTTCCTCACATTCAACCATCCTGGATCCTACAGGAAGCTTTTCAAGCTGTTTTTTTTTTTAGCTGCACGGGCACATTTTAAAAGATTGTTTTAAATTAATTTACTGAGAAACTGAACTATCCATCAATGTAGCTAATAAATGGTTTTGAAGTCATTTTTTAGTCATTTAAGACTGGATTACTCACAAGTGATAGACTGATTAAAAATGCTCATTTCTTATGATGGACCCATTTATAGCTGCATTAATAAAACCACCAGGTTAACACTCTTAAATACATCAACAGAATATGTTTTAATGAAACATTTAAAAAATAATGCTAATTCTAAAACACTGCCAAATTGTGTTGGTCTATGAACGATTCAATGTTTCCACAATCAACGGGGATTTCAGTAAAATTGCGCTCTGCTAGACTAGTGAAATTCTGGGGATAATTGGGTTGTCAGTTGTGCCCAAAGTGGAAAATCTTGGCCTTTTCTGACAGGAAAGTCATATCCGATGTATAAACATTGCCTTCTGCGTTTTCTTGAAAGGTAAACAGCAGGTATATCATCTTCGGCACGACAAGTGATACCAGGCATTATGCAGACATCGTCCTGTAAGATTACCAAGCAAATTGAACACTGTGTACAGACATTATTCTCTGGCCTACCTGAGAAATTGATGAACAAATATAGACATAGGTTTCAGTACTGCCAGGAAAGTGAACATTATGCAAAGACGTCTGTCTCCAGACAGTGAGTGATATCAGGTTGTATGCATAAGAAATGATTCTGGGGGGGCTGCCCAGAAATGTGAAGAGCATGCGCGGTACATGATCCTTAATGTACCAGACACATGCATTATCTTCTAGATGACTGCTGAGAACAGAAACCAGTTGCAAATGGCTGACAAACACCTTGCAAAACAAGTTGATACAGCATGAAGCTAACTCACTCAGAAGCAGACCTGTGAAATGATCCACAGCCAAGGTCATAACCATATCTTTAAAATGATTATTGATGGTTTTATTACTGCTTTTGGGGATCACGTTCTGTAGCTCTTAACCCTATCATACATGAGAAGTGGTAGTCACGGTAAAAATGCCGTGGAACCTACAATTGTGATCCAAGTTGCATGGACACACGAGTGACCTTTCAACCCCCAGATCGAGGAGGGTTGGCAGCAATTAGGGATGTGGAAGATGGTGAAGATTGTAAGGTTTAGAGTGGGAGAGCAACCCAGTTCCAGAATGTCCCCATTTAGGGTTTGAGAAACAAACTGATGAAAGTCGGGCATTTCATTAATTGGAGGCAGACAGTTACTTTAATGGTCCCAGTGTATCATCTTAGGAGATGTTAATGAATTTTTTTTAAACAGTTCTTAACTTGGCTCCGAATGTAAATTTAGACTGTGTTTCTCAAGACGCAGGAAGCAAAACAGGGAAATGAAGGCGAGTTTCAGTGGCAATGCACATGATATTTATGGAAAAGATTCATTATCTAGCATTTTTGGCACAAGGACATGATTTACCTTCTGCCTCTCTCCATTTGCCTTGAGATAGGGTGCATTCAAACTCCATACTGCCTTCTCATGTAAATAATTTCCAGTGCAGCCAAACACTGCCACAATACTGATTGGTTGCATGCTCAATGGGGTGAGGGGTCAGGGGCAGAGCTAGGTTAGCACTCAGCCAACCTCCAACTCTTAGAGGCAGTCTGTCTCTCTCAAAGCAAGGCTTCTCAGAATGAAAGGAGGCTGTTGCTGACTCTCAGTGATGTCAGGTGCATTAGGGACAAAGGAAATGGGGCACTAGAGCAGAGAGAAGCTATTGCAGTTCACAGTTTCAGTGCTGGAGGTCTTGGTTGTAGAGGTGGTTCAGAGGAGAGAAGTCATGCTTAAGAAGTGCCTACTTAGGTGGTGGGAACTGGTGACCAGGTAGATGAACCCCCAGAGTTTGGTCCTGAGGACCTGCCAATAGGACCAGAAGAGGTTCAATGACTGCATGGTGGCACAGTCGTTAGCACTGCTGCCTCACAGCGCCAGGGACCCAGGTTTGATTCCGGCCTTGGCCATGCCTGTGTGGAGTTTGCACTTTCTCCCATGTCTGCGTGGGTTCTTCCGGGTGCTCCGGTTTCCTCCCACAGTCCAAAAATGTGTGAGTTAGGTTGATTGGCCATGCTAAATTGACTCTAGTGTCAGGGGGATTAGCAGGATAAATGTGTGAGGTTATGGGAATAGGGCTTGGGTGGGATTGTGGTTGGTATAAACTCAATGGGCTGAATGGCCTCATTCTAGTCTGTAGGGATTCTATGTAATTAAGGTCAGTGAATGTTTCTTAAAAGTTGATTTCTATCAATGATAGCACCGACCATGAACCATGCTCAATGCACCCCCCACTCCTTCCCCCCGCAACACTCACTAGTCACAACATCTGATAATCCAGCTCACCTTTTCCCATCTTCCAACGATGCCAGCCTCACACCCACCTCCACCTGCTTGCACATATCCCAAGCAACTCAGCCGCAGAACGCATATCAATCAAGCCCAGTACTGTATACTCACTGACATTCTTCCCCCACTCTTACAGGATCATTCAGTCCACAACATAAGGATGCGGAGCTGAAATTATGAGAGTCAGGCATGCCTTTCTGTCCTGAGTCTGACAGAGAAGATGGTTTTGTGTAAGAAGGGGCAGAGTCTATAGCATAAGAGCATTTAAGATGATGGAATGTTGCTTCCTCATTGTCTGTCCCAACTCCATCACCCTTAGCCTGCTACCTAGCATGATGTATAAGCTGCAGTATTCTATACAAGGATCACTTTGAGCTGCAGGGGTGGGGTGAGAAATTCTCTGGGCCCCCCCACAGCGTATTTCTTGCGGCAGGAAGGCAGCATGCTGTTTGCTGATGGCAGGATCCTCAGGCCCCTCTGCTGTCAATGGCATTTCCTATTTACTGCATCTCACGCTATCAGGAAATCGAACAGACAAAGAAATCCGGCCATTAAACATTTCTCTCCACAGATGCTGTCAGACCTGCAGGGTTTATCCAGCATTTTCTGTTTCTCCTCTTGGCCAATGCTTTGTTTCTTCATGACAATCATTACCACTCCTTTTGCCTTTTGTCTTGTGATAGAATCATAGAATCCTACAGTGCAGAAGGAGGCAATTTGGCTCATTGAGTCTGCACCAACCACAATCCCACCCAGGCCCTATCCCCACAACCCCATGCATTTACCTTAGCTAGTCCCCCTAACATTAAGGGGCAATTTAGCATGGCCAATCCACCTAACCCACACATCTTGGGACTGTGGGAGGAAACTGGAGTACCTGGAGGAAACCCACGGAGACATGGGGAGAATGTGCAAACTCCACACAGACAGTGAATTGAGCCCAGGTCTCTGGCAGTGTGAGACAGCAGTGCTAACCACTGTGCCACCGCATCACCCAGATGCCCAAATACCTTTGGTATTTAATCTTCCCTACTCTCTAACCCATCTGCGACCTTCCCTTTTGGTTTACCTGATCCTCCCCCTTTTTCAACAGTATAAAACCCATCACATTTTGACCTCTCTTAGTCCTGAAGAAAAGTCATTGTGGATTTGAAACATTAGGCAGGATTTTACAGCCTTACTCGAGCAAGATCGGAAATTCCCACCTGAGGACAACAGACATTTCTATTGTCTGTCCTCGCCTGCTCCCATTCCATGGCGGGCGTGGCGGTAGAATTCTGGTGGTTAACTCTGTTTCTCTCCACAGATGCTGCTAGACCTGATGAGCTTTTCCAGCATGTACTGTTTTAATTTTCCACTTCCAGCAGACATAGTGGTTGGAACTCTACCACCTCACGTGCCATGGAAACGGAGTGGGAGAGGGTTCAACAACGGAAATCTCCATTGATCTCGGGTGGGAATTTCTGATCTCGTTTGAGTGAGGCCATAAAAGTCCGCCCACTATCTTGCTTTTATTAGTATAGCAGATTGCTTTACACCCCACACCAAACCTCCCTTTCTTATTTTATGTCTTCAGCTACCTAAAGTCTATCACTTGCACAGCCACAGCAATTCCAGGAGGAATAGTGAGAGTAACTCCTCTCCATGACCACAGAAACAATTCTTTGGTCTGACTCTCACAGCTGGACTCAAAAAGGGGGTCACGTGTCGGGATTGCGGGAGTTCTCCCCTGGGTGCAGGCAGACACACAGCTTATTTGAGAGGTATCATCAATAAACCTTTATGGCTGTGAGTCCCTAGCCCCTAGTCCCTTGGGTGGCATGGTGGTACAGCAGTTAGCACTGCTGCCTTAGCACCAGGGACCTGGGTTCAAATCTGGCCTCAGCTGACTTTGTGTGTGGAATCTGTCCATTCCCTCTGTGTCTGCATGGATTTTCTCTGGTGCTCCTGGTCCCTCCCACACTCCAAAGGCGTACAGGTTAGGTTGATTGACTTTGCTAGATTGCCTTAGCGTCAGGGGGACTAGCAGACTAAATATGAGAGGTTACGGGGGTGTTGTTGCCACTGCAGACTCAATGGCCAAATGGCCTCCTTCTGCACTGTAGGGGTTCTATCATTAGAGTCACCAGTTCTGGCAACCCAGTACTTCTACAGGCAAGGATCAGTTCTGTTGCAGGAGACTCAGATAAGAATTTTAATGAGGCGACCTAAACAAGAATGTCAATGAATGTACAGACGTCAATACTTGATGCATTGACAAACTATGCATAAGGTGCAATCGCTGCTGAACTCACAACTCCAATACTTGCGAGTCAGTTCTCATAGGGGCTACTAATTCTGGAACCCAGAACAACTAACTGAATTAAGATGCAAATGAATGAAAACAGTGTGACTATGTTTCTCTTGAGCTTTACGACATGCTTACACAAACATGACCATGAGTACAAGGGCTGGATGCTGGAAATCTGAGTTGAAAGTGCAAGAAATACTCAGCTGGTCCGGCAGCATCTGTGGAGAGTTAATGAATGGGATTCACTGTCCCTCCCACCCCATCTGCGGTGTGTTTCTCGGCATCGGGAGGTGGCCCATTGCTGATCGGCAGTGGGATCTACTTGTCCTGCCGCTGTCAATGGAATTTCCCATTGCATCCACCCCATACTGCAGGGAAACCCACATGGGTGGGGGACATTGGAAGAAACAGAAGGGCAGGAAAATCCCACATAATGATTCAAGTTGATGACCTCTCATCAGAACTTTTACATTTTCCTCCCAAGTGTGGAATATGGACTGTTTCTTTCTCGTTACTCTGTGGGTTTCCACAGCATCCTAGGTAAACCTCTGATCAGGAATATCGCTTACAGTTTCATTAAGCTTTTAATTTGCTTCACAAATGAAAAATCTAAGCTAATTTGTTGCCTGGCATTGTTCTTATCAATCTAAAATGATCATTCTAATGATCGTTCTCAAGATCATTGTCATTATTCCAATTTCATTTACCTACCGCAGCAATAGCACTCTGATAGTTGGAATGTGTTGTATCCGGATAATGCATTTCACATTAATCCCTCCAGTATATTTTCCTTCAATTTCTCCTTGTTACGCATTACATCTGTTGAACTCTGAAGGGTAAATTAAATAATCTCTGAATTATATCTCCACATGAAGACTTTCACTGCTGCGACAGTACTGATGTGATTTCATTACATTTGACTACAGAAGTCACCATTTGACTCACCATACACGCACACGTTTCATTTGTGCATTCAGATCCTACACTGTCCAGCTCATATACCAACAGAATTCTGGCCTGCAGTCATTGCATTGTCCAGCTTATATATCTACAGAATTCTGGCCTGTAGTCATTGCAATATCCAGGTTATATACGTACAGAATTCTGGCCTTCAGTAATTGTATTGGCCACACTATATACCTACAGAATTCTGGTATGCAGTCAGTGCAATATCCAGGTTCTATACCACCAGACTTCTGGCCTGTAGTCATTGCATTGTCCAGGTTATATACCTACAGAATTCTGGCCTGCGGTCAGTGCATTGTCCAAGTTATATATCTACAGAATTCTGGCCTGTAGTCAGTGCAATATCCAGGTTATATAGTGACAGAATTCTGGCCTGTAGTCATTGCATTGTCCAGTTTATATACAAACAGAATTCTGGCCTGTAGTCATTGCATTGTTCAGGTTATATACCTACAGAATTCTGGCTTGTAGTCATTGCATTGTTCAGGCTAGATGCCGACAGAATTCTGGCCTGCATTCATTGCATTTTCCAGGTTATATACCTACAGAATTCTGGCCTGTAGTCAGTGCATTGTCACGTTATATACCTACAGAATTCTGGCCAGCAGTTATGGCATTGTCCAACTTATATACCTATAGAATTCTGGAGTGTAGTCATTGCAATGTCCAGGTTATATACCTCCAGAATTCTGGAGTGTAGTCATTGCAATGTCCAGGTTATATACCTCCAGAATTCTGGAGTGTAGTCATTGCAATGTCCAGGTTATATACATCCAGAATTCTGGCCTGTAGTCATTGCATTGTCCAGGTTCTATACCAACAGAATTCTGGCCTGCATTCAGTGCATTGTCTAGGTTTTATATCTATAGATTTCTGGCCTTTAGTCAGTGCACTGTCACATTATATACCTACAGAATTCTGGCCAGCAGTCATTGCATTGTCAGGTTATATACCTGTAGTATTCTGGCCTGCAGTCAATACAATATCCAGGTTAGAAATCTATAGAATTCTGGCCTTTAGTCAGTGCATTGTTCAGGTTATACAGCTATAGAATTCTGGCCTGTAGTCAGTGCATTATCCACATTATTTACCTACAAAGTTCTGGCCTCTAATCATTGCCTGGTCCAGGTTATATACCTACAGAATTCTGGCCTCTAATCATTGCCTGGTCCAGGTTATACTCCTCATAACCCCTGATCCCTTTGTCAATTAAAAGCCTATTTCACTTGGCCTTAAATATATTCAGTGACACAGCCTCTACTGCCCGCTAGGGAAGAGAATTCCAAACACTAACAATCCTTTTAAGGAAGAAAGCCCTCCTCATCTCCACCTTAAATGAAAGACCTATCATTTTTGAAGTGTGCTCCCATGTGAAGAAATGTCCTCTCAGTATCTAGCCTGTTAAACCCCTTCAGAATCATATATGTTTCAATATTCAATGGGTGCTTTTCTGGTTGGCAGTTGGTGACTAGTGGAGTGCCGCAGGGATCGGTGCTGGGACCTCAACAGTCTACCATTTACATAGACGACCTGGAGGACGGGGCTGAGCGTAGGGTAACAAAATTTGCTGATGACATGAAGCTGAGTGGAAAAGCGAATTGCGTGGAAGGCGCGGAAAGTCTGCAGAGAGATCTGGATAGGCTGAGTGAGTGGGCGAGGACCTGGCAGATGGAGTATAACGTTAGCAAATGTGAGGTTATCCACTTTGGTAGAAATAATAGTAGGAGGGATTATTATTTAAAGGGTGAAAAGCTGCAGCATGCTACAGTGCAGAGGGACCTGGGGGTCCTTGTGCACGAATCGCAAAAACCCAGTCTGCAGGTGCAGCAGGTGATCAAGAAGGCGAATGGGATGCTGGCCTTTATAGCGAGGGGGATAGAATATAAAAGCAGGGAGGTCTTGCTGCAACTGTACAGGGCACTGGTGAGGCCGCAACTGGAGTACTGTGTGCAGTTTTGGTCGCCGCATTTGTGAAAGGATACATTGGCCTTGGAGGGAGTGCAGAGAAGGTTCACCAGGCTGATACCGGAGATGAGGGGGTTAGCCTATGAACTGAGATTGAATAGGCTTGGTCTATACTTGTTAGAGGGGGGATCTTGTAGAGACTTACAAGATAATGAAGGGGCTAGATAAGAACATAAGAACATAAGAAATAGGAGCAGGAGTAGGCCATCTGGCCCTTCGAGCCTGCCCCACCATTCAATAAGATCGTGGCTGATCTGTCGTGGCTCAGTTCCACATTCCCACCCTCTCCCCATAACCCTTAATCCCCTCTCTTATCAAAAACCCATCAACCCGCGTCTTAAAAATATTTAGCGAGGTAGCCTCCATAGGGTAGAGAGAGAGATTCTTCCTGCTTAGAAAGGATAGCAGAACTAGAGGGCACAGCCTCAAAATAAGGGGGTGGGGGCAGTTTAGAACAGAGTTGAGGAGGAACTTCTTCACTCAAAGGGTGGTGAATCTCTGGAATTCTCTGCCCATTGAAGTGGTGGAGGCTACCTTGTTGACTATATTTAAGTCATGGGTAGACAGGTTTCTGATAGACAAGGGAATTAAGGGTTATGGGGAGAAAGTGGGAAAGTGGAACTGATTCACTTCAGGTCAGCCATGATCTTATTGAATGGCAGGGCAGGCTCGAAGGGCTAGATGGCCTACTCCTGCTCCTATTTCTTAAGTTCTTATGTTATGTTCAAAATGATCACCTCTCGTTCTTCTAAATTCCAATGGGGTATCAGCCCAACTTGCTCAACACCCTCTCAATGATCAAACCCTTCATCCCAAGAACTGAACACATTACTCTAGGTGCGGCCTCACCAATACTTTGTATAGTTGAATCAAGACTTCCTGACTTTGATTGTCCATTTCTTGTAATATAGACTAACATTCTATTTATCTTCCTAATTACTTGTATCTGTATGTGATTATGATGTTTTTGCTGTTTTATGTACAAGGACACCTAGATCTCTCTGTTTTGCAGCATTTTGCAGCCTCTCCCTTTTAAATAGTACCCTGCTTTTTGTATTCTTCCTGCTAAACTGGGCAGCATCATATTTTTCCAACATTATTCTCCCAGTGGCATATTTTGCTCATTCACTTAACCTATTGTATCTCTTTGTAGAAAAACATCATTTTCAAAGCTTCAAGTTTCTAGGTTTTCAGATCACCAACAACCTGTCCTGGTCCCCCATACCAACAATATAATTAAGAAGGTCTACCAATGCCTCTACTTTCTCAGGAGACTAGGAAAATTTGGCATGTCCACTATGACTCTCATCAACTTTTACAGGTGCACCATAGAAAGCATTCTTTCTGGTTGTATCACAGCTTGTTATGGCTCCAGCTCTGCCCAAGACCATAAGAAACTACAAAGATTGTGAGTGAAGCCCAGTCTGTCACTAGTCTCCCACACATTGATACTGTCTACACTTCCCAATGCCTCGGAAAGCAGCCAGGATAATTAAGGACCCCACGCTCCCTGAACATACTCTCTTCAAATACAAAAGTCTGGGGACATGTACCAACCCACCCAAGAACAGCTTCGTCCCTGCTGCAGTCAGACTTTTGAATGGACCTACCTTACATTAAGTTGATCTTTCTCTACACCCTAGCTATGACTATAACACCATAGGGGCGGCACAGTAGCAGAGTGGTTAGCACTGCTGCTTCACAGCTCCAGGGACCTGGGTTTGATTCCCAGCTTGGGTCACTGTCTGTGTGGAGTTTGCACATTCTCCTCATGTCTGCATGGGATTCCTCTGGGTGCTCTGGTTTCCTCCCTCAGTCCAAAGATGTGCGGGTTAGGTTGATTGACCATGATAAAATTGACACTTAGTGCCCTGAGATGTGTAGGTTAGAGGGATTAGTGGGTAAAATATGTAGGGATATGGGGGTAGGACCTGGGTGGGGTTGTGGTTGGTGCAGACTCGATGGGCTGAATGGATCTCTTTGTACTGTAGGATTTCTAAGATTCTAAGACTACATTCTGCACTCTCTTCTTTCCTTCTCTATGTCTGGTATGCTTTGTCTGTATAGCATGCAAGAAACAATAATTTTCACTGTATAGCAATACATGTGATAATAATAAATAAAATGAAGTGAAATCAAGTCAAGTCAAGTCACAAAGTATGTTAAGGCCAAAGAAGGTACATTTCAATTAAAATCACATTAAGGCAAACGGGAGATCTGAGAGATAATTATTTTTAAATTGCATACCTCGAAGCAATAGAAAGTTTTATATAAAACATGCCAGCAGCTCCCCTAATACTTTGATCACTTCTGTCTTCATGCTTGGAGCCAAGCAAAGTCCACAGGGCATTGTATTTCCTGGAATCAGATGAAACATTGTTCTCTACTGGAGATAGAATCAAATCATCCACCAAAATCAGTGGGGCCAGTGTGCCTACCTCTACAGCACCCAGGTAGAAATTAAATGCAGAGCATTTGGGGTGGTAATTATAGGACGGATGTCAGAGGTAGGTTCTTTACTCAGAGGGTAGTAAGGGCGTGGAATGCCCTGCCTGCAGCAGTTGTGGACTCGCCAACTTTAAGGGCGTTCAAATGGTCAGTGGATAGGCATATGGATAACATTGGAATAGTTTAGGTTAGAGGGTCATTAGATTGGTTCCACTGTTCGGCGCAACATCGAGGGCCGAAGGGCCTGTACTGCGCTGTAATGTTCTATGTTCTATGTACTCTCCCCACTGTAATTGATCCCAAGTTAGTTTATAAATCCATTTTAATAGGGCAGACATTTCCCTGACCCTATGCCCTAACACTATGTCCCAAATCAGCATCACCCAGATTACACCTCAAAGACATTTTTAAAAAATGCATCATTGTAAAAAAAATCTCTGGTTGTTCCTTACTGTTACTTACTTTTTCTTAGTTCTCCTGATGTTGAGTGGGGCTGAGATAAGACCCTATTGTCCTTGGTGTTTTGTGTCTACTGAATGTACTGAAAACAAAATGAAATGGCTGTTATCTTATGAACATACAAAATAGGAGCAGAAATAGGCCATTCGATCCCTCGAGCCTGCTCTGTCATTCAATAAAATCATGGCTGATGTTTGTGTTTTGAGTCCCGCATTCCCATCTACCCCTGACAACCTTTGATTTTCTTTACCTTGCAAGGATCTATCTACCTATGCCTTAAAGATATTCCATGACTCCCACCTCTACCGCCTTCTGAGGCAGAGTTCCAAAGTCATACAACCCCACTGAAAGAAATAAATGTCTACATCTCTGTCCTATAAGGGCAACCCCTCATTTTAAGAGTGCCCCCAAGATCTGGGCTCACCCACAATAGAAAACATCCTTGTTGAGACTGTTCAGGATCTTATATACATCAAACAAGTCACCCCTCACTCTTCAAAACTCCAGTGGAAACAAGACTAGTATTTCTAACCTATCCTTAATTTGAATATTGGTTGAGATAAGCCACAAAAATCCTAAGAAAGTGTAAACAAGAGAAAGGGCTGCTTTCAGCTTCTCTGCTGCTTTTGCTTTTTTTGTATGCCAAAAAATAGTTTTTCCCCTAGCTAAAAAAATCTTTAATTTCTTCTCTAAGTTCTGAATTTGAATCCCTGGTTGATTTCACGATTGTGACAGCATTTGCATTTTCACTGCAGCTTACACAAATCTATTAATGTCTGTTTGATAGGAAATGAATGCTGGAGCAGGCTCGAGGGGCCAAATGGCCTATTTCTGCTCCTATTTTAACCATAAGGAAATGCAACTATTTTTGTGTTTATTTTATTACTGTAGGCTTACATCAACACTGCAATGAAGTTATTGTGAAAATCCCCTGGTCTCCACACTCCGGCACCTGTTTGGGTGCACTGAACATTAGCACGGCCAATTCATCTAACCACCACATCTTTTGGACTGTGGGAGGAAACTGGAACACTCCGAAGAAACCGATGCAGACAAGACGAGGACACGCCGACTCTGCATAGTCAGTGACCCAAACTGGGAATCGAACCCGGGTCCCTGGTGCTGCGAGGCAGCAGTGCTAACCACTGTGCTAATGAGTCACTGTATACATGCAAGAGCTGTGGCAGAAACATGTTCAGAGAAGAGTAGGCATTCTGGAATCACTTTAGAAGAGGTAGAAGAATGGAACGTACAAGGCTGCTTGGACATCCAACCTCCAGATTGCATATACCACATCATAGAGTATTCTGAGGCAACTGAGGAAAAACATCAGTCAACCCTGCAAACTCTGATACAGCCATGTGAAAGCTGAATGTCAGCATCAGATTCTGGCAGTTGGTAGTTCTTCCATAGTTAATTGGATTTGGCCACTGTGATAGCCCTCAGGACTTGATTTGATTTGATTTAATATTGTCACGTGTATTGGGATAGATGAAAAGGATTGTTTCTTGTGAGCTGTTACAGACAAAACATACCCTTCACAGAGTATATGGTGTAGAAGAAAAGGATAGGGTGCAGAATGTCGTGTTGCAGTTACCAATAAGGTGAGGAAAAGATAAGCTTAATATGATAGGGCCATTCAAATGTCTGATGGCAGCTGAGAAGAAGCTGTCCTTGAGTCGATTGGTATGTGATCTCATATTTTTGTACCTTTTTCCCAATGGAAGAAGGTGGAAGAGAACTTGTCCAGAGTACAGTGTCTTGCATGGGGAAATCACTGATTGACTGCTCTGTTGGACTTGTAGAATACAAGCTCCCTGGTGACTGGTAATTACTAAGCAGGTAGAGCTCAGATACCTAGCCCTGTATAAAGCAGGCCTCTGAGTGAGTCCTTTATTGTATTATGTCTTTTTGTGTTCACCACAGGCTTGTGGTTTTTGCTTCACTTTATTTTGTACAATAAAACACCGTTCCTTTACAACTGATCCTTGGAGTTATTATTGCCACCTAGTACTGGTCTCACCCCTGAACTACCGCACTTCCGATTTCATGTTGGACAATGCCAGCCAGCTTCCATAAAGGCTAAACAAGGTGGCATGCTGAATATTGCTCTAAGTCACTGGCAGGCAGAGAACTTCTTCAACGGACACATTGAAATCAGTTGGAATTGAGGCAAAAATATGAAGTCTAATAACTCTCATAAATTGAATACACATTGGAGGTAGTTCAGAAGATTGATACCTGTTGGGGTTTTCTTTTCTTTGAGAAGATTGCATGACTTTGGAACTCTTTGTCTCAGAAGCCAGTGGAAGTGGGATCACTGAATATTTTGTAAGCTGGAGATAGATAGATTGTTGTTGGACAAGGAAATCTATTGTGGATAGAGAGGGAATATGGAACTCAATCTAAACAGATAAGCCATAATCTTATTGAATGGCAAGATAGGCTTGAGGGGCTGAATGGCCTATCTTTGCTCCTATTTCATACATATAGTTACCTTCCATTGCAGGAGATAAATATTGAAGTGTGAAGATTTAATTCTCTGAGTTATCAACACTGTATTTCATATGTGCAGAATGTATTGAGATGACCCATTTGTGTATAGATCACTGTTCTTCTCAATGGAATAGCCACATTCCCATAAACTGGGGCAATATTCAAATTCACTTCTGTTAAAATAAGCCACACCAGATTAATTGGAATTCAGGACATGTTTCACAGCTCATTGCCAGGAATGAGTCCTGGTCACAACAATTATAGAATCCCTACTGTGCAGAAGAGGCCATTTGACCCATTGGGTCTGCACCGAGTCTCAGCCAGAGCATCTTACCCAGGCTCTCTCCCCTATCCTATCCCCGTAACCCCACACATTTCTCTTAGGCTAATCCATCGAACCTACACATCTTGGGACTCTAAAAGGCAGTTTAACATGGTCAATCCACCTAACCTGCAAATTTTTGGAGTGAGGGAGGAAACCCACACAGACCCAGGAAGAATGTGCAAACTCCGCACAAGTAGTGACCCAAGGCTGGAATTGAACCCGGGTCCCTGGAATTGTGAGGCACCATTGCTAATCACTATGCCACCATATGTATGTACCAATTGCTTCATTGTAAATGTGTCATTTATTTCAGCTCCACGTGTGGTTATGTTCATCTGGTTTTTCTGGGTGGGATCTGCAGTAAGTAATTTATTGTGCTATGTTTAGGCATTTCTGTATTGAAGCAATCTGTAACTTTCCCCTCTCTATTTCAGGTCAATTAGCAACAGCAGAATAGAACTAACACTAATTAAGAGTAGCATTTTTTTTCACAAGAATAAACTTTTTCATGATTAGGAGTTGACTCCAACAAGGATATTTTAAATTAAAACAAATCACCAAAGAATAATTTCAACTGTTTATTTGTTCAAAAAAAATGTTTGTTGCATTAGGGAATCTGTTTTATTAACTGATATTTTTAATATAACTGTTGGGATTTTTTAGTGTAATTTCTCACATTTGTTCTCCTCATTAACAATTCTATTTTCACCAATGAAATCCCAGATGCTGCATTAGTGAAGCCACCATGGTTCTATCTGATGATTATTTTCGGAGTTTGTGATTAAACTTTTTATTAATAATTATTCAGTATATTCCATAATATTCAGTATATTCCATAATATCTAATAGCAGCAAATTTTCAGTAATAAGGGTATGATTTGACTACCCTTGCTTTAGAGAGATTCGTGAGTACCCCGCATCTGGTTCTGTTTTGACAAGTAGCATGCAACCTTCATGCTGCCTTCTGATTTGAATCAATCAGGCTACAGCCAAATGTAACCCTTGCTTCTGGCTTCCTGCATGCTGAAAAAGGGGGCTTAGTTGTGTTTCAACTGCCCTGCATTTCTTAAAGAGCAGTGCGAAGAACTTGCATGTATTTCAGCTGTCCTGCATTTCTTAAAGGCAGCCTGCCCCTCTTAAACGAGAGCTGCATTCATTCATGTGACACAGAAGTTGCTAACTGTTTGTGGAAGAAGTGATTAACAAGGCGAAGATGAGGGAGAGGGTTTGTGTGTTGACACGACCTTGTTTGGCCCCAGCCTTCACTAAGATATGGTCTGTGGCGAGGGATTAGAGTTTCCATCATGGAGCAGGCAGAGGATAATGGCAGGCTTCTGAGGGTAGTCAAATTTGAGGAGGATGCACGGTAAGCCTTCACCATTTACAGAATCAAAGGCTTTCATGAGGGTGAAAAAGGCTGTGTATAGCAATTGGTGCCGTTCCTTGCATTTCTCTTGGATTTGGTACATCGGGAAGGTCAAAGACTGAACATTCCGAGGAGTGGCAACTGCCATTGGATTGCCATTAAACTCCTACTTACTTACCTTGCACTTCAGCCGAGCTCCACATTTCCCACCCAGATTCCAAACTGGGCCTCTCAGGTATATAGAGCCTAAGGTCTGTTTTTATGGCATTAGCTGTTGTGTTCCAGTAAGATTAAAGGTTTCAGAGCTGGTTTGAGAGGCTATGGAAAGAAGGTACGGTCAGTAGGTTAAGGAGTAGTGTGGTGGATAAGTGGGTTAAGGAATAGGGTGGTCGGTAAGTGGGTTGGGGGCTAGGGTGGCAGTTAATTGGGTTAGGGAGTAGGGTGGTGGGTGTGGGTTATGGAGTAAGGTGGCAGGTAAATGGGTTAGGGGCTAGAGTGGCAGTTAAGTGGGTAAAGGAGTAGGATGGCAGGTAAGTGAGTGAGAGGCAGGGTGAGTGAGGGTTAAGAAATCAGGTAAGTGGGTAGGATGGCAGCTAAATGGGTGAGGTGGTTGAATGAAAAGGGTTGAGAAGGCAGGGTGGGGTGGTATTCGGTTCAGGGGGTGTAGTTCGGTAGTTAGGTGGTCAAGAGGAGACAAGTGGACACAAGGCAGTCAGGTGGTTGGTTGGGTGCACACATTAGTTGGGGTTTCCAGTGGAGGGTAGTGATGGTGGGGGAGGGGGTGAAGTGACTTCTGAGGAGTCCCCAGCACAGGACAATACCCAGTACCTCCAGAGTACGACCATCCAGAGATCAGAGGTTCTGGGCCCTTGCCTGTGGGTGTTGCTCAATGGGCAAAAAACATGCTGCACCCCTGAAATGAGCTCTCTAGACACTGGGAGCAGGTAGTCAAGGTAAATCCTGATAGTAATCTCCCTTGTAGCAGACTAAAGGGAAACCCCTTTCCTCATATCGCAATCGGACTTGCCTCCCTTTTCAAGTATAGTCATGATTACAGGCTCCCTGAGATCTCCCAGCATTCACTCCTCTTCCTGGATGAGGGACATGGGATTGTGTAATAGTGTCTGGAGTATATTATCGCTGGGTTTCAGAACTTTGATAAATTCCAGAAGTTTCATTGTTTTTCAGTTGTCGACAATTTTTCCAACTTCTCCCTGAGCTGGAGTGGTGGCAAGATGGAGCTTGATGAGATATTGAGGAATGGAAATTGAGAGAGATCAAATTGAAGACACACTCTTTCTTGAAGGGACCTTCAAGATGTTTTCTCCGGCAAGCACTGACTGTCTCTCTGTCTTTGATGACTTCCCCTCCGTACTTGACTCATGTTATTTGGACATCATGCTTGTTCATATACCCAACCCCAGACTTCGCAAGTAACTTTTCTGTTTGGAACTCATGGCAGGAGTCTCCCAGATGAAGAATAGAAATGCTCATCCTCAAAGCACCCTCAAGGAGATCAAACATCCATGCACACTTACAGGAACCTTTGGGTTGTGACCAATCAAATGGCTGACTCAAGAAGGTATCAAGAAATGTTATCTCAAACATGCAATGCCAAGGTTTCAGGGAGAGAGCACACAAACCTTCCACAACCATCTACCCAACCTGCCAAGCAGCAGCTGCTCTGTATATGGCAGTCTGAAACCACCTATTAGACTTATCAGCCATTCACAATCCATCAGCTGGAGTGGAATCAAGTCATCCTTGATCCTGAGGGACAGTCTAAGAAGAATGACAAGGAGAAGCATACCAAATGAAGCAAGAAGCAAGAGAGAAGCCTCCTCTCACACAAAACTGGTGGCATTAGTACTAAAGAAGGTGCAAAGGAGCAACCGAGGTTGAGGGGCAATCTGATAGAAGTCTACAAGATTATGAGGAGTATGGATGGAGTCGATAGCCAGAACCTTTTCCTCAGGGTGGAAGTGTCCATTACTATGGCTTAAGGTCTGAGGGGCAAGGTTTAAAGGGGATATACAGGCAAGTTTTTTTACACAGAAGGTGGGGGGTGCCTGGAACTCGCTGCCGGGGAAGGTAGTGGAAGCGGATACGATAGTGACTTCTAAGGGGCATCTTGACAAATACGTGAATAGGATGGGGATAGGGGGATACGGTCCCGGGAAGGGTAGAGGGTTTTAGTTCAGACAGGCAGCATCATCGATGCAGGCTTGGAGGGCCAAAGGGCCTGTTCCTGGGATGTAATTTTCTTTGTTCTTTATTCTTTAAGGAGAAAACAGTGTTCTTCCAGGTGACGGGGTTAATTCTCTAATTCCTGAGGATGTGGCAGCTGTGCAGCAGGAGGTTCAATGTCCTTACACAGGTAGTCAAGATCAGAGACTGCACCTTCACATGACATCTCCTGCCCACCGCACCAGCCTCTCATATTGCTCAATGTACTATATCCACATTACACGCTCATCAGCCACAAGAACATCTGCCTAACACTCCACCTCAACCTCAAACACATACCAATATCGCCAGCCTCATCGCCACCTCTCACCCCTTCCGCACACTTTACCAAGGCAGGCACCTTACCCAAAACACAATCATTGATATCCTTCCCTCTCTTGTGGAATGAAGTAGCCCAAGACAGGAGAGAGCAGCCTTGATGGGGACAGAAATGCCTGAGTCACCAGCTGCGATAGAGCTCGTTGCATCCATCATCGTCAACATTCAGGCTGACAGTATGTTCTTCGCTTATGCCCCTTCTCAAGTCCCACCTCACCCTCTTCCCACTATCTGGCATGAAGTGAAAACTGTTGCTAGTTGCATTTCTGTCTGGTTTCCACATGTAGGGCTAAAGCTGAAATAAAAACACAAAATGCTGGGAAAAACTCAGCAATACTAGCAGCATCTGTGGTGAGAGAAATGGAGTTAACGTTTTGAGTCCAATATGACTTTTCATTTTCTGTTTTTATTTCAGATTTCCAGCATTCTCGGTATTTTGTTTTAATCTTGGGCTATTGATGACCTCCCCTAATATATTGTAATTAAAATGAATTGGTAAAAATCTTCCAAGCCACCTGTTTTATAATATTTAAACTTTAGCGTAAGGACATATTAAAACTATAAAGTTGAAATCTGCCTTTTTATATTTAACTCTGTATCAATAATAAAAACCTTTTACTCTCAGCGATGAGAGACCAGGTAGATCAAAGGAAAACACCTTGAATTTAATATTTTTATTATCTCTGCGTCAATTTTGTTTGTCTTATGAGAAAACCATATTTTAAAGATCATATGGCTAATTGAATTTTTCAGAAATAATATCTAGTTGGAAGCAAAAGACAGGCTATTTCTGTCTCATTACAAAGAAATGCTAATTAAGTTCAGAAAAAAATGTTATTCTCTAGGCTCTGAAATAAACATCTGCAGTAACATTAACAACTCCTACTATTTTTGGATGTTAACTTCATTTTTAATTTTTCCTGGGCTTTGAAAGAAAATGTTATCAATGTACTTTCTGGTGAACAGAAATGTTGAAAATTCGAAGAATTTGCCAATTGCCATTATAAGAAGGATGTGGAGGTGTTGGAAAGGGTGCAGAGGAGGTTTACCAGGATGTTGCCTGGTATTGTGGGAAGGTCTTATGAGCAAAGGCTGAGGGACTGGATGTTATTTTTGTTAGAGAGAAGAAGGTTAAGAGGTGACCTAATTGAGGCATACAAGATGATCAGAGGGTTAGATAGGGTGGACAGTGAGAGCCTTTTTCCTTGGATGGTGATGGCTAACACGAGGGGACATAGCTTTAAATTAAGGGGTGGTAATTATAGGACGGATGTCAGAGGTAGGTTCTTTACTCAGAGGGTAGTAAGGGCGTGGAATGCCCTGCCTGCAGCAGTTGTGGACTCATCAACTTTAAGGGCATCCAAATGGTCAGTGGATAGGCATATGGATAACATTGGAATAGTTTAGGTTACAGGGTCATTAGATTGGTTCCACTGGTCGGCACAACATCGAGGGCCGAAGGGCCTGTACTGCGCTGTAATGTTCTATGTTCTAATTAAAATCAAAATCCAATAAACAAAACCCTTTAAGCAGATTTATCACTGCATAGGCTGAAGCTCACATGATTTGGGAATCTAGCCTCCTGGGTTGAATGCTGATTCCAAATGATCTTGAAAACTCAGAACAGTTTGAAGTCAAGACAGCTTGATTTGATTTGATTTATTATTGTCACGTGTATTTACATACAGTGAAAAGTATTGTTTCTTGCATGCTATACAGACAAAGCATACCGTTCATACAGAAGGAAATGAGAGAGTGCAGAATGTGGTACTATAGCTAGGGTGTAGAGAAAGATCAACTAAATGCAGGGGAAGTCCATTCAAAAGTCTAACAGCAGCAGAGAAGAAGTTGTTCTTGAGTCGGTTGGTATGTGACTTCAAACTTATGTATCTCTTTCCCGACGGAAGAAGGTGGAAGAGAGAATGTCTGGGTGCATGGGGTCCTTAATTATGCTGGCTGCTTTGCCAAAGCAGTGGAAGGTGCAAACAGAGTCAATGGATGGGAGGCTGGTTTGTGTGATGGATTGGGCTACATTCACAATCTTTTGTCATTCCTTGTGGTCTTGGGCAGTGCAGGAGCCATAACAAACTGTGACACAACCAGAAAGAATACTTTCTATGGTGCATCAGTAAAAATTGGTGAGAGTTGTAGCTGACATGCCAAATTTCCTTAGTCTTCTGAGTAAGTAGGGGCATTGGTGGGCTTTCTTAACTATAGTGTCAGCATGGGGGGGACCAGGACAAGTTGTTGGTGATCTGGACACCTAAAGACTTGAAGATCTCAATCCTTTCTACTTTGTCTCTGTTGATGTAGACAGGGGTATGTTCTCCTTTATACTTCCTGAAGTCCATGATAATCTCTTTCATTTTTTTGACATTGAAGGAGAGATTATTGTTGCCACACCAGTTCACCAGATCCACCAGCTACCCAAAACCCCAAAACTCAGACTCCTTACTGCAGTCACAAAAACATAGATTCTTTACTGCAGGATGGTAGACAACATGTGCTTTCAGCTAACTGATAAAACTTTCAGAATAAAAGCAGAGCGAGAGATTCCTTTCAACTGTGCTTCTAACACTGCAGCCAAAACTAAACTAAAAACAACCCTTGTCACCTGGGCTGCACAGTTTTTTTTTGCTCCTCCCAACATTGACATCAGCTAAGGCTGTGAACTGAGAAATACTAATTGTGAGAACTGCAGAGATCATGATTAAAAAAAAACTCTTAAAGGGACACCATTATCACACCGTTCATAACATCTTAAAGCTGTAAGTTTCCAATTCACCATGTCTTAGCCACAGTGTCTAATTCACTGCATTAAAACATAAGAAATAGGAGTACAAATAGACCATTTAGCCCTTCAAGTCCACTCAGCTGTTCCACTGAGATTGTGGTGGATTTTCTATTTCAACACCATTTTCTTGTCACAGGTTTGAATGTGGGGAGAGTCTCTGAGGGAGAAAGGGGAACACCTACAGATACTGCACTACCATTACAGATGTCAGTCTTCAGCCAATTTGATTCACTCTATTTGATCATCATTTGACGATAAGGGGTAAACCTTTTAGAAGTGAGGTGAGGAGAAATTTCTTCACCCAGAGAGTGTTGACTATGTGGAATTCGCTACCACAGAAAGTAGTTGAGGTCAAAATATTGTGTGATTTCAAGAAGAAATTAGATATATCTCTTGAGGCTAAAGGGGTCAAAGGATATGGGAGTGACGGGAATCAGGGTATTGAATTCGATGATCAGCCATGATCAAAATGAATGGCGGAGCAAGCTCGAAGGGCCGAATGGCCTACTCCTCGTCTAGTTTCTATGCTACTATCAAAAAACGTTGAGTGTACAGAATACAGCAAAGGCTCTAGTCTCTGACAACATTCTTGCTGTAATGCTGAAGACCTAATCCAACTGTGCCTCGAGCCAAACTGTTCCAATACAAATACAACACTGGCATCTACCTGACAAAGTGAAAAAATTGCCCAACTATGTTCTGTCCACAAAAAAGTCAGACAAATCCAATCCAAGCAATTACCCCATGCCAAATTACTTCAAATCATCAGCAAAGTGTTGGAAAGGTTGTTGACAGTGTTATCGAGCAGCACTTACGCACCAATAACCTGCTCACTAATGCTCTATTAGGATTCGGTAGGAACTCTGGAACTCAATTCAGCCTTGGTTCAAAGATGGACAAAAGGGATGAATTGCAGAAGTGAAATGAGAGTGACTGCATTTGGCATCAATGCAGCTTTTGATTGAGTGTGGTATCAAGAAATTCTAACCTGAAGTCAAGTTCCATTGACTGGAATTACACCGAGTACAAAGGAGGATGGTTAGTTATTTTTTGGAGGACAATCATCACAGCTCCAGAATATCGCTGTGGGAGTTCATCATGGCAGTGTTTTAGACTCCAACCATTTAGGTTTATATAAGGGCGGCATGATGGCACTGCTGCCTCACAGCACCAGGGACCCAGGTTCAATTCCTGGCTTGGGTCGCTGTCTGTGTGGAGTCTGCATGTTCTCCCCGTGTCTGCATGGTTTTCCTCCGGTTGCTCTGGTTTCCTTCCACAGTCCAAAGATTTGCGGGTTAGATTGACTGGCCATACTAAATTGACCCTAGTGTCAGGGGATTAGCGGGGTAAATACGTGGGATTATGGGAATAGAGCCTGGGTGAGATTGTGGTCAGTGTAGACTTGATGGGCCAAATGGCCTCCTGCTGCAATGTAGGGATTCAATCTGCCTTCGCCAATGACTTTCCCTCCATCATAAGGTCAGAACTGGGGGCATGCATGCTGATGATTGCAGTGCTCAATTCCATTTGCAATGTTTTAGATAATGAAGCAGTCCATGTTTGTACGCAACAAGATCTGGACAGCATTCAGGCTTGAGCTGATAAGTGGCAAACACTCATTTCACACAAGTTCTAGGCAATGAGAATAAGAAAGAGTTTAATGACTTTCTATATTATTCAAGGGAATCGTCATCACAAAAATTCTGCATTACCAGTATAATAATATTGCCCAGAAAAATAACTGGGCCAACTATATAAATATTTTGACAACCAGATCAGAACAGAGGCTAGACATTCAATGATAAAGGATTCACTTCCTTACTCCCTAAAGCATTCCAACAACAAACAAATCACAAATAGTAGTTATGGAATAGTCTCTACTGTAGTCTCTCACCAACGTTTGCACCATAGAAAGTATTATTTCTGGTTGTATCATAGTTTGGTATGGTTCCTGCTGTGCCCAAGACTGCAAGAAACTACAAAAGGTCATGAACGAAGCCCAATTCATCACTCGAACCAGCCTCTGACCCATTGACACTGTCCACATTTCCCACTGCCTCGGAAAAGGACCCCACGCACCCCGGACATTCTCCCTTCCACCTATTTCTGCTGGGAAAAAGATACAGAAGTCTGAGGTCATGTTCCAACTGACTCAAGAACAGTTTCTTCTCTGCTGCCATCAAATTTTTGAATGGACCTACCTCACACTGAGTTGGTCTTTCTCTACACCCTAGTTATGACTACAACACTACATTCTGGGCGCCGCACCTGCGCAAAGATATTTTGGCCTTGGAGGGAGTGCAGAGGAGGTTTACTAGGCTGATACCGGAGTTGAGGGGGTTGAGCTATGAGGAGAGGCTGAATAAACTAGGCTTGTACTCGTTAGAGTTTAGAAGAATGAGGGGAGATCTCATTGAGACGTATAAGATGATAAATGGGATGGATAGGATAGAGGTGGAAAGACTCATCCCGCTCAAAAAAGACAGTAGGACTAGGGGGCACAGCCTCAAGATAAAAGGGGGGCGGTTTAGAACGGAGTTGAGGAGGAACTTCTTCACTCAAAGGGTGGTGAATCTCTGGAATTCTCTGCCCGTTGAAGTGGTGGAGGCTGCCTCGCTAAATATTTTTAAGACGCGGGTTGATGGGTTTTTGATAGGAGAGGGGATTAAGGGTTATGGGGAGAGGGCGGGAAAGTGGAACTGAGCAGCGACAGATCAGCCATGATCTTATTGAATGGCGGGGCAGGCTCGAAGGGCTGGATGGCCTACTCCTGCTCCTATTTCTTATGTTCTTTCTTATTCTGCACTCTTTTGTTTCCTTCTCTACGAACGGTATGCTTTGTCTGTGCGGCGCACAAGAAACAATAATTTTCACTGTATACTAATACATGCGACAATAATAATCAAATCAAATTAAATGTAAATTTCTGAGGATCTGAGTTATAAAACTCTTTCACTTAAAATATCTAAGTTAAGAATTCTTAATTTCTAACAATAGGGGTCAGATGGATCTCTGGTGGGGGCACGGAGGGGACAGGGGTGGCGATCAGTCTGGATAGCGGGGGATTTTTGGTAAGGGGGACAGCAATGTGTGTGGGTAATGGGGGGTTGATAAGGGGGACAGTGATGTGTGTGGGGTTCATTCCTCCTGCTTTTCACTCCCGGACCGCTTTCTCCACTTACTGTGGCCTGGGAGCGATCTGACACGGGTGCACTTTTTCAAATTTTTTTTCTAACTACGTATGCACAGTTCAGAGCTCTGATCATTTCAGCCGTGCTAAGCCCCGCCAACAGCGCAGATGGGACTGGCGATTTTTTTTTCAGGCTGAGTGCATATGGGGGTGCCTGAAAGCAGCTATCTAAGTCAGATCGAATTACGCCCAGATTCAACACTTGGAATGAAAATGGTAAAATCGGGCCCTATGAGTTCAGGTTCAGCAGCAGTCAAGAAACTTAGAACCTTCCTGGCCAAAGCAGCCTGCCTGATTTACATTGTATCTACTACAAGTAACTCTTGTCATTTGTGGGTTCCCGTGAGGTCTCACAAAGGGTGAAATTGTGAATGGTGAACTTGTGCTTGTGGAGAGATGTTGCATGAACAGTGCGCTCTTTCTACATGGGAAACATATAGGAAAGGCGAGAGTTTAACAGTCTAACAGCTTAAAATGAGAGATCTAGGGCAGGATTTTCCACTTCTCTCCACAGCAGGCATCATGATGGGCAGGGGCAGAAAATATTGTCGGAGGAGAAAAATTGGCTTTTATGATGTTGTGAAGTTTGTTTGTGATTGTGCCATAAGGACTCCAATGGCGAGCTGCGTTCCCTGCTGCGCAACGGCAGGAATGTATTTAACATAATTCTTAATATAATTAAAACTCATGGAAAGGGATTCTCCCCATCATTCTTTTTGGTAATTCAAATAAACTGAGGAACAATGTAAGAACCTCCAAAAAGAAAGGAATAGCCCAAAGCAAAAACCAAAGCAGAAAGGAAACTTAAAACATTGAAACAAAATGTGGTTAAAGGGGTCAATAATACACCTGGGTCCATGCGGCGCCCAACGAGTATAGAAGGCCTCGATAATGTCCTTGGGAACCGCGGGTTCCCTCTCTAGGGACACCCAGCCGTGAATGTAGGCACAGTAGAGGGGCAGAAGGATCCTCTCCACCTCCCATACTGAATCAAGAGGCCACGGCATGTAATCACCCCAATGTATTTCACAACAGGCTCATCACTACCTTCTCAAGGACAACTGGGGTTAGGCAATAAATGCTTGCCAGCAGTGCCCACACCTTGTGAATGAATAAAAGATATGAAACAAAAAGCAAAGATGATTCTAAATAACAGTTGGCAAACTCAATTTAGATTCGGGTAATATTGCTGTTTAATGCAGCTTCCTATTGTTTTTCATTTTTGTGTACTTTCTCTCCCTGGTGTCACTTCTTATTTGTAAAATTCTGTTCTGCTCCATCGGGTTTCTGGGAGAGCATGGCAGTCAAGATAGTTAAAACAATCAAAATGGTGAGGCCATCCAACACAATTAATGTAGCCAAGGAAGACAACTGTTTGTTAGATAGAGAGGATAGTCAGAACAATCAAGAGAATCAACATAGGCAAGAGAGTCAGGATAGCCAACACAAATAAGATAATCAATGTAGTTAAGATTGTGAGACAATTGGGACTGACAAACTAAATAAGAGAGGTTAGATTTGTGAAGGCAGTCAAAACAGTCCAAGCTACCACAGCAGTGAATAAAGTCAGAGATTGTCAACACAATCAAGACAGTTAGGCAATCATGATAGTAAATCAGATCAGATCACACAGTCAGGGAAGTCGACAAAGTCAAGGCTATTAAGATTGTTAAGACTATGAACGAAATAAAGCCAATCAGGATGCCAATCGATGCAAGCAAGACAGTACAGGACAGAAGAAAAACAGTCAAAAATAGTGAATGCAACCATGTTAGGATAAACAGATTGGACAGCCAGGGCAGCAAAAGCATTCATGGCAGCCACAAAAGTTAAGGCAGGAAATGCATCAAGCCAATTAAAGTTAATGTTCAATCAGGACAGCCAACACAGTTAAGACAGTCAAGGCTGACAGGACATTCAAATCAATTAGCGCAGTCAAGGCCACTTGATGAGTGCTATGATCTGATGCCATTTGCTGATGATTAATAGAAGTGTACAAGTTATGGTCTTCTGTTTTACTCCCAAATCTCTATTAACCTCCTTCTGCACAATGGTAATAGCTTTCATAAGTTTTTAGCTGGTTTTTTTGCAGCAATGTGCCAGAGGAGTATGCCATGAACATCAGTGACAATGACACTAATTTTGACGCTTACACAAAGTGGACATAGGATTAGTCACAATGCACCGATGACAGAAAAAAATAGTCATGTTGTAAATGTTAGGGAAAAGAATGCTGAGTCTTTTGTATGTGCAGGTTGACAGCTGTTCGAAGTGTTACGTATCAGTGAAGAGGGTGTTGAAATATTGCACACCAGTGCGATGATTAAGAGTTTTGATGATAATATGAATAGACGATTTGGCCATGTTAGTATACTCAGTGCTGCAAGCAAAATATTTTAGCTCTACTTCCATTGTCCCATTTAAATGTTTAAATTAGCATTGAGTGTGCACTTGCTAGTTTTAACACTAAGCCTCTTGACTTTATACTTAAATTATTTACTTTTTAAAGATCTTTGTTTAACCATCGAAACTTTATTTAGAAGCTTCAGCTAATTAGTGTTGTCTCAGATCTTGGCGTGATTTATCTTTTCCCATTAGGTCACAGACACGTTACTCAGTAATATATTACTATTGGATTGGTTCCAAATAGCATTTGCATTTACAATGTCAGGGAAAGTGATTATAGATTGGGGGAAATCTGTCATAGTAAGTAAATAATTGACATAAATAGCCATGAATGTTTGCGGTGTTGTTGAATATGCATTATTGCCTATTACGGATTCATCCTTGTGGGAGGTGTGTGTACAGTTCTGTAAGTTGTGTGGCAACAACAGACGTTTAGAAAAAGATAATGTTGATAGTTGCATTACTTTGACACTTTTTCATATACTTTGCCAACCCTTATTTGGAGGAATTGACCTTAAGACCATAAGATATAGGAGTAGAATTAGACCATTCAGCCCATCGAGTCTGCTTCACCATTCAATCATGGCTGAGATGTACGGGTTAGATTGATTGGCCATGCCAAAGTTGACCCTAGTGTCAGGGGATTAGCAGGGCAATATGTGGGTTTACGGGAATAGAGTCTGGATGGGATTGTGGTTAGTGCAGACTCGATGGACTGAATGGCCTCCTTCTGTACTGTAGAGATTCTGTGATTCTATGATATGTTTTTCAATCTCATTCTTCTGCCATTTCTCTGTCACCTTTGATCCTCTGAACAATCAAGAACCTATCTATCTGTCTTAAATACACTCCATAGACTTCTGTGGCAATGAATTCCATAGATTCACCACCTGCTGGCTAAAGAAATTCCTCCTCATCTCAGGTTTGAAGGGTTGTCTTACCATGTGTTCCGTTGAGCACTCATTGAAAAATTGCAATTAACAAGCAATGTAATTATGGATAGTGAGCCTGCAATTTTCTGAAGCATTCTCATTGTACCTCATTGTGGCGTCGAAATGCCTAGAAATTTTATACTTCCGCACTAATCATTTTGGGGATTAAATAGGTGCCTAAACCTCCAATATGGCAGGCAGGAATGGCAAAAGCCCATTACGAGCAGGAAATTTGCATACCACCAATTGGAGGTAAAAGAAAGATCCATATCAGGGGTTTGCAGCTGAAACAGACTTTTGGCACTTTTCTTAAAGTTTATTTGTCACAAGTAGCTTACATTAACACTGCAATGAAGTTACTGTCAAAATCCATGAGTCATGACACTTCGGAAGACTGAGGGAGAATTTAGCATGGCCAATGCACCTAATCATCATGTCTTTCGGGCTGTGGGAGGAAACCAGAACATCCGGAGGAAACCCACGCAGACATGAGCAAAATGTGCAGACACTGTACAGTGACCCAAGCCGGGAATTGAACCCGGGTCCTTGGCGCTGTAAGGAAGCAGTGCTAACCACTGTGCGACTGTGCCACTTTCTGTTGATGGAGCTGGTCAGTCTTCGAAGCCTCTTCCTCAGCAACCTGCCTAGAGCTGCCCGTGAACTGCCCGTGGATGATATTGAGGCCCAAGTCAAAAGTTAAATACAGTTCAGGCCTATGCATCCCAGCAGCAATTGAATTCGACTAGTTTCCTGCTGCTTAAAATTACCACATTAATCGACTGCTGAAATGTTTGCATTGCCTATATATACACCTAAATTAAAGCATTTCTGTTAATTACAGGGAAGGGTAATAAATAGACCACATTTTCCTCAAGATGATGGGTGTATTGATTTAGACAGGAATGTAATCCTAAGAGAAGGCCTGCAGTCTACAAAAGCCTAACTCCAGTTCAGGCTTTCATTAAGCACAAAAGAAATGCTTTGCATATAATACCACAATTCTTGGCATATTGAATAATAAAGAAAACAATTCTTGAATGCATATCAAGAGTAAAGTTTATCAAAGCCAAAGTGGATTTATTGAAGTCCTTTGAGGATGTTATAGTTGGTGAATCAAAGTAAGGTTTGTTTCTTGGCATTCGTACAATATTTGGAAAGGTACTTAACAGGAGATTTATGGTGAAATTGAAAGCTTGTCACATTCAATATGAAGTGCAGCAGTGAATTATTAATTGTTTAGACAATGGAAAATCAAGGATAGATATCAATGGCAACACTTCTAATTGGGCAGATGTGATGATGGACTCCCCAGAGAACTGCACAAAATGTTACACATAGAATGGTTACCTTTGTGAATGATTCAAAACTGTATGGAGTTAGGGATTTCCAGGAGTTCTCTAAGAGATATAGCTTGGCAAGGGGGCAGAAAACTGGCAAAGAACAAGTATCAGAGAAATCTAGGATAGTATGATGCTGAAATAACTAAAACCATTTAACTACAGATGGGAAAAACCATTAAAGGAGAATATTCAAGTCCCTTATTCAAGGCAGAGGTTTGAGGGGATACACAAGGAGTAGACAGTGTGGGCCCTAATTAGGGAAGGTGAGAAGGCATTCCTCCCCTTCCCCTCCCAAGTCCCAAGCAGGCTAACCTGCTGGGTCACCTCCCTCCAACACCTAGCCCTCTGCACCCCCCCCGCCCCCCACTGTCCTCCCAGCTCCCTTCCCCTCACCCCGTCACCACCCATTCCCCCCTACTTCATCCTGGGTCTCCTTTGATCTGCCGAAAAGTCATAAGAACATAAGAACATAAGAAATAGGAGCAGGAGTAGGCCATCCAGCCCTTCGAGCCTGCCCCGCCATTCAATAAGATCATGGCTGATCTGTCGTGGCTCAGTTCCACATTCCCGCCCACTCCCCATAACCCTTAATCCCCTCTCTTATCAAAAACCCATCAACCCGCGTCTTAAAAATATTTAGCGAGGTAGCCTCCACCACTTCAACGGGCAGAGAATTCCAGAGATTCACCACCTTTTCAGTGAAGAAGTTCCTCCTCAACTCCGTTCTAAACCGCCCCCCCTTTATCTTGAGGCTGTGCCCCCTAGTCCTACTATCCTTTCTGAGCGGGAAGAGTCTCTCCACCTCTATCCTATCCATCCCATTCATCATCTTATACGTCTCAATGAGGTCTCCCCTCATTCCTCTAAACTCTAATGAGTACAAGCCTAATTTATTCAGCCTCTCCTCATAGCTCAACCCCCTCAACTCCGGCATCAGCCTAGTAAACCTCCTCTGCACTCCCTCCAAGGCCAAAATATCCTTGCGTAAGTACGGCGCCCAAAACTGCACACAGTACTCCAGCTGCGGCCTCACTAATGCCCTATACAGCCACAGCAAGACCTCCCTACTTTTATATTCAATCCCCCTCACTATGAAGGCCAGCATCCCATTCGCCTTCCTGACCACCTGCTGCACCTGCAAGCTGGGTTTTTGCGACTCATGCACAAGGACCCTGAGGTCCCTCTGCACCGTCGCCTGCTGCAGTTTTTCGCCACTTAAGTAATAACCCTTCCTACCATTATTCCTACCAAAGTGGACCACCTCGCACTTGCCAACATTAAATTCCATTTGCCATTTCCTGGCCCATTCGCCCAGCCTATCTAGATCCTTCTGCAGACTCTCCACACCCTCCGCACAATTTGCCGTTCCACCAATCTTGGTGTCATCAGCAAATTTTGACACCCTACACTCGGTTCCCTCCTCTAGATCATCTATATAAATGTTAAATAGCTGAGGCCCCAGCACCGACCCCTGGGGCACTCCACTAGTCACCATCCGCCAATCCGAATAGCACCCGTTGACCCCCACTCTCTGCCTCCTATTTGACAACCAATCCTCTATCCACGCTAACATCCTACCCCCAACTCCATGTCCCCTGACCTTCTGCAATAACCTCTTGTGAGGTACCTTGTCAAACGCCTTCTGAATATCAAGAAAGACCACATCCACCGGCTCTCCTCTATCCACCGCCCTAGACACATCCTCATCGAACTCCAGTAAATTTGTCAGACACGACTTCCCTTTAACGAAACCGTGCTGCGTCTGCTCTATCAAGCACTTTCTCTCAAGATGCCTCGCTATTTCCTCCTTGATGACGGATTCTAACATTTTACCTACAACAGACGTTAAACTAACTGGCCTATAATTCCCCGCCTTTTGCCTGGCACCCTTCTTAAACAACGGCGTAACATTAGCCGTTTTCCAATCTTCCGGCACTTCCCCGGAATCCAGCGATGTCTGGAAAATAACCACCAAGGCATCCACTATCACCTCCGCCATTTCTTTCAGGACCCTCGGATGCATTCCATCCGGTCCTGGCGACTTGTCCACAATCAGTCCCTCCAGTCTGTCTAGCACCGCCTCTCTAGTAACAGTAATGTCATTAAGACCCTCCAGTCCTACCACCTTTCCATCACTAACACCCAGCAAATTATTCACGTCCTCCTCCGTGAAGAGAGAAACAAAAAAGTTATTCAAGACCTCAGCCATATCCCCATCCCCTACCACTAATTCCCCCTTCTCATCCTCTAAGGGACCAACGTTCACCCTAGCCAGCCTCTTCCTTTTTATATATTTATAAAAACTCTTGCTATCCTTTTTTATATTAAGCGCTAGCCCAGCTTCATAGTTTCTCCTACCCTTCTTTATCAACTTCTTTGTCAATCTTTGTTGACATTTAAACCTCTCCCAATCCTCTTCTCGCCCACTACTCTTAGCTACTCTAAATTCCTCCGCATTTAATTTAACACTTTCCTTCACCTCCTTCGTTATCCACGGCTTATTACCTCTCCTCCTACGGTCCTTTTTGACCATCGGAATAAATTTCTGCTGAGCACCAAGAAAGATCTCCTTAAAGATCCTCCACTGCTCCTCAGCAGACCCACCTTCCAACGCGCTCCCCCAGTCCACATTCACCAATTCTTCTCTCATCCTACCGTACTCCCCTCTGTTCAAACAAAGGACGCGCGTCCGGGAACCCACTTTCTCCTCCTCCATCTGCACCAGAAACTCCACCATACAATGATCGCTCTCCCCAAGAGGATCCTTCGCCGCATGGCTGGGCAGGAAGTGGCAATTAACTGGCCACTTAAGGGTCTCAATTGAGGTGAGGGTGGACAAGCAGTCCTGGGGCAGAAAAATAGCTGCCAGGTCAGGGGAAGCTGGGTAGATAGTGGGAAGGATACTTGCAGAATATTTTGCTGCCCCCACTGCCCCAACTCTCTTGCAAACCTAAAGGTAAAGGTCATTTTTAAATACTCATCTAATTCATTCACTGATTATAACATATGTAATATACATAGGTCTTGGTGCATTTGGCAACACTGGAGCAGAAGGTGGAGAAATAATGGACATTCTAATAGAAAAATGAGTTGGCTCCCTACTTGTGTGAATCGCAAAAAGTGAAAAACAGCAATAATGTTTCATTTGAGGAGATAAGGATTTAAGAGGGGTATAATAGCAAAATATCCTGTGATTCTTAAATAGTGACAGATTACATTTGATGATGGGATTTCCTTTGAGATTTGCCCAATTGACTGCCATAATTCTGGTACATGATCTTTGATGGGATTTCCACTGATCATCTGCTTAAGTTATGGCAGCCAACTGGGAGAACCTTGAACAATATCAGGTGTTTATTTCTAGTTAGTATTGCTCTAACAAAAATGTTGGAATAAGTTAAAAAAAACATTCAAAGTTACCAGCAAATTCTAATAGGTAAATCATCTATTTTTTGAGCTGAAGTCACAAAAAACTAGTAAAAGGCTAATCATTAAAAACTTATGTGCAGTTATGTATCTGCAGAGAACCTAACTCAGGTCAGAGATAGTATTGCATTGTTTGCTGGAGCAGAGAGAGAGAGCTAAGATTTTACCTGTTAAAAACCTGTTTAAAATAAGTTTAAAGCACTTTACTCTTTGTAGAACTGTTTAAAGCATTTATTTATTGTATTTACTGCTTTAAGAATTCTGAAGGAGTGGTTAAAAGGCATTTGTGGACCAGCCTGCTTTAAATCAGCGCCAGATTTAAAAGGAGGCCTGGTGTAGACAGCGGGCAGCGTCTGAGCGGGCAGCGGAGTGAGTGGGCAGCAGAGTGAATTAATAGGGCTTAATATCAAAAAGGGCTTGAAGGAAAAAGGCCAGGTGAGTTTGTTTGAAAAAACAAGGAAAAAAAAATTTTTCAAAACTACTACAGCAGGAAACAAGGAAAAACATTTTTTTCCCCATAAAAAATTACAGTGAATAATGGAGGGGCATGTGATGTGTGGTTTCTGTATGATGTGGGAACTGGTGGACCCCAGGGTCCTTCCCAGTGACCATGTCTGTAGTAAGTGCAGGTTGCTGGAGGAGCTCCAGCTCAAGGTAGATGAGCTGGCCTCTGAGCTACAGACACTGAGGCTCATCAGGGGGAGAGAGGGTGCCATTGTCAATGGGGTGCAAGTGACATCCACCCCCCTCTAGACTGGCTAAATCTAAGGGTCAGGGACAAAAGGGGGCTGCTGGGAGGAGGAAGGGGGGTGAGGAGCGGAGGCCTCAGCCTCTTAATCTGCATAACAGGTTTGAGGTTCTTGCTTCCAGGCTGGAAGAGGACGAGGCAGGTGAGGTTGGTGAGCAAACTGCACACGGTACAGTGATGCAGCAGGACATAGGCAAAGAGAAGGGGAAAAGGAACGTAGTAGTGATTGGGGATAGTGGGGTGAAGGGTATTGACACTGTCCTTTGTCACAATGACAAAGTGCACAGAAGGGTGTGTTGTCTGCCTGGTGCTCGGGTACAGGATGTCGCAGCTGGGCTGCAGAGGAATCTGGAGTGGGAGGGTGAGAATCCGGTCGTTGTGGTACATGTGGGTGCCGGCGACGTAGGCAAAGTGCGGACTGAGGATCTGGGGAGGGAGTATGAAAAGCTGGGAATGGAATTAAAAAGTAGAACCAACAAGGTGGTCGTCTCTGGGCTACTGCCTGAACTGAGTGCAGACGGGCGTAGGGTTGACAGGATAAAGGAAGTGAATGGGTGGCTCAGGGATTGGTGTGGGAGGAATGGGTTCGAATTTATGGGGCATTGGCACCAGTATTGGGGTAGGTGGGACTTGTTCGGGCGGGATGGGGTTGGTCTGAACCGTGCTGGGACCAGAGTGTTGGCGAATCGAGTAAAGAGGACTGTAGACAGGGCTTTAAACTAATTCGGGGGGGGGAGGGTGCGAGGGTAGGTGACGCTACGAGGTCTAAAGTTAAGGATAGGGTACAGGTAAGGGAAGAGGCCGAGGATGTCCCAATTGGTGGCGTTACGGCAAATAGGGTCCAGGTGAAGGCTGGGATGAAAGCGCTTTATCTGAATGCACGAAGCATTCGGAATAAAGTGGATGAGCTGGTGGCGCAGATCGACACAAATGGATACGATCTGGTGGCCATTACAGAGACGTGGCTGCATGGTGACAGGGACTGGGAGATGAATGTACAGGGCTATCAAGTGTTTAGGAAGGATAGGCAGGAGGAAAGAGGGGGTGGCGTAGCTCTGCTGATTAAGGATAGTATCAAAGTGGTAGCAAGGGATGATATTGGAGCCAAGGAGCAGAAAGTGGAATCGTTGTGGGTGGAGATTAGGAACAGCAAAGGGAGGAAGATGCTGGTGGGTGTCATCTATAGGCCCCCAAATAATGATCTGGAGGTGGGGCGGGCTGTTAACGCGCAAATAAGTGCGGCGTGCAGGAATGGGACGGCAGTAGTTATGGGAGATTTCAATCTGCATATTGATTGGTCGACCCATGTTGGACGAGGTGGGCTCGAGGAGGAGTTCTTGGAATGCTGCCGGGATAATTTCCTTGAACAGTGTGTGTTGGAGCCGACAAGGGAGCGAGCTATCTTGGATCTGGTGCTATGTAATGAGGCGGGTAGAATTAGGGACCTTGCGGTGAAGGATCCTCTTGGAGAGAGTGATCATTGCATGGTGGAGTTTCTGTTGCAGATGGAGGAGGAGAAAGTGGGTTCCCGGACACGCGTCCTTTGTTTGAATAGAGGGGAGTATGGTAGGATGAGAGAAGAATTGGCGAATGTGGACTGGGGGAGCGCGTTGGAAGGTAGGTCTGCTGAGGAGCAGTGGAGGATCTTTAAGGAGATCTTTCTTGGTGCTCAGCAGAAATTTATTCCGATGGTTAAAAAGGACAGTAGGAAGAGAGGTAATAAGCCGTGGATAACGAAGGAGGTGAAGGAAAGTGTTAAATTAAAAGCGGAGGAATTTAGAGTAGCTAAGAGCAGTGGGCGAGAAGAGGATTGGGAAAGGTTTAAATGTCAACAAAGATTGACAAAGAAGTTGATAAAGGAGGGTAGGAGAAGCTATGAAGCTGGGCTAGCACTTAATATAAAAAAGGATAGCAAGAGTTTTTATAAATATATAAAAAGGAAGAGGCTGGCTAGGGTGAACGTTGGTCCTTTAGAGGATGAGAAAGGGGAGCTAGTGGTAGGGGATGGGGATATGGCTAAGGTCTTGAATAACTTTTTTGTTTCTGTCTTCACGGAGGAGGACGTGAATAATTTGCTGGGTGTTAGCGATGGAAAGGTGGTAGGACTGGAGGGTCTTAATGACATTACTGTTACTAGAGAGGTGGTGCTCGACAGACTGGAGGGGCTGATTGTGGACAAGTCCCCAGGACCGGATGGAATGCATCCGAGGGCTCTGAAAGAAATGGCGGAGGTTATAGTGGATGCCTTGGTGGTTATTTTCCAGACGTCACTGGATTCCGGGGAAGTGCCGGAAGATTGGAAAACGGCTAATGTTACGCCGTTGTTTAAGAAGGGTGCCAGGCAAAAGGCGGGGAATTATAGGCCGGTTAGTTTAATGTCTGTGGTAGGTAAAATGTTAGAATCCGTCATTAAGGAGGAAATTGCGAGGCATCTTGAAGGGAATTGCTTGATAGGGCAGACGCAACACGGTTTCATTAAAGGGAAGTCGTGTCTGACAAATTTACTGGAGTTCTATGAGGATGTGTCTAGGGCAGTGGATAGAGGAGAGCCGGTGGATGTGGTCTTTCTGGATTTTCAGAAGGCGTTTGACAAGGTACCTCACAAGAGGTTATTGCAGAAGGTCAGGGGACATGGAGTTGGGGGTAGGGTGTTAGCGTGGATAGAGGATTGGTTGTCAAATAGGAGGCAGAGAGTGGGGGTCAATGGGTGCTATTCGGATTGGCGGTTGGTGACTAGTGGGGTGCCCCAGGGGTCGGTGCTGGGGCCTCAGCTATTTACCATTTATATAGATGATCTGGAGGAGGGAACCGAGTGCAGGGTGTCGAAATTTGCTGATGACACCAAGATTGGGGGAAAGGCAAATTGTGCGGAGGGTGTGGAGAGTCTGGAGAAGGATCTAGATAGGCTGGGCGAATGGGCCAGGAAATGGCAAATGGAATTTAATGTTGGCAAGTGCGAGGTGGTCCACTTTGGTAGGAATAATGGTAGGAAGGACTATTACTTACGTGGCGAAAAACTGCAGCAGGCGACGGTGCAGAGGGACCTCGGGGTCCTTGTGCATGAGTCGCAAAAACCCAGCCTGCAGGTGCAGCAGGTGGTCAGGAAGGCGAATGGGATGCTGGCCTTCATAGCGAGGGGGATTGAATATAAAAGTAGGGAGGTCTTGCTGCAGCTGTATAGGGCATTGGCGAGGCCGCAGCTGGAGTACTGTGTGCAGTTTTGGGCGCCGCACCTGCGCAAAGATATTTTGGCCCTGGAGGGAGTGCAGAAGAGGTTTACTAGGCTGATACCGGAGTTGAGGGGATTGAGCTATGAGGAGAGGCTGAATAAACTAGGCTTGTACTCGTTAGAGTTTAGAAGAATGAGGGGAGATCTCATTGAGACGTATAAGATGATGAATGGGATGGATAGGATAGAGGTGGAGAGACTCTTCCCGCTCAAAAAAGACAGTAGGACTAGGGGGCACAGCCTCAAGATAAAGGGGAGGCAGTTTAGAACGGAGTTGAGGAGGAACTTCTTCACTCAAAGGGTGGTGAATCTCTGGAATTCTCAGCCCGTTGAAGTGGTGGAGGCTGCCTCGCTAAATATTTTTAAGAAGCGGGTTGATGGGTTCTTGATAAGAGAGGGGATTAAGGGTTATGGGGAGAGGGTGGGAAAGTGGAACTGAGCCACGACAGATCAGCCATGATCTTATTGAATGGCGGGGCAGGCTCGAAGGGCTAGATGGCCTACTCCTGCTCCTATTTCTTATGTTCTTATTAGTAAGCTCTGTGAAAAGACAGTCTTGAAGTGTGATCATAACAATGACTGCAAGTATTAATATGGAGAAGGCTTTTATGTAAGTGCAAAGATCCAGCAGACATGCCCAGATAACTGTCAATGGAGAGGTACCAGCAGAGCATCGAGAAAGTTCTATACTTTCTCCTTCATTGTTAGACAACTGTCAATGTCTGCTGCATCTATGGAAGCCCTTCGGTCCAACTTGTCCATGCTGCCCCTTTTTTTAAAACCACTAAACCAATTGCCTGTATTTGGCCTGTATCCCTCTATACCCATCGTATCCATGTAACTATCTAAATGCTTTTTAAAAGATAAAATTGTGCCCGCCTGTACTACTACCTCTGGTAGCTTATCCTAGACACTCACCACCCTCTGTGTGAAAAAATTGCCCCTCTGGACACTCTTGTATCTCTCCCCTCTCATCTTAAACCTATGCCCTCTAGTTTTAGACTCCCCTGCCTTTGGGAAAAGGTATTGACTATCTACCTTGTCTATGCCCCTCATTATCTTATAGACCTCTATAAGGTCACCCCTCAGCCTCCTATGCTTCAGAGAAAAACGTCCCAGTCTATTTAACCTCTCCTTATAACTCAATCTGTCAAGTCCCGGTAGCATCCTAGTAAATCTTTTATGCACTCTTTCTAGTTTAATAATATCCTTTCTATAATAGGATGACCAGAGTTGCATACAGTACTCCAAATGTGGCCTTAGCAATGTTTTGTACTGCTTCAACAAGATGTCCCAACTCCTGTTCAGTGTTCTGACCGATGAAACCAAGTATGCCAAATGCCTTCTTCACCACTCTGTCCACCTGTGACTCCACTTTCAAGGAGCTATGAACATGTACCCCTAGATCTCTTTGTTCTGTAACTCTACCCAACACCCTAGTCAGTTAATGTCAGTTACCATTAACTGAGTAAGTCCTGCCCTGGTTCAATCTACCAAAATGCATCACCTCGCATTTGTCTAAATTAAACTCCATCTGCCATTCGTCAGCCCACTGGCCTAGTTGATCAAGATTCTGTTGCAATTGGAGATAACTTTCTTCACTGTCCATTATGCCACCAATCTTGATGTCATCTGCAAACTTACTAACCATGCCCCTATATTCTCATTTAAATCATTAATATGTATGACAAACAACAGTGAGTCCACCATTGATCCCTGAGGCACACTGCTGGTCACAGGCCTCCAGTTTGGAAAACAAGTCTCTAAAACCACCCTCTGGCTTCTGTCAAGAAGCCAATTTTGTATCCATTTAGATACCTCACCATGGATCCTGTGAGATTTAACTTTATGCAACAACCTACCATGCGCTACCTTGTCAAAGGCCTTGCTAAAGTCCACGTAGACAATGATATTTCAATATCTTCACAAACTCATAAAAAGCACCAAGATAGAGTGGGGTAATTTATAAGTATAGCTAATGTCCCCTTAGACCCCTAACCCACCCTGTAATCCCTCTCTAATATCCCTCAATCCCTATCCCCAATCTCACCACCAACCTGCACCTAACCTCCCCCCAATCGCCACCTCTAAACTCACCCCAGCTCTCCCCTTAACTGCCCCCTCATCTCCCCATACCCCCACTAACTTCTCGCATCTCTTCCAGTCTCCTTCTACTATCTTCCCCACTCCTACCTCTCCTTCCAAACCTCTACTTCCAACTTCCCTCAACTCCCATTCTAACCTCTCCCTCTAACCCCCAATTGAATTCCCCTCAAGCTCTCCCCTACCCCCTCAAACCTCCTCCCAACCTCCCCAAACCCCTCCTCCAAGTCTCTCAAAAAACACCCTCCAAGTTCCCTCCCCCCTAATGCCACTCTAAATCCACTCAAATGCTCATCTAATGCCCCTAACCTCTTCCCAACCTTCGCCAATCTTCACTCCAACATCCCCTTAATACCTCCTCCAATCCCCCCCATCCCCTCCCCAACACACACACACACACACACACACACACACACACACACACACACACACACACACACACACACACACACACACACATCATACAATTGGTTTTAAAATAGTGGGGATTTGACTCATTGGTTGTAACCGAGAACACTTTCCTTCTGATCTTTGGACAACTGTGTAGTTTTCTGGTGGGCTTTTCAAAAAGCCGCCCAAAGGTCAGGAGTTGGGCAGCAACTCGATGAAATTGACACTGACATTGAGAGACCAGATTTTTCAAACGCGAAACTCTCAGCCTGAGTGATCTGTTTTTCTTAAAATAATTTGTAAAGTCCAAAGCTCTAGTTCCTCAATATGGATGATGAAAGATTCCATTTAGAACACTGAGCATTCCCCGACACCCCCCACACCCCCCACAATCACCCTCCCCCGATCCAGCCCATGGATCCCTAGTGGCATTAGAATCCATAGATTCCTTACAGTGGAAAAGGAGGCCATTCAGTCCATTGAGTCTGCGCTGATTGTCTGAAAGAACATCTTACCCAGGCCCACCTCCACTCCTCTGTCCCATCCTCATGACCCCATGTTTTTACCATAGCCAATTTACCTAATGTGCATATCATTGGCCTGTGGAAGGAAACTGCAGCACTCGGAGGAAATCTACGCACACATGGGCAGAACATACAAAATCCACACAGACAATGACCCGAGGCTGGAATTGAACCCGGGTCTCTGGTGCTGGGAGGCAGCAGTGCTAACTGTAGCAATTTGACTGGATAATTGGTAAGCATGCCAAAAAATGTATGAGGTGGGAACTGAATAAGCAGGCTGAAGGAATGAAATTTGCAGGTGATTCCCAATTGCACTAATTTAAGCCTCTGGTTAGTAGTTTGTGGCTGCGTGGGACTTTGGGAGGAATTTTAACTGCTCCGATTGAGTTTGGAAAGCCTTTCAAACTAAACCTTTGGCTACATCTGTGCTCTGTCAGTTCATTAGCTACAGAAGCACTTAGAAAGGTGAGAATGAAGTTGATTGCCATTAAGACTGCTACACCAGACCAGCAGAGAGTAAAAGGAACACGGCAAAGGAGCACCGACAGGCTGCCGATAAATTGCGGCGCGATGTTAAACCTCAACATGGCAGAGGAACAGCATATGTGAAGACTATGCTTCATCAGCCTGTTACTGACCCATGCCAGCTTTGGGGGAAGGAATTAGAGCCAGACCCACAGGGTACAACCAGGGTGGAACCAACAAAAGCACAGGATCAGAGGCTGGCAGGGCAGTAGTTGTCCTGCCATCCTGAGAGAGGAAGGCATTAAAACCAAAGCCACTTGCATGAAACTGTGTGTGGTGTGGGGGGTGGGTGGGCAATAATATCCATATTAATAATTATGGAGGAGAACAGTGGCCATACCATATTAGTAACTATGGCCAGTAAAAGGGTTGAAAACAAAAAAAAGACTGCACACAGTTTCTAATAGAGACGTGCAAACCAGGATAATAAGCTGTTTTACAAAGATTGACTGTCCTTTCAGATAAGAAAAGGGGAGATAAGGAGTTTTAGTCTGGGAAAAGGCCTTTGAAGGCAGGCGTTGGGATGATTGGTGTTCTAACATTCAGACACAGATGTAGTGTCTTAAGATAGTTGGAACAATACTCTATTGATGCAATTAAAAACCTCACACTGATTGGATGTTATAATTAAGCTAGCGTAAGGTGGTTGTGATTGGTTTTAATATCTGTATCTTATAAATGATGTAAGCTTAATCAGTAATTGTGACTGGATAGTGATAACTCCTATACTTTGATCGATATATGCTAAATACTTGTAATCAAATTTGAAACTATAATTGCTTGTGTGTTCCTGAATTCAGCACTCTGTCTGGTTTTAAAGATTGGCTTGGGGTCCTGTAATGTTACAGTTGTCAATAAAGCATCTTAAAATGCTCCATCACTTTGTCTGGCTACTTGAGGGGAATGGTAGGTTTAACTACAACAACAAGTGAAATGTCATAGTAGCCTCCCAACACTGCACCAATACTCTTGCTCCACTGTTGACTGCATATATTAAATGCTTCATTGGCTGACCCCACTTTTCTCTTGATTGTACAGAAACTTATTGACAGGCTGTTAAGTTGTAAGCTTGAATTTACTTATTAGTGTCACAAGCAGGCTTACATTAACGCTACAATGAAGTTACTGTGAAAATCCTCAAGTCGCCACACTCCGACACCTGTTCGGATACAGTGAGAGAGCATTTAGCATGGCCAATGCACCTAACCAGCACGTCTTTCGGACTGTGGGAGGAAACACATGCAGACACGGGAGAACATGCAGACTCTAAATAGACAGTAACCCAAGCCGGGAATCGAATGCAGATCCCTGGTGCTCTGAGGCAGCAGTGCTAACCACTGTGCCACTGTGCTGTTTGGTACATTTAAAAGATTCTGGGCTTTAGATAACAGCCTTTTAATGTAGGCTGTGTCCAAATGGCATTTCTTAAATTGAATCTCAGAAAGCACTCCCTGTCCCACAGGTGTGCCACATTTTACTTTGTTGCAGCAGGAGTCTTACGGCTTTTGTGAGTATGATCACTCATTGGTGCTAAATTAGGAGTCAGTTTTGTGGTTTCAGTCCACAAAATAAATTGAAACTAGCTAAGTACTTCTTTTGAAATATTAGTTCAGCCTGCATTAATTATACAGAGAAAAATTAATATGGATGAGGTCTTCAGTTATTCATATTATTAAAATACTTGTTTTGATCCATTGATTTTATGGGATAGAAACTTCAAGTCAATGATTTCTTTTCATAGGAGTCAGAATATATAAGTATGCACTTAACTTAAAATATGTTACTCATTTATCAGATTATCTAGAAATCAGTTGTGCTCTTTAATCCAAATTCTATGATTTTAAGACAAGTACAAAATAACCCAATAAGAAATTTAGAGTGGGCCTATGAATCCAAGCATTTTTATGGGTCCAAATGTAATATTTCAAAAGAAGCAAGAAAAAGGAAAGACTTTAGATCTACACAGCGCCATTCATGACCTCAAAATGTCCCCAAGCATTTTACAATCAATTAAGCATCTAGTAATGCAGCAACCAATCTGTGCACAGCAAGATCCCACAAATGATAACGAGCTATAATGATCAGATAGTATGCCTCAGGTATTATCTAGAATTCCTGAAGCTATTGTGAATGAAAACAGGGAGGAAAAAACGGGCACTTAATTCTCCACATGTCAACTCTCTCAATGTTCAGAATGGAAAAGGGTTTTAGTCTATTGCTTCCAGCTGATGTACTACGTCGATCACTTACATTTTACATGTCAGTGCCAGGAATCCTAGAAGCTGTTATGGTACTTTCATCTTGCGGCAATTCACCATGTTAGTGGTCATTACGCAGCCATATATCCAGAAGGCTGATTGTTGATTTGGCCTATTCTTACACTCCCCTTGCCCCCGTCTCCCATCCACTCACCCCACCCCTGTCACAGAGGGTGACTGCAGTTAAGCTGGTAAGCTTGATACGACGCCGCTACAAGAAATGACACGCAGCAGGCAACAGGAACTTCCAACTTCCAAGCCTGATGGAAACTGACAATATATTTTATTGCAGCTCAAGAATCCTTGCAGCTTACTGCAACTTACATAGTGCAGCTGAGAAGCAAGAAGAAACAAACTGAACACATGAATGTTCCAGTTCAGTGACATTTTATTCCATGGTATTCTAAGTAAAAAGAGTTATTTTAAATAAATTGAAACAATTAAACATATTGATGACAAGAGGGACATGTTGATGTGGCTTGCTATCTTGCACACATTCGGACAAATGCAAGAACACCAGATTTCAAACAATCACAACATTTCATACCACTGCAGAAAAAGGTGCTGATTGTTTAGTTAACCAATTGGCTGAGGCATTGCCAAGGAGATAGCCATGGGAAACAATAGGCTCTCCAAGCTCCTTGCTAATTCAAAAAGGTGCAGAGTTTGAATATATTCCTTTGCTTGCAGAGAATGGGTCTCTGTGTATCAATGTTTGTCGCTTCTAGCAAGTGTAAATGAACCATATTATAAGCTTGAGACTGATTAAGTTACATTGGTTGCTGGTGTAGTTATTTACACGCTCAGGATTGTTCAGCAAGTTCGTCCCAATTGTGGAATTACTCCTAACAATAGGTGTTTTATTTTGGGTATTGCAAATGCAGGCTGATTGTGTGTTTTGCACTCTGCCTATAAGGAATACGCTGTTTGATTAGTTCATCCAATCTTTGGGCTGTACATTCGATGTATGAGGTATCACACAAACGCTGAAATTCATACACCACATTGCTCAATTGTAAGGTCGGCAGAAAATCTTTTTGGATTGACAGCATCATCCTGTTAGTGGAAAATACTATTCACTGCATACTGAGACAGCTTCCTTAACCAGTTCAAATTTTTGAGATACTTCAAAAGGTAATTTGAAGTGGATCAGGCACTTTTGAAGCTGAAAAGTGACATCCCGCTTGTGAGTTTCTGTGATACGTAGTGAACGATGTTCTAATCAGGACAGCCATTGTCCCACAGGATGGCTTTGAGGTGTTCTATTTCTGCATCAAACTTGAATTGGCACATTGGGAAAAGAAGTGCATTTGACTGTTCCATCTGAAAAGTGTATTGGAACACAGCATATTAGGGAATAAAATGAAATCCTGACATGTGGCTGCGGAGTCAAAGATCACAAATGTATCATCCACATATTAGAAACAAGCATGGGATAGGAAATTAGGGCTCATTCCATCAAAAGCCTGTTTCTCTTCAAACTGATGAAAATGTTTGTGAGTGCTGGACTTAGAGAGAATCTATCTGAGCCACGCAAATAAACTGAATTTGATTGCGTGAGTTGCTAAGTTCATAAGTTCAGTGAATACAGATTCAGAAAATGGCAGTGTATTGCTATTGCCATGCTATACTGATGCAGTGTAAACGTTGATGGCTTCTTTCAGGGGCACATTTGTAATTAAACTTGCAATGTTGAACGAGCACATCGACAAGGCATTGCTATCAACATGTAGATCCCATATAACCTTCGCAAAGATGAAGAAATCCTTCACTACATATCTGGAAAACTACTAAGAACTGGCTGTAGGAATTCATTCAACTGTTTGATCAGTCCATGTTGCACAGAACTGATCATTGTTACAATAGAGCATAAAAGAACAACACTTTTGTGTATCTTTAAAGCCTATTCATGCATAGATGTAGTGAAGCAGATCGTCTTTATCAAGCGAAAGAGGCCAAGTAGTTCAGTTTTAACACTTCTACCCCTGAGCAGGAAAGCTCCCAAGTTCATGTATGAATTCAGGAGTGTCCATGCAGTTCAAAGTAACTTGTTAATCAGTCTGCAACAGCCTTCCAACACTCCAGACCATTTCTCATGGGAAAAAATATTTGCTAAACAAACAGCTGGCAACAGGGAATCAAATGATTTCAACCCTCATGGGAATAAATGTGAATATCACATGCTCCAGGAAGGAGATAGGCAGATAAAAGTTTATGGCCCCAGTCATTTCAATAGCCTTTGCCACTGCCAATGTCACTCCTGCCCTGATTTGTGGTATCAGTAAAAGGTAGATTTTCATGACATCCTCCTTTGTGAAGTGCAGACATTGTACACACTGTTTCTCCCTGAAATCCAGGTAGGAGAAGTGCTTATAGAATACCCTGGGTACCTCTGTCCTCTTGCTTGACCTTTATCCTCCCTCTTTGGGCAAACTGCCCTGCTCTATGTTGCGTCTGCTCATTCTTCCTCTAATACAATGGATCAAGTGGAATGCACTTCCACATATTTCTGGGAGCAGGTGGTTTGAAGTCAAGATAAGGTCATTAAACACTTATCAAATTGCATTCTGTTGATGGCAGCAACTTCAGATTTTTTTTTGTTTTTATTCTAGTTCAATCAAATCAAGTCCAATTCAGAGTCTCAACAAATTGAGACATTCCCGATCCAAGCTGACAAGACAGGGCTCTCAGCTCCTGTCTTGGGCTTGATCTACTTGATCCAAGCTGATTGGAGTAGGCATTGCACCACCTCCAAGGCTTGATCTCATTTGCATTTTAGCCAAAAGGCCGAGATGCTGCTTTTAAAAATTGCTTCAAATGAAGCTAAAATGTAACCTAATGACTTCAACCAAGTACAGCATGTCGATACTACACTTGATGTTAGCCAAAAGGCTGAGAGATGTGGATTCTTCTTTTAAAATTTTTTTTTGTTTACTTTATTCCAATTGAGTCAAATTAAAGCCAATTCAGAGTCCCAACAAGTTGGGATACCCCTGACCTAAGCCGACAAGACAGGGCTCCCACCCCCTGCCCCGGGTCCGATCCACACGATCCAAGCCGATTGGAGCAGGCGCAGCCCCCCCTCCAAGGCCCGATCCAACCCGCATCCTAGCCAAAAGGCTGAGATGCCGCCTCAAAAAACTGCCTCAAATGAAGCCGACTGCAATTGAAAGCAAATTCAGGTTTAAGAGATGGCATTAGCTGGAGCATTGGGATTAATACTGGCATTAAATCATTGTTACATGATGCTTGACAATATCTGCATACTTTCAAAGATACTTGTGCCTGTGCTGAAGCATTCAGTGAAATGGATAAGCGTATGTGCATGCTCCAAGTGTCACTTTGGTTGGAAAATTGCATGCACTCGATAAAGAAAATGGGTGCCGTGGAACTGGTTTTGTGATATATCTTTCCATAACAAAAAGAGTATGCGAATGAAGCCTTTATCTATTCATTCAAGATTCTGACTGCATGCTGCAAAATTCTATAACTTCATTTCTACGATCTTACTTTGAGGTGAAAATGTAAGAATTAAAACTTGATTGAATCTGATGAAACAAAATGAAAGCAGAATCTTGTAAGTGAGGAAGATGGCAGATACTTGGTGACATTTGAAATTTGTTACTGAGATGAATTAGGAAAACACATATTTGAGCCTTTTCAATGCCTCAGTATAAACTCTGCTGTATAGACGCGTGTATAGAATTTTAAAATTACAGCCAAAATTAACATAAAGTATGCTGAATATATTTAAAATCATGAACAGATATAAATATTCAACATTACACCAATTAGAAGTGTGTTGTACTTAAGTATATATTACTGCTAAATGAGTGCTTTAGATGTAAGTTTTAAGTTTATTAGTGTCACGAGTAGGCTTCTCTTAACACCGCAATGAAGTTACTGTGAAAATCCCCTTGTTGCTACACTCCTGCGCCTGTTCGGGTACACTGAGAATTAATTTAGCACGATCAATGCACCTAACCGACACGCCTTTTGAGCTATGGGAGGAAACTGGAGCACCCAGAGGAAACCCATGCAGGCACGGGGAGAATGGGCAGATTCTGCACAGACAGTGACCCAAGCTGGGAATCAAACCCAAATCCTTTGCGCTGTGAGGCACCAGTGCTAATGACTAAGAACTAACATTTCCTGGAATTTGAGAGTAGAATCTTTCTGTATTAAGCAAATAACAACAACATTCTGTTTTTCTGCACTTGTAGGATAAAATAACACAAAAGTCATAGCACGTGGGGTTGGATGCAAGAAACAACGTAGATTAACTCTACATGGGTTTGATCTGGACTAGGCAAAAGCCCATCAAGCAGCTGATATTGTCATAAACTATACACATGACTAGACTCTTACAGTAACAGTGCAACAACACAGCAGCAACCCAAAATATATAATATCTTCCTCTCAGGGATAGAGTCTTTCATCCCATAACTCCATTTGAACCATTATCAACGCTCACCTGTTAACTTCCGTTGAAGAGCAAAACAGAGTCTCTGGCATTTTCTTATTCAGGTAATTATGGTTGGCTTATTACTTTTTGAGAAACTTACAATTATGTTTTGTGCAGGACAATAAAATATTCCTCTTTACAGCACTACCGACTCCAGAGTGTAATTAGTTGTGTAAGTATAGTATCAGATTAAGAAGACAGCTTTTGCTAGCCTGTTAGATTAAAACCATATAATACATTTAACACATAAAAAGTAACATATTGAAGCTGAGAACTCGGACAGAGCATTTGAGCAATAGCAAGAAATAATGTTTTTTTCATTAACTCCAAGAGTTCCTTCAATCCAAGTATTGCTAATGAAAATAAATAAAAATAAACTAATAGTTGATATAAGGTATAGGTAATGTGCATTGTTGTGGAATTTTGAATTAGCTTCAGGTGACCAAGCAAGGATGAACAAGATGAAAGTCGACAATCTGAAAATGCATACTGGGACCCATTAATTTGGCCAATAGCGCGCCTGTCATGATTGATAGCTACAATGCACAGTGGAGATTCACTTTAAATAATATTATTCCTGCACCAGCTGACTTGTCTTAAGTGATTCAGATAGAAAAGACACTGAGTAAGAATGACGATCACATTGCCCACACCACAGTAAAACATTTAACTCCCTTGATAAATACAATTATTGTATTTCTCCTTAAGCATTGTATATTACAGCTAGGGCAGGGATAAGGCCTTAGCTAAATGTTGGAAACAACGTAATAAAAATCTTAATTATGAATCTTTTACGTTGAAAATAAAAGGGTTTGTGGAGCGTGCTATGAAACCCACACTCATGTGAGGGATAGTATGTTAAGGTTTTGTGTTTGTTATTATTCTTGCTAGCAGATAACTCACCCAAGAACATCAATGCCAGATTTCTTTGTGAGTGCAACATACCAATGGTTGGTTTTCATTGTATATGTAGGTCCTTTATGTGCTTGAATAAACCATTGATCAAAGTCAATGATCCAAGGTGAGTAGTTTTATTTTATAAGTTATTTTTGATTAAGACGTGCAGGATTGCATTTGCACTGGTGCGTTTTATAGATAGGAACAAGAATCCGATTGTTGAGATTCATCTTCATCGGGCTAAGATTTGGAGAGTGGGTGTGAAAATCCAATCCTGGTTTTACAGGTTTGGCTTGTGAAATTCCCAAAATACAAAGAATATAAATGTATTCCCTCACCTCTACTAATTCACCAAAGATCTGTTCTAAGCTCTGAGTTGGAGACTGACAACCTCTCCAAATAAACAGATCATATTCTATATACTTTATGCATTATATTTACTATGATTTCAGGACCACTTACATTTTTTGTCCATTTCCTGGCAGTGCAAAAGTGTATGGCAGATGAAATAAAAATAATAGCACATATTTCTCTCAAAATATTTTCACCTCTATGCACATGCACTATGACTGTTTGGTTAACCCAAGCTTGACTGATTGGAACAATTATGAAAACTGATACTCAGTGATTCATGCAATAACTACTTGCATTGATATACACACCCTGGCCCAGCATTTGCTGTGAGCCATGAATGAGCAGTGCTGGCCTTTTATTATGCTCACAGCTGCCTGTAGACTTTTAGTGGGCGTTTGCATACAACTTGTGATAATTATTAAGCCATCTCAGCACACTGTCCTCTGCAGGGGTTTGGGTCCTGTGTGGATGGAGCCAGCAGCACTGTGTCTATTCAACCAATTAGACTGAAGAACCTTTACTGAGACGTGCAGAGTCTAAACTAGGAAGTATGAGTTGGATTATTTAATTGAATCTAAAATCTTGTACAAGAAGCAAAATAAAGAGAAGAAAACAGAGGGAAAGATAAAAGAGGCAGAAATAAAAGGAACATTTAATTTAATTTTTAATTTATTTAAATCTCTGACAGTAATTAAAATTTGAAACAATAAGTGACAATCCACTTATAAAAGGATATTTTCGGAGCCAGAAGTGGTGTTTGGCAGCATTTAAGACTGATCATGTCATTAAAGCATAGAAACGTGGAAAATAGGAGCAACAGGAGGTCATTCAGCCATTTGAGCCTGCTACACTGTTCATAATGATCAAGGTTAATCATCCAACTCAATAGCCTGCTCCCATCTCTGCTCCCTGCACCCCCCCACCCCCACCATATCCTTTGATCACATCCAGGCCACCCATCATCTTGACTTGGAAATATATCGCCATTCCTTCGCAGCCACTGGGTGAGTATCCTGGAATCACCTTCTGAATGGCGCTATGGGTCAATCCACAGCACGTGGACTGCAACTATTCAAGAAGCAATTCACCACCACCTTCTCATGGGCAACTGGAGGTGGGCAACAAATGCTGGCCCACTCGCAACACCTATGTCCCACGAATGAATAAAGAAAAATCGCCTTCACCCCAAGTGGTATATCTAACTGCTTCTTGCCTCACCTATTTCCTGTAATAGTGAATTCCACAGGCTGACCACTCTCTGGGTGAAGAAATCTCTTCTCATCTCTGTCCTAAATGGTCTACCCTGTATCCTCAGACAATGACCCCTGGTTCTGGACACCCAAAGATTGGGAACACCCTTCTTGTATCTGTCTAGTCCGGTAAGAATTTGATAGGTTTCTCCTTTATTCTTCTGAATTTCTGTCAATATAATCCTAACCGACTCAATCGCTTCTCATCCATCAGTCCTGCCATTCCAGGAATCAGCTTGATAAACCTTCTCTGCACTTCCTCTAGAGAAAGAAATTCTTCCTTGGATAAGGAGACCAAAACTGTACACAACATTCCAGGTGTGGTCTCACCAAGGTCCTGTATAATTGCAGCAGGACATCCCTACTCCTGTACTCGAATCCCCTTGTTATAAATATACCATTTACCATTTTTACTGTCTGCTCCATCCGCACACTTATCTTCAGTGACTGGTGCACAAGGACTCCCAGATCTCGGTGCATATTCACCTCCTTTAATCTATAGCCATTCAGATCATAATCTGTCTTCCTGTTTTTCTTACCAAAGTGGATAACCTCACATTTATCCACATTCTACTATTCACTTACACTTGGCTGGACATGCACTAACTTTTTATGACACATTTAGTGGGTGTCTTGTGGGTACATATCCCAACTTCATGCTGTTCATATGTTATAATACGATCTCCCCAGGATCCTCATGTAATGCCCTTGTGGAAGAGTAGGGCTAATTGATCTGCGTCATTTTGATTTCAGTGAGCATAAGGATACTGGATGATGGAGTTGGGGTGGCATGATGGCACAGTAGTTAGCACTGCTGTCTCACAGTGCCAGGGACCCACGTTCAATTCCTGGCTTGGTCACAGTCTGTGTGGAGTCTGCACTTTTTCCCCATATCTGCTTGTTGTCTACACGGGTTTCCTCTGGGCGCTCTGGTTTCCTCCCACAGTCTGAAAGATGTGCTGGTTAGATGCATTGGTCATACTAAATTCTCCCTCACTGTACTGAACAGGCGCCACAGTGTGGTGACGAGGAGATTTTCACATTGTGACTTCATTGCAGTGTTCATGTAAGCCTATTTGTGACACTAATAAATAAACTTTAATCCATAATAACAGCAAACACAATTAGCCTCACTCGTTCTGAGGAAGAGATGAATTACTTCTGTGAATTGGTCTTATTACTTGTTGGCCATTGAAAGAGCATTGAATGTGGTTCAATGCGTAAAAAGCCAGCTTGGACTCCTTCCATCACTTCTCCCCCATTATTCCCCCAAAGGGTAAAAAAAAATGCAAGTGTGAAGATATGCTTTAAAAATAGTCTCTTGATTTCAGGATAGCCACAAGCAAACAGTATTTTTTAAAATAAGGCAATAGGGCACAACCCTAGGTATGGGACAGGGCCAAGTTGAAAAAGTAAAACCAGAGGACCAGATAAATTAGGAATGAGTAATTACCTGGTTTCAAGTTTGTGACGTAAAAGCCCAGAGCTTCAAGGAGGAATGCAACACCTAGTGAATTAAGAATTTCAAGATGTTGAGTTGTGTTAGACAGTGAAGCTGGATGATGAATCTTGATTTGGGATGTCTGCAGGGCGAAGGATAATATACCAGATGAGCTAAACTGTCACATCAAAGAGAAAAATATTGCAACAGACAGGTTGAAAGCTGGGATCACCTGTCAAAGAAGGAACAGCTTTCCGTTGCTGCCCAGAAGCAAGGTACTTGAAGAACATCTCCAGATGTGGGCACAATCATCAAGTAATAGTTGGACATTGACTTCATATCGAGTTGAGACCTATCAAGGGCAAAGAAAGTGTAGAGTACAAAAAGGGAAACTGCATTTACTTAACGTATGTTTAGCTATGAATCTTTGCTTGGTGTTACAGAGATAGTGATATTATTGCACAGTAAATGTGTGGTTATGTCCAGAAAACCAAATCATGTCTTATCAAATACGTGAAATAAATGGAATTTAAAGTTTAGTTACTAGTGTCACAAGTAGGCTTGCATTAACACTGCAATGAAGTTACTGTGAAAATCACCACACTCCAGCGCATGTTCAGATATACTGAGGGAGAATTTAGCATGGCCGATGCACCTAACCAGCACATCTTTTGGACTGTGGGAGGAAACCTGAGCACCCAGAGAAAGCTCACACAGACATGGGGAGAGTGTGCAAATGCCACACAGACAGTGACCCAAGCTGGGAAGCTTCAAACAAAAAACTTGGTATTTGCTCGTATTTACTGGCCCAGTTTTATGGAGATGTTTGATTCTGATCTCATAGATACAGTGGCTGTCAATGTGGAAACCTGCTGTCCATTCGGTGGCACAATGGTTGGCACTGTTGCTTCCCAGCGCCATAGATCTGGGTTTGATTCCAGGCTTGGATCACAGTCTATGCGGAGTCTACACGTTCTCCCTGTGTCTGCATGGGTTTCCTCCGGGTGCTCCGGTTTCCTCCCGTAGACTGAAAAATGTGCTGGTTTGGTGCATTGGCCATGCTAAATTTTTCTTCAGAGTACCTGTTCAGGCGCCAGAATGTGATGACTAGGGGATTTTCACAGTAACTTCATTGCAGTGTTAATGTAAGCTGACTTATGACACTAATAAATAAACTTAAGACATCATTTCTTGTATAATGTAACTGATCATTGCTGTTTGTACAGGATATCATTGAGTAAGTAGAAATTCAGCAGTTTGCAAACACCCTTACACAATGGTTGCTTGGAACTAGGGAAGTGGGCTCCTTCCATTAGGAAAAACTGCAACAGACAGATATCATTGAAGCAAGCAGATCTCGGAGGAGATTAGCCAAAACTGCCGGTGAGATCTTCCTGCTGTAACGAGAACAGCCCTATCTTCTCCAATATACTAATATAACTGAAATTCCTTATCCCTAGAGCTATTCTCATAAATCCTTTTCTGCATCCTCTCTAATGTCTTCACATCCTTCCTAAAGTGTGATGCCCAGAATCAGACACAATTCTCCTGCTGAGGCTGAACCAGAATTTCAAAAAAGTTTATCATAACCTTTTTGTTTCTGTACCTAATGCATTTATTTATAACACCTAGCACCCTGGCTGCCTTTTTTATGCTCTTTTTCAACTTGCCTTTCACTTTCAACAATTTGTGCAAATATATTCCCAAATCTCTCTATTCCTGCATCTCATTTACAATTGGGCTCTTTACTTAATATTTCCTCTCCAAGCAAAATGTTTCACTTCGTTCTTCTCTGCATTCATTAAATTTCTTCTGCAATTCTCCAATCTCGCACGCCCCTCTACTGCTGTCAGCTGGAACAGATAAATACCCGCTCAAAGCAACGGGGCTGGAGCGTACCAGCCACAGGCGAGTTTGGAGAATCTGGCCCTTCATCTGCCAGGTGTCTTCTCAATCACCAGTGAGGCTTATACCTCGTGGAGTATCCTCCTCACGCTTCACAATGTTACTGAGTTAGTGCCATCAGCAGATTTTGGAATTTTATCCTCTGCACCCAAGTTGAGATCATTGATATACATCAAAGAAAGCAGTAGTTCTAGTATCAAGCCCTGGGGAGGCACACTATATAGTTTTCTCAAGTCTCAAAAACAACTGTTCCTTACTAATCTCAGTATCCTGTCACTCAGCTAACTTCATATCCATGTTGCTATTGTCCTTTTTTATTTCTTGGACTAGCATCTTGCAGGGAAGCCTTTTTTTGCCACTTTGTCAATTCCTTTTTAGATGCCCACCTACACAATATCAACCACATTATCCTCATCAACCTTTTCTGTTTCTTGTCAAAAACTCAAACAATTTAGTTAAACACAATTTGCTTTTAACCAATCTTTGCTGACTTTCCTTAATGAATCCATACTTGTCCAAGTGACTGTTAATTTTGTCCAGGCTTGTTGTTTCTCTAAGGCTTTCCCAGCACTGAGATTAAACTGACTGACCTATATTTGCCAAGTTTCTCCTTGCACCCTTTTTTGAACAAGGGTCTAACATTTTCAACTTGCCAGTCTTCCGTCACCACCCCTGTAACTAATGATGCACTTGAGAATTCTGATTAATTCTAAATACTCAACATGAGGGTAATTAGCAGCTAGTGTTTTAATATGTGGTTTGAGAATAATACAAAATATTTAAGTAACATATTAATAATGTCTGTAATAAATGAATTTGCAACATGCCAGTAAAAGGAAAGATATATTCAGGACTGATACCAGCACAAGTCAGGCACAAATTATGCAACAACGTAAATTATCCATGCATATCCACGCTGGGGGGTAATGCCAAAAGCTAAAGGCACCTTCATTTGGTATTAGAGCCGATTTAAACTGGTTAGAGAAATGTTGAATCATAAGAAGCCATTTTTGGGAGCGAACTTCTGTAAAACAGACAGACGAATATCAGATCAATATTTGAAGGTGTCAAGCTATAATTGATTGAAGGACATGCCGTTGTTAGATTGACAGAACAATGAATGAGTGAAATTGCTTTTACTTAAGTGCTGGGCTGCATAATCTGATAACAAAAATGATAACTACTCTGCTCTTTGGCATGAAATCTGAGATCTTTTGAGAATGCCTTAAAGCTCTTTTACTGTATAGATGAAAGCAGATATCTTTCTTTTGGCCGAAAGAAATTTGTCTTGTCTTAATTACATGTTTGTCTGAATATTTCTAATTTGTAATACTTTTGATTCTAACATTTTAATAAAACTAGTTCTAAAAAAATTAAATTCTATTACACTTGGAAGACTGAGTTTTGTCTACTTTTCTAAGAGTTTACTTACCAAAGTTGCTTTTTAAAACTTTCTAAAGTAATCCGGCCACCAAAATAGAGTTCCCCACTAAAATGGGGATTGTAAAATTATGGTCATTTCTCTGTGATTTCCACCCTTTAAAATTTCCTTAGATACAAACTATGTGGTAATTTAGCCACTTTTAGTGCAGTCTTTCTAATATCTCAGGTAGGACTTTCTACCCCCCACCTGCCCACAGCCCCTCCCCCCCCCACACCCCCCCCTCACATTATATGTTTTGTGCTGACAGAGGTAGCTAGTCATTGGCTGATGGTGAAGTCTTCTGGTCCCACTACTATGAATGGAGTTTCCTATTGTTCTAATATTCTCCATCACCTGCGATCCCACAGTCGGGGGATTGCCATCAGCAGGACTTGAAAATCCCATTGGTGGAAATGGCTGAAAAATCCTGCCTCTCCTCTCCATCAACTTTTTAGCCCATCCAATGACTCATCTACCCTCTCTTTCACTATGACCAGCAGCATGTTCTTTCTTGGTGAAGACAGATGCAGATTATTTGTAGCTCAGTCATGGATTTTTACTTCCATGCATCAATCCCATGTTTTTTTGTCCCTTATCAACCTCACCTCTCCTTCTTCTGTTTATAACCTTACAGAAGACTTTTGGATTGCCCTTTATTTTAGCTGCTGGTGTCTTCATATACTCTCCCTTTACCTCTCTTATACCCTTTCCCATGAGGTGGAGATGTCGGCGTTGGACTGGGGTGGGCATAGTAAGAAGTCTCATAACACCAGGTAAAGGTTTATTTTGAATCACGAGCTTTTGGAGCACTGCTCCTCCATCAGGTGGGTGGAGGTTAGTCCACAAACAAGGCATTCAGAGGCAAAGACATAACAGCAAGGTAATTACAGATCCTTTTCCATCTCTACTTTATACACCAGGCTATAATCAGCCTTATTCTCATTAGTATGATCAATCTGGTATCTGTCACTTGCACCTTTTTGCCTGCTTCATCTTACTCTCTGGGCAGGATTTTCCAATTGCGCTCGCCCCAAAACTGTAAAATCTCACCCGAGGTCAATGGATCTTTGCCTGATCCGCCTCTTGCCCCAGTACGGTTCCTGTGGTGGATGGGATGGGAAAATTCCCCCCTCTGTCCCTTTCATCATCCAAGGGCCCTTGTAGTTGGGCAGACAGGAAGGTGGAATTTTCAGCTGGAATTCATGGTATCACTTAATCAATTCATCCTTTTCTTGTTCTATTTTAGATGTTACACGCAGGTGTTCCAATGGTATTGTTAAGGGTTACATTGCTTCCTTTACTCTTGCGCTATTTCGTGAATGAAGACGCCAACCATGAAATAACAACTTTAATTTGAATGGTTATTTCCTCACACAAGTGATGGAACATTTGATTATTCCTGTAGGAACAATGAAGTTACTGAGCCAATTGAACGCAGAATGGCCACCAGCTGAGGGGACTTTTGGAAGCATTTTAACTCTTCACATGTTTTTCTTTGCCGTTTGCAAAAAGCAATAATCTGCAAATTGTATTCCTTTTCGAAAGCTGATGAATATAGCTTGCATTTTTGCAGCAGACATTGACATTTTCTACAGCACCATTATAAATGACCCCTTTTGGATATGATTGTCATGTACATGGGCACTAGAAAATGCTACAATTGATTGAATCTCTATTAGGAACAATATGGATTCATGTCAACCAGGAGTGATGTTGTAGATGTAATTTGCATTAAAGGGACAGAAAGTTAAAAATGTGACTTGTATTCAGTTAACATTTGGTTGAGTTTTTCCTATGCGCATCAGTACAGAAATTTCTCTGATCTCGCCTCATAGCTGGGATTCTCTGATCCTGCTGCAGTTAGTGGAGATGTGGCTCATCACCAAATTATCTGTTCTTGCTGGAAACAGCGGCAGGCTGTGAATGGCTGGAGGTTTCCGACCGAGGAGCAGGAAGTATGGCTGAGCGGTGGGGAGATCTAAGAGGGAAGGGGGAATGACGGGGGGGGAGAGTGAGGTCCTGAGCAGGAAAGGGGGCTAAGTGGTAGGTCTAAAGGGGGAGGGAGTTGAGGGGGGCTTGAGTGAGGGTGGGTCAGATCGCCCTTATGCCTGTGAGGTGTGGGAAGGTGAGGTTACCTGTTACTTGTGGGTGGGGGAATGCCCCGCTTTGGCGAGAGGTTAGTGGTTTAACTGAATAATGGAACTGGTTTGAGGAACTGAATTGTTGACTCCTCTTCCCTAGATCTGAAGGGATTTGTTTCTGTCATGAAGATAATCACTCCCCAGTGTTTGTAGGCCTCAAGGCCTTAATAAGATTTCCTCACAAGTCACTGGGTGGGATTTTACAGCCTCGCTTGTCCCGAAGTCAACAGGCCGTTCCGTGGTCTGCCCTTTGCTGGCTCCAATTCCCATGGCAGGTGGGGCGGTAAAGCTCTGGCCACTGTCTCAGAAAGTTGCATCCCTCACTGCCTATCCCATGGAAGATATTGAGGCATTTCAGCTGCTAGCTGAGGCCTTCTGGCATTGTTATTCCTTCTCCCCATTCCAAATTTCTTTCTTACTTGGGGATGAAATTGATCTTTTGCCAGTCGTGAGAAAGGATGCTCAGACGCAGTGTAAAGCTGAATGGTGATTCACTTATGGGGACGTGATGGCCTAGTGGTGTTATTGATAGACTATTAATCCAGAAACTCAGCTAATCTTCTGGGGACCCAGGCTCGAATCCCACCTGGCAAATGGTGGAATTTGAATTCAGTAAAAAACATCTGTAAATAAAAATCTACTGATGACTATGAAACCATTGTCGATTGTCAGAAAAACCCATCTGATTCACCAATGTCCTCTAGGGAAGGAAATCTGCCGTCCTTACCTAGTCTGGCCTACATGTGGCTTCACAGCCACAGAAATATGGTTGATTCTCAACATGCCTCTGAATTGGCCTAGCAAGCCACTTGGTTATATGAATCAAGGGCAACTAGGGACGGGCAATAAATGCTGGCCAGCCAGCAATGTCCATGTCCCACAAAATAATAAAGGCTACCAGCCCATTTCATACTTCAGGTGGAAAAGTTCTTATGCTGAATGGATCATCAATTAATGACACTAATGAATTATCTCTTCTGGTGTAATATTTTGGAGCAATCATTAATTATTGCCAGTTTCATTTTAATAATGTGGACTTTACATTACCATTATGTTCAAAGAAGACAAAACTGATTGAAGATCAGAAAAAAATGGCAGAGACTGTCCAGGAAGAAAAGTGATGAGTATTCTTAACAGGGGCAACAGGTGATTGGGAGATTTGGATTTTAGTTCAGGTGGGGTAAATTACTGAACACGTTTTAAATGGACAATGGGTAAGTAAGTCAGTGGGAATGGAACTGTTAACTTGTGTTAACTTAGTGTTAATCTTGGTATTTATACAATGCAATACAAACATTTAACCTTGACCGATTACTCATCTGTGACAAAGATCCCTGAGTACGAGTTTTCATATTAAACTCAGTCTTCCCTCTTTGTGCACAAATGTTCTTCCTAATCTTTTTACCTGTACAAATGTCCAGTAAGATAATAATAACTCCTCATTGACTTTACAGCATGGTGGCTCAGTGGTTAGCACTGCTGCCTCACAGCGCCAGGGGCTAGGGTTCAATTCCCACCTCAGGTCACTGTCTGTGTGGAGTCTGTATGTTCTCCCTGCGTCTGCATCAATTTCCTCTAGGTGCTGTGGTTTCCTTCCGCAGTCCAAGGATGTGTGTGGGTTGGGTTGATTGGCTGTGCTAAATTGCCCCTAAATGTCAGGGGGACTAATGGGCTAAATGATGGGTTTACAGGTTTACTTGGAATCACAAGCTTTTGGACTGCTGCTCCTTCATCTGGTGAGGGATGAAGGAGCAGCGCTCCGAAAGCTCATGATACCAAATAAACTTGTTGGACTTTAACCTGCTGTTGTGAGACTTCTTACTGTGCCCACCTCAGTCCAATGTCAGCATCTCCATGTCATGGGTTTGTAGGAATAGGGCCTGGATAGGATTTTTGTCAGTATTAGCTCGAGGGGTCAAATGGGGCCATGATGCTATACGTTCAGGCTAAGTCAATGAGCAGAGTGGATTTCAATAATATGGAGTTCTAAAGAGGTTAGCGCAAACTATTGTAGAGGTGCTGGAAGGGGCATATTGATAAGTGAAAGGAAGAACAAGTGTTCTTTATCATCTGTGTAGCCTCTGCAGTATCCAATTATTTTTTACAGCTTCAATTTTTTTCTTAACATATTTTAATTTAGCAATCTCCAGTGGGAGCCTGTGTGGAATAGGCAATGTAGGCAATTATTTCAGTATGTTTATTTCTCTGAAAGGGGATGTCCCTTTACTGCTTTCAGATAGATCTTTTCTTAACACTGATGATTTTTTTTTGCTTTGACATAAACTATGGGGCTTCACTCTGCCAGGGGTAGGTGTAATTGAGTGGAAGGTGTGCCTGCTGAAACTGGAGGAGGCCAACCCCATGTGAAATTCCAGAGTCAGCTCAATTAAACAAGGCTGGGGGGTAAAGGTGGTAATCTCAAAGATGTGTTTGAATCGGACAGAGAAGAACTCATATGGTGACAGGAGGATGTGCATAGTGGCGAGGTCAAATTACGCTTCTGTAGGTCATGGAATAAATCGGGGGAAGTTTGGTGCATTGTTTGCGTGATTTAATTTGCAAGAAACTGTGTCTGTCATCACAAATCAGAGAAGGTAGAGAATGGTTCATATACAGAAGGCGGGTTACATTGAGGGCACATAATAACACATGGTTTTAATCAATAATGCCGACAACAGTGGGGAAATCCAGCATATCTGTAAATCTGATAGCCTGTGAAGGAACACTGTTGATACGTATAAATCAGGAAACCTCGATAAAGTGAGCATAAGTAACTTGCTTTATGGAAGAATGCAGAGCAAATTGGCTGGCCTAACAAAAAGTCTCCTGTGGCTCCTTGGAATGAGCTTGTGATATAAAGGTTGAGAACGTTAGTCACTTCCTGTGCACATTGGTTGATGATGTGATTGACGGTGGAGCCGCTCCAGTGTTTCATTACAGAAGTGCAGCCTCTTGGGACAGAGGAACTGGGACAATTCTTAGAAACCCTGGGTCTGTGCATTCCGTCAGATGGGTCATATTTGCTCTGGCTCTCGGTGGTGTCTGATTAATCTAGCTCGCCTTCCAGGCTTCTAATACTTATCTTCCTCCAGCTCATATAGATCATGCAAAGCAGAAATCCCATTGGGATGCCCATTGTGCAGTCCTCAGTATCCTAGCTCAGTAATTGTATTGAAATAGAAAGCTTCCCATGAGTAAAGCAGAACATATGGAAAGGCTTCTTGCATATGAATTGATACAATGTCTGCAGTAAGCCTTGGAGTCAGCTGTGCTCAGTGGAAGCCAGCCTCTGAGAAGGTTTTGAATTCAAGTTCCATTCCAGAGATATGAACACAAATTCAAGGCTGAAGCTTCACTGTAATGCTAAAAGAGTGCTGCACAGTCAGAGGCGCCGTCTTTCAGACCACGCCTTCAGCAAAGACTTCTGGCCTCCCTAGTGAGTGCAAAAAAAAATTGATGTCACTTAGAATGGCACGTTGGCAGTGGTTAGCACTGCTGCCTCACAGCACCAGGGACCCATGTTCAATTGCCGCCTCAGGTGACTGCCTTTGTGGAGTTTGCACATTCTCCCCGTGCCTGCGCGTGATTCCTCTGGGTGCTCTGGTGTCTTCCCACACTCCAAAGATGTGCGGGTTAGGTTGACTGGCCATGCTAAATTACCCCTTAGTGTCAGGGAGATTAGAAGGGCAAATATGTGGGGTTACAAATATGTAATTAACCCACAGCTATTGCTTTCGATTCAGACAGCAAGCAAACATTGTACTGCCTCCTTGTTTAAATGTTTGTAGCCAGTGTCAAGCACATTGCTGAATCTCTGTAAACCTGCCTAATATTATCTATCCTGATATCTCCTGTGTTGAGGCCTTTTTAATATTGCTCCTACAAAGCATTTTGTGGCATTTTGTGATCTTAAAGGTGTGTATATTGTTGACTACATCTTCCAGCCCAAAGTATCGTGAATACAGGTCCACTTCTGCTCTCTCAAATTTGATTATCCTGCACCAGTTCTAGTTGGGCCAACTTCAGACCAGACTGTTTGATCAGGTATAAGCTCCTTATGAAGTTTATACATTTAGAGACAGAATGCAGCTCCCAATAACTAAGACTGCTGGTGGTACTCAGCCTCACTGGCTGTGCTCTGGATTATCTTTTAGTTCAGCAACAGTGACTTAGAAATTTTCGTTGCCTTTCAAATGCCCTTCTTCAGGCTCACATGCTGCATCATCCTACCTACAAGTTGGCTCCGCCTGTACTTGTGAGGTTGCTGAAAGGTTGGCAGTTTTGGCCACCTGACTTAAAGTTCTCAGACAAAATCAGAATATGCTGGGAAACCTCAGGAAGTCTGACAGCATCTACGGAGAGAAAATAGAGCCAACTTTTCGAGTCTGGGTGACCTTTCGTCAGAGTTGAAGACAAAGATGTTTCTTTGCTTTTTCCTCCCCTCTCCCCTTTGCCCCTTCTCCCTCCCCACTAGGGCTATCTGTATCAAGTCTCAGGTTGCCCTTTGACACCCTGTTTACTTTTGTTCTGCCATTTACACATTCAGATCCGCTATCAGCACCCTTCTTAGCCAAGATCACCACCAGTTACATTCCCTTTATCTCTTTGTCAGTGACATCTTTGTCAATTGCTACCACTCCCTCACCCTTATAGTATAAATCTTATCCTATTAGCTTTGTCCTCATCTCTGATGAAGGGTCATCCAGACTGAAATGTTGGCTCTATTTTCTCCTCACTGATACCGTCAGACCTGCTGAGATTTTCCGGCATTTTCTGTTTTTGTTTCAGATTCCAGCATCTGCATTAATTTGCTCTTATCCTAAGCTTCTGAGACTTCGATCAAGCAACTACGCTCTTCAATTATTTTGAACCATTTACAGGAAATATTAATTCATTCACTTTATCTTTTCTTCACTGCTGCCTGTGAAGCTGAATTTAGAATCATAGAATCCTACAGTGCAGGAGGAGGCCATTTGGCCCATTCGAGTCCACACCTACCACAATCCCACCCACACCCTATCCTCAAAACCCCTTGCATTTACGGTAGCTAATCTCCCTGACACTAAGGGACAATTTAGTTTGGCCAATCCACCTAACCTGCACATCTTTGAACTGTAGGAGGAAACTGGAGAACAGAGAGACAGTGCAAATATCACACAGACAGTGACCCAAGCCAAGGATCAAACCTGCGTCCCTGATGCTGTGAGGCAGCAGTGCTAACCACTGTGCCATCGTGCTGACCCAGTTTCCTTTGTCAGTTCAAATTTCTTCCTATATGCTCCTGACATCTGGTTGAAAACTGCAATAATCCCTCATTGTGCTAGATAATGATCCTTGATGTATGTCAGATCTACTTGGCAAGATGATATCAGGTATATAAAATCTTTGTCCCATCTATGACAGTTTGCAATTTCAATGACATTCTGAACCTGACAATGGTCAAGCTTAATATAGTAATTTTGTGCTGAATTCTGTGAGGAATCATGGCTTATCTAGTTCATGGTCCTTAACTCTTTCTCTGCCAGTTTGCGAGCATATGCCTGCTGTGCCTCCTTTCTCTCACTTCATGTCAGTGTTGCAACACATGTGCGAGTGGCAGTCCTGGAGTAGGGATCAAACTCACAACCTTTTCATTCAGAAGGAAGTCATTTCATTTGAGTCAAGCTGCCAAATAGCAATGTGACTTGTCCTGCTGAGACCTACTCCAACCAAACAAATTTATCATATCAGTGGGGTGCCTAAGCCATCATTTGGAGCTGTCATGTGCCATCATGCAGCTGATGGGAAATAATGATGATACAACAATTTGAAAAGTCGGTAAAATTTCAGTTTATTGTATGACCATTGCTGGGAACATATGGCTGTGAATTACAAAGCCAGTTTCAGGTAACTTAATGCTCACTAGGCAGAGAAATATCATTCACTGGGGGGGGAGGTGTTATGGGTTTAAGGTAAAAGGGGGAAAATTTAAAGGAGATGTGAGAGACAAGATTTTACACAGAGGGTGCTAACGGCCTGGATTGCACTGCAGAGGAAAGGTAGAAGCAGATATAAAAGCGAATTACTGCGGATGCTGGAATCTGAAACCGAAAGAGAAAATGCTGGAAAATCTCAGCAGGTCTGGCAGCATCTGTAAGGAGAGAAAAGAACTGACAGTTCGAGTCCAGATGACCCTTTGTCAAAGTTAAAAGGCATAGAAAGTGGGAGACAGTGGGAAACTCCTATTTTCTATGCCTTTCAGCTTTGACAAAGGGTCATCTGGACTTGAAACGTCAGCTTTTTTCTCTCCATGCAAAGGCTCCCAGACCTGCTGAGATTTTCCACCAATTACTCTTCTGAGAGGAGCAGATATGATGGCAATGTTTAAGAGACATCTTGACAGATACATGAATAGGCAGGGATAGAGAGATATGGACTGCGCAGAAGCAAACAGTCTTAGTTTTGAAAGGCATCATATGGCAGCACAGGCTTGGCGGGCCGAAGGGCCTGTTCCTGTGCCGTAGCGTTCTTTGTTCTTCATTCTTTGAACTTGGCATCTTATTGTAAAATAGATGATGTGCAGCTCATTTTACAGCTACGATGATTTTTATTTCTGTTGAAGTGAATAATATCATCATTTCGAAAGAATATTTCAGATCGGGGGCTGGATTTTATACACCCTTATTAGTGGGTTTGAAGGCAAGGGAACGTAGAATCATAGAATCCTTACAATGCCGAAGGAGGCCATTCGGCCCATCAAGCCTGCACTGACAACATCCTGTCTCTGTTCCCTTCATAAAATCAAATTGATGCGGATGCTGGAATCCGAAACCGAAAGAGAAAATGCTGGAAAATCTCACAGGTCTGGCAGCGTCTGTAAGGAGAGACAGAGCTGATGTTTCGAGTCTAGGTGGCCCTTTGTCAGAGTTAAAAGGTGGAGAAAGTAGGAGATATTTATACTGCAGGGTGTGAGAATGCAAGATGAGCCTTAGTCACAAAAACAAGGGGAAAGGCTGCTAATGGCAGTCCACAGAGATAATAGAAGGTGTGAACAGCAGAGAAGCTGAAATCAGAGGGTAAACTGTGACAGGTGCAGATGTGGGGGGAGGGGAGGTGGAGATGGGTAGGAAAGAGATAAAATTGAGAAAAAGGGGGAAAGGGGAAGCAAAGCAAAGGGAGAAGAAAAAATGTAAGGAAAGGGCATAAAGTAGGGAGAAATAGTTGGGGAAGAAAAATAAAAATAAAGAAATAAAGTATAGAGAACAGTTAAAAATTAAATAAAATGAAAACAAAGGAGTTGAGGTGAGGTAGAGCAAATCAGTTGAAGTAGTTGAATCCAATGTTGAGACCAGAAGGCTGTAATGTGCCTTAGGCCTATTCTGCCTTCTCTTCCATTATGCCATTCACACCTTCTATTCTTTCTGTCTGCTGCCATTAGCAGCCTTTCCCTCTGTTCCTGTGGCTATGTCTCATCCCTCATTCCCTCACCACACAGTATAAATATCTTCCACTTTCTATGCCTTCTAGTTTTGACAAAGGGTCACCTGGACTCGAAACATCAGCTCCTTTTTCTCTCTTTACAGATGCTGCCAGACCTGTTGAGATTTTCCAGCATTTTCTCTTTTAGAGCCTAACCCCTTTACCCTGCTAATTCCTCTGACACTAAGTGGCAATTTAGCATGGCCAATCAACCTAACCCACAAATCTTTTACTGTGAGATTAAACAGGAGCATCTGGAGGAAACCCATGCAGACACAGAGAGAGTGTGCAAACCCCACACAGACAGTCACCCAAATCCGGAATTGAACCTGGGTCCTTGGCTCTGTGAGGTAGCAGTGTTAACTACTGTGCCACCATGTCACCTGATGTGAAGTCCAGCAGATGGCCTTCCTATCATCTACCTACTCGCCCCGAACTGTCTGAAATGTTTTTGTGGGCAGGGAGCTGGCCGTTTGTCCGGCTCATCCCACCCTGCCGCTGGTGACTTACTCATAGAGAGAGGCCCATGTGTGCAGGAATCTTCCTTTTTTGTTTGTTTCTCTCAAGTGTCCATTTAATTTCCTTTAGAAATAATGAATTACCTCAACTTCTACCATCTCTCATGGCAATGAGCTCTAGACTTCAGCTCTATCACTTGCTGTGTAAAAATGTTCATCCTCACATTCAGTCTGCAACTCTTCCCTGTGCAAAATTTTAAATCTGTAACCTCCTCATCCTTGTATGATCAGCTAAGGGGAGCAACCCTTCTTTGTCTACATTATCTCGACTACCACCTTGAAAACTGCTGTCAAAACCTTTGCTCCGCGTAGGAAAACCTGAGTTTCTTCAACTGAACTATGTAGCTAAAATTCCTCATCCCAGAACCACTCAGGTAAATTTTCTGCTGCAGCCTGTTAAAGTGTGGTGATCAGAAGTGAACACAATACTCTGTTTGTGGCCTAACCAGCACCTGACGAAGGGGCAAACCCTGAAAGCTTGTGAGTTTACTATCAAATAAATCGGTTGGACTTAAACCTGGTGTTGTCAGACTTCTTACTCCTAGTGTAGACTGCTAACTGAAAGCACTCTGTATGCAATTGTCAGACTTGTAAATGAAGGGATTTTGGTGATGGAACTTCTGCCTATTACATTCCCAACTATCATAGAGACAAGTCTTCCCGTGATCTTAGTCTGTGAAGAGCCTGCCACCAACGTCACCATGTTTATGGAATCTTGCTGTGCGACATAGCTCTCACTTTCCATGCATAACAACAACCAGTGTTTTTTGAAATGTTTAATTCTATTTTAAAATGTTTCTGAGAGATTCAATAAAGCACCATAAACAGGTAAGTTGTCTGTAAAATCGAAATAATTTCACTGTTTCAGCACTTTTTGCAGATCTTTTGCATGGGCAGTAAAAATACAAGGACATTTCCAAAAATCATAGGATCACAAAAAGAGAAGGAGGGATAGGTTATTTGAACCCTCGAGCTGGTTCCTCCACTCAATAACATCATAGTTAATGCGGTTGGGGTGTTTACTCCATCTTCCTGTCTCCTGCGCATTACATTTGACTTCCTGTTGGGTCAAAGATCTGTTGAACTGATGTGGAAGAAAGTAATGGGTAAAACTTTACAATGTGCAAGTGTGTACATTTTAGGTGTCTTCACCATTTATCCATTGAAAGGATTTAGGAATGAATAATTGACGTGTTTGCATTTAATTTCAAGTGATCACAGAGCATGTCAAGCCAGACGTGTCAAAATGACTGAGGCTTCATTCCTTGCACCCTGGGACAATTGCAGATCATTATCTTGTGTCAAGAGCTCTCTGCAAACCATTGCACCTAATATTGTTGGGATGACCCCTTTTCATTTGAGCTCGGCAGGGGTCAGTTGCCAGGGTAAATTGGTTTAATTAATTGGCCCACTGCCCAAACCTTGACTTGGAGAGAAGGCAGGGAGAAGAAGGGTACATTTTTCCTGTGAATGAAGGGTCAGGGCAAAAATAAAGAAACGCAGGTGTGAGTTTGGTCAGTTGGGAGTAAAGCAAGAGAAGCCTAGGCAGTGTTTATTATTTTCCAAACTTATGCTGACTGAACCTGTGCAAATCTTGGTCCATGTGAAGTTTAGACAGACTAAAAACCCATCAAATTGGCATACTTTAAACTCACGGGTGAATTTGAAGGTAAGCAAAACTAAATGAGTTTTGAACATATTTGTTATTCTATGCCTTCAATTGCAGCCTGTAAAATAGAGTAGATGATACCCTATATTTAGCACTAGGTGGCACGGTGGCACGATGGCACAATGGTTAGCACTGCAGCCTCACAGCTCCAGGGACCTCTGCTCGATTCCCAGCTTGGGTCACTGTCTGTGTGGAGTCTGCACGTTCTCCCCATGTCTGCATGGGTTTCCTCTGGATGCTCTGGTTTCCTCCCACAGCCCAAAAGACGTGTGATTAGATGCATTGGCCATGCTAAATTCGCTCTCGGTGCGCCTGAACAGGTGCCAGAGTGTGGCGACTGGGGGATTTTCACAGTAACTTTTTTGCAGTGTTAATGTAAGTCTAGTCGTGACAACAATAAATTAACTTTATTACCTCACTAAAGCGTCTTCAGTCTGCTTACTGAAAGGTTGGAGAGTTAACACATAAGGCACATGTGAAAAACACAGTATTGAGTTCAGGTCACGCGGGAGTACTAATGTTATGTCCCTGGGTATGCCATTGTATGACTGGTTACAGCCCAAGGTACTGGAGAAATACCACCAGCGGTGTCCTTGTAAGGTCCTTCAGTACAACAGCAGTGTCCTTACCCAAGACAACATGACCAGCATTAGGGCACAAATTAAAGACAGCTCCACTTGGGAGAACATATCATTCAGATGCCTGAGATCAGATTCCCAAAGCAACTGCTCTACTTGGAACTGGGTCATGACAAGAGACGCCCGGGTGGATGGAGGGAGTGCTTTAGGGATGTCCTCAAAACATCCTCAAAGAGGTCAAAGATCTATGCTGACTCACAGGATTCCCTGGCCTGTGACTGACAAAAATGGAGAAGGTTCTTTGGGAAGACAAGGAAGATATCAAGAGACTTTATCAGAAACAAGCAGAAACAGAAGTTGCGGACCGAATGGATGCCATAGAGACTATGTCATGAACGGTCAGTGCAATACAATAAGATGAAAGTACAAATAAATCATTGTTTCAATTGGAAGAGTGTTGGGGTTCTAGCTGATGGAAACAAGGGAGAGGGTTACATCTCCTGAGTTTGCACAGGGACATGGAGGGGTGATTAAGAAGTGGATTAATTTTTTTAATGCTTACTTATAAATAAATAAGTCTTACACTAACACTGAATGAAGTTACTGTGAAAATCCCCAAGTCGCCACACACTCCAGTGCCTTTTCGGGTACACTGAAGGAGAATTTAGCATGATCAATGCACCTAACCAGCCTGTCTCTCAGAGAGGAAACTGGAGCACATGAAAGAAACCCACGCAGGTATAAGGGGAACGTGCAGACTCTGCACAGACAGTGATCCAAGGCCAGAATTGAACCTGGGTCCTTGGCGCTGTGAGGCAGCAGTGCTAACCACTGTGCTACTCTTTAGACTATTGTGGAGGGAACGGCCCTTTCAAAATGCTGAGAAGGGAGGGAGGGGGTCGATGTGTTTGCTGATGGCATCAAGCTGAAGGTGATCTGTGAATGCAGAATGTTCCTATGAATATTTAATTATAAGTCAAGAATTCAGTTCATTCTATACAGATAGGAAAATAATCACTGTATAGCCTCCATATGTTCTCCATGTACTGTTCAACATTACAAAACATCATTTATTATTAATGCAGCTACTGAAATTAGGACTAAGGTATATTACTGACTGGACAGTTATCTTGTGATATGAATCAATAATATTGGTGGTGTTGTTAAAATACCGATGAGTGTGGTTGCAATGTTAATGGAGCACCCAAATCTCCCAACAACTCAGCTACCTGACCCTACACACGTGGCAGAGACTGCAGATTACAGACTTATGGGCCATCTCAGAACACATGGAACAGGAATGTAAGCAAACCATCCTCAGTCCTGAGGGACTGCCTGTATCAAAGAGAGCAGACCACATGGACATGCTCTTAAAATCTCACCAGAGATTATCTAACAGAATTGGAATGCGAATTGTAATAGACAGTAGAGGTTTTATTGAGATTGGAATTCTAAAATACGTTAGTGAATTCTATTTCAGGAAGGAGTTGCCGTGCACGATGGAAGCAGAAAACATTGGCATTATTCAGGAGGTCAGGCAGCAACTCTGGATAGAAACAAGTCAATGACCTTTCATCAGAATTGGTAAAAGTTGGAGATGTGACAGAAGTTTGAAATTCATTTATTAGTGTCATAAGTTGTCTTATATTAACACTGCCATGAAGTTACTGTGACAATCTCCTAGTTGCCACACTCTGGCACCTGTTCGTGTACACTGAGGGAGAATTTAGCATGACCAATGCACTGAACCGACGCATCTTGCAGACTGTGGGAGGAAACCGGAGTACCTGAAGGAAACCCACACAGACACAGGGAGAATGTGCAGACTTTGCACAGACAGTGACCCAATCGAACCTGAGTCCCTTGGAGCTGTGAGGCAGCAATGTGCCACCCGCAGAAAGTAGAGAGGCAGGGAAAAAGCAGACAGAGGAGGACAGAGCAAAAGGAGATGTGATGGATGGAAGGTCATAGGAGGATGCATGGCAAAAGAAGCTGGTAAAGGGACAAGTAAAGCAACAAAAGGCAGGACTTGCAACGGTGCAAATCATCACTAGGAGCTGATGCCTGAACAAAAGAAATGGAGCAATGATTATCATTTATAATTGTTGACCTCAGTAGCCAGAGTTTTGTATGATATTTTCGGGCGCATGGCCAACTCAGAAGATGGTAAAATTGCACGTGAAGATGGCAAATGTGTGCCCATAACAATTAATAAGCAAGTTAAGGCAATTAAAAGAAAAAATGATTGGAACTTAATGTTGCCTTACGCAACATGGATCTTCCCATTTTTCTCACTTATTTCATTGAAGTGCGGGATGAAAGAGGGCCAGAGCATTGGCTGTGTGATTGCTAGGAGTGTCTGCTGTTGCTTTAGTCTTCAGATTTCAGACCTTTTCCCTTACATTCTCCTTTTGATGGAAGAATCATAGAATCTTGGAACCACGACAGTGAGTCTGCACCGACCCACCTTTTTATTTTCCACATCAGAGGCCAAGAATAGAGGGGTCAGATTAGGAGTGGGGTGGACAATTAAAAAGACAGATAACCAGCAGTTCAGGGTCATGTTTGTGGATGGAATGGATGTCCCAGAGACCACATCATGAGCAGTGAATATAGTCTACTAAGTTGAAAGTGCAAATAAATCACAATAAATCAGTTGGAAGGGTTGTTTGGGGCCTCGGCTGACTGGAGCATTAGAGAGGTGTTACATCTCATACCTTTGCATGGGAGGGTAACGTGGGAAGTGGAGGGCGATTGAAGAGTGGATAAAGATGCTGCAGAGGGAATGCTGAAAGGGGAGGGGAGGGGGGAAGATGAGTTTGTTGATGGCATCAGGCTGGAGTTGATCTGTTGAAATTGGAGTGTTCCTTTGGATGTTTAGTTTCAAATCAAGTATCTCGATCATGATATATGGATTGAGAAATAATCGCTGTGTAGCCTCCACATGCTGGACACGTATTGCTCAACATTTCAAAGCATCATTTATTATTAACGTAGCAAGTGAAATTAGGACTAAAGTATATTACTGACAGGACAGCTATTGTGTGATATGAATGGGTAATATTGATTGCGTTGGAAAAACTAATGAGTGCAGTTGCACTGTTAATGGGTTCTGTGCTGGTCATGTACCCTGACAGAAAAAAAGACAAATTAAATGATATAGAATTTTGTAGGAATAGGCGAGGTCAGTAAGTGGAAGTCATTTCCACCAAGTAGTACAAAACATTATCAGAATTCTTACACGCCACACGGGAATATAAAGCATTGAAACGAGGGACAATTATGTTGAATAGGATTAAAATAAAACATGGAAAGGATAAAAGACTTCATAGGTACGCATTAGCAGTAATACTTAATAAAGGGATATAAGTTAAGTTAATTTGAATAATACAGTATTTCATTTAGGAGATCAAGAGCTAGCTGTTATTGTAATTTATTTTATAATACTTCTAGTAATATCACACAACCAGCACCAGGAGCATATTGCAAAATAAATTCACACTGAATCCATTTTTACACTTAATAATTCAGCATCTTGGTGGCACATCAACGTGTTACAATCTGTGTATTTTACAATATTCATTGACTACTGCTTTGGACTGTGATAATCTGAATGAACTCTTGTGGCAGTTGAAGGACTATTGTAATTGCTTTTGCTGTTATCTATCCAGGCATACATAATCTCTCTCTTTAAGGGGTATCATTTGTTCCGTGTGCCATCTTAAGTAACATTTTTATGTTAAATTTTAGTCCATGTTGACTATGAAGAAAGTACAACTGATGGATGACAATTATCTTTATTAGCTATCTTTTCAGATTTAGGGTGGCACAGTGGCACAGTTATTAGCACTGCTGCCTTGCAGTGCCAGGAACCTGGGTTTGATTCTTGGCTTGGTCACTGTCTGTGCAGAGTCTGCATGTTCTCCCTGTATCTGCATGGGTTTCCTCCAGGCGCTCCGGTTTCCTCCCACAGTCCGAAAGATGTGCTGGTTAAGTGCACCAACCATGCCAAATTCTCCCTCATTATACTTGAAGAGGTGCTGGATTATGGCAACTAGGGGATTTTCACAGTAATTTCATTGCAGTGTTAATCTAAGCTTAGTTGTGACACCAATAAATAAACTAAAGAACAAAATTAAAGAAGTCCACCTTCATTATTCACATTTCTTCCCTCAAACCAATTCTAACTTCAATTGTGAACTCTCCACCAAATTGTTAGTGTATTGCAAATTATTTATTAATTGTGTTATTATTTACCTCTTCTGAGGGTAAACAGTCTTGGAACGCTTTTTTTCTAGTCATTCTCAAATGTGCTAATGAAGGGACGTTATTAGGGATGGCACAGTTAGCACTGCTGCCTCACAGTGCCAGGGTCCCGGGTTCAATTCCAGCCTCAGGTGTCTGTCTATGTGGAGTTTGGATGTTCTCCCCGTGTCTGCGTGGTTTTTCTTTGGGTGCTCTGGTTTCCTCCCACAGTCCAAAGATGTGCTGGTTAGGTTGATTGGCCATGCTAAATTGCCCCTTCGTGTCAGGGGGTTGACGGGGTAAATATGTGGTGTTGCAGGGATAGGACCTGGGTGGGATTGTTGTTGGTGCAGGCTCAATGGGCTGAAAGGCCTCCTTCTGCACAGTCGGGATTCTATGATTAACACAACCTTGATTTAGGTGAAACACTTCTCCCCTCAAGGTGGTTGTTCTTTTCTGTGGAAAGATTTTACTAATAAGATGGCTGGGAATCTACACTGACTCTAGACCTTATGAAAGCTCTTGGCTTCAGGGCAAGGAAACCTTCTACCACCCTCCCTCATTTAGTGAATGGATGGTGAATCTTCAACATCAGGTCAGGGAAAAACCAAAAGCAGCAAGGGCAGAGAACAATTGGTTCAGATTGATGTCCCACGGATAGCAATGAATTAATGACTTTGCTTTTATTCTATTTGATGAGAGGTAAACATTGGCCAGGACAGGATGAACTCCTCTTATCATCTTCAAAATAGTGCCATGTGTTCTATCAACTCAGATCTTCACTGAGTTAGGATGACACTAAAAATATCAGGCAAAACCTGACTCCAGGGTTTCTGTTATCATTCCCATTTCTGACAATTTGACAATTTTTGCTGATACGGGTTGAAGGTTTAGGTAGCCCAGTTATATTCAGCAGTTCTACTCTTCATGGCACCATTACACATTAGCAATAAAAAAGACCCAGCAACCTGCACCCCGCAGCCCCCCATCCCTGCTGCCCCAACACCCTCTTTTATTGAACATAAGAACATAAGAACATAAGAAATAGGAGCAGGAGTAGGCCATCTAGCCCTTCGAGCCTGCCCCGCTATTCAATAAGATCATGGCTGATCTGTCGTGGCTCAGTTCTCGCCCTCTCCCCATAACCCTTAATCCCCTCACTTATCAAAAACCCATCAACCCGCGTCTTAAAAATATTTAGTGAGGCAGCCTCCACCACCTCAACGGGCAGAGAATTCCAGAGATTCACCACCCTTTGAGTGAAGAAGTTCCTCCTCAACTCTGTTCTAAACCGCCCCCCCTTTATCTTGAGGCTGTGCCCCCTAGTCCTACTGTCCTTTCTGAGCGGGAAGAGCCTCTCCACCTCTATCCTATCCGTCCCATTCATCATCTTATACGTCTCAATGAGATCTCCCCTCATTCTTCTAAACTCTAACGAGTACAAGCCTAGTTTATTCCGCCTCTCCTCATAGCTCAACCCCCTCAACTCCAGTATCAGCCTAGTAAACCTCCTCTGCACTCCCTCCAAGGCCAAATTGTATTGGAACTGGGTCCCTTCAGCAAGTTGGCATCATTCATGGCCTTTCAGAGGGGACGTGAACAACAGGGAAACCCCAGTCCCAAGAGGGAAACTGAAAAAAAAGGTCACTTCCTTTTGTAATTCTTCCATTGACAAGCTTCAAAACATAAAGCAAAACTTCTTTTTCAGTTTCAGTGTTGTATTATAAGTCAGGTCTGTTTTTATTGCAGAGATTGGTGTAATAATTTGAAGTGATTTAAATGTACAAAGTTCTTTTCAAATTAAAAAAATCCTTCAGCAGCTTTCAGAGGAGAACCGCGCCCCCCCCCCCCCCCCCCCCCCCGCCTATTCCCCACCTGACCCTGGACTGCTTTGATTGATAGGACATTTGGTGTAGCTTAGAAAATAAAAGAAGCAAAGCATATTCGGTTTCAATAGACTCCATCATTTATATTTCCCAAGGTTTTGTTATTATAACTGACTCTATTATGAATGCTTGGCTCAGTTTCAAAATAGTCCAGAACTACTCAGCTCAGCAGGGGTTCACATTTCCTTTGACAGTTTGAAGAAGTTATTAAAGACTTATCTGTCTTTGATGAGATTAGTGAAATAGATTTTTCTCGTCTTTACAACAGATTGATCACTTGGGATCTATCAAATGTCATATTAAATGGAAGGTTCACCTCACCCAAATGAATTGATATTTCCTGAAGCCACAGAAATAACAGAGGAAAATGGGAAAGAATCAAGCTTGGATCCAAAATAATGGAACTGATCCCAGTTAACCAATCCAGTCTGTAGGCATGAGCTGCACCAAATGGAAAATGTAGGCTGGAATATGTGTGCAATTCCACAACATTCATCTAATTGCAAGCAAAATGTGTTTGCAAAGGAAAGAATATCCTGTCTACCGGGCTCATGCCCTGTGAATTGAATGCTAATTGAAAGCAAAATTTAGAGTGACTGCCAGTTCCTTATTTCTTATCGGCAATCAGTACATATATTGCATACTTCACTTTGGAGATATAGTTGTTGCAACTATACAGGGCTTTGGTGAGGCTACACTTGGAGTACTGTGAGCAATTTTTGTCTCCTTTTCTGAGGAAAGATATTTTTGCTCTTAAGGGAATACAACAAAGGTTGACCAGGCTGATTCTGGGGAGGGCAGGACTGATGTATGAGGGGAGATTGATGAGGTTAGGATCGTTTTTGCTGGAATTCAGACGAATGAGGTGGGATCTCACAGAGACTTAGAAAATTCTAACAGGACTAGACAGAGTAGATGCAGAGAGGATATTCCCAATGGTGGGGGAGTCCAGAACCAGGAGTCACAGTCTGAGGATTCAGGGTAGACCATTTAGGGTAGAGGTGAGGAGACATTTCTTCACCCGAAGAGTGGTGAGCCTGTGGAATTCATTACTACAGGAAGTAGTTGATGCCAAAACATTGAATGTATCAAGAGGGGGCTGGATCTAGCACTTGGGGTGAATGGGATCAAAGGTTATGGTGAAAAAGCAGGAATAGGCAATTGAGTTGGATGAAAAGCCATGATCGTAATGAATGGCAGAGAAGGCTTAAAGAGCCAAGTGGCCTCCTTCTGCTCCTAATTTCTATGTTTCTATGTTTAACTTTTCTTGTGCACTCTGTCCATTTGGTGTCATGCTTGTTTTTGTTTCCGATTGTTAAGTGAGCAGTTACTGTGGTTACAGTCCCACTCTGTGCCGTAACTCTACCTTTGAATGATCTATTTAGATTCTTAATAGCTCGATAGCATAGTCAACTTTGCTGCTTCTCTGTTCATATAGCTGACCAGAAATTATATTTTAAAGTCATACAGTCACTAACTTTTACTTCGGCAATAACTTCTTTTTTTTAATTGATTTCTTCTGATATTTTCTTGCACTGGGGCCTTGTGGCCTATCCTTGCTGTCTATCAACCATAACTCTCATCTCAACAGTTGCGTGCACTGTTCTCTCCTGCATACTTAACTATTAAGAAAAGTAACTTCAGAATTGATTTTTTCTTTCATATTAATGTGTATATTCTCCAAAGACAGGCCTAGAGGTCTATTCATATTCTTGCCTGGTTTCTCTTTCCGTCTCATGCTGATGCCTCGAATCAGACCTCACCATCACCTTCCCTCACATCAGCGACTTTTAAAAATTTCCCAAATGATTGTTTTCATTAAATTATTAATCCTTTTAATCATTGTCTCTTCGAGCAATGGACTTTTATCATCTTTTTTTCAAATTACCTTCCCTCTTTTTCTCCACTTCATGATGTCCTATTTGCCGGATTGCTTTCTTCCACTTTCTCTGCCCCTTACCAACTGCTCATAGAATCAGAGACATTTTACAGCAAGGACATTCAGCCTATCATGCTTGTAGTGGCTATTTGATAAAGTTATTCAATTATTCCCACTGCGCTATTCTTTTATCTTCAGGACAGATTTCTCACTTTTGTTCTCCATGGGCGGAATTTTCCCGTCCAGCTAGCCACGGGAATCATAATGGGTGGGGCAAAATATTTGGTGGACCATGGGCGGCACAATAGCACAGTGGTTAACACTGCAGCCTCACAGCATCAGGGACTTGGGTTTGATTCCCGGCTTGGGTCAGTCTCTGTGTGGAGTTTGCATGTTCTCCCTGTGTGTGGGTGCGTTTCCTCCAGGTGCTCCAGTTTCCTCCCACAGTCCAAAGATGTACAGGTCAGGTTGATTGGCCATGCTAAATTGCCACTTAGTATGTATGAGGGGGACAAGCGGGGTAAATTTGTGGGGTTACCGAGATAGGGGCTGGGTGGGATTGTGGTTGATGCAGACTTAATGGGCCAAATGGCCTCCTTCTGCACTGTAGGGATTCTATGATTCTATTCTTTGATAAAGGTCCATTGACTTTGAGTGGGGATTTTTGGGATTGGAACGCTCATGGCCCAAAAATCCCACCCTATGTCTCTGCTCCTAAGATCGTGACAACAGCGTATCTCCAAACCATATACATTTTCTCCCTTTGCTCCTCCCTTTCTCCCTCCTTGACCACCTTCTCTCCCTCCTCTGCTTTGGTTAGGTCGACCATTCAGATTGTACAGCACTCCAATTTCCTCACACAAGAACAGAAAATGCTGGAAAAACTCAGCAGGTCTGACAGCATCTGTGGAGAGAGAATCAAGCCAATGTTTCCGATCATTGAATGGAAACTTTTAGCACCTTTCTTAGCTTTTACCATCACCATTTACACTTCCTTTGTCCAATTAGAGTCCCCCACCACACTCTGATTGTTTAAATCTTGTCTGATTTTCTTTTTGCTTTCAGCTGTGACGAAAGGTTATCCTGACTCGAAACGTTGGCTCTATTCTCTGTCCATAGATTTTCTGTTTTTATTTCAGATTCCAGCATCACTATTTTGCCTTCACACCAGTCTCCTTTGTACTCCAGCACACAGTGATTCTTCTGTTCCAAGCCCTACTCCACTCCCAGTTTCCAGTTGCCCTCTAACCTTTCAGTATGTTCCACCTTCCCCATGTGCTCTCAACTTGCTATATCTTTCAAATCTTTGAACTGTACACCACCCCCCCCCCAATCTTTATGTTTCATCTTATTTCTATCCTGTTCTACCTTCTCCCACTCACATCTTTTTTACTTCCAACTGCTACGGTTTTCCCATAACCCTTGTCTAATTATCCTCCACTATCGAACCCCACTTTACTTAAGGATTGTATTTGGTGTAAGCTCACTCTGTGGGCGGAATTTTACCGGCATGTCCACCCGTAGTTCATACGATCCCATCCGAGGCTGACAGAGAATGCCATTTCCTGAGCCTTGCCCATGCTCGGAATCAGGGAAGTCGTGCCAGTAAAATTCCGGCATATGTTTCAATTGATGCAGTCGTGTTAATTTCCTCACACCTTTTACATCTTTCAATTTCTATTCCCATTTACATCAATGTATTCATACACATCACAATATTATCAGTGCAATTTTTTTGATTTGGTTGAGTTCTTGCCATAGGCTCATTAATATTTGGAAGTCAGGGCCCTATAATATAATTAGTTAGTTATCCCCACTGCTTCCACACAGGAATCAAATATTCAACATAGAAATGAGGTCAGGGAATTACAATTGCTTGAGCCTCATACTCATTAAGTCATGGTTTTAGAATGCAATGTATGTGTATCAAAGCAGCATCTTTAACATGAGAAGTTTGTGCAGGTTATACAAAATAACTCCACAGAGGCCAGTATCCCTTCACCAAATTCCCTTTATTTACAAACTCAATTACACTTCTAAGAGTTAATTAGGTACAGTCAGAATCTGGAGTGTCAGTAGCCCTGACACGCCTCAAAAATATACTGGTGAGGCTGCCTGATTGGGCAGGCAATCATTATCTCAATCAGGGAGCTCATACTCCAAGAAGCCAACCTCATGGGCCACATTGAGGTCATTACATTATCACAACACATAATGGCTGGAATTAGTTACATTCTGAATTTTAAGGGATTCAAAATTGATATCAGTTGGTTGCAGTAAACCTTTTATTAACACCCAGAAACAATACATTATCTAGACAGTAAGTTATAGTTTCAAACTTACTTCACTTGTTCAGATTACTGGAGAGAGTAGAATGTATAGTTTATTTTCTCTTCAGCATCTTTAGTGAGATGTTAGACTCTTGTCAGCATTAATGTCCACCTGCACAAACTATAGTGTCTTCTACTCTTATTCTTAAATTAAACTCATGTTAAAATCCCTCTTCCTTTTTGCTCCAAAGTGCTGGCCAGCTAACACAATGGGCAGGACTTTCCTCCCAAGCCAGAGATGGATGTGCCAATGTATTCCTGACTCCGGCCAATCATCAGGGAGGCAGTTTCTCTAGGATGCAGCTCCTGCTCATTAGAAGGTCTCTAATATGGCTGGATCCTGTAGACGGAATAGTGATGGACTTCTGATGGCAGGCCAGGGTGGGGCAATAGGGGGGCATTGTTGCAAAAGCAATGCCTCATGGATCATGGTCCTGGGCTATAGGACCGTCGTGGTGGCTGCAGAACAACCAGTGAATGGATTTGTACCCTGCTGTGGCCTGGCAGCTATACTTTGCATCATTAACATGTCTTCAAAGATTGACTATTTCTTCCAGTATGGCTGCTGGGCTCCCAGAGTCTCACGCAATTCCATTGGCCCACCCTAGTGTGGGCCCCGTCGCCATTCTTAATTGGACGAAGCTGCTGGAGACAGTCGCTTAATTCGCCATCTCCTCCATGGTTCTGCCTCAACCATGTCCAACTTAGAATTTAGCCTGGCATCAAGATCGGGACGTTGGAACAAGAATTCAGCCACATAATGTTCAATCGTTTCTACCCAAGCCAGCTTGAACTCTGGGTTTTCTGTTTACCCAGAAAATTTAAGCATCTTGAGCTCAATTATACATTAGTATTTCCTGTTTCTATCCAACATTTTGTAGAAGTACCCTGTTAATTTATCTGTTTTCTTTGAGTCACCGCTTTTACATTTAGTCCAGAGATTTTTTTTAAATAAACAATAGCAATTGCTGATGTAGCTCACAAGTTTCAGTTACTGGCCACATGTATTCCCCTAAGGTCCCATCCAACTTTGAAAGTGAGATCTGCTGTGACATTGCTGCTCATGTTTTAGAATTATTCAAGCCATTGCATTTCTATAACTACTGGAGTTACTGCCCCTTTAAAACTGTATGTGTTATTAAAGACAGCTGGTTCCACCTTTCCAGCATTACAGCAAGCGAATCAGTAAAGCAATTATTAGTACATGAATCCATGATAATCTCATTCACGATTTTAAGAAAACACAACACTTATCACATCACGTGTCATTCAATTTGCGCTAATCCATAAAAAGAGACATCTGTATGCTGCAGGCATTCACAGCTTAGTTTAAATTTGATGCAACTTCTCACACCTCATGTGGCAATTTGCAAACTGCAGTTTATTTTTACATGTATTACTGCTAAATATTTGTTATTAAAATAGAAAAGAGAGAACTAATTCTATCCCCTTACATGAAACTGCTAACATCATGCACCAGTTATAAATCTGACTGATTGCTTGAAGATATAGAATCCCTACAGTGCAGAAGGCAGGAGGCCATTTGGCCCATTGAACTTGCACTGACCACAATCCCACCCAGATCCTATCCCCGTAACCCCACATATTTTCCCTGTTAATACCCCTGACATGAGGGTCAATTTAGCATGGCCAATCAACCTAACCCACACATCTTTCAACTGTAGGAGGAAACCAATGCACCAGGAGAAAACCCATGCAGAAACAGGATGAATGTGCAAATTCCACACAGAGAGTGACCCAAGGCTGGAACTGAACCCACGTCCCTGGTGCAGTGATGCATTGTGCCACCGTGCCGCCCAAAGGTGCAATTTAGCATGGCCAACCAACCTAAGCCACACATCTTTGGAACAAATGATGTACAGAATGTGACTGAATTGCCTTAAGTAAAATGATTATCAAGTCCACTTCCAGAGAATGATCATCAACAGAAGTAGTTGATGCTTTGCTAATTCACCCAATGATGGCAAATTATTGTTTGAATAAAGTTTATAGCAATTCACAGTATTCACCAACGAGAAGGATTTGGTGGATGATGACTCTGGGGAAGGATGTGTTGATAGTTTGAGTCATGTTGAGATCAAAAAGGAGGTATTGGGGTTCTTGAAAAACATTAAGGTAGACAAGTCCCCAGGGCATAATGGGAAGTACCCCAGAATACTGAAAGAGGCAAGGGAGAAAATTGCTGGGGTCTTGAGAGAAATCTCTGTGTCCTCAGAGGATTGGAGAATAGCCAATATTGTTCCTTTGTATAAGAAGGGTAGCAAGAATAATCCGGGTAATTACAGGCCAGTGAGTCTTACATCAGTGGTAGGGAAATTATTGGACAGGATTCTTCGAAACAGGATTTATTCCTACTTGGAAATAAGTGGATATATTACTGAGAGGCAACACATGGTTTTGTGAAGGGGAGGTCATGTCTCATGAATTTGATCATTTTTTCAAGGAAGTGATGAAGATGATTGATGAGGGTAGAGCAGTGGATGTTGTCTGCATGGACTTCAGTAAGGCCTTTGACAAGGTCCCTCATGGCAGACTGCTGCAGGAGGTGAAGATGCATAAGATCAAAGGTGAGCTGGCAAGGTGGATACAGAACTGGCTCAGTCAAAGAAGACAGAGGGTAGCAGTGAAAGGGTGCATTTCTGAATGGAAGACTATGACAAGTGGTGTTCGTCAGGGATCAGTGCTGGGACCTTTGCTGTTTGTAATATATATAAATGATTTGGAGGGAAATGTAACTGGATTGATTAATAAGTTTGTGGACGACACAAAGGTTGATGGATTTGCGGATAGTGATGAGGACCGTCAGAGGATACAACAGGATATAGACCAGTTGGAGACTTGGGCAGAGAGATGGCAGATGGAGATTAATCCGGACAAATGTGAAGTAATGCATTTTGGAAGGTCTAATACAGATAGGAAATATACAGTAAATGGCAGATTCCTTAAGAGTATTGATAGGCAAAGAGATCTGGGTGTACAAATGCACAAGTCACTGAAAGTGGCAGTGCAGGTGGAGAAGGTAATCAAGAAGGCATATGGCATGCTTGCCTTCATCGGCTGGGGTACTGAGTTTAAAAATTGGCAAGTCATGTTGCAGCTTTATAGAACTTTAATTAGGCCACACTTGGAATATTGTGTTCAATTCTCATCGCCACGCTACCAGAGGATGTGGAGGCTTTGGAGAGGGTACAGAAAAGATTTATCGGGCATGGAGGGCATTAGCTATGAAGAGAGGTTGGAGAAACTTGGTTTGTTCTCACTGGAGCAATGGAGGTTGAAGGGAGACCTGATAGAAGTCTTCAAGATTATGAGGGGTGTGGACAGAGTGGATAGTCAGAAGCTTTTTCCCAAGGTGGAAGATTCAATTACTAGAGGGCACAGGTTTAAGGTGCGAGGGGCAAGGTTTAAAGGCGATGTACGAGGCAGATTTTTTACATAGAGAGCAGTGGGTGCCTGGAACTTGTTGCTGGAGGAGGTAGTGGAAGCAGATACGATAATGACTTTTAAGGGACATCTTGACAACCACGTGAATAGGATGGGAATAGAGGGATATGATCCCCAGAATGATAGGGGGTTTTAGTTAAGACAGGCAGCATGGTAGGTGCAGGCTTGGAGGCCAAAGGGCTGTTCCTGCATTGTAATTTTCTTTGTTCTTTATAATATATTCGCATTTTCAACTACATAGATGATGACCTAAAAGAAGGCAAAATTAAAATTGTTCATTTTAATCCATTCTGTTCAAATTAAACACACGAATAAAGTTTAAAGTTTATTAAAGTTTATTTATTAGTAACAAGTAGGCTTACATTAACACTGCAATTAAGTTACTGCGACAATCAACTAACCAGCACGTCTTTCAAAATGTGAGAGGAAACCAAAGCACCTGGAGGAAATCCACGCAGACACCGGGAGAATGTGCAGACTCCACACAAAGTGAAAATGCTTCATGAAACTGTTTCCAGTTATATAATTTACCATTGTTCAATTTGATTGTAAGTATGTCCCATTGTGTTAGTTGGTATTGCTTTACATATGGTAAAATTAGACATATTTGCAAATTAAACCAATTTGCAGTTGACTTAATTGTCTTAAAAGAAGTAGCCATAATTATTATTCAACCAAGACCGCCAAGTGTGAAAACTACCAGATTTAATTATGCATCACGCAGATTCACAAACTTTGGTTATTTCAAGATCAGTAGTCCTAGAAACTCCCCAAAAAAGATCATGGATTCCTCATTCTGCAATGTTTGCATATATACTTAGCCTAAGGTCTGCTTTGGGTGGGGGTAAGAAACACCGGTCTGTTTGTCCTTATTTAAGGCATGTGGTTCACTTTCAACTGCAAGTGTGTGCTCAATTCCTGCCTACTTAATTTGGGGTTTTAGGGGACCATATAAGATCTGGAAAATGGGCTGTACACAGTCCAATTCAGCCTTCATGATCTCCAAATCAAAGTTAGGCCATTTGGGAACAAGATCAGGAATGATTGTTTCATAGAAAGAGTATTGGAAATCTGGAACCCTCTTCCCTAAAAAGTTGTTGGGTTACTTGGTGCTTTCAGATAGATAGATCTATGTTAAAGTTTATTTATTAGTGTCACAAGGAGGCTTACATTAACATGGCAATGAAGTTATTGTGAAAATCCCCTAGTTGCTTGTTCGGGTATACTGAGGGAGAATTTATAGAATGATAGAATTCTACAGTGCAGAAGGAGGCCATTTGGCCCATCAAGTCTGCACCAACCACAATCTCACCTAGGTCCTATCCCTATAACCCCATGCATTTACCCTAGCCACTCCCCCTGACACGAAGGGCAGTTTAGCATGGCCAATCAATCTAACCCGCACATCTTTGGACTGTGGGAGGAAACCAGAGCACCCAGAGAAAGCCCATACAGATATGGGGAGAGCGTGCAGGCTCCGCACAGACAGTGACCCAAGCTGGGAATTGAACCCAGGTTCCTGGCCCTGAGAGGCAGCAGTGCTAACCACTGTGCCGCCATGCCACTTCATTTAGCATGGCCAATGCACCTAACCAGCATGTCTGTTAGGTAAGGTGACAAGGGATATGGAGAAAAATAGGGTAAATAGCACAGATCAGCCACAACCTAACTCAACAGCAGATCAGGCTTGAAAAGATGAATGGTCTCCTGTCGTTTCTCAAGTTTGTCATCAAAAAACATTAATAATTAATATTATTGAGGCAATTTATCATGTAAAAATCCAAAGCTTGATAATCTGTGATTGGAACATTGCTATAAATTGAACACAAGGTGGGGCATTCAAGATTAGCTATGAACTTGAACTTTGAAGAAAACAGTATTAGCCTGGGCTTTCCACCTTTTCAAAGAAGGTGACAAAAATGCAATTTTGATGAGGTATACAAGATTGCAAAAAAAGTAGACAAAGATTAGTACTTCATGTAGGTCAAAATGACACAGGTGTAAATGAGTGAAACTTAAGAAGGTGCTCAGGAAGTTTTTTACGCAGGTGATCAAAAAATGGAATGGACTTCCAGAGGGATAGGGAAGGCAACATTTTTGATCATTTAAGGAACAATTGAATTCCATGACCTTTCCTGAATAGATGGCATAACATGAGGCTGCATGGTCTTTCTCACCTGTATTTTGTGATTGGTTTCTAAAATGTGGTATTATATTATGTTAGTTCCTTAAAAGTGGTGCTATATTTTGCACGGTGGCACAATGGTAAGCAGTGCTGCCTCACAGCATCAGGACTCAGGTTCCAGACCAGCCTTGGGTTGCTGTCTGTATGCAGTTTGCCATTCCCCCCGTGTCTGCGTGGGTTTCCTGTGTATGCTCTGGTTTCCTCGTGATGTGGATATGCCGGCGTTGGACTGGGGTAAACACAGTAAAAAGTCTGACAACACCAGGTTTTAGTCCAACCATTTATTTGATAGTAAACTCACTAGCTTTCGAGGAGATTCCCTCTTCTTCAGGTGAATGGAGAGTTCTGGCCTCAGACAGAGCATATAAAGCACAGACAGTTTAGAGATTACTGATTAGAATGCGAACCTTTACACCTAACCTGCTGTTCAAGTCCTAAAGTGGCTGACAATGTGCGTGGAAGAAGCACTGATCACAGGTTAAAGAGATGTGTATTGTCCCCAGACAGTACAGTCAGTGAGGTTTTGCAAACCCAGGCAAGTCATGGGGGTTACAGATAGTGCGACATGAACCCAAGATCCCTGCTGAGACCGTCCTCATGTGTGCGGAACTTGGCTATCAGTTTCTGCTCAGCGACTCTGCGTTGTCATGTGTCATGAAGGCCGCCTTGGAGAATGCTTACCCGAAGGTCAGAGGCTGAATGCCCGTGACCACTGAAGTGTTCGCCAACAGGAAGGGAACAGTCTTGCCTGGTGATTGTGGAGCGATGTTCGTTCATCTGTTGTCGTAGCGTCTGCATGGTCTCCCCAATGTACCATGCTTCGGGACATTCTTTCTTGCAACGTATCAGGTAGACAATGTTGGCCGAGTTGCAAGAGTATTTACCGTGTACCTGGTGGATGGTATTCTCATGTGTGATGATGGTATCCGTGTCGATGATCCGGCATGTCTTGCAGAGGTTGCTGTGGCAAGGTTGTGTGGTCTTGTAGTCACTGTTCTCCTGAAGGCTGGGTAGTTTGCTGCGAACAATGGTCTGTTTGAGGTTGCGTGATTGTCTGAAGGCAAGAAGTGGGGGTGTGGGGATGGCCCTGGCGAGATGTTCGTCTTCATCAATGATATGTTGAAGACTCCGGAGAAGATGTCGTAGCTTCTCCGCTCCAGGGAAGTACTGGACGACGAAGGGTACTCTGTCCACTGTGTCCCATGTTTGTCTTCTGAGGAGATCGGTACGGTTTTTCGCTGTGGCACATCGGAACTGTCGATCTATGAGTCGAGCACCATATCCTGTTCTTACGAGGGCATCTTTCAGCGTCTGGAGGTGTCTGTCACGATCCTCCTCATCTGAGCAAATCCTGTGTATACGGAGGGCTTGTCCATAGGGAATGGCTTCTTTAACATGTTTAGGGTGGAAGCTGGAGAAGTGGAGCATTGTGAGATTGTCTGTGGGCTTGCGGTACAGTGAGGTGCTGAGGTGACCGTCCTTGATGGAGATGTGTGTGTCCAAGAATGCAACTGATTCTGGGGAGTAGTCCATGGTGAGTCTGATGATGGGGTGGAATTTGTTGATATCATCATATAGTTGTTTCAGTGATTGTTCACCATGAGGCCAAAGGAAGGAAATGTCATCGATGTATCTAGTGTATAGCATCGGTTGAAGATTCTGTGCAGTGAAGAAGTCTTGTTCGAACCTGTGCATGAAGATGTTGGCATATTGAGGTGCAAATTTGGTCCCCATGGCTGTTCCGTGTGTCTGGATGAAAAACTGGTTGTTGAAGGTGAAGACATTGTGGTCCAGGATAAAGCGGATGAGTTGTAAAATTGCATCTGGAAACTGGCAGTTGTCAGCATTGAGTACTGAGGCAGTCGCAGCAATGCCATCATTGTGGGGGATGTTGGTGTAGAGCACCGAGACATCCATTGTGACGAGGAGAGTCCCTGGTTCAACTGCTCAATGTGTGCTGAGTTTCTGTAGGAAGTCCGTAGTGTCGCGACAAAAGCTGGGGGTTCTTTGTACAATGGGTTTCAGGATGCCCTCGACGTTGCCGGAAAGGTTCTCACACAGAGTCCCATTGCCCGATACGATGGGACGGCCAGGTGTGTTTGCCTTGTGTATCTTTGGGAGTCAGTAGAGATCTCCAATGCGGGGAGTAAGTGGAATGAGAGCACGGAGGGTGCTCTGAAGGTCCGGATCAAAGGTCTTGATCAGATTGTTGAGTTGATGAGTGTGTTCTTTGGTCGGATCTGTGGGTAACTGTCTGTAGTGTTCCTCATTGTTTAGTTGTCGGTACACTTCTTTACAGTAATCCGTTCTGTTCAGTATGACGATGGCCCCTCCTTTGTCTGCTGGTTTGATGACAATGTTGCGGTTTGTCTTGAGAGCGTGGATCAGTGCTCCTTCCACACACATTGTCAGCCACTTTAGGACTTGAACAGCAGGTTAGGTGTAAAGATTTGCATTCTAATCAGTAATCTGTAAACTGTCTGTGCTTTACACGCTCTGTCTGAGGCCAGAACTCTCCATTCACCTGAAGAAGAGGGAATCCCCTCGAAAGCTAGTGAGTTTACTATCAAATAAATCGGTTGGATTAAAACCTGGTGTTGTCAGACTTTTTACTGGTTTCCTCCCACAGTCCAAAGATGTTAGGTTGATTGGTCACGCTAAATTGACCCTAGTCTCTGGGGGATTAGTAGGGTAAATATATGGGGTTACAGGAATATGACCTGGGTGTAATTGTGGTCGGTGCAGACTCGATGGGCCCAATGGCCTCATTCTGCGCTGTAGGGATTCTCTATATTGAAACTGTATCATCAGGTATTTTTAAGGGAGAAATTATTAAATATGCTTGATAATGAAGTTGTATACTATACAAAGTATCATTGGTTTACTTATTTTTATCAGGCTGCCCCTTAGTAATTAGATTAATTATATGCTCCTTCCCAATGATCTGATGAATTAACCACATAGGCAAAATGTCAATTTGAAGTTGCGCCAAGCTACACGTTAATTCGAAAATAATTGTTTTGCTGCTTGTATCAAATCGACAATTCTGCCTTTGTTCTTTCTACCACCTACTTCACACTAGGCAGAGGTTGTGAGTTGATTCTTTTTGTGAATGTGGTTACTGTTGATGCATAGGTTCAGTTCAGTCAGAAATTCCCTCAGATGGAATAAAGTAGTAAGTAATTGCTTGAAAAAAAACTATCAACAGTTGGTGAGGGAGAGATGCCCAACACCATACATTGCATTGCTAGCTGCCGTATATATTTCGAGAACTATGTCAGAAATAAAAAAAAGGTATCACCATAACTGGCTGACAGGTGCAAGATTCTGATAAGGCGGTGAAAGAGCGGATCTGTGTGAGGGCTCTTTGATGTCTCTTCACTCTTTGCAGCATCAGCTACATTTGATTCCTTCACAGTTACGATGATTTTTTTTCCCTCCCTCTTTGTCACTCACTCATTTATTTCTGCTCAGTGTGCCTGGCTGCCTCTCTCCTGCTCCAGTGGCGGCGTCAATCTGCCCAGAGTTGTGAAGAAACAGCTCCAAGACAGCGTGCGTTTCACAGCCGGCTGCTCGTCACTTTGGTCATGATTTTTATTAACGCCGCGCGCGTGGTTTGTCACTCACCCGTTTCGAAGCTTGACTCCGCGCTTACTCGAAAGGTCAGCCGCAGTTTGTTTTAATCCACTCGGGCAGCGCGGCAATGGCTGTCTCTCTTGTGTCAGGCTGTGGCGCCACAACGAGCACCTTGGCCACCATTTTTGCATGCTAATAATGTCCTTGGACTGACACATCACAAAGTACCAATAATGCTTATAATCATTGCATTCACTGTCCATATGTTGTGTAGACATCGAGACCTGAGGTAAATTCAATCGAGGAACCTGCAGGCTGACAGCATTTTAATAACCTTTATGGTGCTGACATTTTGAGTACAACTCCTAATTCAGGCTTATCATTCAATCCAAACTTCAGTAAATCTTAACTTTACCTAGGATAATCAGTAGATAAGATTTTTTCTGGAAATAATTATCTGAGTATATTTCAAATACACTGCAGTAACTGCCATCAGAAATCATTAAGCACCTATATTTTCAGCTAATCAGGGAACAGGGAAACTAGAAGCAGGAGTAGGTCATTTGACCCTTTGAGCCTGTCCCATCATTCATTTTGGTCATGGCTGATCATCGAAATCCAGTGACCTGATTCTTTCCCATCCCATACAATTTATAGCCAAATACTGAAACCACAGGGACATTTTCCAGATGGAATTATCAAAGGAGACTTATTCGACCAGGTTTCAAATGGCAGGTGGTGGAATTTGAATTCAATAATAAATATCTGGAATTAAGAATCTACTGATGACCATAAAACCATTGTCAATTGTTGGAAAAACCCACCTGGTTCACTAATGTCCTTTAGGAAAGGAAATCTGCCGTCCTTACCTGGTCTGACTGACATGTAACTCCAGAGCCACAGCAATTTGGTTGACTCTCAACTGCCCTCGGGCAAGTACGGATGGACAATAAATGCTGGCCAGTCAGTGATGACCTTGTCCCATGAATGAATAAAGAAACTCTGGGAAGAGTGGGAGAATTAAAAATTAATTATAAAATGACAAAACTGATCATAGAAACTCTACAGTGCAGAAAGATGCCATCTGACCCATCGAGTCTGCACTGACCACAATTTCACCCAAGCCCTATCCCCATATCCCCATTAATCCCTCTAACCTACACATCTCAGGACACTAAGGGGCAATTTTAGCATGGCCAATCAACCTAACCCGCACATCTTTGAACTGTGGGAGGAAACCGGAGCACCCGAAGGAAACCCACGTAGGTTTGATTTGATTTGAATGGAGTAAGTTTAGGAGGCAGGCTATCTGAAAGTGTGTCAATCTTTATATTTTAATATTGTGTTGTACCTTAAAGAGGCTGCTTGGCCCAAAGTTAGACTGTTTTGTATCTAGTAATTAAATTCATGGGCATTAGGATGCCCAGCAGCTGAAGGGAGGGATGAATGGTTAGACGGAAAAAGCATTGGCCTTGATGGAGCAGGAATGCTTTATCCACTGCTTTGACTCCCCAACCTACCTCACAGACCATTCTGTGATCTGGTTCCCTTAATAACCCAACAGCCCCTTCCACCCCGACGTCTGATGTTTAATCTTCCTCTGCCGTTAGCAGTAGACAGTGGCATAGTGGTATTGTTGCTGGACTATTAATCCAGGCAATGCTCTGGGGATCCAGGGTTCGAATCCCAACAAGGCAGATGATTAAATTTGAATTCAATAGAAATCTGGAATTAAAAGTCTTATGATGATCATGAAACACTGTTGTAAAAACCCATCTGGTTCACTAATACCCTTTAGGAAGGAAATCTGCCATCCTTACCTGGTTTGGCCTACATGTGACTTCAGACCCACCATATTGTGGTAAACTCTAAATGCCCTAAGTGATGGGCAAAAAATGCTGGCCCAGCCAGCGATGCCCACATCCCAGGAAAGAATAAAAAATTAAGCCCCTCAACGTCCTGTTCAACTGCTCCTCCTGACAACTGATGTCCAAGGTCAAATTTCGCCCTTGATGTCTGATATCCAGCTCTCCTTCTCCTGATGTACCACTTCCCACTACAGCTCCAGCTCACAGCTGCTCCACTCCCCAGCTTCCTCCCTCAGCCTGTCAAAGATAATTATAGTAAAAAGTCTGACAACACCAGGTTTTAGTCCAACCGATTTATATGCTTTATAGGCTTTATATGCTCTGTCTGAGGCCAGAACTCTCCATTAACTTGACAAAGGGACTAACCCCGAAAGCTTGTGAGTCTATTATCAAATAAATCGGTTGGACTAAAACCTGGTGTTGTCAGACTTTTTACTGTGTTTACACCAGTCCAACGCCGGCATACCCACATCATAAAGATAATTATAGAAGCTGCTGGAAATGCTCAGCAGATTATGGCAGCAACTGTGGAGAGAAATGGAGTGAATCTTTCAGGTCTGTAATCATTGAGTGCTTTGGGCATTTTGTGTGGTTATTTCTGATTTCCAGCATTCGCAGTATCCTGCTTTTCGAGCCGGCAGGTCGACCTGGCTGATTGCAGCCTGGAGGCCAATTTGATTGGTTCAAACATTAAATTTTGCAGCACCTCCAGAAAACTCAGAGTTCCAGTATTCACAACCAATAGATCATAAAATGACAGCCCACTCCCAATGCTTTCCTCCACCCTCATTTCCTGGTACATCGGGGCTATCATATCCAGCTTGGCTCAGTTGTTGAACTCTCAGTTCTGCATCATAGGATGTGGTTCAAGTCCCTCTCTTGGGATTTAGCCATATAATGCAGGCTACCACTCCAGTGCGATACTGGAGTGATACTGCACTTTGGAGTTACTATTTTTCAGACATTAAACAGGGGCTCCATCAGCCCTGTTGGATAGATTCAGAAGATCCCAGATTAAAGATAGGAAGGTTCTCTTAATTCGCAGGTCAGTATTTATCTCTCAACCAACATTATTAAAGACAGGCTATCTCGTCAGGTATCTCAGTGCTATTTGTATGGCCTTCCTCTGCACAAACTGGCTTCCATGTTTTCCATGTTACAACGGTGGCTCATTTTGAAAGCACTGCATTGGCTGAGAAGAGCTACAGAACTTCCTGAGGTTGTGAAAAGTGGTATATAAATGGAAGTCTTTTTTCATTTGATGAATGCAAGTGATGGTTCTCAAACAGAATGTTTGTTCTTGTCTTGAGAATCTGGAGGTAGGGGGCCACTGTTTAAAAATAAGGATCACTCATTTAAGACCAAGATGGAGGATTTATTTTATTCTCAGAGGGTCATACATCTCTGGAACTCTCTTCTTCAAAAGGCAGTGGAAGCAGAGCCTTTGAATATTTTGAAGGCAGAGCCAGATAGATTATTGATTGATGAGGGATGAAAGGTTTTGGGGATAGGTAGAAATGTGGGGTTAAAGGTACAATCAGATCGACCATGTTCTTAATGAATGGTGGAACAGGCTTGAGGAGCTGAGTGGCCTACACCTACTCCTAATTAATATGATTGTATGTATGTACAATGTAGTTTCAAATTTTCAAAAGAGAACTGTGACTATGTATGATAGATGAGCCATCCTGAGTGGCCAACAGTATTTTTCGCCAATTTTAACTAGATATTAAGAAGCTTTTCTATGCTGACCAGTGGTTAGCATGCTGCTTCACAGCGCAAGGGACCCTGGTTCGATTCCTGACTTGCGTGGCTGTTCGTGTGGAGTCTGTACGTTCTCCTCGGGTCTGCATGATTTTTCTCCGGGTGCGCCGGTTTCCTCCCACAGGCTGAAAGACGTGCTGGGTAGGTACATTGGCCATGCTAAATTCTCCCTCAATGTATCCAAACAGGCTGTGGCAACTCGGGTATTTTCAAAATAACTTAATTGCAGTGTTAATTTAAGCCTACTTGTGACACTAATAAAAATTTAAACTTTAAAAACTTTTATTTCGAAGTTCTCCAGGTTAACTTTACATGACAAAGCCTTCTAGTTATTAGTTGTGTATCCTTTGGTATTGGAGTTACTACTTTTAGGGTTCAAAATGACCAGATATCAATGCTTTGATGGTAACACATGCAAAAGATAAAGGACAAAGACATCCGTAAGCAGCATGCTGACTCACTGAGGTATTAAGAAGTATTCACCCAATAGCATTTGCTCAATTCTTAACATTTTGTCACCGAGAAAATGTTGACACTCAGTAGGAATGTTGATTTGCTTAAATTCTTCTTACTTTGATTTGATTTTGATCTGATTTATTATTGTCGCATGTATTAGCACACAGTGAAATGTGTTATTTATTGCACACTATAGAAAGTATACCATTCATCGAGAAGGAAACGAGAGAGTGTAGAATGTAGTGTTACAGTCATAGCTAGGGTGTCGAGAAAGATCAATGCAAGGTAAGTCCATTCAAAAGCCTGACAACAGTAGAGAAGAAGCTGTTCTTGATTTGGTTGGAATGTGACTTCAGACTTTTGTATCTTTTTCCTGATGGAAGAAGGTGGAAGAGAGAATGTCCGGGGTGCATGGGATCCTTAATTATGCCAGATGCTTTGCCGAGGCAGCGGGAAGTGTAGACAGAATAAATGGATGGGAGGTTGGTTTGTGTGATGGATTGGGCTACATTCATGACCTTTTGTAGTTCCTTGCGGTTTTGGGGCAGAGCAGGAGCCATACCAAACTGTGATGCAACCAAAAAGAATGCTCTGTATGGTGCATCTGTAGAAGCTGGTGAGAGACGCAGCCGACATGCCAAATTTCCTTAGTTTTCTGAGAAAGTAAAGGTGTTGACAGGCTTTCTTAACTATACTGTTGGCATGGGGGAAGCAGGACAGGTGATCTGGACACCTAAAAACTTGAAGCCTCGTTCAGATTTGTTTTTGAAGGACCGCATTCAGCCTTGTCAAATACCAACATTTCAATAGCCCTGTTCCTCTTTTTCCTGAGTTGACTGGGTAAAATAGGAGGGAGACTTGCCATTTTGGTATTATAACACTGGAGAAAGAGAATACATTGCTACAAATTGTTGCTGCCCTGTGCTCCTTCTACCCTGTCCCCCTTGACTTTGACTTCAGCCCCTGTTCTTTTTCTGAAAACATGCTTTAAATTTCACATCAGCAGCAGGAGTGTGCATTGATGCCTAGAATCAGGAGGGAGAGTTACCACGCAATGATTACATTGCCAAAGGATCAATGTGCATTTCTATCAGTCAGTTGTTTACATACCCAGGATTAACGTACACCATTTTTTTCTCTTTGGGAGTTCACGGGCAGTATGATTAAATGCACGGCCGTATTTAATGTTTTTACATGGCTATACAGTTGTAGTAAGCTAAAGGGGCTGATGTGTAGCACAGTGGTTAGCCCTACTGCCTCACAGCACCAAGGACCTGGGTTTAATTCCCGACTCGGGTCACTGTCTGTGTGAAGTTACCATATTCTTCAAGTTCTTACGTGAGTTTCCTCCGGATGCTCTGGTTTCCTCCCACGCTCCAAGATGTGTTTGTTAGTTTGATTGGCCATGCTAAACTGCCCCTTAGTCAGGATAAGTATGTAGTGTTATGGGGATAGGACCTGGGTGGGACTGTTGTTGGTGCAGCCTCGATGGGCCGAATGCCCTCCTCCTGTACTGTAGGGATTCTATAATTCTATGTGTGCACAGCCTGTGGGGGAATTATCAGATTACTGTGCAACTGCTCAGAATAGAGCAATATTTAATAAGCTACCTTGACAAGAATACTGTGGGCCACAGTCTGCCCAAGAATACTCCTCTCTTCTCCTCCTCCCTCCCCTACTAACAACCTACGGGCTGACTCAGCATTGGATCCAGCCAAAATTCATCAGTCTCTGAGCAGCAACTTGCATCAGTATGCTTAATTGATATTTGCAGTTTACCTGTTCAATTTAATGAGTCCAATGCCAAATGTAATTGTGCCTCAGGCCAGCAGGGACTGGAACAAGGCAACTGCTTCACTGGTTTGCTATCTGTTCAGTCTGTGTTCAAATTTTCGACTCTGATACCTTAGCAAAAAAATAGGTTAGAGTTTCTCTCAGTTTCACTGGCCCATAACTTCTAACCTCTGAGATGTTGTACCCAGGGATTATCCTGGGAAGGTGTGCTGGAGAAAATGCCCCTCCCAGACATTCCCACATAAGGACTGCCCCCAAAAGGGACCCCAAACCCCTGCCCACTGCCCCCAACAAACCCCCACTCTATTGACTAATCCCCTGACTACTCTGACCTACCGACTACCTCCAGTCCATCTCCAAGACTACCCTCCCAATAGCCCTACTGACTGCATGTAGCTGTCCCCCCACTAACCACCTGATCCCTTCCATTCAATACCTCCCACCAAACAACCACACCCACAGTGGCAATCCAATCTCTCCTATCTACCACCAAACTTCTCCCACTGACCATCCGAAACCCCCACTCCTGATCAAATCCCAAAAACTACCTGATCCCCCCACTGACCACCTGAGTCCCCTTTCACTGGTTACCACTTCCCCAGTTCCCCCCCACCCCAGCAATTGAGTGCCCCCACCCACCCCCTCCCCCCTCAACCTGCCCTTTCCCCATCCTACACTCATCTTACACACTTACATTCTTTCTGGCTTCTCAAAATGATTTGACCTTTAAACTTGCTGCTTTACAACAGTTAGTGTTGTATAAAAGGGAGCATGGTTTCCTCTCCCTACCTCGCTTGCACTTGTCCGAAGGCCTCGGGAACTGTGTCATCTCGCCTCGCCCGAGTTGGTTGGCCAGGTGAGGGAGGTGCTGAGCACTCCACTGATATTCCAGCCCATTGTCTCTCCATTCTGTTTCATATAAATAAACTTTTCTACTTACATTGCAGCTTGTAGTTCAGGGATAGAATCATAGGATAATGGAACAGTGAAGCACAAAGAGGCCATTCAGCCCACTGTGTCTGTGCTAATTCTTTGAAAGAATTTTTCACCTAATCTCGCTCCTCTTTTCTTTCCCCATTGCTCTGCATTTTCTTTCCCTGTCAGGTACTTATCCAGTTATATTTTGGAAGCTATCACTGAATCTGCTTTCACCACCCTTCAGGCAGTGCATTCCACCTTACAACAACTTGCTGCATAAAAAAAAGTATTAAATCATTCACTTCTGGTTCTTTTGCAGTCATTTCTTAATATGAATACGAAGCATACCCAACTCCTGGACGCCTAATTCACCAACTACCCATAGCCCCTGACTAACATGCACTAATACCAAAAAAGTGTCAGGCTGTAGCGAGTGGTTGTTGTTTTCCTGGTCCTGCCTTGCTCACAGAAGCCCATCATCGCGAGTTTACCCCGTTCTACTCATCAATCATTTCTCCAAGATATCACCATTTTGCCAGCTCTGCATCCAGCCATCCCTTCCTGCCTCCCAACCCGCCTCCCTGCACCTCCCCCGCCCCCAACTCCCTGCCTCTCCTCAACCCAAAGGATTCAGCTCAGAGTCTCGTGACATTGAGCAAAGTCTAGTAATGACTGGGAAACAGAACTTTACACATCTCCGCCTTCTGGTTCCAAGCAAGATACTTCAATCTACTTCTGAGCGCCGCTGATTGCTTTGCTCTGTTGTTAATTCTGATGCGTGCAGCCACTAACAGGTTTAGCTGCTGTTCCTTGTATTCAATCTTAATTATCTCCCCACTCCTCAACATCCTTTGCCCCTAGCAGGCAAATCACTGACTCATTAGATTTGTCTTAACAACAGAAAAAAACGTGTCCATGCATCACATCAATGAATCTCCCCCTCATCCCATTGTTTTCACTCTCATTCCCTTGGCTCTGCTGTTAGCTCATTAATTTTCTTTCCCTCCCTCAGTAGAACCTTCAGTGTTGCCCAGTGCCTTGAATCTATTTGCTTCTGTCTTCTGAATAATTCTACAAATCTCCTACTGCTTCTATTCAATGGTAATCGGTCTGCTTCACTCTTTACAATCCATTTCCCAATAGGGACTTCATGCTCCCTTAACTGCTGTACCCATTGAGTCTCGTATCAGCCGGGGATTATAATAAACTGTTTACACTCACTGATCTTCTGTACGCATCAACATTACTCTCAGGCATTTCTTGCCATTCATTCTGAATCTTAATTAAAAACCAAATTGCATTAACATGTCAGCCTGAACTGCATAGCAAACAAAACAGCCGCACCATCCAAATATTTGAGGGGTTGCTTCATGCATCTGCCTCACCCAGTAAGAGGTCTCACAACACCAGGTTAAATGGACTTTAACCTGATATTGTGAGACTCCTTACTGTGTTTACCCCAGTCCAAAGCCAGCATCTCCACATCCTGTCTCACCCGCCAGGAACTTGGGTTCAATTCCAGCCTTGGGCGACTGCATGTGTGGAGTTTGTAGGTTTCCTCTGGGTGCTCCGGTTTCCTCCCACAGTCCAAAGATGTACAGGTTAGGTCAATTGGCCATGCTAAATTGGCCTTCAGCGTCCCAAGATATGTAGGTTAGAGGGATTAGTGGGTTAAATAGGTGGGGTTGTGGGGATAGAGCAGGGATTGGCTTGAGTAAGATGCTCTGCCAGAGAGTTGGTGTGGACTTGATAGGGCGAATGACCTCTGTCATGACTTTAATCAGGCAATTGAAGTTGGCCTGTTTGAATATGAACTCCCTTGATGGGCCAACCAGGGAGCCTCTGGCCTTGTACTTGATCAGGAGTGTCAGTTTCTCGGGACTCCGAGTGTAGGCTGTAGATGCAGAATGTAGACTACTAACTGAAGGCAGTCTATATGCTATTGTCAGACTTGTAAATAAAGGGATTTTGGTGAAAGGACTTCTGCCTCTGAGGACATAATACAGCCTCCTTCCGCACTATAGGGAATCTATTATTCTAAGCTTGGGACAGATAGGTCCTGCTGTTTTGATGCTATGGTTCCTGTTTGAGGTTTAAATGGCATTCCTGCGTCCATGCATATACGTGAGTTGTGCCAGATACTACTTTGATAGTGGTGTTAGGTTTCATAGGGATTGGCCGCTGCAAGTATGCAGAGCAGGAAGATCATGATATCAACTAGCACACAGCACTGATTTGACACCAGCAGTGTCATTTTGGAGCTAAACTCTCCAGCTAATGCCCTTTTATAACCTCACACACTTGAACACACATTGAGCAGCGGGAAGGAACCCGCATCAGTGCATTATGAAGGATCATCAACTGCCTATAGGTTAGTTGCTGATCGATTTCTTCTGCTCAGTCTTTGACTCTACAGATGTTTGGTGTTTTGTATAGTGGTTTAAAGTTGCAAAGTTCCACAGGGAGTGGTACTACATGTATACATGTGTTGATGGAATATTTGCTGACTTTCAGGCATTTGCACCAATCTGTTGCTCTAAGGCATGGGTGCACTGGTAGGAATTTCCTTTCGAGTAGTGCATGACTGCAGAATGAACAGAGGGCAACAGAGCAGGACAGACGTTTGGAAGATGGAATAGAAGCAGGGCAGAAAAGTTCCAGCAGAAAGCCACATCACTTATGGTGTTCATGGAATAATGTGGACCTCACTGAGGAACAATATATGAGACTCCTACACTTCAGTAAGGACACCAGCACTGAAATCTGTCCACAACTGCAACCTCAGAGCCAACCAAGGGCCGGAATTCCAATGACAGTGAAGATATTTGTGGCCTTGAATGTTAATGTATACAGCTCCTTACAAACTGGAACTGAAGGTCGACATTTCACCTCTTCAGAACTTGCCATCCATTATTGTATAAGGGAGGGCACTGACACCCTCTATTGATGGAGAGCTGTCTATATTTCATTTTCTCTTGCTAAAAAGCAGTTGTTGGAATCAGCATATGGCTTCAATGGAATTGCTGGCTTCTCCGTGGCACAGGGTGTCAGTGAACACATGTATCGTATAACCCTGGTAACATGGTAACCACTCTTCAGCCAAAACTATCTAACGGATGAACCATCTCAACCTCCTCCTTCTGATGTCCCTAGAATCATGGATGTTAGTCTTCCACCATTTCCATTTATTCCATGTGATATCAAGAAATGCCAGAAGGCACTGGATACGGCGAAGGCTGTGACAACATTCTCACAATAACACTGAAGACTTGTGCTCCAGACTAGCTGTGCGCCTAGCCAAGCTGTTCCAGTGTAGCTACAACACTGGCACCTATCAACAATGTGAAAAATTGCCCAGGAACGTCCTGCACACAACAAGCAGGACAAATCCAACCTGGCCAATTACCACCCCATCAGTCTACTCTCGATCATCAGTGAGGTGATGGAAGGGATCATCAACATTGCCCCATGTGGCACAAAATGACCTGCTCACCGATGCTCAGTTTGGGCTCTGCCAGGGTCACTCAGTTTCTGACCTCATTACAGCCTTGGTACAAACATAAACAGAAGAGCTGAATGTCACAGGTGAGGTGAGAGAGACTGCCCTGACCATCAAGGCAACATTTGACCAAATGTAGTATCAAGGATCTCTAGCAAAACTGAGTCAATGAGAATCGGGGAAATCTCTTGGCTGGAGTTATACCTAGCACAAGAGAAGATGTTGTGGTTGTTAATTGTCTCAGTCCCAGGAGATCACTGCAGGATTCGTCAGTTTAATGTCCTAGACCCACCAACTTCAACAATCTTCTCATAGAGACAGATGTTGGAATGCTCACTGATGATTTCACAATGTTCAGCACCATTTGTGACTTCTCAGATACTGAAACAGTCTGTGTCCATATACAAGATTTGGACAATATTCAGGCTTGTGTAGACATTACCCTCAGGAACTCCTGTAGTTGATGTCCTGGAACTGAAACATTTGTCCTCTAACAACTGCAACAATCTTCCATTGTGCCAGAAATGACTTCAACCAGTGGAGAGTACCCACCCACCCCACCTCCGACCCTAATTCCACATGACTCCGATTTTGCCACACTTGGTCAAATGCTACCTTGATATCAAGGGCAGTCACACTCACCTCACCTCTGGAGTTCACCTGAGACGTTTCTTGTGAGGTGATGGTTTCCTGCGAGTTAACCTTTAATTAGAATGGAATCTTCTGCAGTGATGCTCAACTCTCTGTGTTTGAGTAGGATGCAGTCATGTTTGTTTCACTCATAAGTTAGGTATTTTTTGAGAGAATGGATTGCATCATTTGTAGCCATTCCAAATCCCGTTCCAATGGATGCAGGGAAGGTAATCAATTTGTTTGAGCAGAAATTCATCCCCATGACACTTCAGAAAATGATCCTTGGTGACATATTGAAGAGGGGATTACAACTCTGATTCCACACTTCACCTCGACACTTCTGATTTGAGTTGATTTATTATTGTCACATGTATTGAGACACAGTGAAAAGTGTTGTTTCTTACATGCTATATAGACAAAGCATACCGTTCATAGAGTACATAGGGGAGAAGGAAAGGAGAGGGCACAAAATGTAGTGCTACATTCACAGCTAGGGTGTAGAGACGGATCAACGTAATGTAAGGTAGGTTCATTCAGAAGTCTGATGGCAGCAGAAAAGAAGCTCTTCTTGAGTCAGTTGGTATATGACCTCAGACTCTTGTATCTTTTTCACAAAGGAAGAAGGTGGAAGAGAGTTGTCCGGGGTGCATGGAGCCCTTGGTTATGCTGGCTGCTTTTCCCAGGCAACGGAAAGTGTTTGGAGTCAATGGAAGGGAGGCTGATTTGGATAATGGACTGGGCTATGTTCATGACTCTTTGTAGTTTCTTGTGGTCTTGGTCAGAGCAGGAGCCATACCAAGCTGTGATAATCCAGAAAGGATGCTTTCTATGATGCATCTGTAAATATTGAACTCTGAATTGGAAAAAGGCCAAATTTCATGAAATGAGAAGGGATCTGGGAAGTGTGGATTGGAACAGGCTGTTCTCTCGGAAGGATGTAAATGCAAAGTGGGAGGCCTTCAAAGGAGAAATTTTGAGAGTGCAGTGTTTGTATGTTCCTGTCAGGATTAAAGGCAAAGTAAATAGGAATAAGGAACTTTGCTTCTCAAAGAAGATTGTAACACTGATTAAGAGGAAGAGAGAGTTGTATGAAATGTACAGGCAGCAAGGAACAAACCAGATGCTTGAGGAGTATAAAAAGTGCAAGAAGCTACTTAAGAGGGAAATCAGAAGGGCTAAAAGAAGACATGAGGTTGCTTTGGCAGACAGAGCGAAGGAAAATCCAAAGAGCTTCTATAGGTATGTAAGGAGCAAAAGGATAGTGAGGGATAAAATTGGTCCTCTTGAAGATCAGAGTAGTAGACTGTGTATGGAACCAAAAGAGATGGGGGAGATACTAAATGGGTTTTTTGCATCCGTATTTACTGAGGAATCGGACATGGAGTATATGGAAATAGGGCAAACAGGTAGGGAGGTCATGGAACCTTTACGGATCACAGGGGAGGATGTGCTGGCTGTCTTGAGGCAAATCAGAGTGGATAAATGCCCAGGACGCTTCATGGTATTCCAACGGACCTAGAGGGAAGCTAGTATTGAACTTGCGGGGGCCCTGGCAGACATATTTAAAATGTCAGTATTCACAAGGGAGGTGCCGGATGATTGGAGGGTGGCTCATGTTGTTCCGTTGTTTAAAAAAGGTTCCAAAAGAAATCTGGGAAATTATAGGCCAGTAAGTTTGACGTTGGTGGTGGGCAAGTTATTGGAAGGTGTGATAAGGGATAGGATCGACAAATATTTGGATAGTCAGGGACTTATTAGGGAGAGTCAACATGGCGTTGTGCGTGGTAGGTCATGTTTGACCAATCTATTAGAGTTTTTCGAGGACGTTACCAAGAAAGTGGATGAAGGGAATGTGGTGGATGTTGTTTCCCTGGATTTCAGCAAGGCCTTTGATAAGGTCCCTCATGGAAGGTTAGTTAGGAAGGCTCAGTCGCTAGGTATACATGAGGAGGTAGTAAATTGGATTAGACACTGGCTCAATGGAAGAAGCCAGTGGTTGTGGAGGATTGCCTCTCTGAGTGGAGGCCTGTGACTCGTGATGTACCGCAGGGATTGGTGTTGGGTCCATTTTTTGTTTGTCATCTGTATCAATGATCTGGATGATAATATGGTAAATTGGATCAGCAAATTTGCTGATAATACAAAGATTGGAGGTGTAGTGGACAGTGAGGAAAGTTTTCAAAGCTTGCAGAGGGATTTGGACCAACTAGTAAAATGGGCTGAAAAATGGCAAATAGAAGTTAACACAGACAAGTGTGAGATATTGCACTTTGGAAGAACAAACCAAAGTAGAAGGTACAGGGTAAATGGTAGGACTCTGAAGAGTGCAGTTGAACAGAAGGATCTGGGAATACAGGTACAGAATTCCCTAAAAGTGACGTCACAGGTGGATAGAGTCGTAAAGAGTGCTTTTGGTACATTGGCCTTTGTAAATTGGAGTATCGAGTATAAAAGTTGGAGTGTTATGGTAAGGTTATATAAGGCATTGGTGAGGCCGAATTTAGAGTATTGTGTACAGTTTTGGCCACCTAGTTACGGGAAGGATGTAAATAAGGTTGAAACAGTGCAGAGAAGGTTCACAAGGATGTTGCTGGGACTTGAGAAGCTAAGTTACAGAGAGAGATTGAATAGGTTAGGATTTTATTCCCTGGAGCGTAGAAGAATGAGGGGAGATTTGATAGAGGTATATAAGATTTTGATGGGTGTAGATAGAGTGAATGCAAGCAGGCTTTTTCCACTGAGGCTAGGGGAGAAAAAACCCAGAGGGCATGGTTTAAGGGTGAAAGGAGAAATGTTTAAAGTGAATATTAAGGGGGGGATTCTTCACGCAGAGAGTTTTGGGAGTGTGGAATGAGCTGCCGGATAAAGTGGTAAATGCAGAGTCACTTTTAACATTTAAGAAAAACTTGGACGGGTTCATGGATGAGAGGGGTGTGGAGGGATATGGTCCAAGTGCAGGTCAGTAGGACTAGGCAAAAAATGGTTCGGCACAGACAAGAAGGGCCAAAAGGCCTGTTTCTGAGCTGTAATTTTCTATGGTTCTGTGGTTCTATTGCTGAGAATCATAGCGGACATGTCATACTTCCTTAGCCTCCTGAGAAAGTAGAGGCGTTGTGGGCTTTCTTAACTAAAGCTCCCCTAGGTTCAGTTCCTTGATGTTACCACTTTTGCTGATCTCCTGCTCTGCCACCCCATCTTGATCCCCTGGTCCTAAAATCTCTGGGAACGTGTATTAGATTTTGCCTCACTATTCATTGAGGAGGGACTGAACCCATAAGATGTTCCTGCTTGATGAAGGCTCACTGCTGGACAGAAACAAGCAAAACACCACACTCTCTTACACAGAAACAGCATGCAAACCACTTTGGTTTTACCTAAGGTATGCTTCAGCTGTTAGAGTTAAGCTATCATATTGGAATGTTGCAGGGTACTTCCCAATAAGCTCAGACCCAAAATATTCACTCTTAGTACTCAAATGATAAATAATAGTTTAAAACTACTTGCAATTGTGTTTCAGAATTAGCCCCGGTAAAGAATTGGTGAGCATCAACAGCAATATTGCACTTCTCATTAAATCTGAAGAATGTTACCACTGTTTAGGACTTGACACTAAAATATATCTGTGATCATTAAAAAAAAACAACCATTTACAATGACCTTATTTTGAAAGCTACTCTTTTATATTCTGCTCTAATAAGCCAAATTAATTTTGACTGTCTATTTTGCTAATTGATAACGATTAACAACAAAGTTATCGAAACTGCGAATAATGATTATTGTATAATTGTGTACAATTTGGGTTATTAAGGACATGTGGCAAATGGACACAAAATAACAAACTGACTGCAATTATTCCTGGAGTACCTTTCCAGAATGAGATTTCCCACACAGTTGCCATCCTTTTTTTTAAAGATACTTTTGATATGTATTAGGGATATATCAGTTTGTGTAATTAAAATTAGTCAGTCTGTTTCATCTTCCATTAAAAATTCACATATAAAGACCTCCCTGTGGGATTTTTTTCCATTTCTAATGCATGAACACATACTTATTAGATTTATACATAATCCTTTTCCTATACCAGAGGCAGATTTACAGTTCATGAGGCCGTGTGCTTTGCTTTTCAGGATCCCCTTACCCCAGGATATCTAGGCTGAAGACCATCCCTTGCACACACTTACTCTTCCTTCACCCCTTGCATACTCTCTCTTCCTCTCATCCCTCACACATACTTACTCTTACTCCACCTCTTATGCACTCTCTCTTCCCCTCGCACCTAGGACACACTCTGCCTCCCACTCCTCACACACATTCTCTCTCCCTTCCACTCCTCACACACACTCACTCTTCCTTCCACCCCCGCACACTGTCTCCCCCCGCCGCACATGCTCTCACTTCGCCTCCACCACTCGCACACACTCATTCTTATCCCCAGCCCTTGCACACACTCACTCTTACCCCCCACCCCTCACACACACATTCTCTCTATCTCCCACCCTTCACACATCCTGTTACTTCTATGAATGTAGCACACATTTCCCCAACAAACAGCACACAAAACTACCATCATTTTATTGCAGCAGAAATACAGGGTGCCTGATGGTTCCTCCATTGAGAGGTGATACACTTAATCAATACTTTTAAATTGGCTACCTCAGTGCAATGTATTCCCTCAGTCACTGGTAGTCACTGAGTGGTAACAAAATGAGTTGCAGCTCCCAAGCAAAACATCATCCAACAGTCACCATGTAGCCAGGCAAAAGGGTAGCGGTCAAAGATGACCATTTGGTTTTTGCGGCAGAGATTTGGCACTAAACTCCAATCTCTTCATTATTTTCCATTGCTGGCCAGAGGCACATATGAAGTGAATAGTCAAACAGGGGAATCTTTGTCTCTTAAGATAGTTTCATTAAAAACATTATTTTCATTTCCCTATATATTGTTCCCATGGCTGCCTTCAGTTACCCTTTACTGTTTTAGATGGGTCTCATTGGTGTCCCACTCTGATTCACACTTCTTCTAGTAGACTGCAACCACCATATTTAAAAAATCAATCGGACAAATGTTACTCATGCTGACAGCTCACCTCAACTGCACATTACTGTGAAAATGCATCACATTGACAAAATGTGTTGTGATTAGAACTAATTTTCGCTTTAACTCTCGTTAAGGTAGCCCACTGTGTTTACAGAGCTAGGGAGGGATGCAGCAAAGCTGCAGAGTTTCGAAAGTTAGAAAGAATCTTGATGTCCACCGGATGAACTCAATGCCATTATTTTGCAATAAATTAGCCTTTCTGCTGCAAACAAAAAAAAAACTGAAACCAGGCACACAAAATGATGGGACTTGTGCTTCTCTCCTCATGGCAATGTATTTGTTTTTGTTTCCTGACATAAATTTGATCCCGCAGCAGTAAATGTGAAATGTATTTGCCAACAGTGCTTGTGCCAAAATTCAATACCTTAAAATGGTGCTCCTTTGGGACACATCTTGCTGTGTCATGACCAATCATTGCTGTTGTCAGTGTACGATTCTCCACACGGCGAGTAGCTTAGATTAAACGGAAAAGAAAATTGAAGGTTAGCATTCCATTAATTATCAATGACTGAAGAAATCTCTGGATCATATTAGCTCCAGAATAATGACAAATGATACCATAGGATTTCAATTGACTTATTGCTAATAAATAGAATGCTATTAAGCATAAAACAACAATTTAATCTGCAATATTATAGTCCATTTGTTGAACATGACCTCATATTGTCTTTTATTTTATTAAATATGAATGGCAAAAATTAATAAATATTAAATAATACTGAACAAGAATTGAAATCAAAACAGTGCCTGAATCAGTTCCCCTGTAATAAAATATGATACGTACAGTTAGTTGAGCATTGATTTTTAAGCCTCGCCTTATTATTTCCCAGCTGAAAAGATAGACAGTTGATCCGCTGCTAAAATTATTAAGCTGTGTAAATGGAATGATGAAACCCGTGATATTTCCTTCAGTGGGAATATACTGTGACACATTTGTCTCATAAATTCAATGAACTCTTTCACAGCCAGAGTAAATCTGAAATATATTTGCCGGCAGTGCTTTCACAAACTAACTAATATCAACTCTATCCAGGTGATTCAGAAAAGGAAATGTTATGTCCCCCAATTATTTCCCTGCTGTCATCCCTGAAGATAAATCTTTGTGTTTCACTCACCTTTGTTATATTTTTAAAGAACAGAATTGCAGAAAATCTAGGGAGTGGAAAATGCAGAGGTTGCTGCTCAAATTTACCTCACTGGAACAGAGCATATTTTTGTGTTGGCTCAAAAATGGTGTTGACCCCCTAAGCGTAGAAATCTTTCCAGTGCAACCAAGGGAGGGAGCCTTGTGCACCTCTCAGAAGCTGCACTCCCTGTAACCATAATCTTAACTGAACGAGGGCTATTTATTACATGCTTGTGGAACGATTGACCTTTCGAATTGCATTCATTCCTAGGGAGAAGTCACTTGCTCATGTCTCCTGATCAACCATCAGTGAACAGGGGACAATACCAATTTGCATTATATGGTTCCTTTAATAAATTCACTGAGGTGCAATCAGAAAACAGACCATTTCCTAGCCAAAGAGGCAAGGGTGAAATAAAGTTCGGTAGGCTTTCAGCATGTTCTTAGATTCCCTACAGTGCAGAAGGAGGCCATTCGGCCCATCAAGTATGCACCGATCACAATCCCATCCAGGCCCTATTCCTGTAACCCCTCACATTTACCCTGCTAATCTCCCTGACACTAGGGTCAATTTATCATGGCCAATCAACCTAACCCACACATATTTCGAGTGTGGGAGGAAACCGGAGCACTTGGAGGAAACCGACACAGGTGTGGACAGAATGTGCAAACTCCATACAGACAGTGTCCGAGGCCGGAATTGAACTTGGGCCCCTGGCGCTGTGAGGTAGCAGAGCTAATAACTGTGCCACCATGACGCCTATCTATCTTAAAGGAGGAGATAAGGTGAAGGGTGGAATTCTAGAATGTGGATCCCAAATAGCTACCATCAATGATGGACACAGTAAGAAGTCTCAAAACATCAGATTAAAGTCCAACAGGTTTATTTGGAATAATGAGCTTTTGGAGCGCCGCTCCTTCATCAGGTGTGTACTCTTGATGATGACAGCACTCAACTGATGAAGGAGCAGCACTCCAAAAGCTTGCGATTCCAAATAAACCTGTTGAAATTCAACCTGGTGTTGTGAAACTTCTTACTTTGCCCATCCAAGTCCAATGCCAGCATCTTCACATCAATGATGGGCGTAGGGATGGGTAGATGCACAGGAAAAAGAATTTGAGGGAGAGTTGCACGGCTGGAGGAAGTTAGAAAAATTGAATGGGGTGAGACCTTGAAAGGTCTTAAACATGAGAATTAGATTTTAAACTCGGAGGCCTTCGGAATCTGGGAGTCAATATTCCTCGGCAAGGACAAGAATGTTAGTGATTTGGTGCAGGAATGGATAAGCTGGTGTAGAAGATAAGAGGCTTAACTTTCGATATTTTGGTGTCTGGGCGTTTCAGTATTTAGTGCAAAGGACACATTTATGATTCTTTCATAAACAGTAAAATGCAGGGAACCCTTCATGGATGTCTTAATTACCAAGAGGATGATTGTGGCTGTAATTATCAAGAAGATTTTTAACTGTAATAGTTAATTACTCCCAGAAGAGTGATTAATATTTCCCAATTTGCTTTGAACACTTGAAAGCAAACAGTTAATTAAGATACTGTAACTAATGTCATGTCTGCCCACATATCCTGGAAATCATTATTTTCACATGATAAAGCACAGACTTGAACAGTATCACTGGTGGAGCTATATGTGTGTTAACTCAGGAATACTACTCCTGTCATTTCGGTTGAGGTAGCACAAATTAATGAAATTACAACTGATTCTTCGAATGCATTGTAAGGCAAAATACAAAGAGAGCATAAGTTATATTTGAGCTGCTAGGGGGAAATTTTTCCCAAACCAAGACTTAGGGTGGAACTTTCCCATCCCGCCCTCCACGGGGATCGTAGCAGGTGAGACATGGACGATGCAAAGGCCCGTTGGCCTCAGGCGGGATTTTTCGGCTTTAGGGCGAGCGCGGCCCATTCGTTCAAGGGATGTGGGCACTGCCGGCTGGGCAAGGCCAGCAATTGTATTGCCCATCCCTAATTGCCCTTGGGAAAATGGTGGTGAGCTGCCATCTTGAACCAATGCAGGACATGTAGTGTACAGCCCACAGTGTCATAGACTTTGTGGATTGGCCGGCCACTTCAGAGTCAATCATTTTGTTGTGGGTTTGGAATCATATATAGGCCAGATCAGGTAAGGGTGACAGATTTCCTTTCTTACATGACATTAGTGAACCAGCTAGGACTTTTTTACACCAATCGACCATGGTTTCATGGTCACTAGGAAATAGGCTTTATAATTCTAGGTTAATTAACTGAATTTAAATTCCACCAGCTGCTGTGGCGGGATTTGAACCTGTGTCCACAGGGCATTTGTTTCGGCCCTCTGGCCTACTATTGCACAATTTCACCGCCTTTCCCTAAATGGGAAAGATTATGGATTTGGGAAGCTGGGAAAATAAAAGTGGCCTGGGAATTGGATCAACTGCCCACTCCACAGAGGCAGGCAGCCAATTACAACAATTAAGTCCACAATTAGGGTGAGTTTGCAGCCTAACTGACATTATGCTACCGGCAGGTTGACCCCCTGACACCTCCCCCTAACCCCACCCCATACATGGCAAGGAGGTGGCCTGCTTGCAGCAGGACCATTGCAGAATGATCCCCCTACCCTCACCCCCACCCCATACATGGCAGGGAGGTGGCCCGCTTGCAGCAGATCACTGGGGCCATAAGCAGAATAAGCTGTGCCTCTGACCAGAACGATTCCTCTCGGAGATTTTCCCTCCGCTTCAAGAGACTTACCAGTGTTGGCCTAACTGCTTTTGAATTGAATGCCTCGGAGGGTGCCTCTGTTTTGAGGCACTTTCTGTTGCTTACCTGCCTCATTGGCTCCCACCTCACCTGGTGAGGATGCTAAGGCTCCAAAGCTTCTGGCCCTCTGGGCCTGCATCACCAAGAGATACCCTGCCATCCTTAATAGGAAGGCTAATGCAGAGATGGTTAATTAGGAAGGTGCCTCTAGTAAGATTGCAGTCTTGCTGATATCAAATTTTGGCTGAGTTCTCCTATTTGGTCTCTATTTCAAGGCCCATGAGGCTCACCACAAAATCCAGCTCTGTGCAAATATGCAAAGTACGGTGAATGAGGTTGGTGAGCTGCAAGTGCCACAGGGTAATATGGTGTAGTGTATTAACTGACTCAGGGAAAAATAGGATTGTTTGTTTAATATTCCTGGGTACAACGTAGGAAAGATTGGGAAGGCAAGAAGCAGGAGGGGTGGCAGTTTTGATTAAGGAAAATATTATACTGCAGAGAATGGTGGGTCAAAAATAAAATCTACTTAGCTGAAGTTGAGAAATAATAAAGCAGCTATCACATTACTCGGTGCATTCTGTTGGCCATCAAATAGTGAGAAGGAGATAGAGGAGCAGACCTGTAAAGAGATTACTGAGAGGTGCAAGAACTGTAGAGGAGTAATAATAGCAAACTTTCACTGCCCTACTTTCACAGAATGGTGAAAAGTTTGTGAGATCTTGCTTCAGTAAAATTAACTTGCAGGTAACATATCTCGCAGGATATCATGGTGCGTACACTTTCAAAGACACTCCTATATTGAGAAGAAATTCACCTTTCCTGAGACTGTGAAAAATGGAACATGAAGACGGATGGTTTGCTGGCATGGCACCATAGAATCAAAACCAGCATTGTAAATTTTTGATTTGATTTGATTTGATTTATTATTTTCACATGTATTAGCCATTCAGTAAGAAGTATTGTTTCTTGTGCCCTATACAGACAAAGCATACCATTCATTGAGAAGGAAACGAGACAGTGCGGAATGTAATGTTACAGTCATAACTAGGGTGCAGAGAAAGATCAACTTAATGCAATTTGAGAGGGGTGGGGAATATTTCCTGACTGTTCATGACGGTGGGATTCTGTGGTCCAACTGGCAGTGCACCCCATTCTTCAGGTCTCGTGGCAGAATGGCGTGTCATTAATGGGAAATCGCATCGACATAGTGGCAGGACCGGAGAACCCCACTGCCAACTAACAGCATGCCACCTCCTGCCAACAAGAAACACGCGGTTGGTAGCCAGACAATTCCCTCCAGGGTGTCAATTTATAAACATCGTAAGTGCTAATTATCGTAACTCGTGCGTCAAAAGGTTGAGGACTACCTGAATAGCAAACTCCCACAAACAGCAATGTGATGAAGACTAGTTTTGGCGATGTTGATTGAGGAATAAATACTTCTTAGAAATAGTGCCGTGAGAATCTTTTACACCCACTTGAGAATGTCTCTGTTTAACATCTCACCATGATGTGGATATCTCACCCACAAGGTGGCACCTCCAACAGTGCAACGCCCCCTCAGTGCTGTATTGGAGTGTCAGGCTAGATATACTCACAGTCCTAGAGTGGGTGAGAGTGCTACCAACTGATACTTGCAAGAAGGAGAGGAGTTTCCTATGTTTGTTCAGGAGAATTTTCTTGATTGGTATCTTTTCTTCCCAATGCGGAAGCAGGCATTGCTGAATCTCCTTCTAAGGAATTAAATGGAGGAAATTAAATTTGGAGAACACCTCAGGAATAGTGATCATAACATTGCAAGATTTAGATTAGTTATGGAAAAGAACAAGGAATAAATTAAAATCAAAATACTTAATTGGAGGAGGACAATTTCAAAAAATTGATGAGGGATCTTGGAGTTCAGGATTGAAGTCAAATACTGTCTGGCAGAATGTAGCAATCAATAATTTCTAAAGGGGACATGCTTTGGATATCATCTAAGTATATTCCTATAGGAGGAAAATGAAGGCAGCCAAACAGATTTCCCTGGTTTACCGTTGATCAGAAACTGAATTGAACTAGCCATATAAATACTTTGGCTGCAAAAGCAAGTCAGAGGCTGGGAATCCTGTGGTGAGTAACTCACTTCCTGACTCTCCTAAGCCTGTCCACTATCTACAAAGCATAAGTCAAGAGTGTGATGGATTACTCTCCACTTGCCTCAACGAATACAGCTCCAACAATACTCAAGAAGTTTGACACCACTTTGGACAATGCAATCCATTTGATTGGCACCCTATCCACTACAATAAACATTTACTCCCTCCACCACTTGCACAGTGGCAACTGTGTATGCCCTTTACAAAATGCAGCAACTTGCCAAAGCTGTTTCACAGCACCTTCTAGGCCCATGACCTCTACCAATTCAAAAATCATGAACAGAAGATGCATGGGAACACCACCACCTAAAGTTTCCCTCCAAGCCACACACCATCCTGACTTGAAACTATGCTGCCATTCCTTCAATGACACTGGGCCAAAATCCTGGAACTCCATCCCTAACAACACTCTTCCTACACAGGGACAGAGCCCCGAAAGCTAGTGGCGTTTGCTACCAAATAAACCTGTTGGACTTTAACCTGTTGTTGTGAGACTTCTTACTGTGTTTACCCCAGTCCAACGCCGGCATCTCCACATCATGTCTACACATGGAATGCAGAGGTTAGGGAGGAAACTCACCCCCACCTTCTCAAGAGAAGTTAGGGATGGATATTAAACATTGGCCCAGCCAGCACATCCCATGAATGAATAGAGAAAACGGCTGAAGAAGGAGCTAGAGAATAGGACAAAGAAGCAAGTGACTGCTAACAGATGTTAGCTTATAATACAAGGAGAATCAGATTGAATATGAAAAGTAAAGAGCAGATGAAGTTCAAGGAGACAGTATGAGAATAAGATTTGTAGCTAACGTAAAATATAATCCAAAGATCTTCTGAAAGCTTATTAACAATAAAAAGCGTCGTCAGAGGAGTGGATTAAGTCCAAAATGGAGATCTATTGGTGGCATTAGAAAGCGTGAGTACTTGAACAGACTTTGCAAAACTCCTGCATACAAGGAGCTTGCTGTGATGACGTTAAAAAATAGATAAAGAGGAGAAAGCTGCAACTACTTAAGTGGAAATTCATCTATTTTGGATGGAACACATAGTTTAAAATGTATTTATTAGTGTCACAAGGAGACTTACATTAACACTGTGATTAAATTAATGTTAATCCCCCAGTTGCCACCTGTTCGGGTACATCCCGGGAGAATTTAACATGACCAATGAACCTAACCAGCACATCTTCCAGGAGGAAACCTACACAGACACAGGGAGTATATGTAGACTTTGCACAGACCGTGACTCAAGCTGGGAATTGAACCTAGGTCCCTGGGGCTATGAAGCAGCAGTGCTGACCACTGTGCCACCATCCACCCTAGTTACTCAAGGAAATAAGGGTAAAAACTATAGAGATGCCACAATCTTCCAGCCCTCCTTACATATATGGTTGATCCAAATGCCTGGAGGATTACAAGTGTCGCTCTTTTGTTCAAAAAGAGGGATAAGGATAAATCTGGCAATTACAGGCCAATGAATTTAACATCTGCTATTGAGAAGTTTTGAGCAGCAATACTCTGGAATTGAATTAATAATCACATGGCAAAGCATGGACTAATAGGGGAGAACCTGGATGTGTCAGCAGGAAATTGACTAACTTGATTGACAAGGTAACTAAGAGGATAAATAAGGACAGTGTAGTTGATGTTGTGTATTTGGATGTCCAAAAGTGATTAATAAAGTGCCACATAGTAGAATTGTTAGCAAAGCTGAAGCACCATGGGAATAAAGTGACAATGTGTAGCAAGGACACAAAAGCGAGCATGGGGCAGAGAGCCATTGTATTTCAGACTGGTGGGAGCTATGCAGTGGAGCTCCCCAGGGTTCAGTACTTGCAACATCAGTGATTTTAACTGTCGTTACTTGGGGTTACAGGGCACAATTTCATAATTTACAAATGACACAAAGCCCAGAATTTTACTGTCCCACCTGCCATCAGAATTGGAGCAAGCGAGGGGTAGATCATGGAAAGGCCCATTGATCTCAGGCAGGATTTTATGGTCTCTGGACAAGCAAGGTGGTGAAAACCCACCCACATATTTTACAAATGACAAAGACAAAGACTTAACCAAAGGCAGTGAAGGGAGCATGGATATTCTTATCTCCCAGAGGGTATGGAAACTCAGGATAGGTGAGGTCTTTGTTCCGATTTGAGCTGAATCTCAGGAGAGTTGTCACAACTTGCTCGTGGACAGCACAGTGACACAGTGGTTAGCACTGCTGCCTCACAACACCAGAGATCCAGGTTCAATTTTGGCCTTGGTTGACTGTGTGGAGTCTGCACATTGTCCCTGTGTCTGCTTGGGTTTCCTCCAGGTGCTCTGGTTTCCTCCCACACTTCAAAGATGCGCTGGTTAGGTTGACTGGCTGTCCTAAATTATCCCTTACTGCCAAGGGGGATTAGCAGGGTAAATATGTGGGATAGGGCCTAGGTGGGATTGTTGTTGGTACAGGCTTGATGGGCTGAATGGCCTTCTTGTGTACTGCAGGGCTTTTATAGGAACAATGGTTATCCTATGCCATTGATGGCTTGAAACTGTCACTGGTTATCCCTGATTTTGAAAGTCCTTGTATTATATTTGGACATAGCTGTATTAATCCTTTCAATTGGTTGAAAGTGAGATCACTCGCTTTCTCCGTCCATCTTTCTGGCACAAGCCAACTGAAAACAGTTGTTCATTCTTTGTACCAAATGCTACCCCTTGATAATGCAATGTTGCCTTCACACACATGAGGACTAATCCTTCATGTTCTGAGAGCTATTATTACCAGGGTTAAGCAGTGTCTCTCGGGGTAGAACAGGAATACTAAGCAAATGAATTGTTTCATGTGACTTACTGTGTGATCAATGTTGGAAAACCATTCTAATTAAAAGGTATGTTTGTGCTGTTAGCAGTCTTTATTACTATAGGGAGTGATTCATGCTTAGGAGGCCTTGAGAGTGACTTTATACAAAGGGGTGCTGCGTGTGAGCTCTCCAGACAAGCTAACACTGATCAGTAAGGCAGTTCTTCACACAGCGCTGACAACCTTGAGTCTCACAACTACAAATTGCAAGCAGCCTGAACAATTCCCTCTCTCTCAGCAGGCAAGAACTACAGATTGTATTTAACGTGTGGATGGTATAAGATCTCAAAATGCTAGTCCTAATTAGTGGAATATTCTGAAATTGGTATATTACCAAAACCTTACACTGCTCCCAACTTAACTGGGGACAAATTTCCCAACAATGGGAATCCAATGTAAGTATTCCTACCCGATTCTCCCACAACACCCTCAATAACCTCCTCCTTCACCATCCCCACCACCCCACCCCCCCGATCCCTCACCAACCCCCCCTCCCCCGTGACCCCCCCTCCACCACACCCTCCAACCTCATGCCTGGTCTGGGCAAGCTCAGTTAAATCCCACCCATGGGGCAGGATTTTATGGCCCCTCCGTTTGGCAGGATTTTCCATTCCCGCCAAAGTCAATGGAGTTTTAAATGGCTCATCATGTTTTATAGCCCTGCCCCCACTGCGGTTTAAAATTCCAATATCGATTATAAAAGCCTGGTAAATGTACTAAGGACTAGAAATTTGCTGGCACTGTTTCTTGGGCCTGGGGTCGTGATTCACGGCCCGCTCATGGACTTTACTATTGAGGTAGGTAGTGGACTGTTTCCTGATTTACCTGAGCATAGTGTTGGTCTAAGAGGGGCCAATGCTGCCAGCTACCTGGGTAATCAGCAGGTGTTCAAACTGCCCTGTAATCTGTCCCTCTTCCAAAGAATCACAGGAGGCAGTTGTGGAATATTATTACTGCAATTCTGAAGAAGGGAAATGAAACACAAGGGCAGAGAGAGGGGATCCAGGTTAAGAGCAGTGGAGGACTTAGTCATGGATGGGTGGAGTGGCACCATGGGCTGGATCTTATTTCCAGGATCTTAATCCTGACACTGGATTGAATTCTGGGGCAAGAATCTGGAAGTTGCGGTGATTTGTCCCTGGAGGAGATTTTTGAGTCACTTTAGGAGCTACCTCCAGGAACCCATTTGAATAAGGATGCTGGGTTCCACGTCCAGGAAGGCCGAAGCAAGAGCTTGAGGGTCTGGGCGGCTAGCCACCAGATTGGGAGTACAGGACAATCCCTCAGCGATGGTCTCCGGCAAGCATGGCACTGGAGTTGGTGTTAAAGGAGACCTGACTAGACACATGTCCACCATGGGGTGGCTGCCCCCATCCGTTTGCCAAGTTTCAGTCAGGGGCATCTGTAAAATTCCAATGCCTGATGAAAGGCCTCAATTAACCTAATTGGTTATCCATCGCCGGTGGGCGTGTAGCGGCTGCCCCCAAGAAGCAGCCTCACAGAAAATGGGCTGGAGGCAGGAATATGACAGCAGGCCGCCACACTCATTCTTAGTGCAAAATTGATGGGGTGCTCCCCGACAGTCAGCCATCTTCGCCACCTGTTTCCATGAGGGTTGGCCTCAGAAGGTTGCCTCTCAGGGCACACCCTCAGATGGAACTGAGGGCAGGTAGCCAGGGAGCTCAATTCCCAGTGTTTGCTCCTGAAGATCTAGCAACATTGCCGCAAAAAGTCTGATGACCTCACGCTCAAGGTCAGTGAATGCACCTTCACATGACATTTCCGACGAGTCATCATCACTCAGCCAGCAGCAGTCCCCTAACATCCAGATACTCCACGTCACACTCACACACATTCCAACAATGCCTCCTGCTGCTTCCACATACCTCCATATTGAGCTGTGGCAGAGATATCACCAAAACACAGGCATTGCTCTGGAGAGCAGCGTTCGGATTCCACCATAGCAGGTGGAGACATTTGGGCCGTGGTTCTCCCAAAAGTGCTGAATTGGTGGCAAAACTGGTCTAGATCTTGACACTTCTGACAGTTCAGCTTCTCACCTGAATGTCCGCACTCTGTGCATTGCAGAGGTCCCAGTCGTGAATCTCATTAAAAACCCGGGGGGGGGGGTGCGGGCCTTATTCGCACCGGAATTTGACAGTTCTGGAACTTGGCACATGTGTAGTGGCCCCAAACTGTCAACCTCCCATTTGCTGGCCAACTCGAACACTGGCCTGACTGGGACCCCCACAGTGCTGCTCCTCGAGCCCCCCACAGCCTGATCACAGTCTCCACAGCGATTCCCGGGCCAGCCCTGACTCGTGCCATCCTGGAGCGCCCCGATGCCTAGGCCCCACCCCAGCAGTGGCAATCCCCTCACCCCGACAGACCCTTCCAACCCCGCTGACTCCCAGGGTCAGGACCCCCAACCCCCCAGAGGCAGCCTCCCCCCCCAGCAGACCACCACCACCCAATCCGCCTCAATCACACACCTCCCTCCATCCTGAAGAGATAGGAAAGGCACTAAATGAATATTTTTCATCAGTATTCACACAGGAAAAAGACAATGTTGTCAAGGAGAACACTGAGGTACAGGCTATTTGACTAGATGGGATTGAGGTTCATAAGGAGGAGGTGTTAGCAATTCTGGAAAGTATGAAAATAAGTCCCCTGAGCCAGATGGGATTTATCCTAGGATTCTCTGGGAAGCTAGTATGGAGATTGCAGAGCTGTTGGCTTTGACCTTTATGTTGTCATTGTCTACAGGAATAGTGCCACAAGACTAGAGATTAGCAAATGTTGTCCCCTTGTTCAAGAAGGGGAGTAGAGACAACGCCAGTAATTATAGACTAGTGATCCTTAATTCTGTTGTGGGCAAAGTTTTGGAAAGGATTATAAGAAATAGGATTTATAATCATCTAGAGAGGAATAATTTGATTAGGGATAGTCAACACGGTTTTGTGAAGTGTAGATCGTGCCTCACAAACCTTATTGAGTACTTTGAGAAGGTGATCAAAGAGGTAGATGAGGGTAAAATAGTTGATGTGGTGTATATGGATTTCCGTGAAGTGTTTAATAAGATTCCCCACAGTAGGCTATTGCAGAAAATACAAGGCATGGGATTGAGGGTGATTTAGCGGTTTGGATCAGAAATTGGATAGCTGTAAGAAAACAGAGGGTGGTGGTTGATGGGAAATGTTCATCCTGGAGTTCGGTTACTAGTAGTGTACCACAAGGATCTGTTTTGGGGCCACTGCTGTTTGTCATTTTTGTAAATGACCTGGATGAGTGCATAAAAGGACGGGTTAGTAAATTTACGGATGACACTAAAGTCGGTGGAGTTGTGGACAGTGCGGAAGGATGTTGCAGGTTACAGAGGGACGAAGATAAGCTGCAGAGCTGGGCTGAGAGATGGAAATAGAGTTTAATGAAGAAAAATGTGAGGTGATTCACTTTGGATGAAGTAACAGGAATATAGAGTACTGGGCTAATGGTAAGATACTTGGTAGTGTGGATGAGCAGAGAGATCTCGGTGTCTGTGCATAGATCCCTGAAAGTTGGCATCTAGGTTGATAGGGTTGTTAAGAAGGAGAATACGGTATTTTAGCTTTTATTGGTAGTGGAATTCAGTTTTGGAGCCATGAGGTCATGTTGCAGCTGTACAAAACTCTGGTGTGGCTGTACTTGGGGTATTGCGTACAGGTCTGGTCGCTGCATCATAGGAAGGACTTGGAAGCATTGGAAAGGGTGCAGAAGAGATTTACTAGGATGTTGTCTGGTATGGTGGGAAGGTCTTATGAGGTAAGGCTGAGGGCCTTGAGGCTGTTTTTGTTAGAGAGAAGAAGGTTGAGAGGTGACTTAATAGAGGCATACAAGATGATCAGAGGGTTACATAGGGTGGACAGTGAGAGCCTTTTTCCTCGGATGGCGATCGCTAGCTTGAGGGGACACAGCTTTAAATTGAGGGGTGATAGATATAGGACAGATGCCAGAGGTAGGTTCTTTACTCAGAGGGTAGTAAAGACGTGGAATGCTCTGCCTGCAACAGCAGTGGATTCGCCAATGTTAAGGGCATTTAAATGGTCATTGGATAAACATATGGATGATATTGGAATAGTGTAGGTTAGATGGGCTTTAGATTGGTTTCACAGGTTGGCGCAACATCGAGGGTTGAAGGGCCTGTACTGCACTGTAATGTTCTATGTTCTATCCCAGGCTGATCCCATTGAAGAGTGGCAGTGGGACCCCTCCCAATGCAGAGTGACAGCGAGACTCCCCCACCCCTACTGATTGTCCCTAATTCCCAGTCCTGGGAGATGTGCATGCGTTCCCTGTGCATGCACAAATCCCCCTTCAAGGCTGCAGACTTGCATCTCCTGGCAAGACCTGCCAGAAAAATGGCAGACGAGGATGGGAGAATCGTGGCCTTGAATTCAATAAAAATCTGGATGACATGAGGATAAACTTTTATTGCATGTGATGATTTTAAATGTAGTTCCTGATAAATTCAGTAATAGCTTTCAAAAGAGAACTGGGATAAATACCTGAAGCAGTAAAACTGCAAAGATATGGGGAAAAAGCAAGGAAGTAGGATCCTGACTAGAATTCTCTTAAAAAGAGCTAGCATAGACTCGATGCACTAAATGGCCTCTTTCTGTGCTGCCTATGATTCCATAGTGGTGTTTCGTTTCAAAGCTTTCAAACTTTTTATTTAAATAGGGATTGCAGATTGAAACAACAGTCACTTTTGATTTAATATCGAAGTTGTTGTTCTGAATTTTGCTGCTGGATCTTATTTTATCTTTTTCTAAGATGCAGTATTCTACGTTTGATCAATTATGCAATAAAATATGTTGTAGTTTGACAGCGGAAAGGAAAGTGCTTATCCCTGAAAAACTGAAGTAGCTCTTATTACGCTGTCGTCACCAAGTTTCTATATAAATGTCTACACAAAGAAGTCTGGGAATAGAAATCTTGTGACTCTTAAGAGGGCAGAAATTTGAGAACATGAGACTTCAGTCTACCGTTCTTCCTGCTGTTGCGCTTGCCCTAGATCTCAGGTATGGCATAACCTGAAGGTTCAGGGTGGACACAGCAGAGGCACACACCCTGTAGATGAGGCAGATTTTAGAACAGTATCCTGACCCTCAAAAGCAAGGCCATTGCAGCCTCAAGGGCCCTAAAGAAAATCACCAGCATTGACTTTTAGCTATCTCTGAGGAACAGAGGGTACATCTGTTAAAAGTATCTCTCTGTGATCATTTACCACTGCTGGGTTACCGCTTTGATAGGGTCTCCTGTAGCACTGCTACCAAGTAAGCTTCCCTAGGGACAGTAAATCCCAGATCAGCGCAAGAACAAAGATCAAAGGAAACAAAGAAAATTATCGGCCCTCCAAGTCTGCACCGACCATGCTGCTCATGTGAACCAAAACCTCCTACCCTTTTGGGGACCATATCCCTCTATTCCCATCCTATTCGTGTATTTAAACACTTCTGGCTGCAGTCCTGAAGTGTGGCTGTGATTTTGCAGGACAATGATAAGAAGCACCGATTCCAACATACTAATCACTACCCCTAATCTCCCCTGAAATCTCAGATTCAACTCTGTTGTTTCTGATGAGAGTACACTTTTGGCAATCTAGATTCCACCCTTTGACAAATGGGAACTTCCAGAGTGCTGGGTGCTATGCCAAGGGGGTGGAGTCTGAGGGGGTTGGGGCTTGAGGGGGAGTGTGATTGAGGTGAATGGTTCATGTCAGGGCTCATGAAGGCAGGGCCTGAAGGGAGGAATGTCTGTGGGGGAATAGGTGGGATGAGGCCTCCCAGTTCATCTGGAATTCTTGCTCTCCTGCTGGAAACATGGAAACTTAGACAATAGGAGTAGGGTTAGGCCATTCAGCCCTTTGAGCCTGCTCCCACCATTCGTTATGACCAAGACTGATCATCCAATTCAATAACCTGTCCCTTTTTTCCCCCCACCCAGCATTGCGCCCGGTGCATATCGTGCTGGGGTGGTGTGGGGTCAGAGAATTGCAGTTGTTCAATGCCAACGCGAAACCTCATTGCCATCCTCCCAGCCACCATGCCCGGACGTAATCTGGTTCCCACCCAATGAGGGCAGGAACCAGATTAGCATATTTAAATGAGCATTTAAATATACTTAGTCCATTTGAGGCTGGATTGTCTCTGCTCCAGGGATTCTCCCACCCTCAGGGCACAGTGGGAACTCAGGGAGATTCACTATTGGTCTCCACAAATCAAGGTCAGGCATGGGCTAGGAGGCCATTGAAGCTCCTGAGTAGTCGGGTACATGGCTGGGCAGTGCCCGTCTGGGAACTTGGCAGTGTCAATCTGTCAGTGCCAACTGCCACCTGGGAAGCCAGGTGGCACTCCCAGGTTGGCATTGTCAGTTGTACACTGGAGGCTGTGCCAGAGGGATGGGGCCTGAGGGAATGGGGCTTGAGGGGGTGGGATTGAAGTGGATGGGGTATGAAAAGGGGAAAATGAAGTGGGGACATGAAGGGGGAAAATGAAAGGGGGAACATGAAGGCAGGGCATGAACAGAGTCATGAGGAAGGGGCATGAAGGGGGTTATGAAGGTAGGGCCTGGAGGGGGGACATGTCTGGTGGTGGGAGGCGTTAATAGAAGACGGGAGGAGGCCACCCGATTCATCAGCAGATTGGGGTGCCCTGCAGAATAGTTTCTATGCGATTCCCCATCAATTTTTTAAACTCCAGCGAATATAATCCTAACTGACTCAATCGCTCCTCAAAAGTCAGTCCCGTTAACTCAAAAGTCAGTCTTGTAAACCTTTTCTGCACTCCTTCCATACAAAGAACAGCCTTCCTCAGATAAGAAGCCCAAAACTGCACTCAATATTCCAGGTGTGTCCTCACCAAGACCCTATATGTCTGTAACTCCTGATCTCAAATCCTCTTGCTATGCAGTCCAACATACCATTTGCCTTCTTCAACACCTGCTGCACGGGCATTGCACCATTATGGTCTTGCTATGTCCACCTTTCAGTTCTTGCAATGTTCTTTTTCGTCACTACACTTGGCCCTGTTGAAATATGAAGATGTATTTGGTGTTTTAACACCTTCCAGTCTAATTTATTCTACCCTCTATTCACCAAGATTTGATTTTATGGATTTTTTTTTGTCTTTGGATAACTCATTCTATATATGCATCACCCTCTGTGTGAAGAAGTTGCCCCTCAAGTGCCTTTTAAAGAGGTATTGAAGAGGTATCTTTGGGAATTAAGGATATATAGAAAAATCTGGCTTATGCATTCTACATCTTGGAAATAATGGGGTGAAATTTAAAATAAGACTTAAAAAAAAACATTTTTATAAAATGATCAGCTGAGATATTTGCTTTACCCCTTGTGAACTGAATATCTATCAGATTTCATTCAACAATTCACTTAATTACCTTCTTCCACATAATTAACAATTTTAATCCCACAAATATGAAATATGAACACCTAAATTAACAAAAAATAATTATGTTCAGAAACATTCATTGACAATTTTTTTTTCACAATGAATTACTTTAATTTGCTTTACTTAACGTGGCTTGACTCTGGTTTAATTACATTTACCATTTTTACTCTCTAATTTCTACTAATAATTCTCTCCATCTTCAATGTTACTCTCAAGATCCTCAGAATCAAAATCTATATCTACATCGGCATCTATTTTTTCAATACTTCGAATGTTTCATCATTACTGTCAAAGGCAACATCTTTAGCATCACTGTCTCGATTTCTAAGCTGGTTGAATCATTTAATATTTCATGATAGATCATATTCTTCCTTTTTCAGTCAAAATAAAGAGGTTTAAAGAAGAAAGAAAAGTACAAGACAGGAATAGGCCCGTCAGCCCTCCAAGCCGATCATGATGCCCTAACTAAACTGAGAAAAAAACTGCCCTTACTCGGTCCGTATTCCTCTATTCCCTTCCCATTCATCCGGATGCCTCTTAAATGTTGTTAATGGGCCTGCCTCCACCACTTGCTCTGGTAGTGCGTTCCAGGCACCCACCACTCACTGCGTGAAAAACTTGCCCCGCACATCTCCCTTAAACTTTCCCCTCTCACTTTGAACCTGTGCCCCCTCGTAATTGACGCTTCCACCCTGGGAAAAAGCCTCGGATTATCCACTCTGTCTGTGCTTCTCATAATTTTATAGGCCTCTATCAGGCCTCTCCTCAGCCTCCATCTTTCCAGTGAAAACAATCCGAGTTTATTCAACCTCTCCTCATAGTCAACACCTTCGAGACCAGGCGACATCCTGGTGAACCTTCTCTGTTTCTTAATGATCCTACTCAGCAATTTTCATTTTCCAATGTTTTCAAGGAGTGTTTTGATTTTGCTGTCCCCCTCATAAGAAGATTAGGTCGGGAGGCTCACTTAAGGTCGGCAATCATACTTTACCATTTGCACAACACACTGAATGTAGCTCTTTTCCACATTTTATTGCACTAAAATAGTTACATTGCTCTGATCTCCTACCAATGTCATATTCTGGGTCTGATTCAGAATTAAGGGAGGGTTTCATGGTGCTTCTAAGGGCAGGAAACATGTCTTGCAAGGTGATTAGATTAGGCAGCATGTGAAGTGTTGATTTCCTGACAGTGGGTTGAGATGCGGGGATTAGTGCCTGCGTGGGTTTCCTCAGGATGTTCCGGTTTCCTCCCACAGTCTGAAAGACATGCTGGTTAGGTGAATTGGCCATGCTAAATTCTCCCTCAGTGTACCTAGACAGGTGCCAGAGTGTGGCGACTTGGGGATTTTCACAGTAACTTCATTGCAGTGTTAATGCACGCCTCCTTGTGACAATAATCAATAAACTTTAAACTTTAAGTTGACAGCGTGTTTGCAGCATGTCAGGCCTCATGACATCCTGTGGGGCGGGGGGGGGTGGTTTGTGCAGGTATCACATTTGCATTCCATGAATACTCATTAACGTAAAACTTTATTTGAATAAAGCCTTACTTCAAGACAATGTCATCAGTGCACTAGAATCTCTTTGCATCCAATTCATGCTCGGTTAAAGGTGGACGTCTCCATTTTGTGCTGATGTGTCTCAGGTCAGCAGACTGAGTGCTTTACCAAATATACTCCTATGATAAAGGGTTTATCTTAAGAAAAGGGTCCAGGAGAAACAGATAGTAGACCTATATTTGAGAACTGTACGGTTAATAAATGTTTGCTAGATCATGATTTTGTTACTGGGTTTTCTTTCAGTTAGCAAGTTAATTGGTTAATTAATTAGTTAATGCAATCACTCAGTGTGATGGGATATAATTCAAACTAATCCAGATAGAACAGTTTGGTGAGTAGTCATTAATGCCTTGGCATTTTCTAATGGTAATCTCCATACATCAACAAATAGTTAAACTAAAAGGTTAAGGATTTGTCTGGTGCCCTTGATGAATATCCTAATTTTCTTACAGTGCCTGCAGACTGGTTAAATTGTAAGAAAGGCTCCCAGCAGGCAGCGGCCACTGTTCTGCTGGCATCCAGCCGGGAGTTGACACATATTTTAGATCACAGCAAGGCCGTGTGACCAGAATTAGATTTTGTTAAGTGCAGAATTCTGGCTGTGCGGAAGGATTGTTTTTTTCTGAGTTCTCCCATGTACCGAGGTACCCGGCATGCCATAAGCATGCCATATGTTTGAGAATCACAACCGGGCTGCCTGTGATTTTTCAATGTGTGCTCAGAACATGTCAGGTGCGTCTCCGTGCATGAAGACTCCCAAGAGAATAATTTTCACTTTGGCAGACTTCAGATAAGCAGCGGCACCTGTCTGACGTCCTTGCCAAGTGGTTCAAGCAAGTTTGAGAATCACACATCACTTAAATAACAAACTCCGAGGCAGAACCGGTGCTCACAGCAGCTTGTCACTGGGGGCAGCTGGAAATCCAACATGAAGCCATGCCAGAATTCAAACCTAAAGGGGAGGAGAAGCGAAGCGGGGAGGGGCAGAGAGGACTTCATGTCATTAGACCAACTGAAAGTGGGAAATCTTTATGGAGCCAGGGGGAGCATCCATGCTTCTCCTCATCCCACATAAACTTCTGAAAGAACTTTCACTTACCATATTTTTCAGACAGCCCCCAGTGGCTTCTTTGCTGATAGCAAATAAGACTGTTCAATACTAAGTAGCATGATGAGACCTGAGCATACATGGGGCATGTGCCACCAATAAGACCTCAACATTGCCGTGAGAATCACAATATATACATTAAAAATAGCCGCTTGCCTAAAACTGGCAAGTGACTGGGATTAAAACAGAAAATGCTGGCAAATCGCAGCAGTGTGATATGGAGATGCCGATGTTGGACTAGGATAAACACAGTAAGAGGTCTCACAACACCAGGTTAAAGCCCAACAGGTTTATTTGGTAGCAAAAGCCACTAGCTTTCGGAGCGCTGCTCCTTTGTCAGGTGAGTGGGAGTTCTGTTCACAAACAGGGCATATAAAAACACAAACTCAATTTTCAAAATAATGGTTGAAATTCGCATTCCAACCATTATTTTGTAAATTGAGTTTGTGTCTTTATATGCCCTGTTTGTGAACAGAACTCCTACTTACCTAATGAAGGAGCAACGCTCTGAAAGCTAGTGGATTTTGCACCAAATAAATCTCAGCAAGTCGGAATGCATCTGTGGAAAGAGAATAGAGCCAGGATGATCCTGCCCTCTTAAAATCCCTGAAGAAAATGACCATGGCAAATCAGATATTCAACACTGATAAAGCTTTGTAGAGTAATAATAATATATTAGTGTACCTTTATGAGAATATTTTAAAATCATGTTCCCTGCAGTTCTCACAGGCTTAGCTTATTTCATCATTGCTGAGTTGTCTTTAGGAATCCTTTTATTTCTCTTTCTGTGGAGTAAATGGGATTTTGTTTGTTTTGATCTGGGATCTTTTATGACCCTATATTGTTAGGAGGAAGGCTAGTTGGCAGGACAAGTGTTTTTGGAGAGTTTTTTCCTTTCTTAGTGAATTTAATGTTTCATTTTCTATTTGGCTGGTTGCAGTTTGAGTTTGGAAGGGATATCAAACTGAAAAGAAGTGTTTTTCTCTCTCTAGTTTTGCAAGTTCTGCTGGTTAGTTGGAAGCAAGGCTTCTTGTCTTCCTGGAGTGAAAAATTTGTTGTTGGTGGCTAGCTTGTCTAGACAGTCTCATTCCTTGGTATTCTGGGAAGCTGTTCTGACTCCAAGATGTTCTGGATGTATCCTGAGGGCTGCTAGAAGTTACAAGGCTAAGAAGGTAAGGTTTCAATTCTCTAACCAAAGAGCTGAAGCTGTTCTGACTCCAAGCTTGTCTGTGTGTGCCTCAAGAGAATTGCACCTTTCAACCAAAGGGCTGAGTTCCAGCATCATGCGAACGTTAGTCTTTGCTGCGTTAAACCTGTGGGAAAGTTTTGTTTATGGGATTTCATTCATTAGAACAGTGCTTACCTGTTAAGGTTTATGCAATATCATGGATATTTTGTTTTTGTTTGTAATTAGTAAAAAAATTGCTAATTTTCTTTCCATATACGTAAACTATATTCTTAAATAAACTTTGTTTAATAAAAGCTCCCTAGTGGGTCATTTGAATCATAACTGAAGTGAAGCATCTCATGCTTACCCTAGCCAAATTCAAAGTGCAAAATTTATGATTCTGGTGGGCTTCATAAAGCACTTTGGAGTTTCTGACCTGAGTTATAACAATTGGTCCACCAACACTTTTATTTTCTGATTTTTTTTTGTATTGCAGGGAGAGGTGATCTCATGTGTCTCCTGCACTTGTCCCTCTAGATGATGGTGGTTGTAGGTTTGGAAGATGCTGCCTTAAGAACTTTGGTGAGCTCCTGCAGTGCTTCTCGTAAATGGTACACATGGTTGCCGCTATTCGGCAGTGATGGAGGGATTGAATGTTTGTGATGTTGGTGAAGAAGCCTAACAATTATATAATTGAAATGAATACTTACCAAATTAAGATGAAGGAAATTTATTCTTTACTCTCTATGCCATCCAGCGTAGAAAGGATAGCCTGACAATCATTCCTACAGAAATAACGTGAAAATCATCGGTGCTTCGGATGGGTTAAAGGAAACAGATATGTTTTTATAAAAAATTGCTCTGGCTATGCTGAGTCACTGCAGAAAGTAAATGAGAAGCTCACAATCTCCATTCTAGGTCTGATAAATGAGTATCCACAAATTGTAGCATGTTGGTTCCTAAGATTTATGGATGTTGTTTGTCTTCTGGCAGTCTTCAGGATGAAAGTAATACTCTGATATTAGATTATCCACCCAACTGTATACCCTCATCCTCAGACTGACAGAAGTGCTGGACAGAATATGACTGGTGACAGAATTCGCTGTAATAGAACGTTTCTATGTCCTACCCAGAGCTCTCACATTCTATACAGCCGAAGAATGGTAAGAGAAAATAAATCTATAGCCTTTACAATGATGACATAAGTTGAAATAGCTTTATGCCAAGGGCTTTCTGAGTTTTTGCGAGAGGAATTGGAGGTTGGAGCAGCAGCTCTAGAAATAGCTTGATGCATTTTGGTCAAGTATATGGGAGCATTGCTAAGGAAAATGTCTATGAGGTGTTTCTGAATTTTCCACTGTCCCTTAAAAATAAAGGTCGGCACAGACCCTGAAGGATATGTGACTATTTCCAGGGTTTATGCTGGAGATGGCGCTGATTTAGATGGTTTGGATTTCTGAGTGAGTTGGTTGGGTACATTGCTGTTGTCTATCTATAGTGAATTCTTACCAGCAGCATTACAACTAAACGAGCACTTTAAAATAATCCATACAATCCCTACAGGGCAAAATAAGGTCATTTGGTCCAATGAGACTGTGCCAACTGTTTGAAAGAGCATCTTACTGAGGCCCAACCCCCTGCCCTATCCCTGTAATTCCATGCATTTACATTGACCAATCCACCGAACCTGCACATTTTGGCACACTAAAGGGTAATTAAGCATGGCCAATCCACCTAATCTGCAGATCTTTGGAGTGTGGGAGGAAACCAGAGCACCTGGAAGAAACCCACGCAGACACGGGGAGAACATGCAAATTCCACACAGGCAATCACCCGAGGCCAGAATTGAACCCAGGTCCCTGACGCAGTGCATGTATAACATCATCAGAGGTGACGTCTTTGATCATTTGTGCAAGTAACTGTGCAGAGTATCTTTGCAACCTGCACTCGATACATCTTCTCAATAAAGTTCCTAAGTTTGTTAAACATCTGTGGCTTCCCAGCCTCAACCTTGCAAACACCAACACACAACAACTAGCAACAAGGGAGTTGAACAATACTTGCAGCCGCTTGGAAGTAAAACAAAATAGCCTAAAACAATTCAAAGGAAAGTACTTTGAAGAGAAGTTCTCCACGACATCTGGCCAGAATGAACTCAGTAGCTGAGAGAGACAGTTACTTTGCAGCAGCAAATCTAGAGCTTTGTCTTTTTAAACAGGAAAAACAGGCTGAAATTCAAGTTGTGCTTTGTTTTAAGAGAGGAAAGGCAAAGTAGTTCCAAAAATCCATTGTAGATGTGCATGTGGGTCTTTCCATGGGGAGAAAATGGCAGAGTTTCTGGCACTATGGTACCGTTGGATGAGAATACAGAGTGATGGAGCTTGTCTTGAATGATTCAACTATTTTGTACAAGTTGACAAGGTAGCAGGTTATTTAAAAGTTCCCATATGGTGGACCATGATGGAAAGTAAAAACATTTAACCTGCTCAGGAGTCTTGTGCAGCCAGCAAAACCAGGCACAAAGACATACGAAGAGATAGCGGAAATTTTGCAGGACCACTAATCACCAATAGCTTTAGTTATTGCAGAAAGGTTTACAAAAGCAGAGAGGTCATGATGGAGTTATGTAGAACTTTGGTGAGATCACAGCTAGAGCACTATGTGCAGTTCTGGTCGCCATATTGTAGGAAGGATGTGATTGCACTGGAAGGCGTGGAGAGGACATTCACCAAGATGTTGCTTGGGATGGAACATTTAAGTTATAAAGAGAGGTTGGATAGGCTTGCATTGTTTTCTCTGGAGCAGAGAAGACTGAAGGGTGACCTGATTGAGGTGTTCAAGATTATGAGGGGCATGGCCAGGGTAGATAGGGAGTAATGTTCCCTTTAGTTGAAGGATAGGTTATGAGGGGACACAATTTAAAAGCGATTGGCGGGAGGTTTAGGGGGGATTTGGGAACAAATCTTTTTACCCAGAGGGTGGTGACAGTCTGGAGTGCACTGCCTGGGAGGCTGGTGGAGGTGGGATGCTTCACATCCTTTGAAAAATACTCGGATGAGTACTTGGCATGCCATAACATTCAAGACAGTGAGCCAAGTGCTGGGTAATGGGATAAGGGGGCAAGTCAGGGCCTTTCATGCGTCAGTGCAGACTTGATGGGCTGAAGGGCCTCTTCTGCACTAAAGCATTGTGTGATTCTGTTTAGATTTCATAAGTGCAATCAAAAGGGGCGAATTGATAGCACAATTTGTAGCTACATTGAAAAGATTGGCAGAGTTCGGGGATGTATTAAATGATACAATCTGGGATAGACCAATCTGACTGAACAGCAAGGTGATTCAAAAGTGGTTGTTAACTGATAGCAACCTTACTTCAAAGAAAGTGTTGGAAGTTGCTGTATCAATTAAGTCAGCAGGTACAATGCAGCAGTTGAGTTCAAACACAAGAATTCACAAGTTGTCAACCAAAACTCAAACACAAACACAGACTCGTACTTGCCATGGATGTGTGAAGACTGAGCACTCAGCAGCAAATTGTTGGCACAAAATAACATGTGTGGCAGCTGGAAGAAATTGAGTGCGCATGTTGCAAAAAGAAGCAAGCTTCAGTCAGAAGTAGCAGGATACAAGAGCAGAATAAAACAACTGGCAACCAGAACCAAAGAAAAATTATCTGTGCAGCACAGCAAAGAGAGAAGATTCGATTCACAATCAATTTGTTGTTAAATGTGCTAGCCATGGCTGATGCTACAAATAGATACCGATTCACTCCACTGCTGGAAGGACAGCCAGTAAAGGTGGAGGTAGATACTGGGGCAGCAGTCTCTCTGCTGTCAGATACTGCAACAAAGAAAAGCTCCTACCTATTCCTCTGAGACCCTCAAAAACTGTGTTGAAAACTTATACTGTACAAGTTGTTCTGTTGAAGGGTCGCAATGACACAGTACAAATTAAATGGACAGATGGCATATTTGTCCTTACACATAATCAGAGGAAATTATGTGGCACTAATGGGTAGAACTTGGTTGGAAAAGATCCAACTAAATTGGACTGAAATAAAACTATTGACTGAATCAGATCAGGCCTTACCAAAATCGTGGAAAAACATACGGTTATTTTCAGTGATAAACTGTGAAGTATGAAGGACATCTCAGTGAAGTTGAAGATCAAAGAGAATCAGGCCAAATGCTTACAAGCAAGGTTGCTACCTACGCAATCAGACCAGAAGTAGAGACAATTTGGAATGATTGGTGCAGTACAATTCTGGAACCTGTCAGTGTTAGTGAATGGGCTACACCAATCGTACCAATTATAAAAAAATGATGGATCCATACGGATTTATGGGACTTCAAAGTAAGTATTGGTCCTGTACTTTATGCGGAACAGTACTCTCTACCTCTGACTGATGTTTGCAGAGTTGGTTGGAAGCCAACAGTTTAGCAAGACAAGTCAATCAGATCTATAAGTAAACATAGATTAGGAGTCGCAACAGTTCCTGATGATTATGATACATAAAGGATTATTTTGAGACAGAAGATTGCCATTTGGCAACACTTCAGCTCCGACATTGTTCCAACCAGCAATGGACCCAAATTTTAAGCAAGTTAAGTGGAGTCTAGTGTTGCATGGATGACATTCTTGTTACTGGTAAAGACGAAGGAGAACATCTTCGTAACCTGGATGCCACACCACAAATATTCGAGGATTCTGGATTAGAAGTTCGAAAGGGCTAATGCAAACTTTTTAAATCTTGAATCGAATATCTGGGACATGTAATTGACACCAAGCGATTTCATAAATCTCCTGTGATGGTCAAAGCTATTACTAAGGGACCAGTAGCTCAGAATGTTAAACAACATTGCTACAGAACGTTTGCCTCCAATTTGAAGGATAACAGAATACAACATATTATTTGATTTGATTTATTATTGTCACATGTATTAGTATATAGTGAAAGCTATTGTTTCTTGTGTGCTCTACAGACAAAGCATGCTGATCATAGAGTAGGAAAGGACAGGGTGCAAAATGTAATAGTCAGAGCTGGGGTGAAGAGAAAGATCAACATTCAGAAGTCTGATGGCAGCAGGACTGAAGCTGTTCTTGAATTGGCTGGTATGTGGCCTCAGACTTTTGTATCTTTTTCTCAACAGAAGAATGTGGAAGAGAGAATGTCTGGGGTGCATGGGCTCCTTGATTATGCTGGCTGCCTTTCTAAGGCAGCGGGAAGTGTAGACAAAGTCAATGGATGGGAGGCTGGTTTGCGTGATAGATTGGGATTCATTCATGACCATTTGTAGTTTCTTGTAGCCTTGGATGGAGCAGGCACCATATCAAACTGTGATACAACCAGAAAGGATGCATTCTATTGTGCATCTGTAAAAGTTGGTGAGAATCGTAGCGGACATGCCAAATTTCCTTGATGGGTTTTCTTAACTATAACATCAGCATGGATGGACCAAAACAGGTTGTTGGTGATCTGGACACCAAGAAAATTGAAGCTCAGGTCTGGATCACACCATCCTGTTATGAATGGATTAGCAGGACATTTCATGCAAGTGATAAAGCGCAGGTTAAAGGCAGGGAATGTGTAAGCCAATTCAATACTGCTCACTCAACAACAGAAGTTTCTTGGTGTAGCTGATGATTAAACAATTGCGGACAGCATTCAACTTACTAAAACCACCCAAGACAAAAGAATTAGTCCAGAAAAAGCAACAGGATCAGATCATATGGCAGGAAGACAGAGTGAAATGCCATGTCTTCTGCCAGGGACAAGAAGTTCTGACAAGAAACGATACTATGGGAGAAAAGAGGATTCCTGCCACAATCTGAGCATTGTCCAAACCTGTGACTATATCATTTAGAGGGGGCAGGGGGATCAACTTTTGATGGAAAGAACTGATCCACCAGGAGCAAAACCTGCAGAAAATCCAAATCCAACTGTGCCAAGATGCAACCTGGATCTTTCCGGAAACCTGACACTGACAGAACGGAGTGAGGAAAACCGCACCTCGGTTGCAGATCTAGCACCGATTCAACCGCTAATCATGACGTCAACTCCGGTTAAAACAACCACTGACAATGTTCATATCGAGCCAATGAACAAGTGCTAAGAATCAGACATCTAAGGTTCTCTGGCAACCACTGGGGGAACAACGACTTCTAATTTGTCTGACTTACTGACTTGTTTTTTTGAGAGTTCACATGTTCTTGCTTAATGTGTTGGGGATATTTGATTTAAGGGGAAGAAGAAGATTTATAGTGATTCCTTGCCAGCAGCATTGAAACTGAATAGGGCACTTTAAGATAATGTACGCATGATGTTAGCATGGGAAATGGTATCGAGAAGACATCATCAACCATTTGCACCGAACACATCTCCATAATAAAGCTCCTCAGTTTGTTAAACCCCTGTGGCCTCCTATCCTCAACCCTGCAAACATCAACACACAACTGGTACCCTTGTTTCACTTTTGCTTTTCTATCAGGAAGGGACCAGTTGATTATAAAATGGTTATTTTCTTATGAATATTTCATTTTTTTTGTGAAGGAGAGATATTTGAATGCTGGAAGAATATTATCATTTTCATTCCGCACCCAATGTCATTATTTTGGGGTGGATATAACATGAGTCAAGAAAATGGAGCTTCACAAGTTAGGAATAAAATTGTTTTGGATCGGATATTTACAAAAATTCCCTTCTCAAAGGAAGCTGCTGACAAACTTGAGGACAGTAATTATTAACTTTCATCCCTCTTCATTCTTTAAAGTGTTGCTAACAGTTACATTTAGAAGTCAACCAACTAATTATCCATCTGACTGCTGAATACTGGCTATGAAACAATTGCTTGTACATATCAATAAAGACAAATTGATAGGATTTGGAAATGTAAGCACTTAGTATTCAGCATGCTTATAGACATAATTTTAACTCCTGCTATTTGTTTTACTTTCTCGCCTGCATCTCATTTTCCTTTCTGGAGAGGGGAGCCATCTCTCAAATATCACTTTTGATTGGTTGTAAATCAGCTCCCGAGATTGTTTTCACGTAATTGAATGGCATAATAAATCAGGACTTCTGTTGATCTAAAGGTTCAATGGGCGGGATTTTCCAGCCCTTGCTCGTCCCAAGTCCGGAAAATCCCACCTGAAGTCAGTGGACCTTTGCATGATCCGTGTCCCCCCCACTAACATTACCGTAGAAGGAGGGATGGGAAAATTCCGTCCAATGTATTATTGCATTCAATCATTTAATCATTGTATCTTACATTGAAAAAAGACTACTCTTTAGAGTGCAACTTGAGCCCTATGATTCTGATGTTTATCATTACATTATATACACTATCCTACTCCCAATTCCTATCCAGTAATACCTGCTGATTAGCCTGTAACTCTCTTTAACACTGAAAATTGGGCCGAAGTTCGTACATGGAGATGGTTACCTGCAGGCAGGGCTGCATGCCTTCTGATACATTTGTGCGTATTGCTCTGAGATAATGAAGTAAACACGGGAACATAGGAAAAGGATAGGTCACTCAGCTCCTCAAGCTTATTCTACCATTCAGCTAAATCATGGCTGCCCTCTACTCAAACTCCATTCACCTGCTTTGACTCCATATCCCTTAGTCACCTCAACAAGCTCAAGTTTATTGATCTCAGATTTAAAATCTTGAGTCGAGCGAGAATCCACTGCTTTGTGTGCATGAAAATTTAATCCTTCTGATACCAGTACGTGAAAATGTAATTCTTACCCTGTCTTCTGCATGACCTAGTTCTGATTTTAAGGTTATGGATCTTGGGCCTGGACTCAACCACCAGCAGAAAAGGTTTCTCTCGATTGACCCTCTCAGTTTCTATCGCGAGCCTAAAAAACAGGAATTAAATAACCCTTATGGGACTATGTTCCATGGAATACAAAACTGGGTAACGTAATCTAACCTTCTGAATCCTGCTAATGTTCTGTGGAGTGTGCTTCACATTACTTCTAAGGCAAATAATGCATGTTCTAATGTGCAGTGCCCTGTAGTGTACACGGTATTTCAAATGTGGTCTAATCCAGAGCATTGTGGAGCTGGAGCAAAACTGCCTCCTCTTTATCCCAGGCTTTGGGATGCAAAGTCTAATCTTTTAAGAACCTGACCAGTACATTTTAGTTATCTGTGTACACGGATCTTACTCTTTTTTGGCCCAAATTGGATGAACTCACACTTACCTGTGCTAAAATCCAACTGCCAAAGTTTTTCCCAATCTACCAATCTTTGCAAGTTTATCTCTTGACTACACAATTGACTGTACAGCCTATCTTCATGCCGTCAACAGACATTCAATATATAGCTCTTACTTAAATCTTTAATGAAGATATTTAATAGTTGGCACACCAACGTTTGCCGGACAACATTAATAGTTTCTTTCTAGTTTGAATACATATTCATAGCTGTAAAATTTCTGTTCTACTGCCAAATCAATCTCTGAACTACATCAATAATTTGCTTATGTGGAATCTTTTTGAATGTCTTCTGGAAGTCCACATGAGTCCTATCAATACATGTTCCCTTGTTTCCTAGTTTATTTACTTCCTCAAAACATTTGATTAGGTTCTGATGAAGTGTAATATTGGACATGAAACACTGGCCAGGATTTTATGGCTCCCTTGTCCATCGATGGGCGAAGCTGGTTTTTAAAGCTGGCAAAATCGTGCAAGAGCCGAGAAATCAGGATCACACACTATTTCTTATCCCTCACCAGAAATGGGCAAGAGTCAAAATAAATTATGCAAATATATTATAATGCTTATTAAAATGTGATTAGCGAGCCCAGCTTGCACATGTGCAGTGGCACCCTCTGCAGGCTGTCTGGGAAATTAAGTACAGCCATTGCCTGCAGCAGCTAGAAACGGTCTAGCTCATGTTTTCAATATCTAAGTCTGTAAGATTGGGAGAGAAAACTCACCGAAAAAACAGATCACGAACCCTCCCATTTTCACACTAGCTGGACACTTGGAAAAAATCTCATAAAATTCCACCCATTGACTCTGTTTCTCTCCCCACAAATGTTACCAGACCCATTCGTGGAAATGTTACCGCCCCACCTGCCATGGGAATTGAGCGGGCAAGGGGCGGACAATGGGAAAGTCTGTTGACCTCAGGTGGGTTTTGGGACAAGCAAGGCCATAGCATCCTGTATATTGAGTTTTTCCAGAATTTTCTGATTTCAGTTCAGATCTTTAGCATCCGCAGTATTTTGCTTCTATTTGGTTAGGCTGATTGGACATGACCTACCATTACAAACACATTTTGACTTACTTTAGTCTAATGCTCAATCATTTTGCCCATAATTATAGTTTCAAATAACTTCCCCACAACCAAAGAAAGAGTTGGACAAATGAAAGGCATAGCAGTTAATATAGCAGCAGATCTGAATAGCATGTGTGACTTTCACATTCTATTTATCTTATTCTATTGAACCTTAAATCTATGCACATATTAAACACAGAGAAATTGTCTTTTTCACAAAAGCAATCTCTTGTAAATAGTTTTTTCACTGTAGATTAGGAATTACATTCAATGAAAATATTTGGAGTTTAGATGAATGAAAGCAGATCTCATAGAAACTTACAAAATTCTAACAGGATTAGAATTTTCCTGTTAGAAAGAGTCGATTCAGAAAGAATGTTTCTAATGGTGGAGACATCCAGAACTAGGGGTCATGGTTTGAGGATAAAAGGTAAATCTTTTAGAACTGAGGTGAGGGGAAATTCCTTCACCCAGAGGTGAAGAATTCACTACCACAGAAAGTAGTTGAGGCCAAAACTTTGTGTGATTTCAAGAAGAAATTAGATGTAGCTTTTGGGGCTATAGGAATCAAATTATATGGGAGGAAAAGGGAGAGCAGAGTGTTGAATTCAATGATCAGCCATGATCAAAGTGAATGGCAAAGCAGCTTCAAAGAGCCAAATGGCCTACTGCTTTTATCTTCTGTTTCGATGAATGTAATATATAGACATAAATTTGGTTAACTAATTTATGTAAGTAAAGAATTACCTTACTACTATGCTTTTGATTCACTGTCCATAGGTATCTTAACCTGTAATTAATAATTTGTAGAAAAAAGGAAAATCATTTGTCTGGATTCAGAAAAAAAAGTCACTAAGGAAAGGATCACGGATGGTCAATTTTTAAAAAATCTGGCACAAACTATTCCAAAAAGCAGATGCAGTGGCCAAAAGATACCAAATATTATACTTACATGCTCCAGCACTTCAGCCTGGTATTGCTATTGAACCTGGATTGCCTTGATCTCTGTCATTCTGTCATCAATTCTCTGAAACCAATCCACAGTGGATCTGAATTGTTACAAGAATCACATCCATCAGAAATTGTGTGCCTGGCGTTGTTTGCAATGCAAACTCGCTGGAATTAAGCTTCATGATGGTTTTCTGTGCCACAGTAACAACCACAATATAGACATTGTGCAAATTCAACACGATACTGAAGTAAAATCAGATTGAAAGCAGAAACAGATCTGTATAATTGGATCAGTGCACATAAAGTAGTAAAGCCTAAAAGAGCATTAGCATTGCATCAATTTCACTTACTCAATCTGATGATGTTTCTACCCCAACTGGCATCAATCGCTAGTGTGCTACGAACTTAATAGGAATTAACTGCAAAATAATATGTCTTGTTTTCTCCTGAAAGAGTAACTATAATATAATAGACAGATTAACAGAACATACGTGCACCAGGTCCTACTGATGTACTTAATGCATTACATTATGACTACACTTAAGAGTCTGATGAAAAATGTGTAATAAACTGGGACTTGTCTTTTCATTAAGTTCGAGCTTGGGCACGGTGCCACTTTGGTTGCTGTGATTCCATGGATTTAGTTGGTTAAGTGTCCTTCTTTTAGGCTGAGGAGTTATTACTTTAACTTAACCCATTAACCTCTGAAATTTGAGTCGGCAGATAATTGAGTCAAAAATGACCAATCAAAAATACAGGAAGGGATGGAGCTCAGATGAACGACAGAAAACAAAAATAAGCCGGAACAAATGAAGCACGTGCCACTTTCATGCATAGCAGCGTAAATCAAATTTTAAGCGAGTGCGTCACCTTCTTAATGCCCTCCGTAAATTGGATAGCATTAAAAAAAAGCAGACTCAAAGCACAAAAATGGTTTACCTGGTATCAGAAACATTACCCATGCATGACCACATGTTCAAAGCACCCATGTAAGCATTTCCTCTACTCATTGTTGATATAAAAAAAACCAGAACATTGTTGGAAATATTCTAGGTCAGACAGTATCTATGGAGACGGAGACAAAGTTAACAAGTGGAACGTTCAAGACTTAGCCTGCCAAAAAGCTAGCAACGGCAGTAGGTTAGGAATCTCACTGCTGCTGGAGCAAGTTTTACCACAGCTACTGAACTTAGCCCTGGCTGAGGACTGGGTGCAGCAAAGAACAGTTGTAGCCTGATGGGTGTTCTCAAAGACTCCAACAAAAGTGAAGGCAACAGCAAAACCTGATTAGTAAAAAGGGTTAACTGTATCAGACTAAGGACTGAGAGCAGCGGAGAACAGGGTGTGCAACAATGGAGCAAACCCAGGAATTGACTGGACAGTGGCTGTTGCTATGCCCCGAATAGACAGTGATTCAATATAGATCCGTGTGTGTCATTTTCCCGAGAACATCACGACCTTCCGACAGAGGCACGATTCTCAGTGTTTGTGACCCAAAGGACTTTGATTGATCAGTGCTGGTCCATGGAGTAGCGGCCAGAGCATGATCAGCGCCAACAGGATCTCTGTAAGGAGACGAGACAGCGACAGCAGAAACGCAGGATAACCCTCCCGCCCAGGCCCTGCTCCCCCGGCATTGTCCCGGCACACTGGAAGTTCTTGATGTCCACTACCAGAGTGTCTGGTGGGCACTGCCAGACTGGCACTCTCTGGCCATGCCCTTGATCACCTAGGGGCTTCGATGGCCTCGGAACCCCCCTTCCCTGTCACCAGCTAGCCAGGTCTGCGCAAGTAGACCAGTAGTGATTCGCACCAGCGTGACAGCTTGCTGGAGAGATAAGAAGCATCTGGGGCAGGGGTTGGGGGGGGAGTATGTGCGCCGACTTCCCTACAGATCTTGAAATTCAGTCAAATTCACGCTAAAGAACTTTGCATCCTTTCTGGGCATGGAGCAGCTTGTGCCATTAAGAAGGGGCCGGGAAGATAGCAAATGGTTTTGTGCCAGGAGTATCCCCCATTATTTTCCCAGCTCTCCACACTGATCGCCCGGCACGGTGAGGTGGTAAAATCGCATCCTTAATCTTTCCCACCTTACACCCAATTACAGACCCTCCCCCTTGTTTTTTTTCTCTCTTCTCCCCTTCTATATTTACCTAGAACTTGTTACATCCCTAACTTTTACAATTCTGATGTAAGGCTTTCGAGCTAAAGCACTGACTCTCGGTAGAATCTTCCTACTGCGGGGTGTGAAATTCTCATCCAAACTCAACAGACCTTTGGCCGGTCCATCAGGTTTTAGTGTGCCACCCATGACCATTCTTGCTGTGGGCTGGGCCGGACTATCTGTTCCTCTCTCCACGGATGCTGCCTGACCTGCTGAGTACTTTTTTTAAGTAGCATTTTCTGTTTTTATTTTAGATTGCCAGCGTGTGCCTCAAATGGCTTTGCCCTATCTGCAATCGTCTTTTATAATAGGTTTATTAATGGGCAGCCAGACCCAAATCTGTGCAGTTTGCAGCTGATTGTAATATTTAATAATAGTATTAGAGACATTTCCTCTCAAAGATGTCGCCATTCTGAAGAGGCAATAAACAAAGGTGACCAGGGAGTTTATTGAAATGGTGATTTGGAAAACTGTCCACTTCTCCTCGAGGGTGTAATTTAGATTCAGCCCAGTTTGATGGAATTAAGCTTCCTCAATGAAAACTGTTCAGAGGTCCTAAATCATTTTGGTCGGTCTCAAACCAGTTCCCAGTGTAAGAAGGTTTATAGTCCCAACCTACCCATAATTTAGCACAAATTAGGCAATGTCACTTGGAGACACTGTGATTCATGACATAGGCATTGGAAATACCCTAGTGCAGTAAAAGACCTTCTTCTGTAACCTGAGTAATGAATATTAATGGTGGGACCACCAACTAAATCTCACCCATGTTTTGTCTGTCATAAGAGTAATTTTCCTGTTTCGTTTTTCAACACTGTTATTCTAATGTTTATAAGAGAAAGCAAAAGATATTTAACAGTTACAAGATTAATTATTTAACACTATGATGGAAAATAATGCAAAATGCAATACTTTGCCCGCTATGTTGATCATTCTTTCACCTCTGAGTACCAATACATTAAAATAACCCTTTATTAATTTTAAGTATTGTTTATATTGTGCTTTGATGGAGAGGAAACTCAAAGTTTTAGCAAAAAGGCTAATGAATAGTTAGTCAATTCCTGATAGCTTGCCTTTCACGGGAATGGGAGCAAGGGCTTAAGATTCAGTGAATCTCTTCAAGTCACAGGACTCACCAGGGTGATAAAGTTGGAGAGCATGGCCAGACAGTGCCCTGGCAATGCCCCTTTTCGATTTCATTTGATTTATTATTGTCACATGTTTAGTATACAGTGAAAAGTATTGTTTCTTGCATGCTATACAGACAAAGCATACCACACATAGAAAAGGAAAGGAGAGGGTGCAAAATGTAGCATTACAGTCATAGCCAGGGTGTAGAGAAAGATCAACTTAATATGAGGTAGGTCCATTCTGATGGCAGGAGGGAGGTAATTGTTGTTGAGCCAGTTGGTACGTGTCATCAAACTTTTGTGCCTTTTTCCTGATGGAAGAAGATGGAAGAGAGCATGTCCGGGGTTCCTGGGGTCCTGGATTATGATGACTGTTTTTCTGAGGCAGCAGGATGTGTAGACAGAGTCAGTGGATGGGAGGCTGGTTTACATGATGGACTGGGCTTCGTTCATAACCTTTTATAGTTTCTTGCTGTCTTGGGCAGAGCAGAAGCCATACCTAGCTGTGATACAGCCAGAAAGAATGTTTTCTATGGTGCATCTGTCAAAGTTGGTGAGAGTCGTAGCAGACATGCCAAACTTCCTTAGCCTTGTGAGAAAATAGAAAGCACCATGCCAATCTGGTAGTGCCAATTTGGTAGTGTCAACCTGTGCCACTGGCCAGTGCCAGAGGTTGACCCCAGTGAGATCCTCACGGAGGATTCATTTATTTGTGGTGATGGGGGTGGTCAGGAGAAGGAGATAGAAAAGCTGGCCATTTTGTTGGGGAGGGGGCAGTGCCGGTGATAGCCATGTGGGTGTGGTTGGTGGTAGGGTGTCCGATGTTTGGGGAGAAGGAGCCCTGACTGCTGGAGAGGAGGAAGAAATCCAATGATTGGTGGGAAGGGAGGGTTGCCAATACTGACTGCTGGAGAAGGGAAGGGGTGTGTGGGGGGAAGAAGTAGGTGGGTGGGGGAGTGAATACCAGCTCTGATTGGGGGAGGGGCTGTGAATGACAGCTCCAATCTGGAAGGGTGAATTCCAGCTCCAATCACAGGGGCAGGGTGAGAGGGGTGCATGCGACCCTTGGGGAAGTCATTGTATGGTCTGATTGGGGTGGCCTTTAAGGATGACACCCTGATTTTAGTGCAGCCAGTCTTTGCTGACGTGTTGAAGACCTCACCCTACCCTTGTCCACTGATGGCGTGAAACACACCTCCTGTTTTTGTGGCAGAGTAATGTAAGATCTGGAGAGAAAACTGGTCTGTTTCTCTGGAGAGAAAACCAGTGTGTTTCTCTGGAGCGAGCCATGCCATATTTCTGGCCAGAACGAACACTGTCATTTTTTGGTAAGATTTTGCCCATTGTAGTCACAGAATAACGCCAATAAGAAAATTAGTTGACGGTGCAACATATATGAGAGGGAATTGTAAAAGCTTCATATATATACCAGGCTATATTTGTTTCAAAACTAATTGTAATGGTACTATTGAACAGGTCAAATTCAATAAATCAACTCAACACCACCAAAATTAAAATAGACCTCTTAGAGAGATCAGGTTCAGTTTGATTTTCAAGTGCTTAAAATGAATCAGCAAGTGATCTTTCCCTCTGCATCTTGACCACACAATGTGAGTTGAGGTGGAATGAAGAGATTGCTTCAACAACACAATATATTTGAAAATATATTTGAAAATATATTGTGATGATAAAATAATAAAATACCGATACGACAATGCAGAGGCATCGTGTTAGTCTTTCAAGAAGCCTATTGAATGAAATTACAGCAAGTTAAGAAAAAGAGCTTAGATAGCTCTAGATAGCTCTCCAGGATAGAACATAGAACATAGAAAAACTACAGCACAAACAGGCCCTTCAGCCCACAAGTTGCGCCAATCATATCCCTACCTACTAGGCTTACCTATAACCTTCAATCCTATTAACTCCCATGTACTCATCCAGAAGTCTCTTAAAAGACCCTATCGAATTTGCCTCCAGCACCACCAACGGCAGCTGATTCCACTCACCCACCACCCTCTGAGTGAAAAACTTACCCCTGATATCTCCTCTGTACCTAGCCCCCAGCACCTTAAACCTGTGTCCTCTCGTAGCAACCATTTCAGCCCTGGGAAAAAGCCTCTGAGAATCCACCCGATCTATACCTCTCAACATCTTATACACCTCTGTCAGGTCACCTCTCATCCTTCGTCTCTCCAAGGAGAAAAGACTGAGCTCCCTCAACCTATCCTCATAAGGCATGCCACCCAATCCAGGCAACATCCTTGTAAATCTCCTCTGCACCCTTTCAATAGCTTCCACGTCCCTCCTGTAATGAGGATGTCTGATCCATCAGCTGTTCAATCTAACCCTGAGAGCAGTCAAGATATGTCAATTGGAAAGGTTTAAGGTTCAATCACTAAACTATATTTAGTAAATTGATCTCAGCCAGGGTAACCATTGGGATGCTACTGTTACCCCCAATGTCCTTGGGTAAAATAAGTCAGAATTCCTATTTCTAATTACTATTCAGAAGCCTTGGTGTGTGTGTCTGTGTGCACACAAATCAGTTAAAAACAGGTTATGGGTCATTTATGTTACCGCAACAATTGAATAAGCTAACACTGCACACTCTGAAATTACACAGACTCATCAAAGTTAACTGGCAAGTATAAACTTGCAACCTAGATGGGGAAATAAAAACTCAAACGAAAGCATTTAAAAATAAAACGTTACTTCAGATACGGATTATATTTTAGCATTCAGAGGACTGTTATGTTTGTGGTCTGGTACAAACGTACAAGTTTATTAGGAGTTCCTTCTCTGCCTTACATGATGTTACCAGTCTCTTTCTTCTGTTTTCTTACACATTCATTATTATACATATTCCAGAGAACGCCCACTTATATTCATTGGTTACCAAGATTGGTGGAATGGCAAATTGCGCGGAGGGTGTGGAGAGTCTGCAGAAGGATCTAGATAGGCTGGGTGAATGGGCCAGGAACTGGCAAATGGAATTTAATGTTGGCAAGTGGAAGGTGTCCACTTTGGTAGGAATAATGGTAGGAAGGACTATTACTTACGTGGCAAAAAACTGCAGCAGGCGACGGTGCAGAGGGACCTCGAGGTCCTTGTGCATGAGTCGCAAAAACCCAGCCTGCAGGTGCAGCAGGTGGTCAGGAAGGCGAATGGGATGCTGGCCTTCATAGCGAGGGGGATTGAATATAAAAGTAGGGAGGTCTTGCTGCAGCTGTATAGGGCATTGGTGAGGCCGCAGCTGGAGTACTGTGTGCAGTTTTGGTCGCTGCACTTACGCAAGGATATTTTGGCCTTGGAGGGAGTGCAGAGGAGGTTTACTAGGCTGATTCCGGAGTTGAGGGGGCTGAACTATGAGGAGAGGCTGAATAAACTAGGCTTGTACTCGTTAGAGTTTAGAAGAATGAGGGGAGATCTCATTGAGACGTATAAGATGATGAATGGGATGGATAGGATAGAGGTGGAGAGGCTCTTCCTGCTCAGAAAGGACAGTAGGACTCGGGGGCACAGCCTCAAGATAAAGGGGGGGCGGTTTAGAACAGAGTTGAGGAGGAACTTCTTCACTCAAAGGGTGGTGAATCTCTGGAATTCTCTGCCCGTTGAAGTGGTGGAGGCTGCCTCGCTAAATATTTTTAAGACGCGGGTTGATGGGTTTTTGATAAGAGAGGGGATTAAGGGTTATGGGGAGAGGGTGGGAATGTGGAACTGAGCCACGACAGATCAGCCATGATCTTATTGAATGGCAGGGCAGGCTCGAAGGGCTAGATGGCCTACTCCTGCTCCTATTTCTTATGTTCTTATGTTAGTCAAACACATTTGCAGAGGTGCCTGACACTAATTGGTCCTGACCTCTGAGTATGCACTGTCCATGAGCTAGTGGTCTCTGCCAAGGTTAGCTGACTGCGAGTTGTGAATGTACACAATACATCTCATCATGTGATGCCTCAATGAAAATAAATCTGGAGCATCAGCATGATCCATCCCATGAGAAAATGTTAGTATAATACATTATGGAAAATGCTATAAAAATTATAAAAAAAGGTTGGATTCCCACAGGACTTAGGAGCAGGACTGATCACCCATCCCTGCATGGACACTGGCACTGCCCAAGGGGCTCCTCTCGTCTTCTTAACCTCCTGGGGGCCTCAGTGGCCTCTGGTTTTATCAGTGAAGCCATTACAACAGGGATTGGCACCTTCACTGGTGAGGCTGTGAAGGCAAGTGAGTCCAGATGATTGTGTCCCGAGCTCACTTATAATATTTAAATTTTACACAAAATAGAATTTGAATATTACAATCAGCCTTAGGCTCTTTTTGGGCATGAGGCTGATCTCTCTAAACATCTGAGGCCAGTAAGATTGTAAAAGGTGAGAAATCGGGCACGAACCTGATTTTTCCGCTCTCTCACAATCTTACTGGCTTGCCTCATTCATCAAATGGTGGGGTGAGATAGTAAGATTGCATCCCCCCCCAAATGTTGTTAGTTTTAACTGAACATATTGGAAGAAGCAGCTTAACAGCTAGAGGGAGACTAGCTCTCAGCTCTGCCAAAAACAGATGCAGAACAACTTAGTAATGGGCAAAAAACCAAGTACCAGAGAAACTAAGAGTTAGTTCTATAAACTAAAGGTTACAAAGAGAAGTTCTAAGAAGTTTTAAGTGAAAGGAACAATAGAACTGGATTGGGACAGACTGTTCATTAAGTTAAAGTCAGAGCTGTATACGGCAGATCTGATAAATTTGGTGGGTGAGAAACCAGAGATATCTAAAACACTCCCTAGTTTGGTGATATCTTGCTACAACCTGTGAAATAAAAGGTGAAGCAATTGTGAAGCTATTGGTGGCTGGATCCCTGACAGATTGCATGAAAGTCTGAAATCTCTTTGTTATTCAAAACAAAGAATACTGAAAGAAGAGCTGGAAATCCTGGAGGTGGATCCTTGCTGAAAGCAGTTGAAGGAAATCATTGTTGGTAAGAAGATTCTAAAGTGCATCTTTCAAGAATGAATCTGGATGCCCTCGTGTGACAATTATCTGGGGGGATTTGAAGAGAAGTCCACAGAAGTCCAATTGGGGGGACACCTATCACTTGATTTAATAGTGAGATGTTGTCTGAACACAGATAACTTGTTTGGTATCAGGGATTGCATGTTTACTGAGAACTTCATAGCATAATATATATTTGTGACATGTATTATTCATGATAAGTGGGACTGAAGGAGTATTGTAATACTGTCAAACTTTTATGTTGATCTTTTTTCTGTTGTTAAAAGCTAATTGGCAGTTTTCTTAAAACAAAGCAGCAAAAGTTACTGTCAAGATGTTTGAATACAGATTTAAGATTTGAATAAAATGAAAATTAAATAAGCTTGGATAAAATAAAGTTTGAAAAATGGGATTCTCTGGCCTCCCTAGAGCGTCTTTTGCATGGCTGGAAGTGACGCACTGTTGGCTGAAGGCAGGACCTTTTGGTCCCACCTCAGTCAATGTGGTTTTCCTTTGACTCCACCTCACAGCGCCAGGAAACCCAAGGAGGGGCTGAGTCATCGGTGAGACCAGAAGCTTCTGCTCACGTAAACAGCCGGAAAGTTCCGACCACGCTGTCAGTTGCAATGAATCAATCTGTGACTTTATCATTTTTGTACTAAGCAGACATCCCAAATTAAGCTGTGAAATGTAAGCTGAAGTCTAGTATTAGGGAATAAATTAAAACAGAATTGAGTTAAGATTTACTGTTGCACCAAAATGTTGTTTATTTGTCAACCTTTGTTGTTAAAATTCTTGTCAGAAATGCAACAAATAAAAATGCCTTTTTGTTTGGACAGTTTGCAGAAGCTATCAAAACGATTTTTTTTCTTTTCCACAAATCAGTGCATTCTTTAGTTAATAAGTATTGTATGTTATAGAAAAAAAAATCACTGTCCAAAGTGGGATTCAAAATCATGATTCTCAGTTTAAGGACGCCATCAGCTAGCCGGAAATTTCCATCACAAAACCTTTCTAGCTTTCTTCGGAAGATAGTTACTTAAAGCCGCAATGAATTTCCATTTTGTATATCTGTGATGGATTGCAAATTTGGCAACTTATTCCTGATAATAAAACAGGGATTTGATACTCTGCAGCTAAGTGTGTATGCCTCTAATGCTTCAGGCTCTGAATGGAAAGGCACCAGGGTCAGATGAGCATGCACCAGCAGGGTGATCTGAGGGCATGTGCGCACCCATTCCTGATGCCTATTGGGTTGACGGCAGGAGTTAAATATTGTTAATTAATATGCTCCACTTTTCAGTTTAACTCATGTTGGCTTCTTATTCTCACTCACACTTTGTCTCTCCCCTGCCCGCGGCACTGTGGCTTAGTGGTTATCACTGCTGCCTCACAGTGCCAGGGTCCCGGGTTCAGTCTCGGCCTCCAGTGCCTGTCTGTGTGGAACTTGCATGTTCTCCCCATGTCTATTTAGGCTGCCCTGATTTTCTTTCATAGTCCAAAGATGTGTGTGTTAGATTGATTGGCCATGCTAAATTGTCCCTTAGTGTCAGGGGGATTAGCATGCTAACTGTGTGGAGTTATGGGGATAGGGCCTGGATGGGATTGTTGTCAGTGCATGGTCGTTGGGCTTAATGGCCTCCTCCTGCACTGTAGGGGTTCTACGATTCTTTGGGGAATAGTGGGGAATTATCACTAGGCCGATGGGCAATCTGTTCGAACCACATCACAAGCATTCTGTAAGTTTCACTCATGATCCCCCTTTAAAGGAAAAACAATCCATATTTATACAACACATGAGGGCAGCACGATGGCACAGTTGTTAACGCTGCTGCCTCACAGCACCTGGGGCTTGGGTCACTGTATGTGTGGAGTTTGCACATTTTCCCTGTAAGCAGGGTAAATGCATGGCGTTATGGGGTTAGGACCTGGGTGGGATTGTGGTCGGTGCAGACTCGATGGGCTGAATGGCCTCCTTCTGCACTGTAGGGATTCTATGATCCATAATGCACCAAATGCCTACTGTCAATGGTTTTATTTGGTTACAGCTTGTGCTATGATATTCTTCTTTGTCACATATGATTCGTTGACAAGTTTTGTTCCAATGCTAAACTTCCATTATTATGGAGAAAAGCATATTCTCCCTTATGAACCATACTTTTTGACAAGCTATGTGTACTTCAGCTAGGTTTCCTTTTATCATTTCAGCTGTCTGGTGGCTACTGCAGTCGGCTAATTAGGAAAGCATGATTCCAATGAAATGTCACAATTTAGTTTTAGATAATGCAAATCACTAACTGACAATTTTTAACACGCAGTATGGCATTCAGCTACCTGTGGATGAGAATGTCGTCCCAAGAGACTGAACCGCGTTGTGAACTTGCTGTGATCTGCTAAATTGGGATGTCGTGTATAAAGATCTAAAGTAAAATAGACAACAGAGCCTTCGCTTATTATAACCTCAGTGAGTGCTGTTTACTTCTAGTCAAAGAATAGCTCATTTGGGATTAGAAAGCCTTTCTGAGTTAATGGTGGCTGTCTGGATTTGATGACTAACTCATCATCAGGAAAATATAAGGTTTCTGATTAACAAGTAAGACCATTCGCTTGGACAAGCCTACATGCTTGTAATCAAACTACAGAGCACAAGGGAAATCATTCCTTCTGGTTGGGGTTTTCAGACAGCCTTGCTTACTTTTGATTGAAAGTTCACTCACTATGGAATTTGTCATTTCCCCATTTAGACCACTAATTTAGTGGTTCCTTTTGTTTTGAAATCGAGAAGGGGAAACTCGGGAGAATTTGTGCAAAATCCCTCTTGTCAAAGTGTATATTTCAACGAGGTTGGATTGAACTGCTCCTTGGTTCCTAAGATTATTTAAATTGAATCAAGCTTGAAAGAGAAATTTCTTCTTGGCTGAAGGCCCAGTCAATATGTTGTCAAAGCCCGGACCCAAACCTGGAGCAGGAATAGCATGGGAGGCCCAAGGTGAGCACCCAAGTGAACTTGATGTTGTCAGTGTGAGAGCTGGAGACAGGTGGGTGTGGAGTTGGGGGTGATGGGGTGTGGGGGGTGGGGAGGGGTTTAAGGCTTGAGTTGCTTTGAATAAGATCGATGGTTGGCACAGGGCCACCTGAGACCTACTTAGAGCTGCTCTGAAATGGAGGTTATATTCTCTGTTTTCAAATTTTTTTGCTGTACTGCTGCATGGAAATAAATCTCAGAAATGGGTCACATACGGCTGCCCCCAGGATTTTAGTGACTGCTAAACATCTTTTTCCAAAGATAGGGGAGTCTAAAACTTCAAGGCATTGGTTTAAGGTGAGAGGGGAGAGGTACAAAAGGGTCCAGAGGGGCATTTTTTCCACACAGAGGGTTTGGAATGAGCTGCCAGAGGCAGTAGGATACAATTTTGTCTTTTAGACAGTTACATGAATAAGCTGGGTATAGAGGGATATGGGCCAAATGTGGGCAATTGGGATTAGCTTAGTGGTTAAAAAAAGGAGGCAGCGTGAACAAGTTGGGCCTCAGGGCCTGTTTCCATGTTGTAAATCTCTATAACTCGATGTCCTGAAGGTGCTGTTTGAGGATGTTTGGAACGAAGGGACGTACTGTTTCCCAGTAGGATCATAGAATCACAGAATCTTTACAGTGCTGAAGGAGGTCATTCAGCCCATCAAGTCTGCACTGACTCTCTGACATCTTACCAGGCTCTATCCCCACGAGCCCACAGAATTATAGAATCTCTACAGTGCAGAAGGAGGCCATTTGACCCATTGAGTCTGCACTGACCACAATCCGATATCCCTGCAGCCCCACATATTCAGCCTGCTAGTCCCCCTGACACTAAATGACAATTTATTTTGGCCAATCAATCTGACCCACATATCGTTGTACTGTGGGAGGAAACTGGAGCATCCGGAGGAAACCCATGCAGACATGAGGAGAACGTGCAAACTCCACACAGACAACGACCCAAGCCAGGAATCGAATCCAGGTCCCTGATGCAATCAGGCAGCGGCGCTAGTCATTGTGCCACCCACATACTTATCCCGCTAACCCCCCTAATCTACACATCTAGAGACACTAACGGGCAATTTAATATGGCCAATCCACTTAACCTGCACATTTTTGGTCTGTGGGAGGAAACCAGAGGAAACCCACTCAGAAACAGGGAAAACATACAAATTCCACATGGACAGTCGCCCAAGGTTGGAATCGAACCTGGGTCCCTGGAGTTGTGAGGCAGCAATGCTAACCACTGTGCCACCGTGCCACCCTGAGAAAAGTGCTGAGAAGAAGATATCCATGACTGCCCAGTGGGCTTGAATCATAAGAACAGGGATAGGCAATTCATGAGCCTGTTAATGGATAACGGCTGATCTGTACCTAGACTCCATTTGCCACCTTCCATCCATAATTGCTCAACATCCTTACCTTTAAAAAACTCCCAATCTCCGTCTTGACATGTTAACTTCTCCCTGAATCCATGGCCCTTTAGATTATCACTGCTTTTTGTGTGTCATTGCTAAATGGCATGGCTGTTGTTTTACGATTCTACTACAATATTTGGATTCTCTCTCCAGAGGCAATCGTTTTCCCTATATCGAGCTTATTAAAACATCGTTGAACACCTCAATTAGTGACTTTTAAGGGTGGTAATGACTTTTAAGGATTGTCTTGACAAATACATGAATAGGATGGGAATAGAGGGATATGGACCCTGGAAAGGTAGGGCGCTTTATTTCAGTCGGGCAGCATGGTTGGTGCAGGCCTGGAGGGCCGAAGGGCCTGCTCCTGTGCTGTAATTTTCTTTGTTCTTTGTGGATTATCACTCTACTTTCTATTTTTGACAAATTGCAACCAATGTTTATGCATCTTGTTCTTGTAATTTAACCCCTTGATGCCCTGGCATTGTTCTGCTGAACCTATCCTATACCTCCAGGTAGGCTAATATATCCTTCCTGATTCTTGGTTCTGAGAAGCAAGTATATTGGGTAGATAAGGTCTGATTAAAACATATGACAATTGAAGCATTATTTCATCCTCTTTGTGTCACATCTCTCTTGAAATAAAGACCAACAGTACATTACCCTTTTAAATTATTTTGGTATCTAACTTTTACTTATTCATGTACCTGGATATCTGAATCATTTTGCTTATAGTCTTTTTCCTCTCTCTCTCGACTCAAGGTCAGACTTTCATCTGTTTCTACGACTAATTATTCCTCGAACAGATTGCTAGTTTGTCGCCAGGGGCTTATAGCTTGAGGGGCACTACGTCACATCACACACACCACAGCACCCAGCAAAAGCTCACACAGACCATGGTGAGAACATGCAAACTCCTCATAGACAGACCATCCAGGCTGGAAAAGAACCTGGATCCTTGGTGCTGTGAAGCAGCAGTGCCAACAACTGCCCCACCGTGCTGTCCAGTCCGAGAGTGGAGTAAGTATTGTCTTTATTTTGGATTCAACAGCTCCCTACATTGAATTCCATCTGTCCGTGTGCCTTTGTTACTGTAATAAGCCCTCGGAGACGGAAACCCCTTCACCAAAATTCCCTTATTTACAAGATCCAACAACACCAAACAGAGTGTTCTCAGTGTGGAGTCTACACCTGGTGTGCCAGAGGAACTGACACACCTATTTAAGTACAGAGCCTGATTGGACCATCAACTTGGCCCTTAATCAGAGAGTTCATATTCAAGCAGACCAGCTTCAATTGATTGATCAAATCATCACAGTTACGTACTCAACAACTTACTGTGGCACTTCGTGCCATTAGCAAAACCGAAAAATCAACTTTCTATTTCATTGTACAAGTCATTTGTATATGTGGTGGGAAGCTGTGGCTGCTGTACATCATCCTGGGGAATATTAGTTGTCACATCTCACAAATTGGAGTAAATTTGCTTGATTCACTCTGTTTGAGTCAGGAAGTTTCCCAGTATGGCACATCTGTTTCAGGAAAAGTGCCTTAGATGTCACTTCCGGTGGGGGTAGATGTGTGGTGGAGCCAGGCCTGTTGACCCCAGATACAAGTTTTAAGTGGCCACAGCAGCTGTTGAGTGCCAAGACTACTTGTTTAAAAGGTCTCTGGGATTTTATTTTATTAAATATTTGGCCCTCTAGCCCTCACCCCACACATCATCTCCATCACAATGACCCCTCAAACTCTCCATGCCTATTCTCTCATTAGATTGTCTGTACGGAAGTGCTAAACCCTTCAATAACAATGGCATGTGAAAAAGTATTTTAAAAAATAGCCATTCATAGTTTCCTTTTAAAAAAAGCTGTTACTGCAACCCCATAAAAGTATCAATCAATCAGACCTGTAAAGTGTCAATAATAGAATCTACAAACACTTGACACCTTTTTATCTGTAGCAAATAAATGTTGAGCTAGTGACAAAATGGATCACAGAGAAAAAAGTTTGGAAATCTATCAATCAAGCAATATTTTTCCTTCCATGCATCTGTTTCAACATTTAATAGAAGTCTGGGCTCTCAGCCAAGCATGCTTAACGAGGTTATGAATGGCTGCTATTAAAACATTTCAACAAATGCCATTGTCACTACAAGGCTCATTGCTTCTGTATAGACCTACAAGTTGGCACAGGGGACATTGGTAAGACCTTTCAAAGTTATCTTTCAAACTTTTTCGACATGCAGACTATAGTTCATGGTTCACCTCTGAGTGGGTGCAAACCCCAGACCCTTGAGAAGCTGGTCCAACTTAAAGTGATGCCTACCTTCCCATAATGGAGCTGGCCAGATTGGGAATGTGAGCCGGCAACCTTCTCCCATGCCAGCAAAAATGTGGGGTTCAGGAATGGTGGTGTTTGTTGCTCTCTGTACTATTCTCGAAGCTGACACAGAGAAAAGATTATGTTTACCATGGATCTGCCTGTCTGAAGCCACCTTGCATCTCCAGGTATATTCTGTTGCCTTCTCAAGGGAGCCTTGTTAGAATGACTCTGACAAAGGCCTTTGTAGTGACACTGAGGAGTGAGAGATTCAGGTTGTTGTTGCAATCTTCTTGATCACTTTTGTCCTGTGTAATGTGATGATGGTATTTGTGTGACATGTACCTAATGAGTCAGCAGAGGAGGATGAGGAGGGCATGGAGATGAGGATCAGGCTGGCTTTTCAACACTTGAGTGTCTGAGCTGGTATTCTATCCTTGCTGCTGAGGAGTCAAGCTCAGATAATGAGGGCTCTGAAACATGACAGGTAGCTACAGAAGATCATCAAGTACAGGCAGAGAGATAGCCATCCGTTTATTGGGTGTACTTTGTGGGTATATTGTGGGTATACAGGGCATAACTTCAACGTTTGCGGGCAAAACACTGAAAAGTAGCAAACTGTGAGCATGGTAGTAGCAGACTTCAGGAGAACGGAGAAAGGCTAGTGAAATGGGCAGACACAAGGCAGATGCAATTTATCACAGAAAACTATTAAGTTATGCATTATGGTCAGAAGAATAAGGCATGGTGATACAAATAAAATAATACAATTTTAAAAGGGATGCAGGACAGTGAGAGTTGTACGTACACAAATCTTTCAACATGATAAATCCGTTTTGATGTTGAAGAAACATACAGAATCCCTGACTTTATAAATAGAGGGTGGGATTACCTGGACATGCCCACCACCGGGATCATTATGCTGTGACGGGGCTGGAAAATCCCAGCCTGAGGCTTAAGAGTACCAAAGCAAGGAAATTAAACTAAAGCTTTATAAATTACTGGTGAGGTTCCAGCTTGATGTCTTCAGTACCAGGCATCACACTTTAGAAGAATATCAGAACCCTGTAGGTTGTGTGGAGGGAAATTGCTGAATCAGTACCAAGGTTGCAGGATTTCTATTACACGAGCAGATGAGAAGTTCAGAGATTTTCTCTTTGCAGCTGAGGAGGTTAAGGGGAGATTTATTTGAGATGTTAAAAGCAAGGGATAGCTTTGATAGTCTGACTATGAAGAAATTGTTTCCAGTGCCAGAGGGACAGGTAAGCAGAGGGCACAAATTTGAATCCAATGAAATGGAACCATTTAATAAACTGTTATTGCTACAATGTGAGTACTTAGGGTCTGGAAGGCACTGCTTGAAAAGATGTGGAAACAAATTCAATAGACATTTTTTTCAAAAGCAAATTGGAAAATTACATTAAAAGTATTTACAATGCCATAGGGAACGAGTGGGGGAATAGGATGAATACAATAGTTTATCCAAAAGCCTGCACCATCACGAACGTCTGAATGGCCTCCTTCTGTGGTATGGTTCTATGGTTCTAACTAGGAACTGCCTATATCTTTATTGAAGTAACCGAATGGGTGATGGAATAGAACGGGGAATACTTAGCACCAGGCAAGATCTGAGTGGAATATTTTTTTAGTGGTAGTTGAATGAAATCTAAAAAAGGGAAAGATTGAAGCTGTCATTTTTGTTTAATCTTTATGGCATCTTGCACTGCAGGTTTGTGACACTTTTGCGCCTCTTGGTTCTCGTTTTCAGGGAGAAAAAAAGGTTAAAACCATAAAATATTAATCATTTTCCTCGTCAGTCTAACGTAAAGCTAAAGCTTCTTTTTTTTGCCAGATAAGCTGATTTGCTTCAAGATCAATTTTTATTATGCTTGAAACTTCATTAGGTCATTCAACCTAATTTGCTTTGAAATTATATATTCTTGTGGTGGCGGGTTCCATTGCCTTCTGCTTTCCCCTTTGTAATTTCCATTTGCAAGTCAGCTGCCATTTTCTTTGATGGTGGTCAGATGTCCAGTTTAGACCAAACTAATACTTCTGCGTCAGTTTGAAAGTTAAACAGGCTTTACCTCTTTATCGTCATCAATCCCATCCTCTCGGTACTGCCGCAGGGGTAAACAATATTTAGCCCATAGCGTTTGTCACTGTATAACACAAAATAAAGGATAGAATATGCATTTGTTACTGTCCACCATTTTTAATTCAAGCTGGCAGCTCTGAGCTGTATAAATTATTTATCATTTGTTATTGGTCTATACTCCCAACGGCAAATATATTTTGCCAGTAAGATTTTGTTTAAAGCAGTGTAGGTCTTCACTTGGAATGTGCATAATTCTGAATTGGTTTCAACACTGTTTAGTCTAACATCAAATGGTCATGCGGCAGCAATGCCACCGGCAACAAAAGCCAGCGGAAAGAAAGCACACAATGTATATTTAAGCTGAGGCAAATGCCATAGGGAAGCATCATCGCAAAGGGAAGCCACCACCTTGAAATCAATTCAATCACAATTGAATTCCTCATGGCCCAATCATTCACGGTAACATCAAGGAAGATGGTTGATATGTAGAAACAGCCAAGAACAGTCATGAAAACTGACTTTACACATTGGTGTAGAATGTCCTTGATTTCTCCATGGGCCAAGTGGCAACATAGAGATCAGAGTTAGCTCCACTGACAGGAGCAAAAAAAGAAATTACGTTGGGCGCGCTGAAGTTATTCACTAGTTTGACTGATCATTAGCTATACAAGACACAATCATTGCGTTATCTGCAAGATGCACTGCAGCAATTCACCAAAGATCCTTAGACAGCACCTTCCAAACCCACTTCCATCTAGAAGGACAAGGGCAGCAGATAAGTGGGAACACCACCACCTGCAAGTTCCGTCCAAGCCACTCGCCATCCTGACTTAGAAATACACCACCGTTTCTTCGCAGTCACTGGGCCAAAATCCTGGAATTCCCTCCTTAATGGCATTGTGGGTCAAAGCACAGAATATGGACTGCAGCGATTCAAGAAGGCAACTCACCACCACCTTCTGAAGGGCAACTAGGAATGGACAATACATGCTGGCCCACCAGCGACACCCATGTCCCATGAATGAGTAAAAATCCCTAAGGTACAGAAGGAGGCCATTCAGTCCATCGAATTGTACACAGGCTCTATCTTCATAACTCCACATGTTTACTCTGCTAGTCCCCCTGACACCAAGGGGCAATTCAGCATGGCCAATCAGCCTGATCTGCACATCTTTGGACTGCAGGAGGAAACCATGCAGACACAGGGAAAATGTACAAACTCCACACAGACAGTGACCCGAGGCCAGACTTGAATCTGGGTCCCTACCAGTGCTAACCACTTGCTGTCCTGATATGATAGCTTGGTCTGTTGCTTTTCCAAACACATCCATAACATCCTCTGAGCAGAGGGCAGCAAACAAAATGAAAGAGCCACTTCTTCCATGCACTGTTCCTGCACTTTTGGCCCTGAAAGAGGAAAGCAAGTGTGTCTCCAGCCCTGATGTGAGGTTGAACCAGAATGGGTGCAATTTTGGTTTCTTATTTGACCCTGAGATGATCTTTTAACCCCCATATCCACTCCATCACCGAGATTGCCTTGTACCATTACCTGCCTCTTCACCTGCCTTTGCTCATCTGCTGCTGCTGAAACCCTCATCCATGCCTTATTAACCTCTCAGTTTGACTACTGCGATGAATAGAATGGACCTTCTTTGAAGTTTAGAAGATTGAGCAGTGATACTGTGGAAAGTTGTGGGAGGTGATGGCAGAGTGGTATTATTGCTAGACTATTCATTCAGAAACTCAGCTAATGTTCTGGGGACCCGGGTCCAAATCCCACCATGGCAGCTGGTGGAATTTGAATTCAATAAAAAAAATCTGGAATTAAAAATCTACTGATGACCATGAAGCCATTGTTGATTGTTGGACATCTGGTGTCTGAATGTCCTTTAGGGAAGAAAATCTGCTGTCCTTACCTGGTCTGCCCTACATGTGACTCCACAGCCGCAGCAATGGGGTTGACTCTCAACTGCTCTTGGGCAACTAGGAATGGGCAATAAATCCTGGCCAGCCATGTCCCATGAATGAATTGAAAATAAAGATGACTATTTTAGCACTGTGACTTTTCCATGTAGATCAACAGGCATGGAGGTGGCGAATGGGAGTTAGGATTCATGTAACAGAGTTTTGCATTAGCTGAAGTAAATGGGGGGGCGCAATGGGGGACGATAATGAGGAAAGAACTTAAAAACATGGAAATCGGAACTGGATGAGACCATAGAGCCCTTGAGGCACCTCTCCCCGCCCTTTCAATAAGATTATGGCTGACCTTTTACTTCAGTTTACATTCCCATATTAGCCCCATAGCCCTTGATTGTACTAGTGCTCAAAACGATATTAATTTTAGTCTTGAATATGCTCAATGACCGGAACTTTACCATCCCGCCTTCCATGGAATCAGCAGGTGAATGAATAAAAAAAACTCAAAATTTGTCGTGGGCTGGACAGAATGGATGCAGAGGGTGGAATTTTCCGGCCCCTCTCGCAGGTCTCCTGTCCCACTGGAGTCAATGAGGATTTTAGTGGAACGCCGCATCCAGCGTGGGGAAATTTGACATGGGGAAACCCAGTGCAGGAAAATCCCCACGGCAGGGACTGAAAGTCTCATCGTGAGAATCTGATCCCGTAGCCGGGGAGGTTACTAGCAGGGGTCATACTCAGGCAGGGAAAAGGGTCAGGAATAAAAGAGGAAAATCTTCACTCAGAGGGTTGTGAATCTTTGGAATTCTCCATCGAAGAAGCTTACAAATGTGGGATTTTGTGGCACCTCTCGATCCAAGACTGGAAAATCCCGCCTGAGGTCAAGGACATTTCCATTGTCCGTAGAAGGCAGGGTAGTAAAATTCTGGTAATTGAGTATATTCAAGACTAAGATTAATAGGGTTTTGAGCACTAGTACAATCAAAGGCTATGAGGCTAAGATGGGAATATAGAACTGAAATAAAAGATCAGCCATGATCTCATTGAAAGGGGAGCAGCTTCAAAGACTGTGTGGCCACCTCCAGCTCCAAATTCCATATTTTTAAGATTTTTCCTCATATCCTCCTCCAATGCAACCCCTCCCTCCATTTACTTCAGCTCATCTAAAACCCTGTTATCTTCACCCTAACTCCTGTTTGCTCTCCATTTACTTCAGCTCATCTAAAACCCCGTTATCTTCACCCTAACTCCTGTTTGCTCTCTCCATGTTTATTGATCTACATGGAAACGCCACAGTGTTAAAATAATCATCTTTATTTTCAAATTCCCCCATTTGTTTTGCCCCCCTGTTATGCTCTGTAACTTCCTCCTGCTCCTCTAGTTATAGCCCCCTTAAGCATCCTATCTGGCACCTATCGCATTAACTGCTTTCATGACGTGGTATCAGATTTTGCTTGAGAACTGTTATGATCCCAATTGATGTTATTAATGAGATGGAGATACTGGCGTTGGACTGGGGTAGATGCAGTGGGAAGTCTCACAATACCACTTTAAAGTCCAACAGGTTTATTTGGAATCACGAGCTTTCAAAACGTTGCACTTATCTGCTGAAGGAGCAGCACTCTGAAAGATCGTGATTCCAAATAAATGTGTTGGACTTTAACCTGGTGATGTTATTAAGAAGATCCCAGAGTGGGACCCTGGCTCAGAAGACCAAAATGTTTTACTTGTTTTTTTAGAAAACATGGAAGAACAGAGTCGCAGGGCAGTCAATGAGTTTTTAACAGCAAAGAAAAACATTTAACAAACATGAAAAGTTTTGACTATAATACAGTGCCGTACTTTCAGCTCTGTCTTTAGGTTTTGTTTTGTTGGCAGTTCCGCCTTGTTCCTTTGACTTCAAATTTCCAGGAAACTTCTGTTTTTTGTCACGTTTGCCCCAAGGCCGGAAATTCCCACCTGAGGACATTTGCATGGCCCATCTCCACCTGCTACAATTCCTGTGGCAGACAAGAATGGAAAATTCCTGCTCCAGCTTCTAGAATTAAATATGCATTGACTTCTTGGGAGCTTGTTTTCATGCCCAGTCCTTCATTGTATAGTCTTCCTACTTCAAGCAGAATTGAGAATTGTTCCCTCTCCAGCTTCCTATCTCCACCTGCTTGGATGCCATCATGCAAATCAATCTACCACCCATTGACTCTGTCTACACTTTCCACTGCCTTGGCAAAGCAGCCAGCATAATTAAGGACCCCATGCACCCTGGACGTTCTCTCTTCCACCTTCTTCCATTGGGAAAAAGATACAAGTCTGAGGTCACTTACCAACCAACTCAAGAACAGTTTCTTCCCTGCTGCTGTCAGACTTTTGAATGGACTTGCCTTGCATTAAGTTGATCTTTCTCTGTACCCTAGCCATGACTGTAGCGCAACATTCTGCACTGTCTCGTTTCCTTCTTATCAATGGTATGCTTTGTCTATACAGCACACAAGAAACAATACTTTTCACTGTGTGTTAATACATGTGACAATAATAAATCAAATCAAATCAACTAAAACTCAAAAAATCTTCCTATCCTAAAGGTGCCCCTGGTTGCTAAGAAACAGTTTACTATTTCACCAAGCTTGCATTTACTTTTCCCATCTTAAACTCTCTCAGCACAATAGAAACACAGCTTCAACTGAAACCTAAAACTCCATGCATGCAAACACCTTTGTTTAACACATATCTAACCATAGGTTTACCTTTTCTTATGCAGAACCACTAAACTAAATTCACTCAAATCAATACCTTATTTCCAATATCCAACAATACAAACATATATCACTTAAAACTATGTCTGCTCCTTAACAGAACACTCTTGTGAGGAGCCCAGCTTGGACATTTCACAGGAACAAAGTACTTGATATGAGTGTGGGTTCACTGAGCTTGGTGGCATGAGATGACAGGGTGGAGGCTCTGTGAGCGAACAGAGTGATTTATTATTTGTAACAATATACAGTGGTGACCTCTCTACGCTTGTGCTTACTTTCATCCATGCCAACTAGGAGCCTATGATTTCTTACTCTTCCTCATCCTTCCTACATCCAGGTGCTCCCACAGGATTCTCAGCTGAGGTTAAGGTGGCCTGCTGGCTTCCATGACTTGAGATGACCTGGGGGCCCCAGATCTTGAAGGCCCAGGCATGTTTTTAGAGTGTACAGGCACTGTATCTGTATGTGGAGCGGGAGGAGTGTTGCTCTCAGGAAGAGGGCTTCAGATGGGCTGAACACCTTCATGGTCTCCCAGGTGGAAAGCCCCAGGGCGTTGCCCACTTTATCTTTAGCACTTCAGAGGCCTAATGGATTCGGTGTTCCTCCATGGGATAGAGGGGCAGCTGGGGTGAGTTCCAGAAGCCTCATCATACTCTGACACTGACACTCTGGATTCCCAGTAATGCCTGCACCAGGGGGTTGTGCACTCAGAAATGGAGGTCATGAGATGAACCATGAAGTGGACATCTCTCATCATGGAGTGCATGCATTGCACCAAGGTCTCCACAGCAGACTCCACCCTCACGGTGTTGGCCTCATTGTGCTGGAGTGATGGCACTAGCTCCTCGGACAGAAGGTGATGGGACTCCTTCAGTCAGCCTTGCAATCCCAGGAAGGATGCTGTCATCCTTCCCTGATATCCATCACTCCTCCCTTGCAATTCCATCAAATCTGGAATGACCAGACCCAGGTGGCGATGGCAGTGGTCATTGGCAAGGGGCTCAGCAGAGTCTTGGCCTCCGGCATTCTTCTGAGTTCCCTGGGACATTCCTACTTCTACCTGCTGTGAATTTTCAAGTGTGAGGTGCTCACCAGTGAGTGACACAGAAGCCTGTCTACTTAGTGATCCCACTGCAGCGTGAGCATCTGCACTGGTGCACTAGTGTCAGATATGGGTGATAGTTGTGACACCTTTTCCATGGTGGAATCCAAGAAGTCTCCCTTGGAACTTCTTGTGTTCGGTAGGTCCAAGGGGCATTGACTGGGCTACTCAGCTGCTTTTCCTGCAAGAGAAGGAAGTTTTATCCCCTCTTGCATCACGGGGGTAAATGAGGGGACATTGATTACTCACTTGAGATTTTGGAAATGAGTGTGTCTTGAGGTCTCTCACTTTTGTCAGCTTCCTCACCACCATTAGCGCAGGCACACTCTTCCTCCTCCCTGTCAGCTCAAGTGCTCTCAAGTGCATCCGGCATCCATTGCACTCCATCCAGTAATCTGGTCAGGGCTCCCTCCGAGAAAAGCAATGTCAGCTTCATGCTGCCTTCTCCCCCAGTCGATCTGGAACAAGTGCAAGGAGCTGTTTACATGGAACTTCCCAGTGATCGGCATGATTAAGTTAAGCTGGGGGTGGGTGAATCAGAGGGTCACCATTGCTAGTGCAATAAAAATGTTGGTTAATTGGGCTCAAGATACAGTCAGAAATTATTTGTGAGCTGTTGTTGAGACTCACTCCATTTTCCTCGCCAGAACCACCACATTGCCAAATTCTGGCAGAATCAACCCTGTTGATTTTTTTCTTTTGATGTCCTACACTAAAGCTCCAGGACATTATCAGGCAACCTTGCTCACTTTCCAGTCGACAACTTCACATAAGCAGCACCCTGTTGAGCTCCAAAATGATTACTGCATCTCCTCTTTATGAGGTGCTGGTTAGGAACTGACGTCAAGTCAACCAGTAAATTCTTTTGCTTTCCCTGTGTCTGAGCTGTCTGGTACACTTTGTGCGAATGTGGAGATGCCGGCGTTGAACTGGAGTAAATGTGATTCCATTCCAATCGCATTCCAATCATTATTCTGTAAATTGAGTTTGAGTCTTTATATGCCCTGTTTGTACTTAAAACTCCTACTCACCTGATGGAGGGACAGCCAGCGCTCCAAAAGCTAGTGACTTTTGCTACCAAATAAACCTGTTGGACTTCAACCTGGTGTGAGACTTCACACTTTGTGCTGACAGACTGCCCATGAAACGTAAATGGAACAGGAACCTTGAAAAAAATAGGTTTGTGCCGACATCAATGGACAAAGAATAGAGTTGTCATACCCAATTCGCACCCCTTTGGTTGCAAGTTGGATGCCTCTCCCATGAAGTCATTTGAGTGGAGCATCCATTAACTATACCAGTTTCCAACACTTCCCTCTGACTGGATTAGGATGATCTGAGATTTGTGCCAGCACAGCTCTAGGAAGCAGAAACCATCCATTGTTTAGTCCTGCAACATGGTGAATTCAGCCAAGACTGAATGCTGTAGATTGGACCCAACATCTGTGGAGTCGCAGTCAAAGCAGTGACAAAAGCAAAGCCTCCGTTTAGGATTTCTGCCAAAAGGGACTCTGTACATTGTTCATTAGCCTTACCTCGGACTGCCAAGTCAGCATGTGACAGCTACATCCTAATTCAGTTGTATTCCCAACCTTTATTATTGCTCCCTATTTCAAACATTGCACAGTGGGAGAATTCAATTCAAGCATGTTGGCAACTACTAATCTTCGTAAATGCACAATCCTGCAGGTGGTCTCTGTTTCACTGACCTTTGTGATCATGTCATAGAGTTGTACGTGATAGGGCAATAAAAAAGAGCAGGTATTATACATGCATAAAGTTTGTTGTATAATTGCTCACAAATAAGAGACCTGTTGTCCTGCATACAAGTCCTTTCATGAACATACGTCCACATGTTCCCTCCAAAGACGTGGCACGGTGGCACAGTGGTTAGCACTGCTTCCTCACAGTGCCATGGACCCGTGTTTGAATCCTGGCTTGGGACATTGTTTGTGTGAAGTCTGTATGTTGTCCCTGTGTCTGTGTGGGTTTCCTCGGGGTGCTCCAGTTTCCTCCCATGGTCCGAAACATGTGCTGATTAGGTGCATTGGCTGTGCTAAATTCTCGCTCAGTATACCCAAACAGGCACAGGCGTGTGGTGACTGGGGGATTTTCACAGTAACTTCATTGCAGTGTTAATGTAAGCCTACTTGTGACACTAGTGAATTGATTTGACTTATTATTGTCACATGTATTAACATACAGTGAAAAGTATTGTTTCTTGTGCGCTATACAGAAAAGCATACCGTTCATAGAGAAGGAGTTGTTGGAACTTGTTGGACTTTAACCTGGTGTAGTGAAACTTCTTTATATAAAATATGAGCAGCTCTGGCTGCATCGATGGAGAGAGAAACTGATTCCACATTTCAGGTCAGTGATCTTTCATCAGAACTCTCTCTCCACAGACCAATTAAATGATCTAATGACATGTGTTCAAATTTCCAGGTATCTGACCAGCCAGATTTGGCAATGCTGTAGTGGAAGATCCAGATACTAAATACAGAATTGGTAACCAACACTGGCCATGACATTTTTTGGGGCCCAGTAAGACCTGTCGAAGTGACGTTTGTGAAATATGGAATATCCAAGTTAGTTTAATATTTGAAACAAAAACAGAAAATGCTGGAAAATCTCAGCAGGTCTGACAACACCTGTGGGGACAGAATAGCACAGTAAGAAGTTTTACAACACCAGGTCAAAATCCAACAGGTTGATTTGATGGCACAAGCTTTCAGAGTGTCACTCCTTCTTCAAGTGAGAAAGAATAGAACCAATGTTTTGTTTCCAGATGACCAGACTTGAAACATTGGCTCTATTCTCTCCTCATGGAAGCTGTCACACCTGCTGAGATTTTTCAGCATTTTCTGTTTCTGTTTCAGATTCCAGCCTCTGCAGTAGGTTGCCTTTATCTTAGTTCAATATTTAATTAACTTGGGCTTATTAATTCTCAATATAAATACATCCTTTTGTCCATTGTATCACCTGCTTTTATAATGATTGTAGCTTTAGAATAGATTAATTCTGTTTCGAGAGAATCTTATAATTTGTATTAATTATCCAGAATATTGTCTTGTGTATCTTGAAAGAGACAAAGCATAAAGACTGGATATTTAATATTTATAACCTCTGGCTTGCTGAGAAAATGCCTAATTACTAACAATCTACCCATTTCATGATTATAATGTTGACTGAGTGAAATCAGTTGAGTGACAAATAAAATGCATTTTTATCCATAGTTAGCTGATGCCTGTGCCTAATTGAGGTGGAGGAAGAGAAACCATACAAGAGCAAAGAATAATGACTACAGAAACACAATGCCAAGTAGCTATTAGAACCAGACAGATTTTATATTGTTGTATCCCTATGTGACATTGGCAGCAAGGCACTGCTTGAAATATTGCTTCACATGGTAAAATGCTGCTGTGTATTAGGCTGCATTATGTGCCTGAGTGTGTGAAGGAATGAATGAAATTGACTAATTATCTGAGGAATCAAAGCAGACTTCAACATTTCCCTCCCACTCTCTCTATTGCCTCTGAACTATTTTGGACTTGCATGCCGGTAATTGAAAGCTAGAGGGCCCCCTGATGGGAGTAAGCATATTGTAGCAATTACACTCCAGGGTCTCCACTTCGATTGTTTGTTATATGTAAAGGAAATATTCTAGATAGTCTAAAATCAAAACAGCCAATCTATTACCACACCAATGAGTGTACTTATCAGAAATGACCACCTCCATACCCAGAATATTTCTGGCTCTCAATGCATAACAAGTGAACAATCAAGCTCTGGTGATCTTGTTGCCCATCTACCTTCACTGATTCTTGCTATACACAGATTCCTCCGGGGAGCAAATATAAAAGCAGCATAATGTTGCAGTCATCAAAACTGCATTTTTATTCAGACTTGGTCTACTGGTTGCCTGTTTCAATCTCAGCACTTATTATTTCAGATTTATCAACAAGGAGTTACCTTGTTCTGTTCAGTTATGATCAAGTTATTATTTTTCCCACTTCAAGGAATTGGGCTCAAGAATGTCTACTATATAATGCAAGCTAGTTAGTTCAGTTGGCTGGGCAGTTGGTAAATGATGCAGGTTCAATTCCTGTACTGGCTGAAGTTATTCACGACAGATGCCTTTTCAACCTTGCCCCTTGCCTGAGGTGTTGTGATCTTCAGGTTAAATCACCACCAGTCAAGTCTTCTCCCTCAAAGTGGGGAGTAACCTATGGTGATCTGGGACTATGGCAACTTTAGGGTATGGCATAGGTGTCTGTTCATCTTTTACATTATAACTTGCAATAATATTTTTAATTTAAGTCCAAGATATAATATAATGCATCAGTCTTTTGAAAAGTAAATAAATATTATGGAGACTTATGAAAAACAACAAAGGAAGGAATTTTGGCTTTGTATGAATTGGTAGCCCATTGTCCATGAAAATCAAAATTACCTTCAAGGTTTTCTGTTTCAGTACAGCTATCTCCAATGGTTCACACTCTGACAAATCAACTATTTTGTCCACTTGGATTAAGGGTAGTCTTACATCTTGCTCATATATTATGCTCTCTTCTGTAAAAGTGGCTGAGGTGTTTGAATAGCTACTGAGAAGGAAGGTAGAAATGTGTGTGGCTGGATGAGTGTGTCCATGTGCCTGTGTGTGTGTGTGTGTGTGTGTGTGTGTATATACATGCATTTAGTGAAGATGGTGAAGGGCAGAAGCTGGAGAAACGGAAATTATTAAAGGGAGAGTAAGATGCTTGAGTGGGAATTGAAGCAAGACCTGTGTGAAGTGTGCTGCAGGTTTGGCAATGGATGCCAGGCAAGAAAAGAATGCCGTTCATGAAAGCAACAAGCAGTGGATAGGTATGTGTTAGGAATGAGAATGAAAGATGGTAAGGGTTTAATACAAGAATGCTGGATGGTGAAAGAGGCTTTGAGTGAGAAATGGTGAAATGAAGAGGAATACTGGCTTCAGGTTATCGCTTTTGTTGCTAACTTCCTCTGTTCTCTCCATTTTGCGGGAACAACACTTCCATCCTGGCCCTCACTGCCATGAGCAGCACTGTCAGAAAGGGGTCAGGAAACCTCAGGGTATTGCAGCCAAATCTAGAAGCCTGGCAATCAAATGAACATGTGACCCTGCCATTAAAACTGGCCCCACCTTATGATTTTTCAAACTCCTGGCTGTGCTATCCAACCGGCACAGTGCATTTCAACAGCCACTTCTTCCACCCATGAACTAATCCCATCCCAAGTTAAAGATGATTCCAATGTTATCAAATGTCTTGTGGAAAGTAATAAACCAAAGGATTTAAACCAAAGTATTGAGAAAAACTATATATATATATAAAATGAAGGGTTTAACAGCACAATTATACAGGTCTACTCCAACAATGATCTGAACAATGCAGCCTCCAGCCCCAGGGATACACGCTATTGCTCCTGATAGGCCCAGGTTCACAAACTTGTGCTCCATTGGTTCCAGTCCAGTCACGTGGCCCATGAAGGATCACCCCCTAAAGGGGCCACACTACCACACTTCCTTTAACAAATTTTTATACTTTATTTTGGCTTGCATTGATAACCGAGTTCGCTTCCTCTGCTATAAGCTACTTGTTCACAATTTTCCCTGTGAATTGTGATATTTAAAAAGATAACTGTTCCTCCCCACTTATAATGTCATCCCAGGTTCCCACTGCTGATTTGAAAAAAGGCGACAGCCCAAGATGGTGCACATAACTCTCAAATAGAATGCCTAATTATGGTCTCAACCAGGCCTATTCATTTATCCTTTTACAGGCAAATACATATTGCAGTAGACTAAAAATCCATTGGTTATCTCGCCCCGTAAAAATGGGTAGAAGTAATGTTTCAGTCCATTTATTAGACTATTTGGCTGTAAATCTCAAAAGCTAATGGATAGATTTCAATTAAACCTGGTATACAGGTAGAATATGGCCCAAGGAACAAATGATTAGTTTCTCTCAAATACGTGGATCCAGATCCTGGAATCTTTTGAAGGTTCCAATAACATTGGAAGGCTGGATGAATTGACTATTGCAAAATAATTTTTTGTGAGATGTAGTATTTAGAATATTGTTGATTGTTTTAGAATGTTATTGATTGTGCTGTGATGAAATGTTGGATTGGGAGCAGAATTTTCAAAGCAGGTTGTTGGACGTGGATTGCATGAAGATTCTTTGGTGAAAGGGAAACTCTTAATAACAATGTTTTTGTTTCCAGCTTTGTAGTTACACAGCATCAGCCAGGCATGGAAAAGCTTCAAGGAAGAGCTACTTAATTGTAATAACATTAGCACAGCATAGCGAAGATAGGAATTCTACTGAGTGCCATCATCACTTGTTTATGAGTGTATACAAGTAATTTAACATTGAATTCCACATTGCTTTCATTGTTATTTGTGGTCAGAGCCTCACATACTTCCTGATTTGTGCTGACAGCATCGGTTGAGGAATTGATTATCACTTGGTGCCTTATAAAAAAACAAAATCCATTTAATGTGCAAAACACAAGAAGATCTGTAAAATGTATGGGTGATAAAACTTTTCCAGCACAGGCATTTGTTAATGTATGCATTGAATGTATTATGCAACACGCCTAATCTAACATTGTTATTCAGGGCAGATAATTTAACAGCCATCCCTTCAAAAACTAACAAAAGTTGGAATTAATCTTGTGATGTATGTTGTGACACAGACCCTTTAAGGGAACGGGTCATGTGACCTGGGGTGTGGGGTGAGCAGGTTGGAAACCGCCCTGAGTGGGGAGTCAATGTTTGGAGTGTGGAGCGAGTAGACTGAATAAAAGATCTGTTTTCCCTGACACCTGGTTGTGGAGTAGTTATCGATGAGATTCCTCAGTACTCAGAGATTTAACAAATCTAAATTTTATTTCTTACTCGTTACTGTGGTGAAATTTGCACATTTATGAGGTGGAAATTGGCAGGAGAATCGCTTACTCTAAACTCCTGATGAGTGTTGAATTCATACCCCTCACTCACATTTTTGAAACCTACAACCTTATTTTTTGGGATCACAAGACCATAAGATATAGGAGTTGGGCGAGGCCCTCTTTCCATCTAACATGCAGCAGAATATTGTTGAACAATATTAGGTTTCCCCCACATCCAGTCATCTGCCAGTGCAATGCTATTACAGTGAAATGCTACGCAATTGAAAGATTCTGCATTGGATTTCTATTACTAAGGCAGATAGCTCAAGTTCGGGTATTTCCTTATCTGCCAGATTGTATCGCCATAAAGGATCCTGTCATATGTAATCTTTGCTCCATGGAGGTGGAGCATGTGTAATGACTTCAATCAGGCCATTGAGGTTGGCTTAGTGGAGTATGAACTCCCTGATTAGGGATCCAACTGATGGGCAATCAGGGAGTTTTTACCTTGTACTTAACTGGGAGTGTCAGTTCCTCTGATACCTCCGGTGGTAGGCTGCTAACTGCTAGCACTCTGTGCTGCTGTTAGAGTTTGTAAATAAAAGGATCTTGGTGAAGGGACTTCTGCCTCCAAAGACTTATTACAGCATCATTGACATGGGCCTTCTCTATCAGGAGGGCAGTTCAGAGGTTGACATGGAGTTGGGAGAGTGCTGAGGTGGGCTGGTTTTATAAAAAGTTATCAGGCATTTTAACCCTCACCACTCACCCTCCCATCCACCCCCTCATGCCTCCCGTATGCCCCTTCGCATCCCCCCCTCAACATCTCCATAGCCACTCATCCATAATCCACTCCAGTCAGGCCTCAGGAACCATGGGACATGAATAGAATCTCTCCAGAACCCAATAAAGATCCTACTAATGCACAATTGATACAAAAAACTTCTCATTCATGAAGCCCATTCAAAAAGCGGGATTTTATGGTGCCCACATGAGTGGGAAAGAGGGTGAGAGGGGATCTTAATTGGGCAGAATGCAAAATTTTGATTTTCTGATAGTGGCTTCAGATTCAGAGTAAAATCATTGGTGTGTTGACATTTGAACAAGCTTGAGGTGGGTTCATACTTGTCATTACTTTGTTTTCCATGAGTATTCACTTGTGTGAAACAGCTTTTAATAATTTCCTTGAAATAAAGTCTACAGTACAAGAAAATCTCATAGCAAACAATATGTCATTGTTTAAAGATGGAAGGCAGCAGGTGGCTTTGTACAGTTGTGTGTAAAGTCAACAGTTTTCCTTGTTTAACTCCATGGGACAGAGAGGGGAGAAGGGGAATGGCAGCTGACATGGAGGTCAGGACAGAGATCCAGAGGAGGAGAGAGGGTGAGGTTGAGGGGATGAAGGAGTAAAGTAAGAAGAGCCTGGTGTCCTGGGTCTGGAATTGATGGGGACAGTCAACCAAGAAGAGACAATGAGGGTCCTAAAAGGCAGTATCATTCCTGCCCCCAGATGTGTGCCCTAGTCAAGGTATTGGCTCTTTGAGTTTGTCTACAACATTTCAATGATCCCCATTGACATTGATCTTGGTCATTGTCCTTTTACAAGGCTAGAAGGGAGGGATTACAAGTGAACCATGCCCTACAGAGTCAGGAATACAACACTGCACACTAACATGAGTATTCAAGACAGAATGAACAACAAAAGACAACATTGTTTTTTCACATTAAAGGAAATGGGCCTAACTCAATGTGTGCCAACCATGAGTTGTGCCAGTATATTTACCACTCTAACTAAGCGTAAGAACATAAGAAATAAGAACATAAGAAATAGGAGCAGGAGTAGGCCACCTAGCCCTTTGAGCCTGCCCCACCATTCAATAAGATCATGGCTGATCTGAAGTAGGTCAGCTCCACTTTCCCGCTTTCTCCCCATAACCCTGAATTCCCCTGTCTATCAAAAACCTATCTACCCGTGACTTAAATATATTTAGCAAGGTAGCCTCCACCACTTCAACGGGCAGAGAATTCCAGAGATTCACCACCCTTTAAGTGAAGAAGTTCCTCCTCAACTCTGATCTAAACTGCACCCCCCCCCCTTATCTTGAGGCTGTGTCCTCTAGTCTTGCTATCCTTTCTAAGCGGGAAGAATCTCTCTACCTCTACCCTATCCATCCCCTTCATTATCTTATACGCCTCTATAAGGTCCCTCCTCATTCTTCTAAACTCCAACGAGTACAGACCCAGTCTATTTAGTCTCTCTTCATAGGCCAACCCCTTCGTCTCCAGTATCAGCCTAGTGAACCCCCTCTGCACTCCCTTCGAGGCCAATATACCCCTCCGCAAGTGCGGCGACCAAAACTGCACACAGTACTCCAGCTGTGGCCTCACCAGTACCCTGTACAGTTGCAGCAAGACCTCCCTACTTTTATATTCCATCCCCCTCGCTATAAAGGCCAACATTCCATTTGCCTTCTTGATCACCTGCTGTACCAACAAATTATTCAAGCTATTTTCAACAAACAATGAGATACACATGTGAATAAAATGAGTGCAATGTAAAGTGAAATTTAATTCTAAAAAACACTGTGTCATCAGTTCTCATGTTAATATCAGTGGAGTTGAGTGGGAAAGTTTTTTCGTCCCACCCTTACCTGTTGTTGTATTGTCAGCTGATGGTGCAGATTGACACTGTTAGGGTGAGATGGGGAGAGATAGAACTGACAATAATGTCATAGTCAACAAGACAAAGGGAATGTAAATACTGGTGATCACTGGCTAAGAAGGATGCTGATAGCATCCATTAAGAGATCAGAATGTGTAAATGGCAGAACAAAGATCAGCAGAGTGTGAAAGAACAACCTGAGACATGTAACAGATGTCCCTATTCTCTCTCCACAGATGCTGTCAGATCAGCTGAGAATTTCCAGCATTTTCTCTTTTTGTTTCAGATTCCAGCATTTGCAGAAATTTGCCTTTATTCAGGAATAACGAGTGTGTTTGTTGTGTCTGTCAAGATATTTGAAAATTGACATTCAGTTGTGTCTCCAAAGAAAAGCTTCAGCAACTTCAGAAATTGGTTTGGACATGGTTGAATGATTAATGACTATAGCCCAGTGAATTTCAATAACGCTGAAGATAAGCCTTCGTTTTTTCAAAAAACTTAATCCTTATATGGATCAGGGCAATCAATGAAACATTTTTGATATCTGTTAATTTCCTTTCTCTATAATACAAACATTACTATTTTAGGATTCATCCCGTTTGAGGTAATCCTTCCATCTTATCTCCCCAATGCAGCATTTAGTGTCTTTTGTGTTAACGCTGCACTTTTTGGGTAAAAGAATGTCAATTGATTCTCTGGGGCTGCTACCCCTAGCTGAAATTCCCAATGGCCTGATGAATTGGACTTGAGGGTTAATTTGAGATTCCTACCAGGTGTCAAACCCATTGTGAATCTCTGAGCTCTCTGCGCCTGGCCAGATTAGGTTCTCATCTAGAACATGCGAGAACCTGATCATGACTGTAATAAATTGGAACATAATTAGTGGGCTGGAAGCCTGTCTCAATGATACTCCTGCCCCCCCCTCCAGCAGCAAATCCCATAGGCACCAATTAGCCCTGGTCCTGGCATTTGGGGAATAGACACTGTGGGCTTCGAGGGGGAGCAAGGAAGAAAGTATTGCCTTCACTTATACCCACTGGCTCCTCTACTGCTACCAGGCTGCAAAAGGGGAACCCTCAAGGGACCTGGGTGTTGGGGAAGCTTGGGCTGGGGAGAAGGTGTTGACCTTGGGGTTTTCCCTTGATATTGAGCTCTTGTGGCTGAACTTCTTGCAGCCCTAGCAAACATTGAAGTCACTCTTAGGATGGTGATTTCAAACATCTTTTGGTAAAAATAATCTTTACTATTGTCTGTGTTCTGCAAAACATTTAAACTGTCCTGGTTTCATTAAAGTCCATGCACCCTGAACACCTGAAAGCTTTCAAAATCACAGCAGCACTCTAGTCTGCAGTAGGGATTGCCCTTGGTTGATTTCAGAAGCTGCAGCTATTACCATACCTCACTGGAGTGCTTTGAGTGACAGGAGCTGCCAGTTTCGCCAGGGGATGCTTTGATTTCTCTAAAACCTCTTTGAAGTACTCTAATGGTTAGGAGCATTCAATTTCACTCAGGCGATCCCCTTTGTGGCTTGAATGAGCCCTGGCTGCTCTGAAACCTCTCAGAACAGTTTTGATTGACAGTTCCAAAGCAGATCAAAGAGGGGTGTAGCCAAGGTTTGTTTACACAAGAAACTGATGGTCCATTCAATGCTAAATGTTTTTCTGACTGACAGCTCCAGGGCAGATCAAAGCATCCATTGTTGATACAATCGGCTCACTCTTCATAAAGCCTGAAACACTTCCTCTTTTCCCCAAACCTGCCCAAACTGGTCTCATTTTTTTAACACTGCATGTTTTCTCCAAGTCCCTGACCCTTCCTAAAAAGCAGATGTTTTCTTACACCACTTTGTTTCCAATGGCTTTTCTTTTCTTGCCTACACTGAACTCATAAGCTTCATATTATTGTTTTTTTCTCTTGTGTTTCAGTTTTCAACTCTGCTAATGGTGGTTTCCTCATTGTTTTCAGTATATATGAGTGCCCTATATGGAGAATTTTTACCTTCCAATGATTGGATAAGATTGGAAACTTGTGAGACTTTATATGTGATAACCTATATCTCTCTGCTTTGTTGTATTTAAGCTCAAAATCGGAGTGCACTGTGCCATCCTGATACTCCTGCACAGGATACAATTTCACAACTGCACCTCATTCTATTATCATGGGTATGTATGAAAGATAGAACCATTGAGATGCAGTTGTCATGGGGAAAACTACAGGGTTGATTCAGTTCTTTCACATATTTTAAATGGACATTGCATGGAACATTTAATTAGTTTTGTGATGAACTAAATTTCTGGGGAGCAGTTCAGTTGCTGGCTTCGATGAATATTTCTTGGTTCTTGCTGCAGTAGAGACTGTCAGGGGCAAATCCGTAGTTATAACTCCAAAAGAATGGTCTCATAAAAAATCTGAGATGAAATGCTTTCTGCATTAATGTGAGCCTGGGTTATTCTTCCTTCAGTAGTTCTGAGAGAAGGAAGAACTGGAAGTGGTCTTGAATGCTAGCTGGGCGGCTGATCAGTGATTTGGGAGCCTCACATGCCTGGCACATTTGACTTGGTATGATTCACATGGGGGCATTTATTTCAGTTTTAAAATCATTGAGTCCCACCACAGTAGCACTGCCAGTGCCAGTGGGAAACAAACTGATTTTCCCACTGGCAGCAGCACTTAGATTTCATACAGGAGAATTGCGGCTGATAGCACATGGGGTTGGGTGAAAACAACAACACACTTCATTAAATAGCTGTTGACTCTTCAGAGACTCGATCTAAACTAGGCAAAAGCCCACGAAGCAGCCGATAATGTCACAAGTGACACACGTGATCAAACCCTTAAAGTGACAGTGCAACAACACAACAACAACCCTAAGTATATATAACATCCCTCACCCTTTAGTTCGAAGGTCTCATAAAAACAAATCATCATAGTATTTTACATAGTCGTTAAAGCATAAATAGATATACAGGCAATGCATCATTACACAGTAATAATGGTTAATAGAAAAGATGATCAGTTGGGTGTCTATTTTGCCTGTGCATTTCAGGGATTTGGTTGCTCTTGACCTGACCTTTTCAGAGGATGTCACAACCCTGGAAGGTGTAACAGTCTCCTTTACAGAAGGAAGACCAGTAACAGTAAGAGATTCTTCAGCAATCCAGTTTCTGCTGGTTGATGTGAAGTTACTGTATCCAATGGTATGGGTGGCAAAAATTCATCCAGAGGTAGTTCTGGCGTATACAGCACGGGTGCATTGGCGCATATAACGATCAAATGATGTGCATGTTGTCTCCACATTAGTTCATCTTCAGTTTGTACTGAATAGGATAGTGCTTTACAAAGTGGGGATCGGGAGATGTCAAAAAATGGGTCACCAAAAATGACCTTGTAAGATTCCCCGACCTTTGTTCTCTTGTTTTCCTCTGAATAAATGATATGCATATTCTGTTTACAGTACACTGTATGATCACACAAGGCAATAAACATGTCAGCGAGGCCTGTATGTACACTATATAAAATGAGAGGGGTAGATACTCAGTGAGACCTTGGCATCCTTGTGCATCAATCGCTGAAAGTAAGCATGCAGGCAGTAAAGAAGGCAAATGGTTTGTTGGCTTTCATGGTAAGAGGATTGAGAAAAGGAATAGGGATGTCTTACTACAATTGTAACAAGCTGTTGGTGAGGCTGCACCTGGAATATTGTGTTGAGTTTTGATGTCCTTGCTATTGAGGGAATGCAGTGAATGTTTACCAGGCTGATTCCTGGGATGGCAGGTCTGTCAAATGAGGAGAGAATAAGTCAGTTAGAATTATATTCACTGGAGTTTAGAAGAATGAGAGGAGATCTCATATAAACTTACAAAATTCTACCATCATTAGACTGGGTAGATTCAGAAAGAATGCTCCTGATGGTGAAGGAGTCCAGAATGAGGGGTCATAGTTTGAGGATAAGGGGCAACTCTTTTAGAACTGAGGTCAGGAGAAATTTCTTCACTCGGAGAGTGGTGAATGTGTGGCATTTACTACCACAGAAAGTAGTTGAGGCCAAAATGTTGTGTGATTTCAAGAAGAAATTAGATATAATTATATATTATATATAGGACTAGAGGGATCAAAGGATATGGGGAGAAGGGGGTATCAGGATATTGAATTTGATGATCTGCTATAATCAAAATGAATATCAGACCAGGCTCAAACATATTTTCTATGTTTCTATCTTTCTCTGTACTTAAAAGTAAAAGATTTTCAGGGCTGTAGGGACAGAGCAGGTGAATGCAACCAATTGGGTGGCTCTTTCAGACAGCCAGTACATGGATTGAATGGTCTCCTGTTAGGTATGATTCTACTCTGATTCTTCTGCTGCTGCTTTCCCTTCCTAACCTTCCTCATTTGATGAGGACAATGCTGCTGCACCTTACCTAAGGCCTTGCTGTATGATAATTTGTGCAATTAGAGCCACACCACTACTGGGTCACATTGTAGGAGGTCCTCGGACCTGTCAGGAGATCTATTTCCACATACCCATTTTGATTCTTGCCACTAACAATCCTGCTGATCCTCAAGCTCTGACTGCTTAGTTTAGCTGTGCTGGCATGAACCACCTCTTACTTCCAGCAGCCAACCTGCCACTTTGCTATAAACATTCATAAAATCACGCAGAAGGAGCCCATTTACTCATTGAGTCTGCACTGACCACAATCCCACCCAGGCCCTATCCCCATAACTCGGTGCCTTTACCCTAGCTAGTCCCTCTGACACTAAGGGGCAATTTAGCATGGCCAATCTACATAACCCACCCACCTTTTAGAGGAAACCGGAGGAAACCTACACAGACACGGGGAGAATGTGCAAACTCCACACAATGACCCAAGCCAGGAATTGAACCCGGATCCCTGGTGCTGTGTAGCAGTAGTGCTAACCACTGTGCCACCGTGCCACCCCTAGCTCTTAGAATTGTCAGAACAAACCTCTTAAGTTGAAACCAACAATGAACACATCATTGTTTATTGGTTAGCTCAGTTGGCTAGATGACTGGACCATGGCACTGAATAATACCAATGGCAGGGTTTCATTCCTGATTCCAGCTGTAGTAATGAAGGCCTATCCCCTGACCTTGTCCCATCTGGGTGTCCTGGTCTAAGCTATAAAAGCACTTGACTTTCTCTGAACTTGGTGGTGTGCCTATTACTGTGCAGTTTTTCTGATAGCTTTCCAAACCAATCGCAACCTGAATTCACTTTAAGTCTATCCAAAAAAAGTACAACTAAAGTGAAACAAGACCGTTCCCTGATCAGACATCAAATTTATTTTTTATATCCAGTAATATTGCTGCCAGTTTGAGTTTTGATGATTGCAGACCCTGTAATGTGGAAGCACCAGGGGAAATAGTAACGATGTTTCAGCTTTTTACTCATGTTCTTACTCTGGTTCCATCGGTGGCTCTGCCACTCAGCACAATCCATCATTAAAATCATGTCAGAATTCAAAATGAGTCAAGGATGTTTGCACTTTAATGTTGCTGCTGCTGATCTCTGACAAATATTGCCAATGGAGTTAAAATGGCATGGATGGGACCGTGACAGAGGAAAATGTGAATACTTCACTGTCAATTAAAGACCACTCGCTATGATCCACTCCCGCCACCATCAACCCCCGCCCCCCCCGCCCCCCCCATCCCTGCTCTCTTTAAAACAGTGAGGTTAAAATTGCAACCCTCCTGTCCTGGTGTTATAGAGCAGGGGTCTCCAAACTATGGCCAGCAGGCCACATCCAGCTCGCAATGGGCCGCATCCAGTTCATAGTTTGAAGATCGCTGATATAGAGTATCTTGAATTCATTTTTTAGATATACTTTCTCAATCATGCTATAAGTATCCTATGCAATTTTGTAACGCTCCCTATCGGGGCCTTGAAAATCAAAATTATTTCTCTGAAACTTGAGGTCCTTTGCATTACAGTAAGCAATTGTTTAGAACCATAGAATCCCCCTAGTGCAGAAGGAGGCCAATCGGCCCATCAAATCAGTACCGAATGTCTAAAAGAACATCTTACCCATAGCCCCATCCTTACAACCCTGCATAATTACCATGGTTAATTTACCTTGCGTACATATAAAGAACAAAGAACAGCACAAGAACAGGCCCTTTAGCCCAACAAGTCTGTGCCGATATGGATGCCTCTCTAATATTTTCTTGCCTCTATGTGGTCCATATCCCTCTATTCCCTGCCTATTCATGTATCTATTCAGATATCTCTTGAACATTCTTATAGAATCTGCCTCTACCAACTCTTTTGGGAGCGTGCTCCAGGCATTCACCAGTCTCTGTGTGAAAAAATTACCACTTACATCTCTTTCAAACTTTCCCCCTCTCACTGTCAACTATGCCCCTGAGTATTGACCCTTCAGCCCTGGGAAAAAGACTCTGACTATCCACTCTATCCAAGCCTGTCATAATCTTGTAAACCTCTATCAAATTAGAGTTCCTCCCTCATCCTCTGACATTCCAATAAAAACAATCCAAGTTTGTTCAACCTTTCTTCACAGCCTCCAAATCAGGCAACATCCTGGTAAATCTCTTCTGCACCCTTTCCAATGCGTCAAAGTCCTTCTGGTAGTGTGGCAACCAGAATTGTCCAAAATACTCAGAATGCAGCCTAACCAAAATCTTATATAGCTGCAACATGATTTTCAACTCCTATACTCAATGCCCCAACTGAGAAGGCCAACACGCCAGACACTTACATGACTACCTTGTCCATCTGAGTTGTCACCTTCGGGAACTGTGGATCTGCATGTCTAGATCCCTCTGTATGCTAACATTTCTAAGGGTGCTACCATTTACCAGGTTAAATTCCATCTGCCATCTTTCGCCCCAGGTCTCCAGCTGATTTATATCCTGCTATATCCTCTGACAATCCTCCTCATTATCCGCTACTCCCCAATTTCTGCATCATCTGCAAATTTACTAATCAGACTAGCTGCATTTTCCTCCAAAATATTTATGTATATTACAAAAAACAGAGGCCCCAGCACTGATCCTCGCAGAACACTGCCTGTCACAGATCTCCAGTTTGAAAAGTACCCTTCCACTGTTGCTCTTTGCTTTCTATGCCCAAGCCAATTTTGTATCCATCTTACCAACTCACCTCGGATCCCATATAACTTCACCTTCTGTATCACTCTGCCATGAAGAACCTTATTGAAGGCTTTGCTAAGTCCAGTATACAACATCCACTGCCCTGCCCTGGTCAATCTTTCTTGTCACTTTCTCAAAGATCTCAACCAAGTTTGTAAGACATGACCTCCCCTTCACAAAACCATGTTGACTATTGATAATAAGCTCTTCCAGATGTGCGAACATCCTGTCCCTAAGAAACTTCTCTAATAATTTCCCCACAAAGGCTCACAAACCTGTAATTTGCCAGATTGTCTCTTCTGCTCTTCTTAAACAGAGGAGTGTTAGCTATTCTCCAATCGTCTGGTACCTCACCCATGACTAAAGAGGATACAATGATTTTGGCCATGGCGTAAGCAATTTCTTCCCTCGCCTCTCTCAGTATTCTGGCTTAGACTCTCTCTGGCCACTGGGGCAAATGGGTTGATCTATCTGTGATCCAGTCTGAGTTGAAGGCTTTTCCCTCAGCAATCTGTCATAGTAGGAAAACTGAACGCAGTCAGAAAACATGAGTGTGTGATGAGGATGAAAAGACACGCTGCCCAGGGATGTGGCCAGGTTGATGGAATAGGCAGACGCATGGCAGAAGAAATTTAATGCAGAGAAGTACTTAGTGTTCCAATTTGGGAAGAAGAACAAGGAGAGACAATATAAATAAAGGATATAATTCGGAAGAGGGTGCAGGCCTGGGTGCATATCCGCACAGGTTGTTGAAATGGCAGGTTGAGAAAGGGGATAATAAGACATTTGGGATCCTGGGCATTATAAATAGAGATTTAGATTACAAACAGAAGAAGGGCCATAAGCAGCTGCATCCTGATTGATGGGGAACCTAGCACTTCAGTGCTGAAGCTTTTGTAGCCATCTAAAGATAGAAATGCCCTTGGTGGGTGATATATTTCGGCTCCTTCCTGTGATATCCATATCACAGATGCCAGTCTTCAGCTAATTCAATTTATTCTAGGCAATCCTAAGAAATAGCCTAAGGCACAGGATACTGCAAGGGGGTGGGCCCCAATAGCATTTTGGCTGTAGCACTGAAGATTTGGACAAATTCTACTTCCTGATTTTCTGAGCCAAGTTCCTGCTTTACTAATGTCCTTATGCCACAGTTTATGATCAGGCTACCCCACTCCCTCTCCGTCCTGTCTGTCTTTTCAAAATGCTGAATATCCTGGAATATTTATTTCCCAACCTTGGCAACCTTGTCTACATAATGGTAATTATATCTAAAGCATTTATCTCTATTTGTGCCACATTTTCATCTATCATTGCACATGGTCTGCACATTCAGTTAAAGTAACTTTAATTTTATTTTTTTACTGACCTTCCATGCTTCCTCTCTGACAACTATTACTGTTAGACTCTCTGCCTCTCCCTGTCTCACTCAGCTTGTCTTTACTGATATTGATATACTTTCCTATCCCCCCAACTTTTACCTTTGGATTTCTAAGCACCCTTCAGCTGAACTCTGCTCCTCCTCCCCACTTTGAAACCATTCTTACCCCATCTGACCATATTTTTTCATTTACTCTTATGTTTGTACACTCTGTCCCTCCCTATCACTTTCTGATTACCTTTACCTGCATTGCTATGTTGCATGATTATCTTATCCCTTCGCAGGTAGCACAGTGGCACAGTGTTAGCACTGATGCCTCACCACATCAGGGACCCGGGTACAATTCTCAGCTTGCAAAGAGAGCATGTTCTCCCTGTGTCTGTGTGGATTTCCTCTGGTGCTCCCGTTTCCTCCCATAATCCGAAAGACGTGCTGGTTAGGTAAATTTGCCATGCTAAATTATCACTCAGTTTACATGAGCGTGCGCCAGAGTGTGGTAACTAGGGGATTTTCACAGTAACTTCATTGCAATGTTAATATAAGCCTACTGGTGACACTAATAAATAAACTTTATAACTCTCCCATTGAGAGACAACACAAATGAACGCTCACAATACTATTTAATTTAAAGCTCCCTCTCTTCAGCACTAGTTATAGGACTCACCAGTCACTGCACCCAGCAAGTTTTATTTGCGACCATTCCAATAGTCAGCTCTCTCTTTCCCCAGTACTGGCGCCCCATGAATTGAAACTCATTTGCCCCACACTAATCTTTGAGCCATGCAGTCAACTCTAATCCTATGCCTATTTTCTTGTGCTTCAGGTACAGTCCCGAGATTATTACTTTTGGGGTTACGCTTTATAATTTTGTCCCTGGTTGCTCATATTTTCTCAACAGAACTTCTTTCTGAGTCTTACCTGTGCTGTTGGTACCTGTGTGGACCATGACAATTGAAGCTTGCCCCTCCCACTCTAAGCTCTTTTGCGATCCTGAGGAGATGTCCTTAGCCCAGGCACCAGGCAGGAATACAGCTTTTGCACTCACACTCATGGTGCAGAGAACAATATCTTACTTCCTAACTATACTGCCTCCTACTGCGACTACATTCCTTTGTGCCTCCTCCATTTGATCGATTCTTGCACCAAGGTGTCATGGTCAATTTGCTCATCCTCCCTGCAGTTCCTACTCTTGTCTACGTAAGTTGCAAGAACAATGAACCTGTTGGACAATCAAAAGGGCTGAGATTCCTCTATTGCTACTTGTTGGATCCCTCATATCTAACTTTCCTACAGCCACATCTTCCTGCCCCGACCATAAACCAAAGTACCTAAACGAGGGGCTGGGACCCTGCAAAAAAGTGTCCTGCTAACTTTCGTTCTCCTTAATACATCACAGTGTCTGAAGCTCAGAGTCCTATTGATCAATTCTGAGCCAATGTTCCTTGAGCTGCAGACATTTATTGCATGCTATAAATCATGCAACTGTCCATCAGCACCCATATGCTACAGCTGCAACACATCACCTCCGCTGCCACCTTTGTGTTTTATTTGGCTAATTAGGTTTCACGTTTAGAAGTATTACTCAGCTGTTATCTGTAGATATATTAAATAGTTTAGCTAGTTAAACTTTAAATTGAATGTAACATTTTTATCTCCTTAGTACCAGTTTAAATTACTGTCGCTATTTAGAGGGATTAAATCTTAAGACTCACCAACCAGTCACCTACTTGCTCACCTAATTTAATACCTTTGAAACTCACCAGCCACTGGACGCTGAAAGAAAGGAGAAACACAACACTTTGTCTGCTCTGCTCTGAATTCTCACCTGCCACAAATTCTCAAGTTAGTACTCATGACTAGAAATATTCATACCACAAAGCAGACTGTCTTTGTTTCACTCTATGCCCACACATATTCTTTTCTGTAATTAAGCATATTAGTTGCCTAATACGTAACGTTTAGTCAATGTTGATTTTAGCTTTTTTTTGTTACAGTAAAAGTCTTAATGTGCAAAATATTTTTGTGTGATCATTTGAGTTGGTCACTGGGAATTCAAAGCTCCTCCAAAGGGATGATATCAAATGCAATGGAAGACCACCACCTGCTTTAACACACGTGGCTACAACAACATTCAAGAACTCTGCTACCATCCAAGACAAAGTAGCCCTTGGCAGCACTGTGTGAAAAAGGTAAATTCACTCTCCATTTTGAGGGGAAGAGCTGACTGGCAATGATTTAACCTGAGGATCACCATTCCTCTGGCAAGTTTGAGAAGGCAGGCCTTCATGAATAACATTAGCCATAACTGGAATTGAACCCAGACCATCAGTGTTGATCCACATCATAAACCAGCTGTCCAGCCAACTGGACATCATTTCAGTAATTCACTGAGGACTCAAATCATGTATAATCTGCAAGATGCGCTGTAGCAACTTGACAGGCCTGCTTCAACAGCATGTTCCAAATCAACAACCTCTACCATCTTGAACAACAAGGGCAGGAAGGACTATCGCCTGAAAGTTTCCCTCCAGCTGATACACCATCCTGACTTGGAATATCAAAATCTTGGAACCTCCTCCCTAACAGCACTCTGGGTGTATCTGCACCATAAGAACTGCAGTGGATGATGAATGCAGCCCACCAACATCTTGTCAAGGGCAATTAGCAATGGGCAATAAATGCTGGCCATGCCAGTGATGCTACATTTCTTGAGTGAACAAAAATAAATTGTTCTAAGCATTCGTGGAGAGAGACTAAAAGGCAAAAGTTTCAAGTCTATAAAATAGACCATTTTGAACACTGGAACATGCTCATCTGTAGCCTTCTTGTATCGATTTCAATGTTTCATCATGAATATCCAAAATGAAAATTTGGAAATACTACAACAGAGTTAGGAATACTTTAGTAAATTAGGGCACAGTTGTAAAAAAAAACTTTGCATTAATTAATTGCTTCTGTCAACTGGTTCCCAATGCCAGGATCTGACTGTGGATCTGAAGCAAGAACTCTCAGCATTGAGAGAGTCAGTACTCCTGACAGTATCTCCTGGCTATCTTTTATTTTGTAAGACACATTGAGGCTATTCTCAGAAATGTCAGTGACATGGCAGAACCAGATTTCTGTGGCTTTCATGGGAGTTCCATCAGTCCTGCAGAGTTATGGCCAACATCATAGAAACTCTACAAGTGTAGGCGACTATTCGGCCTATCGAGCCTGTACTGACAACAATCCCACCCAGGTCCTATCCCCATAACCCTATATATTTACCCTGCTAGTCCTCCTGACACCAAGGGGGATATTAGCATGGCCAATTAACCTAACTCGCATATCTTTGGAGTATGGGGGGAAACCGGAGCACCCGAAGGAAACCCATGCAGACACAGGTGGAATGTGCAAACTCCACACAGACAAGCACCCCAGGCTGGAATTGAACCCGGCTCCCTGGAGCTGTGAGACAGCAGCGCTAACAACTGTGCCACTGTGCTACTGAATAAGAGTTCAAGTCTATCAGGGAAAGTGAGAAAAGTTAGGCGTTTCAAAAAAAAAGATCAATTGGAGGACAAGTTAAGAAGAAGTATAATTAGCTACGGCAACTTCAGTATCGCAGTGGAGCATTAGGATTGAATTATGGAAACTGCACAGAATTAAATCAGTAAATCAAGGGAGGCAATATTGCTCGAGCAGGTCATTCGGACGCACAGCCATTCCCATAGCAGCATTGCATCACTGCTTGCATTTACTCATGTGTTGAACATCAATTTGTCGTCTGTTAGATTCTCTGCAGTTACAGGATATGCCATTCGCATTCATATGGGAGTTTTTGGTCAATAGTCTCAAATGCCCAAATGTCTTACAAACTACTGTCATGCTTCAGAGAAATCCATTACTGACTTTGATAAATATCACGGAAAGTTATATTGTACATGGATTGTTTCCAGCAGAAAGAGTATCAGGTCCCTTATGGATATCTCCCTCTATTAGTTTCATCCTACGGAAAAATGAAAAGGAAAGGGAAAGTTGTACATTCTCAGACAAGTTGGCCAATCTCCTGAAACTCGGGAGCTGGAGAAAAGAAATATTTATTGATGAAATAGATATTGATTTGATTTGATTTATTATTGTCAAGTGTTAGTGTACAGTGAAAAGTATTGTTTCTTGCATGCTACACAGACAAAGCATACCATACAGAGAGAAGGAAAGGAGAGAGTGCAGAATGTAGTGTTACAGCCATAGCAAAGGTGTAGAGAAAGACCACCTTAATGCGAGGAAGGTCCATTCAAAAGTCTGACAGTAGCAGAGAAGAAGCAGTTCTTGAGTCGGTTGGTATGTGACCTCAGACTTCTGTATCTTTTTCCTAATGGAGGAAGGTGGAAGAGAGTGGCCGGAATTTTACAGGCATGCCTGCCCCGGAATCTGGGTGGGCATGGCTCGCAGTACGAAATTCTCCGTTGGCCTCGGGTGGGATTTTATGAGCCTCACCCAAGCGAGGTTGTAAAATACTGGCCAGTAAGTCTGGGGTGCTTGGGGTCATTAATTATGCTGGCTGCTTTTCTGAGGCAGCGGGAAGTGTCGATGGAGTCAATGGCTCACTTTTAACTTTGGCTCAGTGTTGGGGTTTCCTTCCTGTAGGGTTGTTTCTGTTTGTCTGTGGAATCGTTGGTAGATGAGCTAACCACACAGTTATGTCAGACAAAGAAAAGCTTCCAAACACACAACCTCACTCCTATATTGTCAGAGATAAGAAATTTTGAGACCCAATCCTTCATTAGTAACTTTTGAGATATCGTGTGTGGAATTTTCCCGGGCATGGAAAACATGTTTGGATGCATTTGGGGAGTGAAAGCTCCGAAAAGAGGTGTTTGGTTGGAATGATGGGCATCTATTTTCCCATCTTTTCTCAGTGTCAATCCCAGTGCAAAAACTGGGGAGAATCCCATTGATATTGATGGCAGGAAACGGGCAGCACGGTGGAACAGTGGTTAATACCAGGGACCCGGGTCCAATCCCGGTCTTGGGTGACGATCTGTGCGGAGTCTGCACGTTCTCCCCGCGTCTGTGTAGGTTTCCTCTGGGTCTTCCGATTTCCTCCCACAATCCAAAGATGTGTGGGATTGGCCATGCTAAATTGACTTTTGATGTCAGGGAGATTAGGAGGGTAAATACATGGAGTTACAGGGATAAGCCTGGGTGGATTGTTATCGGTGCAGGCTCGATGGGCTGAATGGCTCTTTCTGCATTGTAGGAATTCTATGTGAAACTCACTGTATATTCAGTCTCTTTGACAAAAATATTTTTCCCATGCCGGACTTGTGGCAGCTTGTTTGTGTATTGCCCACCCTGAGAAAACTTCATTTCTGTAATCAGTCGGACTGTCCATTTAAAAACCTCCCCAGCAGTTCAGAATCCAGTTTAGAGAACGGCTGCCAGGAAGATCTTCTGGATGGTGTCAAGCAGAGACACGGCAACCTCTGCCCACGATCGGACAGACATCCAGCAAGCAAGGTCGCCAACCCCACCTGGGAGGTTGAGACTGTGATAGTGAGTGGAGAGGACAGGGCTGCAGTGTCAGAAGAAGATGAATGACCTTCTGCGTGCAACCAGGGTAAATCTGCCTCCTCATGTCTCCCACTGCACTCATTCTCACACTGTTCCCACCTCGGCATGGTAGCACAGTGGTTAGCACTGCTGCCTCACAGTTTCAGGAATCCGGCTTCGATTCCCGGCTTAAGTCACTGCCTGTGGAAAGTTTGCATGTTGTCCCCGTGACTGCATGGGTTTCCTCCGGGTGCTCCGGTTTCCTCCCACAGTCCGAAAGACGTGATGGTTAGGTGCCTTGGCCATGCTAAGTTCTCCCTCAGTGTACCTGAACAGGTGCCGGAGTGTGGCGACTAGGGGATTTTCACTTAATTGCAGTGTTAATGCAAGCCTACTTGTTACTCATAAATGAACTTCAAACTTTAACCTCCACGGTGATCTCTCTCCCAGCCACCTCACGGGGTGCCAACACTTATCGAGCTGCCCTCCCCCCACTCGCCATTGCTCCCCCTACCCCCCCACTACTCATGCCAGACTTCAGTAGCAGCTGACCCGGAAGGACCTTGCCTTTCTCTATCAAAGAGCAAAGAACAAAAACAGCCCGGGAAACAGGCCCTTCGGCCCAACGAGCCCGCGCCGCCATTTTAACATTACGAGTCCCCCCTCCACCCATGACTCTTATCTATGCTTATGGCATTCCACATTGAGGGAAAACTAATTTAGGGACAATTTGTTACCACCAATCAGCCTAATAGCACATCTTTGGGGTGTGGGAGGAAACTGGAGCACCCGGAGAAAACCCACGCAAGCACGGGAAGAATGCGCAAACTCCCACAGACACCGGCCCAAATCCATGTGCCTGCACAGCAAACAGTGATACTCACTGAGCTGTCGTGCTGCCCAGCATCTGGTCCAGTTTAAGCGCACACTAACGACATGAAGTACTAGGCTATTCTCAAACATCCAAGAGCAGCCCTTGTACGACCCATCGCGTGTATGCCCCTCGTTGGACAACAAGGCGGACTGACTTAAAACCTGTGAATTAAAAGAGAAAAACATTAGTATCGTTCCACGTACTTAGACATTACCAGGGACGTCCCAAGGCTACTGAACCTTATTTAAAACTATCTCCTATATCCTCCCATCTCCAACCCACTCATGTGCCTGTCCAAGTAACTCTTAAACAACTCCAGCGTGCCTGCCTCCACCACCTTGCTTGGCAGAGCATTCCATACCTCCACTACCCTCTGTGTGAAAAACCTCCCTCTAACATCCGTGTTATACCTCTACCCCCTCACCCTAAGCCCGTGGCCCCTCGTACTGTGCGTTCCTAACATAGGAAAAAGCTTGCCACTGTTTACTCTATCTATACCCTTCATAATCTTATATACCGCTATTAGATCTGCCCTCAGTCGCCATCTTTCAAGGGAAAACAGCCCCAATTTGCTCAATCTTTCCTCATAACCCAGTCCTTCCATACCAGGCAGCATCCTGGTAAACCTTCTCTGCACTGTCTCCAAGGTCTCCACGTCTTTCTGATAGTAAGGCGACCAGAACTGGAGTACTCCAAATGCGGACTAACCAACATTCTTAACCCATCAAGATACCTGGCCTTGTATTCCATTGCAGGACAAACTTGAGCATGAGTGGCAATGCCAGAGGATGGTGGGGCTTTTGGATCTCACTCCAGCAGCGCCCCCCATCCCCGTGTAGTGTGAAAGTGGCAGCACTATGTCTCTCCCACCTCCTACACTGACAGTGGAGTAAATCTGCACTGCAGTTGGCACAGGTCTCTCGCTACACCCCCAACCTCCTCTGGACCTTCTGCAAGGCCAGCACATCCTTCCTTAGAAGTGGGGCCCAAAAATGATCTAACTGAACAATGAACAGTGTTGAGGGGGCTGGATGGCCTATTTTATGTACCTATGTACCCCTCCTGGCATCTGAGAAAACTGAAAGGTTCTTCAATATCAAGATTTCCTTCATGTTTTCTAGCTACTGGGGCAGCTTTACTTTGGATTTAAGCACATACAGCAAAGAGAAAAATTATACAAGACCTCAGCTTCCTCCTCCCTTGGATTTTCCATTCAGTTAAATTAATTAACATAAAATTAGTGAGTTTCATTATACAGCTATGATCCTCTCTACACTTCACCTGGATACAACACCAGGAAAAAAAAGTAAAGTTAATAAAGTGAAGTAAATTATTGGTCACAAATAAGCTTCCATTCACACGTATTAATGTTATTGTGAAATTCCTCCAGCTGCCACACTCCAGTGCCTGTTCGGGTACACTGAGGGAGAATTTAGCATGGCCAATGCACCTAGCCTGCATATTTTTTGGATTGTGGGAGGAAACCGGAGCACCCGGTGGAAACCCACACAGACACAGGGAGAATGTACGAACCCCGCAAAATGTCTCCTAGCTTCTCTAAATTTCTACAATGATTCACAATCAGTTTTGTTTTCTGGAATGAAAAAAAAATATTTTCCCATTTAGTAATATGCAGAATTATACCTTCAGCATACATTTGTGAGTTAGCCAGAGGGGAAATGAAAAAAAAGCGGAGCAGATTCTGTAAAATAGTGTTTGACGGAGAAACACAATACTTTGAGACAGTAGTTTGAAAACAATGAGTTTTAAATCACAAGGCTGAAAATAGAAGCTATTGTCTACCTCAATAATATTCAACAATAGCACATTAGTGAAAAAGTGGAATTATTTCTTTACTTAAGTAAAGAATCACTTGAAGTATTATTAAGATTCACTGGGTGGAAACTAGCTTTGAACAAAGCAATCAGCCCCATTTTTGTCTCAGTATGTCTGTCTTTAATAATGGGGAAGCAATGATCTTCTGGACTATTAATCCAGAAATTCGGCTAATGTTCTGGGACCCAGGTTCGAATCCTTTTATGGCAGTTGGTGGAATTTGATTCAATAAAAAAAATCTGGAATTAAGAATCTGATGACCATGAAAGCATTGTTGATTGTCAGAAAAACCCATCTGGTTTACTAATGTCCTTCAGGGAAGGAAATCTGCCATCCTTGCCTGGTCTGGCCTACATGTGACTCCAGAGCCACAGCAATGTGGTGGCTCTCAGCTGCCCTTTGACCAAGGGCAATTGGGTGTAGGCAATAAATGCTGGCCAGCCAGCGATGCCCATGTCCCACGAATGAATTAAAAAAGTAATCATGTAGTTTCCCATCTTGCAGCCATAATCCTCACGGGAGACACAAAAGGTAGAACAGACAGGATTTCTGACGGATAAACATACCTTATTGGTTGTGAAATTGCCTTTAGTAACAATATGGTAATGAATTAGTAGCCAGAAGATAACCATGTCACAAGTTTCACTAGCGTCATGTGGTGTGAAGAAATTGCTGTTGTACTTTTCTGTTAACTATAGCTGTTGAATCTTTATAGTAAAACCGTCAGCTGAGCAATTCTATAAACATCATCGAAAGAAACCAAACTTATGTTTAGATGATCAGTTCTGTCTGAGAATAGCAAATTTGTATTAAGGAAATCTAGAAACACACCACCCCCACCTCTCCCCTGGTGATGCTTGCACCTTGGTTGTGGGCAGTGACTGGGGGGGAGGGGGGAACTGGTGAAGGAGGATTTTCTCCATATTTTGAAACAAAAAGCATTGGAGGAAATGTCTCATAGCTCAGACTCTTGGTTCTCCTATCCTATTTACGTCTCCCCAAGCCCAGAAATTCCATTGTGATGAATAGATTAATCAGTTTGGCATGCCTAACAGCAAGGAAGGAAAAGAAAATCAATTTTTGAACAAATTTTATATTAGAAAAGGATTAACTTCATTTTTCAGAAGGACAATACCAGTGCTTCAGATCACAAATTTTAATATTATATGAAGGTACCCTAATGTACTGAACCTGATTGTAATTCAAACATTGAATTTGAGTAATAGCCAGGGCAACTAAATAACACATTCAAAAAACTGTATTTCAATCACACAGTCTCCTGAGTTCCAAGGATTCCAATCAATGCATATCGTAGAATCATAGAATATAAATATTTATTATACCAAGGTGGTACTGGTAAAAGTAATCCACGATGTTTGTGGTTGAATCCAATTTTATATCTGTCCCTGAATAGATTTGACTCAATAGTCCTTGTTCCATTTGCATTATTTATGACACATTTGGGAAATAGTTCTTCGATGCTGTGACAGTATCCAATGTCTTGAATGGTTGCCGCGACTGGTGATGTTTGGTAACTTGCTGAAATTTCTCAGCAATCTGGATTTTACAGTCAGTGACAGACTATCAGTCAACTCCACTTGGATTATATGCTATCACTTTATATTAGAGCACTCCTTCTGCGACATTGATAAAATATGAAAGGGCCTACGTTATCCCACAGGAAACTGCAATATCTAATTTTGTGGTGAAAGCCACATATATTCCAGACAGAATTTGGGCCTAACGCTGCTAAGTTGGATAATGTAACACTTGTCTTGCATTTCAATAGATATCTGGAGTTAAAAGTAAGCAAAAAAGATATGCTCAAGGTATAGTGATTGCTGTATAATGAGAAAGATTGTTTTAGCTTTTATGAATCACGGAACAACTTCTAAGTTTTTTAAAGTGTAAAGTTTTTAAAGTTTATTTGTGTCAAAAGTAGGCTTACATTTCAACACTGCAATAAAGTAAAGTTAAGGTTTATTTATCAGTCACAGGTAGGCTTACATTAACGTTGCAATGAAGTTATTGTGAAAATCCCATAGTTGCCGCACTCCAGCACTTGTTCGAGTACACTGAGGGAGAATTTAGCAGGGCTAATGTACTTACCAACACGCCTTTCAGACTGTGGAAGGAAACCAGAGCACCCAGAGGAAACCCACACAGACACGGGGAGAACATGCAGAGTCTGCACAGACAATGATCCAAGCCAGGAACTGAACCCAGGTCCCAGCGCTGTGAAGCAGCAGTGCTAACCACTGTGCCAATTTAAAGGCTGGGAAGTGGAAAGAAATGCCAGGCAATGTGAAGTAAAGATAACCCCAGTGTTAATCCATGAATTGGGGACTATGGGCAAGTGATGGAACTATGCAGCACCTGATACCTTGATCAAGCATTGGCAAATTGGATGCAATGCCTCATGAGGGGGGTGTGAGAAGGAGATTGCACAATTTGATGCTTCAGAGCACTTCCTACAGGATAGGAGTGCACCTTGTCCATCAGAAGTTAATAGAAAGCCTCAATGGTCTGTATAGTATACAGATCCATTTAACACACCCTCTACTGTTGAGAATCTTGACATCTGATAAACACTCTCCCAAGTACTATCCAAGTTGATAGTTTCTTTCCACCGAACGTGTGTTATAGGTGTTTTCTTTGTAAACAAGGTCCCTCTGGTGCATTCAATCATCTTTGGATAGCTGACTGATTAAATTGTACTTTGTCACTCATGGCAGTTCAGAAAGTCTCAATGGAGTAAAAGTTAAATGCATGTCCATCACAGGAATTGTTCCTTTAGTATAGGTTTCTGAAAGTCATCCTCTTAAGCGATGGCAGGGTTTTGTGGGAGCCCCTTTGAGTTAGGTAGCTCCTCTGACATGGCAATATTACTGTGCCTGAAGTTAAAAAAAAGTGCATTATATAGTATCTGAGTTACAGTCACACCTCTTTCTCTTGTCCCCTCAGGAACTAGTCCCACAAAGGGAATTTTCATTCTGGCTCTTTTGTTTGCTGCATGTTGAATGGCATCTGGAAGCAATGTAAGAACATAAGAACATAAGAAATAGGAGCAGGAGTAGGCCATCTAGCCCTTCGAGCCTGCCCCGCCATTCAATTAGATCATGGCTGATCTGAAGTGGCTCGGTTCTACTTTCCCGCTTTCTCCCCATAACCCTTAATTCCCTTGCCTACCAAAAACCTATCTACCCGTGTTTTAAATATATTTAGCGAGGTAGCCTCCACCACATCAACAGGCAGAGAATTCCAGAGATTCACCATCCTTTGAGTGAAGAAGTTCTTCCTCAACTCCGTTCTAAACTGCCCCCCCCTCCTTATCTTGAGGCTGTGCCCTCTAGTCCTGCTGTCCTTTCTGAGCGGGAAGAATCTGTCTACCTCTACCCTATCCATCCTCTTCATTATCTTATACGTCTCTATAAGATCCCCCCTCATCCTTCTAAACTCCAACGAGTACAAACCCAGTCTATTCAGCCTCTCTTCATAGTCCAACCCCCTCATCTCCGGTATCAGCCTAGTGAACCTCCTCTGCACTCCCTCCAAGGCCAAAATATCCTTGCGCAAGTGCAGCAACCAAAACTACACACAGTACTCCAGCTGCGGCCTCACCAGTGCCCTGTACAGTTGCAGCAAGACCTCCTTGCTTTTATATTCAATCCCCCTTGCTATAAAGGCGAGCATCCCATTCGCCTTCTTGGTCACCTGCTGCACCTGCAGGCTGGGTTTTTGCGACTCATGCACAAAGACCCCCAGGTCCCTCTGCACCGTAGCATGCTGCAGCTTTTCGCCCTTTAAATAGTAATCCTTCCTACTATTATTCCTGCCAAAGTGGAATTTTTTTCTTTCCAAGTTCATTAAAACAATTACATTGTTTTAATGAACTTGGAAAGAAAAGTCTTGCAAAAAAAACAGAACTCAAATGGTAACGAAAAAGAACGCAGCAATGAAAATGCCAGTAGATCACCATATTGAGCATTTCTTTAAATTAAAAAGAAGCTTGTCAAACTTAGCTAAAAAAAGGATATCTTTATGACGCCCAAATTTCCTGAGGTTTCCTCAGTACTTTCAATTTCAGTCCCATTAATTTCTTCATTGCTTTCCCTTTCCAAAATTAATTACTTTAAGTTCCTCGTGCTCACCAGTTCCTTGACGCCCCATTATTGCTGACTTTTTTTTGTGCCTTCAATGAGAGAAAATATTTGTTTAAAACCTCTATCATTTCTTTTTGCTGCATTATAATTTCTCCTGTTTCAAACTCTAATTTACTTTTACTGATCTTTTCCTCTTTATATACCTGTGAAAGTTTTTACAATTTTATCTGGTTGGAATCATCGAAGAATCCCTGCAGTGCAAACAGAGACCTTTTGGCCCATTAAGTCTGCATTGACAACAATCCCACCTCAGCCCCATCCCCATAACCCCACCTTTTACCTCACTAATCCCGCTAACCTATGCATCCAAGGACACTAAGGGGCAATTTAGCATGGCCAATGCACTTAACCCGCATATCTTTGGACTGTGGGAGGAAACCTGAGCACCCGGAGGAAACCCATACAGACACGGGGAGAACATGCGAACTCCACACAGACAGTGACCCAAGCTGGGAATTGAATACAGGTCCCTGGACTGTGAGGCTAACCACTATGCCACTATGTCACTATGTCATCCTTATAGCTTACATTAGCATTCTATTTTCTCCCTCCCTTATAAATTTTTTCATCATCCTTTGTTGGTTTACAAACTTGCCCAAATCTCAGTCTTACAACTCTTCTTGAAAACACTTGTAAGACTCTTCTAATTTAGTGCTATCCTTAACCTCTTTAGTTAGCAGAGGTGAATCCCTATTCCCATAGAGTTTTTAATTTCTCAACTGAATGCAGATCTGTTGAAAATTTTGAAATATTTCTTTAAATATCATAATGCTCATCTGTGTCATAATGTTTAATCCAATTTCTCAATCTATTTTAGACAATTTTCTCCTTCTGCTGTTACAGCTAAGTAAGGATGGGAGCAAGAGCTCCCTCATTTTCCCACTCCTCAGTTGATTGTAACAGGCTTTCTTGGAATAAGGAATGTTTCAATTCAGTAGATATTCTTCTCTGTTGACATGCCAAAGACAACGAGCTCAATCAGACAGACTTCCTCGAGTTTAAAGCAGCAATAGATTCACTTTTAATGTGCTAAAAGCCCACTCAAAAAAAGATATTAAAGAGTATTAAAAAGGTAAACCCACATCCTGACTATTGCACAAAACATACAAAAGCATGCAAAATTGCAAGTTACAAAGCAAAGGAGGTGGCACAGTGGTTAGTATAGTTGCCTCATAGTGCCAGGGACCCAGGTTCGATTCTGGCCTTGGGTGATTGTGTGGAGCTTGTACATTCTCCCCTTGTCTGTGTGGGTTTCCTCTGGGTGCTGAGGTTTCCCTCCACAGTCCAAAGGTGTGCGGGTTAGGTTGATTGCCCATTGCTAAATTCCCCCTCAGTATCAGTGGGATTAGCAAGTTAAATGCATGAGGTTATAGGGATAGGGCCTGGGTGGGATTGTTGTTAGTGCAGGCTCGATGGGTTGAATGGCCTCCTTGTGCACTGTAGGGATTCTATGAGTTCTCTGCTTTAAAACATTTGGCTAAATCAAGATTCAATGGTAAAAGGCAAAGAAAAAATTGATAGTTCATTGATTACAACTCCTTAACTGTTGTTTGCAGCTGAAGCATTTTGTTCAATGATAATCTTTGTTTTATTTGGAAAGGCTACTTTATAATTTGAAGTCTTCTTCGGATTTTTCTGTCTGCTGTCCACAGCATGGTGTAAGCAGGCAATGTTCACTTTAGTTGAAAGAGAGAAATGCAAACCTCTTGCTGTTTTCTGATGTTTCTTTTCCAGATTACCCCAAAAGCAGGAAGGTGCAGTAATAAGTGATATTTCAAAATAGTGATCTCTATCACTTTTCTCTCTTTCCATAATAAGAACATAAGAACATAAGAAATAGGAGCAGGAGTAGGCCATCTGGCCCTTCGAGCCTGCCCTGCCATTCAATAAGATCATGGCTGATCTGTCGTGGCTCAGTTCCACATTCCCGCCCTCTCCCCATAACCCTTAATCCCCTCTCTTATCAAAAACCCATCAACCCGCGTCTTAAAAATATTTAGCGAGGTAGCCTCCACCACTTCAACAGGCAGAGAATTCCAGAGATTCACCACCCTTTGAGTGAAGAAGTTCTTCCTCAACTCTGTTCTAAACCGCCCCCCCTTTATCTTGAGGCTGTGCCACCTAGTCCTCCTGTCCTTTCTGAGCGGGAAGAGTCTCTCCACCTCTATCCTATCCATCCCATTCATCATCTTATACGTCTCAATGAGATCTCCCCTCATTCTTCTAAACTCTAATGAGTACAAGCCTAGTTTATTCAGCCTCTCCTCATAGCTCAACCCCCTCAACTCCGGCATCAGCCTAGTAAACCTCCTCTGCACTCCCTCCAAGGCCAAAATATCCTTGCGTAAGTACGGTGCCCAAAAGTATTCCACAGAAAATAACCGATTAGCTCATGTCTGGACAGTATCCTGGGTAATTTTTTTTAAGGTCCAAGCTATCACTTCTGGCACAATGGTTAGCACTGCTGCCTCACAGCGCCAGAGACCTGGGTTCGATTCCTGGTTTGGGTCACAGTCTGTGTGGAGTTTGCATGTCCTCCCCGTGTCTGCATGGGTTTCCCCTGGGTGCTCCGGTTTCCTCCCACAGTTAGCATTGGCCATGCTAAATTCTCCCTCAGTGTACCCAAACAGGCACTGGACTGTGGTGACTCGGGGAATTTCATAGTAACTCCATTGCAGTGTTAATGTAAGCCTTACTCGCGACTAATAAATAACCTTTAATTTTACTAAAAAGGCTTGCAGGTTGTTTTAAGAACTGATCACAGGATTTGATGGTGCTGTCATTAGGGCGTGTGCTCATGTTACTGTTTTACTTTCAGTTTTGTACTTGATGCAGTGCAGAGAGCAGCTTGTTAATAAAACCTGTCGTGTGTTTGTTTGAATCTGCATACGAAAACCAAGTCTTTCTCTTTCTGTTAAAACCCACAACCCCTAACATAGTTAGCGCATTACAACATTGAATGACCCGTTCTTCTATGTGATGAGCTCGGAAAAATATATCAACAACTCCAAGATAGCTGTTGTCTCTGTAGACTTTGTGTCTCTGATTAATGGAATTAAATGCGGTTTTTATGCTGATGCATATGTGGCATCCTTTTAAGTTTCAATCCATTTTTGAAGTAATCCTTTATATCAGCAGGTTTGAAATCCTGCGGAGGTTTCCATGGGTATTGTCATAACCCCCACAAGGTCCATGGGGAATCACTAATTCATGTCCCTGTGGGGCTAATTGAGTGTGAGTTTGCCTGGTAACAGGCAGGGCTGCCCAAGCTGGAACTCATTACCTGAGCCCAGGATTGGGCCTGCTAAATGGTAGTCCATGGCAGGGACTAGAATGTATATATGCGGTAGTGGTTTTACTTTGCATTCTGAAATAAACTATGTCCCTGGTAACCTCCAAATAGGCTCCCAGTGCCTTTCCAGTGTTACCCTAGTCTTCCTCGAATCAAATCTGGTTACCCCAGTCAGAGCCATTACCTCTCGGTCAAAGGCTGGCCACCTCCATTCAGAGCAAGCACTCTGAGTCAGCCCGCTTAATATGTGGCCCACGTGGTGAGTGCTGCGTACCTTCTGAGCTCCCCGCAGAGGGGAGTTCACTAAGTGCGTGCCTTCTGAAATGAGCTGTGATTTGCGTTTTTCAGACATCACTCCACCGTGGATGGGTTTATTGATGGAGACGACATATGATTCCGATGTGTGGGCCCAATAATGAGATGCAAACTTATTCACATTCGGTTCCCTAAGTATTGAATGGCAGAAAAGACAGCCCGCAACTGATGGGGTGAAGGGGATGGTGGTGGGGATGGATGGTTGTGGCAAGCTTTCTTAATGGTATTAAATGTGACTTTAGACCTATTACTGTGTTCTCTGTCCACCAAACCCACCCAATGCTAATGGGAGCAGAAAGTCCTGGGCAACATCCTTATATCTGCAGTTGAAACTCCCTTTTAGAACATGTGTCCAGCAGCTGAAACTGAAACTTAAAATATAACCTCAATACGTCTGTAGCAGTATCTATATAATTGATTTTATTTGAGCATATTTAAGTTTAATACTTTAGTTTCAGTCATTGTGAATCTCAATGTGAAATTCTGTCATATTTTGACTAGAATTTTCTTGAGTATCCCTTGCTATGGAATTACTAATTAATTGCATCCCATTATAGAAATAAGATCTAAAACAGCCTCCTCCTTGGTTGCTTCTATTGAATATTGTTCAAGGAAACTGTCTCAAATGCTTTCAATTAATTTGTCCTCCAAATCAATTTTATCTATTTGATTTGTCCAGTCTATATGAAGCTTAAAGTCACTGACAATGATTACATTCCTTTTTTTACAAGCTCCTCTTGTTTAACGATTGATGTAATGTTGAACAACAGGGAACTTTTAAATGACTTGCATCAGTGTTTTCTGATTGTTGATATTTATTATTTACATCCAAACTGATTCTCTCTCACTACTTTTTTGAGTCAGGCATTCAACTCTGTCAAGTCTTTCAGCACAGTACCAATTTGTGCATGTCTCAGGATAATTGCCTTTGAGGCTCTATGTTTTAGGCTTCCCAAACACCCCCAGCAATACCTCACTCTTCAATCTAACGTTATTTGTTCTGATGTGTACCATGGCAATTGGATCCTCTCCCTCCCACTTCATGTTCTTCTCCACTTTGAGGAGCTACCTTTAATCTTGGCACTGAGCAGAATACAACCTTCAGAATCCCTCAGTGCAACAACACTATAGTGTATCTTACACCACCAACAATCCTTTCCATTCTCCCCACTTGAATGGCCTCCTGCATAATTTCCACAAAGCTCTGCATTGTATAGTCAGTTTCCTCATTCACCCTGGAGAACGTTCCCTCAGCCAGACAGATGGAAAGAACCCTATACCTATTGAAAATAGGTATACCTTTCTCTGCCCGTTGAAGTGGTGGAGGCTGCCTCGCTAAATATTTTTAAGACGGGGGTTGATGGGTTTTTGATAAGCGAGGGGATTAAGGGTTATGGGGAGAGGGCGGGAACGTGGAACTGAGCCACGACAGATCAGCCATGATCTTATTGAATGGCGGGGCAGGCTCGAAGGGCTAGATGGCCTACTCCTGCTCCTATTTCTTATGTTCTTATGTTCTTATGAAAAGGACTAAAGGCTAAGACAGCAACAGCATGACACCTGGGATCTCTTATCCTGGCTGATTTATTGTCACACCCTCCTGTCCACGTTCATTTACCGGATCTATATCACTTCTTACTCAAAGGAGTGTGACGGTTTCTTGCCTCTTGAAATCAGAACAAGCATTCTTCAGGCTATTTATTTTCCTTATGTACTTCCAATTTTCTATTGCATCAAGATGCATTTTTATCTGACATAATTGATGGTGATGTTTTATGATATAAAATCATTAACCTGTCTTAGTGATATCCTTCTTTAGATGTAAACAGTACACCAGGTGTAATCTTAACAAAACCTCCGATATGACTTCCTTATTCTTTGCACTCCAATAACTAATGAAGGCCAACATGCTGTTTGACTTCTTCTTTGCTTCTTGTACCTGCATGCTAACTTTCTGTGTTCTTTGCACAGTACACCAAACCTTTCTGAACATCAAGACTTAGAAATTTCACACCTTTTTAAAATATATTCTGTTTCAGTAATTTTATAATCAAAGTGAAGAACCTAACACTTCCTCACGTTATATTCCATCTGCCACCTTGTTGCCCACTCACAACCTGCATGTATATTTTTTTCAGTCTATTTCTGTCCTTGTAATGACTTCAATCAGGCCATTGAGTTTGGCCTATTGGAGTATGAACTCCCTGATTAAGGATCCAATTGACGGGCCAATCAGGAAGTCTTTGCCTTGTACTTAACTGGGGAGTGTCAGTTCCTCTGACAACCCCCCAGAGGTAGACTGTTAACTGTTGGCACTCTGTGTACTGCTGTTAGATTTTGTAAATAAATGGATTTGGATGAAGGGACTTCTGCCTCTGAAGACTTATTATAGTCCTCCTCAAAATTTATGTTTCCACAAAGCTCTGCATTGTCTGCAAATGTCGATACATTGCATTCTCAAACTCTTCATCTAAGTCATTAATATATAAAAATAGCCATTCACCTTAAAGTGACAAGTTGCTATGATCTGGAAGGGGTGGTGGGAGCAGTTTAACTAGTAACTTGCAACAGGAAATTAGATATAATCATGATAGATATAAGGGTTTTCTCCTGTGGTGTAAAGTTCCATGTTTCTGCAGGAATCTTAAGCCCATATAATTTTTCATTTGAAGTTTATGAAATGTGCCTGGGTCATGGAGATAGTGAAAGATGAGAGGCAAAACTCCTTTCGGCTAAGGGAATATTTTCTGGTCAGCTGTTGAATGAACACATCCTGATTTCAATGAGCTATTCTAGTGAGTTTTTTTTACTTATGTCTTGAAAAATCTTGAACTTGGCCACAAAATGGTGCCACAATTCAATTCAATGTTCAATCATATGTCTTGTAAAAAATTTGCATCATTGCTTGATGATCAGCATATGTCTGACATTTTTGATGCAAAATTAATAGTTGTGGCCTTATAGGTAACTGTGGTTCCATGGCTAACAGTAGAAGTTTGACAAGCATGATGGGAGATTATGCTAACTTCACAGGAAAACAACAGGATAGTTTTATGTGAAAGGAATAAGTAAGAATAGACTTCTGATCAAGCACTCAGGTGCTCAGTGTCAGTCGACCTTGCTGGCTGCAATGACCATCAAATAAGAGGAACAATGGAAACCGCTGTCTCCTGTCTCCTTGGACAAATAAGCTCAAAATTGTGAGGGTCTTAAACAAGGGATACATTATCAACCATCCTGGAAGGTTGGAGAAAATATATAAATAAAGGAATGTTTGGAAACATAGGCAGTGAAGTCTTGAGACCCACCATCACGAAGCGAGAACCCTGAGTTTGGAACTTAGAGAACTTTAGACCCCCATTTGTCAAAGTGAACCTGGCCAGTTCTTCATGCATGGGTGGTATCTAAATTCTAGTCATAACGTTATGATGTAATGGAAATCATACTAGAGTTAAATGTTAATTGTGTGCTTATCAAAGAATTAAGGCTTATTAATAAATAATACATTTTATTTATTTTTTATTTTACTTTTTATTTATTAGTGTCACAAGTAGGCTTACATTAACACTGTAATGAAGTTACTGTGACAATTCTCTAATTGCCACTCTCCTGTTTGGATACACAGCGGGAGAATTTAGCATGGCCAATGCACCTAACCAGCATGTCTTTCAGACTTTAAATTACATCAGGCTTTTGTGTGAGTACTTGTCCTTTGTCCGTTGTGCGAATGGATGCCCTAGCGTAAGTGGGTCAACATAGTGGAATGGATATGTGCAGCTGAAAAATGTTAAGTTAAATAATCAAATTCAATGTTAGAATGGAATCATATGTAAATGTATATTAGCCTGCTGGCAATGTTGCTCCCAACAAGCAGTGACATTTTCAAAAGCCTAACATGCTTATCTTTCGCAAAACATCAAGATGTCTTGTTTAGAAGATCTGCTCATAAATATGTCACAAATCTGTTCACTCACTAGTGTCTCATAATGACAGCCTTTTAAAACCTGAACAATGGTCATTATTTATGTGTATATATGCATATTATGTCTATGTATGTAATTTGTAAAAATTGTCAGCATCAATCATCAGGCAACTTGAAAAAATATATTTCAATCAAGATCTAATAACTTGACAGACCATGAATTATTAAAGTCAAAAATGTTTTCATAGTCTTCAGAAGTTTACTTATTAGTGTTACAAGTAGGCTTACATTAACACTGTGATGAAGTTACTGTGAAAATCTCCTAGTCGCCATACTTCAGTGCCTGTTCAGCTGCACTGAGGGAGATTTAAGCATGGCCGATACACCTAACCCTCACGTCTTTCGGACTGTGGGAGGAAACTGGAGCACTTGATGGAAACCCACGCAGACATGGGGAGGACTACAGACTCCGCACAGATGGTGACACAAGTCAGGAATCAAACCTGGTCCCTGGCACTGTGAGGCAGCAGCGCTAACCACTGTGCCACAGTGCTGATTGAAAGAGTGTTGTGGTAAACAATGCATGACAAATCACTAAGAATAAAAATGTGCAAAATGAATGACAGTACAGCTTCATTTGAAAGGTAATCTTCCACCTTTCGCTAAGTAGTTTAACAGTAATTACAGCATCAAATGAAGATCCTAATCTGAGCTCTTTGCAAGAAAAAACTTAGATCTATTTATACCAAAGTGAAATGTTTAGTAAGTGACAACACAGTCAGAGCTCAGTAATGCTCCAGTGATGTTGTATTTGCTGGTACAGTAATGATTTCAGTTTCATATTTGGAGTTATTTTCTGCCACTTATGTTAGGGTTTGAAAAGGAGGAAAGAAGCAATGAAAAAGTCCGCATGCATCAGAGATTACAGCATTGTATGTTGATATCATTGCCGTAATCTTATGCTCAGAGTGCTGAGTTGGTGCAGCCAGAGACTCATCATTGAACTCAACCAATCAATGGTGGGATGAGCTTAGTTCTGATAGGCAGTTTTGGGCATAAAAGTGAGGCTATGTTAGCAACATGCATGACACATTTCAAAACAGGTATTTATATCTCCCATTAATGGTCCCATTAATTATCAAATTTCATACCTGCAGGGAGGCTCTGTTCATGGCCCAAACCTCGCCCTTAAAACATATTGGTGGAATAGAGTCTGAGGTCTTTGATTATCTGCCTGGAGATGCGCAGTGTCCTGTGGCATTGGATATCTTATCACATCACTGGCTAGCTCTATCTTCAGTGTAAGTCCTGTGTTGATGGTGTAGGGACATAGTGTAACATCGCGAAATTTGTGGATGATACTAAAATAGGTGGGAAAGCAGGCAATGAAGAGGATATAAAGATTTTACAGGTGGATATAGATAGGCTAGGAGAATGGGCCAACATTTGGCAGATGGAGTTTACTGTGAATAAATGTGAGGTTATCCATTCTGGTAAAAAAAAAGGAAAGGTAAATTATTACTCAAAGGAGCATCTGGGCAAAGGGATCTGGGTGTCTATGTTCATGAATTGCAGTGAGTTGGCATGCAGGTGCAGCATGTAATAGAAAAGGCAAATGGGATATTGGCAATTATTGCAAAGGGAGTGGAGCATAGAAGTAGAGAAGTTTAAGTTATAAGGAGGGCCTGGATAGACTGGGATTATTTTCGCTGGAGCGTAGAAGGCTGAAGGGTGATCTTATAGAGGTCTATAAAATAACGAGGAGCACAGATCAGCTCGATAGTCAATACCTCTTCCCGAAGTTCGGGGAGTCTAAAACTAGAGGGCATAGTTTTAAGGTGAGAGGGAAAAGATACAAAGGTGTCCAGAGGGGCAATGTTTTCATACAGAGGGTGGTTAGTGTCTGGAACAAGCTGCCAGAGGTTGTAGTGGACGCGGGTACAATTTTGTCTTTTAAGTAGTATTTAGACAGTTACATGAGTAAGATGGGTACAGAGGGATATGGGCCAAATGCGGGCAATTGGGCTTAGTTTAGGGGTTTGAACAAAAGAGCAGCATGGACAAGTTGGGCCGAAGGGCCTGTTTCCATGCTGTAAACCTCTATGACTATATGACTCTAAGTGTTGTTGCAATTGTATAGGGTGTTGGTGAGACCATTTCTGGAGTATTTTACCCAGTTTTGGACTCTTTATTTGAGGAAGGATTTGCTGGCATTGGAGGCAGTCCAGAGGGGGTTCACCAGATTGATTCCGGAGATGAAAGGCTTGACGCATAAGGAGAGATTAAACAGTTTGGGCTTATACTTATTTAGTCATTCAGGATCATTCAGTCATTGAATTCCTTTTCGTAAGTTATTTCGTCTATGGAGGTGATAGGAATTTTCTTACAAAATGTCCACTCTTTCTTTCCCCAGCCAACCCCCCTATGGGGCTGGGGTGATGAGCTGGAGCAGCCACTTTTGGCCCCCTGCACTGTACCCTCCTCTCATCAGAGGATCTGCAACATGCGTGTCCTGAAACCTAGGCACCAGCTTCAGAATTGCATTCTTCAGCTCCAACAAGCTTGTAACTAGCTTTTTAAATATTTGACTTAGCCTTAACTGGAAGGAGAGCAATAGCAGTGTCCTGCCCTAGTTAACTCTGCAGGTGCCAATAAAAGACATTCTGAAATATATACCCCCACCAGCTCCACTCCTTTCAGCCCCTAACGCTTCATTACCAACTGCAGGAGGGTCCAAACATTGTGACCATTATTTTTGCAGTTCCTTTACTTCCGCATCTACCTTCAAGAAAAATGAGCTGTCCAACTTTAGCACAGTGAAATCGAGTGGGCAAAGGACAAAGAGTATGTACAGTGCTTCATCTGATGCTGTTCTTGATGTGTTCAGGCTTGTCACTTGGATCTAATTTACATTTGATGGGCAAAGTTTAATATGCTAATCATACACTGTCTGCATCATCACAAGGAATGATGCAACATCACATGATTCGTTCTCTCGTGCAGTCTCCTGGAAGGTGTAAGCCTGGAGTAAGGTTTGTTTCACTAAAACTCATATTTTATATATCTTTGAAGGTTCATTATATATTCTTTTTGATTTGATTTATTATTATCACATGTATTGGGATACTGTGAAAAATATTGTTTCTTGCACTTCACAGACAAAGCATACCATTCGTAGAATACACAGGGGAGAAGAAAAGGAGAGGGTGCAGAATGTAGTGTTACAGTCATAGCTAGGGTGTAGAGAAAGGTCAACATAATATAAGGTAGGTCCATTCAAAAAACTGATGATAGCAGGGAAGAAGCTGTCCTTGGATCAGTTGGTACGTGACCTCAGAATTTTGTATTTTGTAGATGGTGTCAATGATTGGGAAGCTGGTTTGCATATTTATCAAACAATATCAATAATATTGTAGGCACTTGAAAATAAATATTTGCAAAATCAAAGAGCATACTTACCTTCATCTTGTTGCAGAAATTAGGCAACATCTTCCTTACCTGCAGCCATGTCTGTAGTTACTAAGTCAGCCTCTCTGTGGAAATGGTTCCTTGCTTTACTAGAGAGTGGCTTCCATTTGCCGCCTGTCTTTAAACCTCCAAAGCAAATTGAATTGGACAAGTCCCCGTAGAAAACTGATTTTTTGATTCATTATTGTTACATATATATACAGTGAGAAGTATTGTTTCTTGTGCACTATACAGACAAAACATGGTGTACATAGAGTACATAGGGGAGGAGGACAGGAGAGGATGCAGAATAGAGTATTAAGGAAAGGAGAGAGAACAGAATATAGTGTTAAGGAAAGGCGAGGGTAGAGAATATATGTTGGAATTCTACCGCCTCGCCCACCATGGAATCAGAGCAGGCAAGGGTCGAACAACAGGAACATCCATTTACCTTGGGTGGAAATTTCCGATCTTGCTCGAGTGAGGCTATAAAATCCCACCTATGGTGTTAAGGAAAGGAGAAGGTGCAGAATATAGTGTTAAGGAGAGAAGCTGCAGAATGTGGTGTTAAGGAAAGGAGAAAGTGCAGAATATAGTGTTAAGGAGGGGAGAAGCTGCAGAATGTGGTGTTAAGGAAAGGAGAAAGTGCAGAATATAGTGTTAAGGAGGGGAGAAGCTGCAGAATGTGGTGTTAAGGAAAGGAGAAAGTGTAGAAGAGTGTTATTTTCCCTATGTCAGCTGCCAACGCTACACCAATGACTAGAAGAAACCCACTTGTGCCTAATTTGCAAAACGGGGGCTCAGCCTGTGTGTCAGACAAATTAAACTGTGGCTGAATCATACAAAATTCATTTGGCTTGACATCTGTCTTTCATTTTTCCAATTTAGTGGAAATGAAATAGCAAACACCTGCCTATCCGCAATGGGATTAATGAGATCTTAAAGGGTGGCCACCGCAGAGAGTAATGAAAAGCCGACCAGTGTTATATTGCGATCAGCACAAAGGAAGTCTGTCTAAATCCAGTCCATTGGGATAATAGAATTTAAGTCGCTATTGTTGTAATGTTGAAATAGTCCTAAGAGCACTACAGTAGATGTTTGAGGAAAATTGTAGCAAAGCACCAGTTCAGAAATTGTAGCATCGTGGGATTCAACTACGCAATGATGTAAGTTAAAATTGTATAATCTAACAAGTAATTGGCAGTTGCTATGGGAATATGCCTACTATAGTAACCATCAAGAGTACAGCCTAACAAGTTGCACAATTCGATAAAATAATTCGCAGGTTGTTGTGGGAATAGTGCCTACTGCTGTAGGCAGCAGACATACTGCCTCATATAGCAAGCAAAGCAAAATCAATTGTAGTTATGCATTGCTTATTAGTCACTCTTGCCATTAAATTTTATAAGCTGCCTGACCTTTACAAGAAAATGTCTATCACTCAGGAACATTTAGATATCGCTCAAACACATATATCCACCTTAATGGGATATGCCTCCACTGATTACACAAAATGAGAAGTGGCATGAAATAAATGGATTTAAAAATAAAAGCTGAGTTGGACTGAAGCTCATTAAATTAGAGAATTGTGACACGCTGAATTTAGAAAGCTCTACCGACAGCACAGGGTTTTGCTATGGGCTTGTGGGGCCAGGATATGGGGCATGGTGAGATTACAGAACAATATAGACACGCTGGTCAGAAGGGCAGAACAGTGGTAAATGGAATTTGACCCTGCAAAATGTGAAGTGATGCACTTTGGGAGGATTGACAAGATAGGGGAATACACAATGAATGCTAGGGCACTAGGAGGTACAGAGGTAAAGAGGGACCTTATGATGCATGTTCAAAGATCTCTGAAGGCAGCAAGACAGGTTATGAAGGCATATGGGATACTTGCCTTCATCAGTTCTATGCAATTTTACAATGATAACTAAACTGAACATGTAGTGTAAATAGTTATAGAGTCCTGGAGATTTACAGCATGGAAACACTTTGGCCCAGCTTGTCCATGCCACCCAGTTTTTACCATTAAGCTGATCCCAATTGCCTGCATTTGGCCAATATCCCTCTGTACCCATCTTTTTCATGTAACTGTCTAAATGCTTTTTAAAAGACAAAATTGTACTTGCCTCTACTACTACATCTGCAGCTCGTTCCAGACACTCACCACTCTCTGTGTGAAAAAATTGTTCCTCAGGACACTTTTATATTTCTCTTTCTCCCCTTAAATCTCTAGTTTTAGCCTCCCCTACCTTTGGGAAAAGATGTTGACTGTCTACCTTATCTATGCCCCTCATTATTTTATAGACCTCTATAATCTCACCCCTGAGTCTCTTAAGTTCCAGGGTAAAATGTTCCACTCTATCCAGCTTCTCTATGTCAGTCAAACCATCAAGTCCCGGTAGTATCCTAGTAAATCTTTTCTGCACTCTTTCTAGTTTAATAATATCCTTTCTGTAATAGGGTGACCAGAATTGCACATAGTATTCCAAGTTTGGCCTTACCAATGTCTTGTGCAACTTCAACATGATGTCCCAACTCCTGTATTTGATGTTCTGACCAATGAAATGAAGCATTCCGAATGCCTTCTTCACCACCTTGTCCGCCTGTGACTCCACTTTCAAAGAGCTATGAACCTGTATCCCTAGATTGCTTTGTTCTGTAACTCTCACCAACGCCCTTTCATTAATTGAGTAGGTCCCGCCCTCGTTCGATCTACCAAAATGCATCACCTCATATTTATCTAAATTAAACTCCATCTGACATTCATTAGCCCATTGACCCAATTGATCAAGATCCCATTGCAATCCTAACCTTCTCCACTGATAGAATATATATATTCTTACATATGTTATATATATATGGAGGGAAAGTATATTTGCAAAGAAAGGGGGATGTTGTAGTATGCCTAAGGGATATCAGAATGACATCACCAGAAGAAAATTGTGTCATGTGATCCAGTCTTAGTTTCACTTATGTTTTGAGCAGAGCACACACTCAGCTCTGATGCCTTCAAGTTTTATACTATGTATAATTGGTCTCATGTGCTTGGTGTTAATAAACAAACCCACAACATGTTTACCCAAACCCTTATGAGTCATTGATGCCTTGTGGTACACAAGTAAATCAACCCAATGTATTGTATCATTAAGCAGGCCTTCTCTAAAAGAGGAAAAGTGGGATGTTCATTGGCTCTCCCACCGGCAGATGAGATTCCCATGACCTCCAGTCAATAGCACCCCTTAGATTGTGTGTGCTTTATAAAAGAACATTCACTTAGTGTCTCATTCCCTTATACTTTCATCATATCTTTTAAAACTATTACTTTACATTCAATCATTTGCATTTAAGGAACTACTGAGAATTTTTCTTTTATTGCTACTCTTTTAAGCAAGCTTTACATTTCTCTTGCTAAGCCAAATGAGAATATTTACATATATATATTTGACCTTTTTCTCCTGTATACATGCACTGTTATAAGCTGCAGTACAGTAGCATGTTGGTTAGCACTGCTGCTTCACAGCACCAGGGACTCAGGTTCAATTTTTGACTTGTGTCACTGGCTGTCTAGGGTTTGCACGTTCTCCCCATGCCTGCATGGGTTTCTTCGAGGTGCTCCTTTTTCTCCCACATTCTGAAAGATGTACTGTTTAGGTGCATTAACTTGAACAGGTGCCAGGCTGTGGCGACCAGGGGAATTTCACAGTAACTTCATAGCAGTGTTAATGTAAGACTTACTTGTGACTAATAAATAAACTTCTCTTCAGTAATTAGGATGATATTCTTTCACAGTTTGTGTCTATTTTGTGAAACCCGTGAGGTCTCTTCATGTCAAGGGCCATATGAAACATATAAATATTATCTAAATCTTAAAAAACTACAATTGGGAGTGTAGGACACAGCATGTGGCACGGTGTTAGCACGGCTGTCTCATAGCGCCAGGGATGTGGGTTTGATGCCCGACCTTGGGTCATTGTCTATGTGGAGACAGCATGTTGTCTGCATGGGTTTCCTTTGGGTGCTCTGATTTCCTCCCACAATCTAAAAGATGTGCTGATTAGGTGCATTGGCCACGCTAAATTCTCCTGCAGTGTACCCAAACAAGCGCCGGAGTGTGGCGACTAGGGGATCTTCACAGTAATTTCATTGCAGCGTTAATGTAAACCTTCTTGTGACACTGATAAATAAACTTAAAAAAAAAGACATGATTATTGTTAAAAGTCGATAGTTTCATGGCAAATGAGACTGCTGCAATAAACCCAGTGCTCTAAAATCCTTGGTATCTGTAATGCCTTCATCCTGTTGTTAAATATTGCCCTCCTTCCCCACGGCATGCTGCTAATGAATAGTCAATATCCAAAATTGGTGTGAGCTCCTCCTGGTATTAGAGAAGAATGTAAATTGAAACACTAGACAATCGTTATTAATTTGTATTACAGCGAGGCGAGTGTTAACGTATCTGTATGAAGTTCCATTCTACTTTCGCCGACCTGTCAAAGTTTAAACTAGCAAATATGAATAGCTGTCACATATGTGAAAACTTGAAGCTACACTTCTCTTTATCCTCAAGAGGTGAGGTCTGAAATTAATATTCTTTATAGCAAACCCGTGTCAAACAAGAAAGACATTTCTGATATCTGGAGTAGTTAATTATGTTCCTCAGATCATGTGGCACTTTCATCTGAGGGGAACCATTTTAGATGCCATATGATGATCTGTGGCCGACATTGAAATTTAGATGCCCTTGACTGCTTATCTCTACACTTACCTGATGGCTAACACAAAAGTATCAAAGGCTTTTTATGCAAACCAATGGTGCGAAGGAATGTGAGTAGCTTAACTAGAAACAAAATGTACAGAAATGTTCCAAACCTGAGACATTTCATTTTCAGTATGAAAGTTATTCTGCATTCTGTTCATACCTCTCACATGCCCGTATATTTTCTGATCTCTTGTCATATTGTGAACTTACACGAGAACAGGAATGTAGGTAATACCCTTTCTGGGATGTAAACATCCATTGTGACCTTTATCTGTGAAGTGTAAAGTGCAATGTAATATTTTGCTATGAAAAATCTCAGCATGAAATCTAATGTGAAAATACAGAGAAATGGAAAAACATGACAACAGGACCAAGAGAATCGCGGGAAGTTAAATCAAAAACACTTAAGTTATGAATACAGCTGAATTAATCTCGGAAGGATTGAGAGATCTCTGTGTCATTGCAAAAAATGAAAAGTCCAAAGATGCACATTCTAAGGATTAATTGTATTCACTTCGAGTACCAGGGAGATAAATGATCTATTTCGTTTAATTATGTACATTGAATTCTTAAAAAAAGTTAAAAATTCCTGGCCTTGGCTTTGCTTTGATTTGATTTATTATTGTCACATGTATTAGTATAGAGTGAAAAGTCTTATTTCTTGCAGGCTATACAAGCAAAACATGCCGTATGCAGAGAAGGAAAGGAGTGCACAATGTAGTGTTACAGTCATAGCTAGAGTGTAGAGAAAGATCAACTTAATATGAGGTAGGTCCATTCAAAAGTCTGATGGAAGCAGGGAAGAAGCTGTTCTTGAGTCAGCTGATATGGATCCCCAGACTTTTGTATCTTTTTCCCAATGGAAGAAGCTGGAAGAGAGTATGTCTGGGGTTCATCGGATCCTTGATTATGCTGGCAGCTCCTCCAAGGCAACGGGAAATGTGGACAGAGTCAATGGATGGGAGGCTGGTTTGCGTGATGGACTGGGCTTTGTTCACGACCTTCTGTAGTTTCTTGCTGTCTTGGATAGAGCAGGTGCCATACCAAACTGTGATACAATACCCTCTTTACTCAGAACGTAGTAAGGGCGACACCCTCTTCACTCAAAGAGTAGTAAGGGTGTGGAATGCCCTGCCTGCAGCAGTAGTGGACTCGCCAACTTTAAGAGCGTTCAAATGGTCAGTGGATAGGCATTTGGATAACACTGGAATAGTTTAGGTTAGAGGGTCATTAGATTGGTTCCACTGGTTGGTGCAACATCGAGGGCCGAAGGGCCTGTACTGTGCTTCTATGTTCTATGTTCTACAACAGGAAAGAATGCTGTCTATGGTGCATTTGCAAAAGTTGGTGAGAGTTGGAGCGGAGTAGCTAACGTAAGAATTACATATGATGTCAGCGTTAAACTGAGGGAAAACAGGAAAAAGAACAAAAAAGGGGGTATGAGCTGCCTTCTTGAACTGCCTCAGTCCCTATGGTGCAGGTATCCGCAATGCTGTTAGGGAGGGTTTTGACCCAGCAGCAGTGAAGAAACAGCGATATATTTAAAAAATATATTATTCAGACATTCAGATGGCTAAAGGCTATGTTCCACTTCAGTCTTCTGCAGGAGTCAGTGAGGAATCACAGCATGAGATGCTTTCTCAGCATTGGAATGAAGAAACCTATGGAGGGCACAAAGAAAACATGGGTCAGAATTCAATGTTTGACATCCTCCAGCTGGAAAACTGGAAAGCCTAACTGGGCAGCGTTGGGCTTCCCAAGGACAGAACTTCTCACCCTGAAATTTGCCAGGCAATCTGAGGATGGCAGCTCTGCAAAACCAGCTATACCACTAGGAGTGGGGGCTACTGCATTTACTGCATTCAGACCTTCACCAGGGATCATTAATCAATCCCTGGAAAGATTTGATTTGGATTGATGTATTATTGTCACATGTATTGTGATATAGTGAAAAGTATTGTTTTTGCACACTATTCAGGCAAAACATACTGTTTATAGATACAAATGAGAGGAGAAAGGAGAGGGTGCAGAATGGAGTGCTACAACCATAGCTAGAGTGTAAAGAAAGATTGACTTAGCATAAGGTAATTCCATTCAAAAGTCCGATGGCAGCAGGGAAGAAACTGTTCTTGAGACGGTTGGTAAGTGACCTCAGACTTTTATATTTTTACTTTTATATCAATGGATGGGAGACCGGTTTGCATATTAATCATGTGGAGCAGGAATGGGGGACCAGGGGGACAAATGAGGTGAGGGTAGGAGGCAACAATAAGGACAGTGGAGACCCCTTCCCTATGCCAGGTTCCTCAATTGGGCACAGGGTGCTTAAGAATAGAGGTACCCAGCCCTGCACCTCTGTCCCTGTTGGCCACATGCAAACTTGGTAGGATATAATGTGGAGTTGTCCTACATATTGAGTTAACCACCAGAGCAGTAGAATTTCTACATAAAATGCTTACCAGTTGTTTGAATGCATTCCATTGTCTTTCTCTAGAGTAAGAGGTAGAGAGTAAAAGTTGTGTATTTTTCATGATTCAAGTGTTTTGTCATGTGTCAGTGAAACTTCCGCCTCCACCAGTTATTTTCAGAATCGATCTGTCAAGAAAACTTAATTGTGACATGCCTCAAGCTCAGACTTTCACAGCAGAGATGACTGGATCCTTCCCTGCTCCATCACTGGATCCCTCACTGTTCCATCACTGGATCTCTCCCTGTTCCCTCACTGGATCTCTCTCTGCTCCACTTCTGGATCTCTCTCTGCTCTATCTCTGAATCTCTCTTTGCTCCATCACTGGATCTCTCTCTGCTCCATCTTGGGATCTCTCTGTTCCATCACTGGATCTCTCTCTGCTCCATCACTGGATCTCTCTCTGCTCCATCACTGGATCCCTCACTGTTCCATCACTGGATCTCTCTCTGCACCATCTCTGGATCCCTCGCTTTTCCATCTCTGGCCTTCAACTGTCCCTTTTATTTCTTAGTGAGTAGAGCTGGACATAATACTTGAGTGCTACCTGACTGAACTTTGACAGTTTGTTTGCAGTATTTATTAGTTGTTCACAGGGTAAAAGCCAGACTTTGGTAATGGCTAAATTGTAAACATGAAGTTCATAAAGCTGTTTGAACAGTGAAAATTCTTAATAATAATACCACATGTCATAAATATCAAACTTTTTATCTGAAGAGTAAGTGTATTCATTTCACAGACTTCAGAAAAAACGCTTTCTTTCCTCCGCTCCTTATTCTTTGACTGAATGATAAGGATCCACAGTATTATTCTGTCAGATATTCCTTTGTAAAATCATGAAGAGCTGTGCATCAATATTCTGTGTCAATGTTAACAGGCTAGGTTGAATAACAGAAGCACAGTGTTATGCACAGCGGTTTATAAACCTGTTTTATTCACTATCATTGCCTGAAGCTCTGTCTTTCTATGTAGAGATTCAAAGGCAATGTTGCTTAGACAGGGTAACCAGTTGGAATGATACGACCACAAATAAATAAATTACAGATATTGTATTCTTATGTAAGCACTGTACATTCTTTCAGTTTTGCAGTTCTAACATTTTGGTATCATGGAAAACAATTATGGACCTGCGGTTTTACAAAGAATCTCTGACACATCAAAGCATTTCATAACTAATGCATTTGAAAGCAACTCTATTGTTACAAATGTAAATGCAGCAGCACATTTGAATACATGATCTCACTTAAACTATCCTCTTTCAGCCAATACCAGGAGCACTATCAAAGATTCATAAGGAACGATTTAAGATTAACAACTGAGAAATCTGCCTCTCCAGGATAAATACAAAAGACCTCAGGAGAATAAACAAACTATGAATCCTGAGGGAAATCTAGAAGCTTTCATTTTCAAATGAGAAGTCTTACCGCAATGTCATCTCGATACGCAGTCAATAGCTGATTTATGCTGTGTGTAGCCACAGACCAGTATTCTAGAGCAAGTATCTGCAAATGTGAATTATCTGCTATGCACCAATTTTTGGGGTCAATTTTACCTCACCAAAATCATTTAATAATAGCTCAAAATTGGTTTGCCAGTTAACCACTATCGGCGACAGCTGAAATGTCTTCTTGTTTCAGGTAGTGGACCCCTTTTAATATTCAGATTGGAGTCCAGCACGTCCTACTTCTTTATTGATTCGTGGGACATGGATATCACTGGCTGGTCAGCATTTATTGCCCATCCCTAGTTGCCCTTGAACTGACTGGCTTGCTAGGGCATCTCAGAGGACAATTGAGAATCAACCTTATTGCCATCGCTCTGGTGTCACTTGTAGGCCAGACCAGGTAAGGATGGCAGATTTCCTTCCCTAAAGGATATTACTGAACCAGATCGTTTTTTTCCAACAATTGACAATGATTTCATGGCCATCAGTAGATTCTTAATTTTTTATTGAATTCAAATTCCACCAGCTGCTGTGGCGGGATTCGAACCCAGGTCCCCGGGACATTAGCTGAGTTTCTGGATTAATAGTCTAGTGATAATACCACTAGACCATCCCATCCCTGTGTTAGCCATAACTCTATCGCATCTCGGAGGCAGAAGGTTATAGGTTCAAGTTGCACTTCAGAGGCTTAAGCACAAAATCTAGGCTGACACACTTTAGTGCAAGGCTGACAGTGCTGTGTTGCCATCTCAGTGACACCACTTCATTTATTTATTAGTCACAAGTAAGGCTTACATTAACACTGCAATGAAGTTACTGTGAAATTCCCCTAGTCATCACAGTCTGTTTGGGTCAATGTACCTAACCAGCATGTCTTGCAGAATGTGGGAAGAAACCAGAGCAGTCCAAAAATGTGCCGGTTAGGTAGATTGGCCATACAAACTTGCCCATAGTGTCTTGGGATTTGTAGGTTAGGGGGATTAGTGGGGTAAAAGTATGGGGTTGAGGGATAGGGCCTGAATGGCCTCCTTCTGCACTGTGGGGTTTCTATGGAATCTCCCGGAGGAAACCCACACAGACACGGGGAATGCGTAAACTCCAAACAGACTGTGACCCAAACCAGGAATTGAACCCAGGTCCCTAGCACTGTGAGGCAGTAGTGCTAACCACTGTGCTACCACACCACCCACTTCTCAAGGTGAGAGAAAGTTCCACTTTTCCCTTTCAGATGCAAGTATGTAAAAGATTTCATGGCACCATTTCAAGCGAGGGAAATTGCTCATTGGTGTTCTGCTTAATATCTGCCTCTCAACTAACACAACCATGACAGATTTGCACAATGTGTCTGAGATTCTGTTAGAAAACAACAAAAATTGCATTTTTTGAAAATCAATCCTTTGAGTGTTGTGCAATCCTTTGTAGATCGGGAAGTTTATTATGAAGAAAAGATTGATGGACTCTGACAAGAGTACACGATAATGTCGTTGGAAAATTATTAATGAACTCTGCTAGCACCATCACTACTGCCCCAGCATTGTTACATAACCACCTTTGTATTGATGTGAACTCATTTTGATTGCAAGTCAATGCAAAAAAAAGCTTTGTGATGGATCCTGATCTAGCAATTCAATTGCAATTATTAGCGCTTTAATTGTGAGTAGGTGAGGTTCAACTTGTAGCACCCTGACCTCTGAATCAGAAGGTTATGATTCAAGCCCCAATCCAGGGTTTGAACAATTGAGGTTAAAATTCCAGTGTAATGCAGAGGGAATGCTGTTCTGTTAAAGTTCTGTTCTGTTCTGTTAACTGGCATTCTTTCAAATGCAATGCCAGACCAAGTGTTGTAAACAGCTAATTCCAGAATGTGTGTTTTAGAAAATAACTTCTCGTCTAAGAATCAAATTTAAATGTAGATAAACCAAAGAACTTGGTTGAAGAACTAGTGAACAGGCCTAGCTCGATGATAGTTCAAATCGGTAACCTGTGTTTACTTAATAAGATCAGAGTTAGATGTGATGAAATTTAAACAATGGATAACCTATCTCAGGGATATGTGTTGAGACAGGAGGCCCATGTTAAAGGATTTAAATTATTATTTTAAGCTCCCAGATCAAGGAACATAAAAGCATCTTTGGCAGAACCAGCAACTCTGGAGAAGGGGCAGTTGACTTGATTAGAAATACAAATTACTCTTGTGGGTTATGGAATCACATGAATTTTTGAAGTAAAAGATAATTGATTTACATTTCTATTTGGGAATCTTTCAAATATTCCACATTGTTGTGGAGATAGATACAGGGGAGGTACCCCTTTTTGGTTATTTTACTGTGTGTGTCTCACAGAAAACAGGGAGTCAGCTTGAAGAAGGCAGGAGCTGAGGCCACAAGCTGTACAAGAACTGTGGGTGGCAGACTGGAGAATACAGTCTGAGTCTGTCCAAAGCTAGGACAACGAGCGGAGAAGGGTGGTCCTGATTTGTGAATTACCAAGCATGAAGGCAGCAGTGGCATATCTAGAGGTGGAGCAGGGGAAGCGACTGCTCCCCCTGAGCAGATTCTTCAAAAGTGGTGCCTTTTCAACAGGGTGTTCCTCATGGGCCCCTCAGATCTCTTACCGAGATCTGAAGTCCTCGATCCGTGTGATTGCGGGATGTGATACGGATGCAGGGACTTCAGGCAGCGAGAAAGGCATGCAAACTCCCGAGAGGGCATGCAATCATGAGGCTAATTTTTCGTATTGCTTCCTTTTGTTTTCATTTTACATTTAAGATGCAAAATAATTAAATAAAACATGTGTTTTTATTATGTTTTGATTTTAAATACAAAATAAAAATGTCTCATGAATTTAATATTATTTGGTATGTGCTGTGGTGTCTTTTTTATGTGCTCGTTCCCTGTAACTTTAGAATCTGGCTATGCCCCTAGAAAGCAGTAAGACCTAAACTTTAGCTGAGAAGTCCACGACCGTAGGGTTTTGAGGGAATGTTGGTGGATTTCTTCACCGAAAGCTAATGGAAGGATCCTCATGGAACTTTGTACCCTGGAGAACATTGAGGAGGAATCAAAGTGAATTCTGGAGAGCTGAGGCATGCTTGATTTGAATCTCAGAAGAGGTGCAAATGAACAATCAAGATTTCATAATGTATAAGGGAACTCTTGGGTGGGATTAGAAGTAAAAGGGGGGTTAGATTTACATTTTACAGGCACAATCTTACCAGCCATTCGTGTCACTCTCCCGTTGCAGCAAGGTCTGAGAATTTGGCACTTAGGCAAATCTCAGTTCACTGAAACAGGATGAGAAAACCCCACTGGCATGAATAGCCATAACATTCCGGCCTACATCCTGGTGAAGTATAGTCATGCTCGCTTTATTTAATTTTTAAAATACAGCGAAGTCTGTTTGGTTTAAAAACCTGAAATCTTGTGGATATTTCTTTCTGGTTTTATATGTTAGTGTCAACAGTCACAATGGATGGCATAACATGAGGGACTGCTGCCTCACATGAGCATAAACAAATTCCAATGCGCAATTGTGTAGTTATTCCCCATGTCCTTTTCAATATGTATCCATCAACATTGCGAAAATAATTATCTGGTTGTTATCACAATACGTTTTCTGGGAGCTTGTGTGCATAGTGGCTACCATGGTTCCCACATTACAACAGTTTAAGTTGAGTTTTATTTATTAGTGACACAAGTAGGCTGACATTAACAATGCAATTAAGTTACTTTTAAAGCCCCCTAATTACCACAGTCTGGCACCAGTTCAGATACACTAAGGGAGAACTTAGCATGGTCAATGCACCTAAACAGTACCTCATTCGGACTGTGGGAAGAAACCAGAGCACACGGAGGAAGCCCACACAGACATGGGGAGAACATGCAGACTCCGCACAGAGAGTGACCCAAGTCAGGTATTGGACCTGGGTCCTTAATGCTGTAAGGTAGCAGTGCTGACCACAGTGCTGTCGTGCCATTCCAACAGTGACCACACTTCAAGTTATTTTATTGTTTGTGAAGCATTTTGAGATTTGGTGAAGCCATAACAGATATATAAATGCAAGCCTTATTTTTCATCTGACGTTATGAAGCTGCCTTGTATCTGTCCCAAGTAATTAAGTCTATCTTAGATTGACATGTATGCGGTACGTGCAGCCGAATAAATAGACCGCTAGCTCAAAAAAGATCTGTAAAGTAATGATATGGGAAAATGCCTTTGCAAACTGACATGCCAATTTCAGGATAGAATTAAGTAAAGAGCATTATAACTTTCAAACATTCTGTTGGGGAACTGATTGAAATAAACTTCAATTTCCTTAATGCATTAATCAGTTTCGTGGCCAGCGAGAAGCAGTAACACATCTAGAAAATGAAATCGCAACATAAAGTTCCAATAAAGAGGTTCATACAGGGAAAACCATTGAGAGAAGTCAGAATTCCAATGAGAAAATCCCAGGCCTCTATGAACAATAGGATACCAAGTCTTGTCTAGACTTTTGACATTCCTCATGGTATGCAATTAACTTCTTCGAGGGGAGTTTATTATTTCCAAACTCATGAAACAGAATAGCAGTCAGTCTGCCCCTGAGACAATGACAAACTAGAATGCACCAGTCTGAGATCGATATATTTACTATCCAAGATTAGAAAGATTGTTAAAAGGGTTATCTACAACCAGGTCTGACAGTAAATGATAAGTCTGAGCACTGAATGAAACAACCCATCAATCACAGCCACACCAAAAGGGGCTCACTGGAATCAACATTACTTGGATTACTAGCTAACAAGCAATGAAATATGGGTCAGGTGAAGAGAGTACACACTCCACCAAGCCTGAGTGAAGCATTTCATCCCACTGACTGTCACCTAATCACACATTTATCCATATTGGAAGGTTGCACGCAGACCTGACTTTCCTGAATGCAGCCATGACTAGCTCCTTCGGGCAGTATTTCAGAGGAGAAGCTAGACTCCTCATTTGAATATGCATAAGGGCTGTGATGTCTCCTCCAGCTATGGGCCCTGCATTTTTTGCTGATGTTAACAAGATGGCTTGGCAAATCCAAGAACCATTTCAATAGCAAAATGACTAAACAATGTAGTGAGGGAGACGTGAGACTGGGTTGGAGAAGGTAGCTTCAAAGCAAAACTGCCACTGACACAGGCACAATGGTCTGCATCAGAAATCCCTATGAAAAATCCAGATGGATCAGTCTCAATGGGCTGGATTCTCACCATTGAGTTGGGTAGCAGGACTGCTGGCTCTGCCCATCTGCCTCAGGAAAATTGCCAGGAAAGAGGGGATTTTGATTGTGGCAGGTTGGATGGGAGCTGGGGGCTGGCAGCACTCAGGCCATGAATAAGAGTTTGGAGGTTGACTAAAAGGCCTATCTCAGTATTGCTCCAGTTAAAATGAAAAAAAGTAAGGGCCACTTACCCCCTCAGCCCTCATTCCCCCTCACCCCCTCCCCAGAATTAGGCTCTGGCCATCAATTTCACCTGTCCATGGAGAGCACGGTAGCATAGATATTAGCACTGTTGCCTCTCAGCGCCAGGGATCTGGGTTCGATTCTTGGCTTGTGTCACTACATCAGGAGTTTGCCTGGTCTCCCCGTGTGTCTGCATGGGTTTCCTGTGGATGCTCTGGTTTCCTCCCACAGTCCGAAAGATGTGCTGGTTAGGCCATGCTAAATTCTCCCTCAGTGTACCCGAGTGTGGCGATTAGAGAATTTTCACAGTAACTTCATTGCAGCGTTAATGTAAGTCGACTTGTGACTAATAAATAAACTCTAAAATTCATGAACACCATGAAAATCCAGCCAACTTCCTTAACCATGTGTTTTATTCATTGGGAGCTTCTGGCTTTTCAACTCTGCTAATAATGAATTAAATCTCTGTTTTATTTTAAGGGTTTTAAAGAAGGTGTAAGTAACTTCAAACCTCTAAAAACAATGAAAGATTGCCTCAGTGTGACAACTGGTTAAATAACAGTAGTATTTCTAAGCAGGTCAGGTTGTGTGTAATTATGGACAAAGTGTTGTCCCCCATCTATTTTTGTCTTTGTCACCTCTTTACCAGCTAATAATTTACCAACTGCAATCAGTTACATATAAACTATCAATGAGCATGACTGATGCAACTCAGCTACTACACATTAGATTTAATGGGTGGCAGGCAGATCATCCGTCAGTGTAAGTGTTGGATTCACAAGCAAGTGGATCTAAATGATGTGGAGTGTTTTATTGAGCATTATGACAGATTTGTGTATTTGATTCTCACCTCATTTATGATCACCATCCTGCTAATGTAAATTTCCATGGGGGTTCTCCTGTTCAACCAATATAATTTTGTGATAAATGGTGTTTACACCACCACTGCTCTGGGATTTCCATTGCTCTTCTGCTGAAGTTATCGTGAGAATCTTTATAGAAATTCAATCTCCACATATGTCTCGGATTCTATGACAGAAGTGGGAGTATTTTTCTGCCTGTAGTTTATAGACCTTCTCTGTGTACTACATCGTACAGCTTAAAACAAATATCTCGTGTTATGCGAGGTACAACCATAAAAATGATTTTATAGCTCTGGGAAATTTAATTCCTTTGACTTTGCCCGAAACATTTCAGCAAGAAGACAGTAAGGCTTCAGATTAATAAAAAGAAAACCTAAGAAAATAATTGGGCAAATTTGAGGAATGCTTAGCAGGAATCAATTATTGACAGCTTAGTCTCTTCAGTGCTGCCTTTTGTGATGCAGCCATAGTCTTAAACTAGCCTTTGTACCTGTGTTAATGCTGCTGTCTGTTCACTGTGCCAGTAGCTGCCTCAGACTGCTCTTTCAATGGCAATAATGTTTGGAGTAACTATCCACTTTGTAGGATTTGGGAAACTGGCAGGAGTGGATGAACCATCCTTTATACAACCCACTTGATTCTTGTTCGCTAACCGTCAACAGAAAAGACAGTCGCACCTCTGAAGGTTGGGCCGTTGTTACTAATTGCCTTGCAATTAGTATTGCTACTAATTGCCTTGCACTCCCAGTGAAGGTGAATTTCACCCCTTACCTGGGAACTAATTTGTTCAGTCCAGTTTGAAAGTATCTTGTGTTCCTGAAACAAATCATTTTCTTGAAGTGATGCCGGCGCGTGTTAGAAACCCCATCCAACAATCAAGAGAAAGCAAATGGGTCTGTTTTTAACCTAAAGTGTATTCTCTTTGAATTCTTTAAGCACTAGGTCATGTTTTGGATCATAGGAGTGAGAGTGCTTCCCTTTGAGATCAGCTTTCATGTTCAGCGCAATAAAAGCACCTGATGAGACCTTGAAAAGTGATAGCATCCTCTGTATACCTTTTCATGTGGGAGCTTTCATTTATTGTGGGGCATTTTTTTTGCCTCAGCACGCAGGCAGGAAGCCAAAGAAAGACTTGCATTTATATTGCATTTTTCACAGCTTTGGATGCACCAAAACATTTCACAGCCTTTTGCAGCATTTTAAGTTATTGTGAGAAGGTAAGAAACACTGCAATTAATTAGCATACTGCATGACCTGGGTGTTCCGGTTTCCTCCCACAGTCCAAAAATGTGCAGGTTAGGTAGATTGGCCATGCTAAAAATTGCCCTTCGTGTCCTGAGATGAGTAGGTTAGAGGGGTTAGTGGCAAAATATGTGGGAATATGGGGGTAGGGCATGGGTGGGATTGTGGTCAGTGCAGACTCAATGGGCCAAATGGCCTCTTTCTGTGATGTGGGGTTTCTATGATTCTATAACCCCATAAGGACAACGTGTTAAGGAACAGATAAGGGCAGCCTGATGGCACAGTGGTTAGCACTGTTGCCTCACAGTACCAGGGACCCAGGTTCAATTCCAATCTCGGGTACTGTCTGATGGAGCTTGCACGTTCTTCCTGTGTCTGTGTGGGTTTCTTCCGGATGCTCCAGTTTTCTCCCATGTTCCAAAGATGTGTGGGTAAGGTTGATTGGCTCTGCTAAGTTAACCCTTAGTCTCAGTGAAATTTGCAAGGTAAATATGTGGGGTTATGGAGATGGGTGTCTGGGTGAGATTGTGGTTGGTGCAGACTTGATGGGCCAAATAGCCGCCTTCTGTGTTATAGGATTCTGTGAATCTGTTTTTGTCATGTTGATTGAGGGATGCATTTTGGCCAAGGCAAAGGGATAACACCCCTTTAATGTAGTGGCATGGAATCTATTTGAGAGGGTAGACATACCCTTAATTCTCATCCAAAAAGTGACATGTGCCTCCACAGTGCAATAGTCCCTCATTCTGTGCTGCAGTATCAGCCTAGAATTTTTTTTGTGCTCGCAGCCTGAAGTAAGATTTAAACAGACAACCTGTGACTCAGAAGCAAGGGTTGCCAACTGAATCACAGCTGACAGTCATGATACGTGTAAATCAGACCCAGAGACATTTATTAGAACCTACATCTATTTTAACCTCTGCCACAATATGCTCAGTAACACCTCGCTGTTCAGGAGCAAGAGCCTGAGTGCAAAATTAGTTTGAGGAAACCAGGAGAGAAGGAATGATTCTCCGAGTCCCACACACACACAGCAAGTTTGGGCCTCTTGCTCTCCCTGGCTCAACCCTTTCCCCTCTCCTCTAAATCCTCTCCACCCTACCTCACCTTTCTGCATTTGCAAAGCCCTCCTGACATACCTGAATTCTGGCCAGGCAGCATGACTCAGGAAGCTAAGGCAGTACACTCGTTTAGGAAGAACACTGCTACGCCAGTAAAATGAAGCGAGCCTCTCACAGCACAACCCACATTCTGCCCTTGATTATTTGGTAGAGTTAAAATTTTTCCCTTTAGTTTATCTTTACTATCTTTCATCAGTTACTGCAGCTTCCAATATTAATGCGCTATTGATGCTGGAATTATTTAATGTTATACAATAGGACGTCCTGCGGTGTGGACATGGTACGAATGGGTAAACATTTCCATTTTGAGCATCCCAACATATATAATAATCAAATCATGCAAAGATGAATTAAGGATGTGAGAAACATAAACCTCTTTGTACATAATAACTATGCCATCATTGCGTTTACAACAAAAACTCTTCACATTTAATATCCATAAACGCCAAGGAACTAAATTCCTTCAGTAAATAGCTCCATGAAAAATGATTACAATGATGAATGATTTTCAAATTATTCCACACAAGCATTACACACAAATTTAATTAGTTGTCTTAATGCACTTTCATACAGGGAATGATCTATTGACCTCTAACGTTTTCTCTCACTGGTATAATTTTATCTAAAGCTGTTACAGAATGAAGGAGCATTGCCCAGTTATCCATTTTCATTTTCTGTTGCTAACAATTTATCCAAAAGAGCCTTTTCTGGCAGCTTCATGGGCAATTGCTTATTTGGGACACAGCCACTGACGTCATAAATTCCTTAATGGACATGGATATGCGCAGTACGCTTCTCTGTTGCCATGACAAAGGTTGAACATTCTCAGTGCACTGTCTATATTTCAGAAATATTTACAGTAAGATAGATCATCAAATCTATTAAAACAGGTTGAACAAGGCATAATTGTGCTGCAATTGCTCTTGTCGTTCTGAGGATCTCTGAACACCACCTACAATGGAGATGACAGTCTCTCTGCATAAGTATTTGTTTAATTAAAAGTGAACCAGTGGTAAAAGAGCAGCAAAATTGACACCATGAATCCCACCAGAATGCTTATTTCATAATAAATTGAGACCTGTCCCATGGACTCATCAACTGGTGTCTTTGTCAACAATGACAAAATGTTTTGGGTTTATTATCTATCAAGCTAGTCTACTACTGATGGCTTCTGGATCGATCTCTCTCTTTTGTCTGCTGTGTTATTCCATGAATGCCTCGAGTGATATACCTCAAGAGGTCACCAATAAATCATTCGCGACTCAAAAAATGTAATCGATGCTGCTTCTAGTAAAACAAATTATACCCCAACAATTAACTCATTAGAATGGATCTTACTTGCAATAGCTTCAGGGTAAGCATTCCTGAAAAAAAAGCTGTCCTTTTGATGAAATTCAGAAACAATATCATATAGTAGAATATTTACAGGGTCTCTGTAAGTAACTAGTTCCTGGACTGAGCAGTTAATAAACTTTATACTGTTAGGTATCTGTGTTTTTATTTATAGATCTGTGTAACATTTTGTTAAACTTTATCCACAACAATATTATCATTCATTGTTTGAAAATTAAAATAAGCTATGAACACAATAATTACAGGATGTTATGATCTCAATTTTGCATGTTTGGACGATAAATTGTCACATCGCTTTTAATCTTAATAATGCTCACAACATTCAAAACTATTGAAAGGGATAAAAAATTCTCCAAACCCTTAATGTGTTTTATGACATTTGTTCTCATACTTCTTATCATAACCTAAATGTGTTTTGACATGGGGCTGACATACTTTTGTCTGTACTGCCATCCATTCTCTAATTAGAGTCACCTAAGAGATTTCAGTGTGAACTGAGGAATGACTTCTTAAGTTATTTTTTAAGATTAGCAAACAGACAAAATATATAAACCTTTTTCTTTATTTCATCAGCATGAATTATAATAGAGTTTCTAGAAAATGATTTGCTTTGGTAGACTTTAGTCACTGACAATTATGAATTGTATAAATCTGAGCCTTGCCATATTGGTTTTGCAAGGTTACTTTTTGCGTAACTGATAAATATGATTACACTTAATTACAAGAAAGCCGAAAATAATCAGAGCAGAACATCATTACTGCACCACTACACTCACCAATTTGATTGATTTATTCTGATTATTAGAACTTCATTGCTTTTCAAGCACTCTGCAAGCATTCTAGCTCTAGAAGTCTGCATCTCAGATTGTTACAAGATGACTGCTTCTCTGTCTTGCCTGTACAATTTCCAATGCCTGGGAGCTACCCAGAGAGACATAACTGAAGTGTGCTTCACTTTATATAACCTAGATCCACCTGTTTACTGCTTAATAACCAGATACTCCCTTCGTACAATTTATACCTCTTGCCTGGGCTGTAGAAAATGGGGGCTGGGGGTGGTGGGGCAGGGACTGTGATGGGGAAGAATGCTAACTTGAACAAGAAAGCCCCTTAAAGGCCTAAGAATTGTATCTGGGTACACGTATGGGAATGGCATTTTTTTTTCTAGTCTCCACATTCCTACTTCACAACCCTGTGATCTGATGGGAGCTAGATATGAGGCCATTTCTTCAATTACCCCTTAAAAAGGGCAATCACCTCATGTTGGAGGAGGAAACTGAGGCAGCAGGGCCTGATATGTTTCAGCCAACCACATTCACATTGCTTTGCCTTCTTAGAGTGTGGTTGCTTCACTCCTTCCTTAGGTGTTCTAATTCAGAGATTTGGTAAACGGGAACAAGATTTGGCATATCAGTCTCCTCCTACAGTTCTTTGTTTGGTTCATAGTTGGGAATTGAGTGCCTCCTGTGTGTTAAACAAATGAAAATTGGCGTAATGTGAATCAAAGCATTTGTGAGCAATGATACTTGTTGCTAACGTGTTTCAGTATATATTTTGTCTTTTCGTAGTATCCTTCAATAATAAAAGAATTACAATGACTAACATTCAAAATGTCTAGCTGTGATTTGTTTTTGCACTGCTGCCGTGCAGTGCCAGTGACCCTGGTTCAATTCCTGGCTTGGGTCACTGTCTATGCGGAGTCTGCATGTTCTCCCTGTGCATGTGTGGGTTTCCCCTGGGTGTTCCGGTTTCCTTCCACAGTTGGAAAGATGTGCTGGTTAGGTGCATTGACTATGCTAAATTCTCCCTCAGTGTACCTGAAAAGGTGTTGGAGTGTGGCGACTAGGGGATTTTCACAGTAATTTCATTGCAATGTTAATGTAAACCTGCTTGTGACATTCATAAATAAATAAACTAAACTAAAGACAAAATATAACTTTTTTCCCTTCTCTTTATGCTCACTTTCAGGAACTCCGGTTTACACGGCGCACTTTCTTAAAAGTTGCACTCACAACCAAGCATAAAATAGTGAGTAGCCAGTCAGTGCCTGTATGAAAACATGCGGCTGAATCAACTGTTGATGTCCTTAGTAGATACCCAACTATTACAGACAGTGCTCAGTGAACAACCCAGCTGTGGATTGAAGTGAGGGTACCTATGGAGGTCTAAACAAAAGAATGTTTCATTGAAAAACCCTTCAGATTGTTGGAGATAGCATGGTGAAATGGCATGATGCCCTCTAAATGGGGAGAGCATACAATTAGGAGCAGGAGGAGGCCCTTCTAGCGTACTACACCGTTCGATATGATCAAGGCTGATCTGCTCAAAATCTTTATTTTAAAGATATAAACAGGCATCTTCTTCTCGCTCCGGAGTTCTCTGCCCGATGGCAAGCCCAACCCACATTGCTGTTATCTCCATCATGGCTAGGGCAAGGAGCCAAGCCCCAAATTCATGTTTGTAAGGGCAATGTCCAATAAGCAGAAGATCCTTCCTGCATGGGGAAAAAAAACATTGCTTCCCTGGTGGTTCAACCATCTGGGCAATTTTACAATGCAGCTCCACAAATTGGCGGAGGATTAATGAGCGATTTAGCAACATTATTGCAGAATGAGCTTGACACTGCATTCTGGAGGCTATCTAACATCTCTTGGCTTTCCTGGCCTTAGACATCAGTCCAGGGCCTGACTCACACTGTCAGTTTTTGCGTCAGTGTCCATCCGAATGCATTTTGGGTCAAGTTATTTATTTCGATGCAAACTGTTTAAAATAACTGCGTGTGCCGTGGCCTTGATTTGGCTGCACAGCAAGCTACTGGCAGGATCACAGGGGATGAGAGATGTCTCCCACATGGTCATACGTGGCTCTGATGTGAATCCAATTAATTAGTGTAATAGGAAAGAGGACAGTTCTATAAATGTGTGGCTTCATGGTGGCAAGCTACATTGGAACCTACATTTTATTGCCTGCTATGCTGGCAGCTGACGCAATGCTTTCTATTTGTTATACTTGCACTGTTTGACCCAAAGAAGTATATCTGGAATGCCCTGTGACTGATGACAAATGCCTGCAACACCTGCAGAGTGCTGCCACAGTGAGAGCCATACATCCTATAATAGTCATCATCGCGTACACTGTAAATCCATTATCGTAAAAGCACAATTCTTCAATTTCGAATTTTATCACAGCACGGAACATCACCAAACTAGTTTCCTTCCTTACTCAATTATTATCCCGTTGGGACGGCAGTGATGTATTTTTAGACTTGATTGTGCAAATGGCAATTAATGCAAGATCAATTGTTAATTTTACAACTTGAGATTGAAAGATATTTGTTAACCAAGGATATTAAGGGATCTGCAGAAAAGAGTGTTTGTGGCATTGGGTTGCAAATCAGCCACGCTCCTCATTTGAGCAGATGCCTCTGTAGTTTTGAAAAAATTCTCCTCTGCTGCAATGTCATGACTTTAACTCATCGTGAACATTGCCGCCCCTTTCCTTTGCAGATTTAAACAATGCAGCAATGCAATATTCATAAAAAAGCTGCCTTTACATTGCAGAGTTAAAATAATACATTTCCCACTCCCACCACCACCCCCCCAACTTCCTCACTATCTCATTAACACATCATTTATTACACAGCATTCATTCATTTAGTTTTTTCTAAGTTTATTTATTAGTGTCACAAGTAGATTTGCATTAACACTGTAATGAAGTTACGATAAAAATCCCCCAGTCACCACGCTCTGGCACCTGTTCAGGTACTACCTTTGTTCTACATACAGTGGTCATTTTGAAATCCTATTTGTTCTGTCTTATCAGTTGCACAGAATTAACAATCGCTTAAATTATTTCAGTAATAAGACAATGTTGTATGTTAAGTCAGTAAATGTACTATACAGCCTCTAAACTAACCACAAAATAAGTTATAGGCTGGAATTTTACCACCCTGCCCGCTATGGGAATTGGACCAGGTGAGGGGTGCACAATGGGAATGACCTTGGGTGGGATTTTACAGTTTTGGGATGAACGAGGCATAAAATCCCACTCATAGTCTCTCCAAGTCCGGTGGTGGGTGAGAAAGTCAGCATCATTCCTGGGTCAGCTTAATTCACTCAATGTTTCACTTTTCAATTATGCATTAGCAAATTGTCGAATCAGATGGTCAGATGGGCAGGGATTTATCTGCCCCAGCAGTACCTGTTGAGGTCAAAGGTCCTGCTGCCATATATAAAATGACACCCATTCGGATGTTCACTCACCACAGAGCCTCAGGTCCACATTTCAGTGAAGCCTCTCAGGCGTTTCTCCTCCAGGCTCTCCAGGAAAGGTGGGAGGTTCTGCTTCCTCAAGATGGGAGCAGGAGGTCTTCCCGACTGACCATGCCAGCCTGGAAGGAGGTCGCCACGGAGGTCACTGCTTGTAAGAAACAATAAAGGACCATTCTGCAGTGTGGGAAAAATGTGAATGATGTCAAGCACTCCACCAGGGTAAGTGAAACGTCAGCTCACTTTTGCTCAATTGCCTGACTCCCTTCTAACAGGGAAAGGTCTGGAGTCCGCAGGGATGTCAAACACTACCAGCAAATGGGACATCAGCACTGAATGTCTGCCAGCCACATTAGGAGCACCATCACATGTACATTCTTGCACAAATGGTGTCTTAATCCCTTATTGGGGAAGGCTCAGCAGCTACAACAGACATGGATGCTCCAGAACTGTTCATTTAGCCATTGCACTCATTGTCAATCCATCTATCTTTATGCAGGACAAGATCTCCCGCAAAAGGGAGAGTACGAAGATCTGAGGGGGTCCCCAGAGTTGAGGAGACATTCGTCTGATGAGGAGAAGGTCACAGAGCTGGCTGGGGGGGAGGGGGGGGGCGCAGGGATGGAAGGCAATATCAGTCTGCCCCAACGAGCCAGTGACAGTGCATCCAGTGTACATGAGCCACGTGCAAATATCTGTGAGGTACCAACAATGTTGGAGCTCATTCAAGAGTCAAAGTGTACTTCTCAATGATCTTCACTTTAGATTCTTGTTTGCATTAAGTCTCACACAATCTCACCATAGTATTAGCTTTTATTTCCAAACCTGCAACGTGAAAAAAACATTTCATTTGTCAGAATGGTAGTTGGACAATGCACATGTGATGGTTTGACCGGAAATTCCCAGCTGTTCACACCAGCAGGATTCTCTGTTCCCAACAACAGTGCACCCCTGCCCATAGGTTTCAGGGCAGCGTGGCATGCCTTCAGTGGAAAGTCCCATTCACAGCAGAGGGACCAGAGAATCCCACCACCAGTGACCAGCACACCGCCTTCTGCTACCGAGAAACACGTGACTGGGAGGGCACATAATCTCACTCTTGGATCTCCAGAAGACATTATTTGGCCTCGGGACAGTTACTGATCAAGGTTTATGATTTATGGATAGCAAAGAGTATTTGTTGCAGCGAACGTTAGAATCATTTCTCCAAAATTACTTTGCAGTTGGATTTATTTTATGAGAGTAAGGCTTTGGGAATGGTAGAATTCATCATTGTCCACCAATCGCCTTCCATGCCGCTTAGCAACGTGTTTCCATCTCTATATAAGGCTGAACATTATTTATTTCTTTGATTCCACTCCGAACAATGGAGGTCAGTTCCGCTCGGTGACATTAGAAATATCTACAAGAGAGGAATGAGTACATGCTGTCAGACGTGTATGCCCATCCTTATGAACCCAGCTGCTGAGCTATGACGATTTTACTTTGCTCCTGCCCGGCTACCTAGCAGTGCTCTACGTGATCCCTTTGTAAAGGCACAGTATGAAACTCAATATGGAATTCATTGCATGACTGTGCATTCATTGATTTAGAGTGTACAGAAAGGGCTGGCTTTTTTGAGCTGGACAACATCGAGAGCTGTAATACCTTGAAAGCAATGCCCTGACACATCTCCTGAGTGCTCAGCAGGGTCTATGAGGGGAAGAGGTTTTTGTTTACTGCTGTGGAAGTACTGACTAAGACACATTACCCCCCATATGCCAAATCGATGCAGGTCATAAACTTGTTAATCCAGAAGGAACGCTTCAAATGTAGACTATAAAAATGTAACAAAACTTACTCCAACTTATAAATCAAAGAAAAGGTTTCATAAAGAAACTTCATTACTCCAACACTTGAGGCCTTACCCTGGGCCATTCAAAGTTCCCCACAATTCCCAACATGTTCTAATTGATACTGAATCAGCTGGTCAGCTGATCATCACATCACTCTGTCATTGGTTACATGATTTACTGGGTCAGCTGACCGTTGCAGCTTGTTACCATTGGTCACATTACAACAGATCCAGTGTTATCAGAGATTGCATTCTAACAGATTCCTCTTTTTTTCAAAATAGTTTAAGTCAACAATCTTCTGCTACCAGTATTAATCTAGAAGGAACTCTTCAAATGTAGACAATAAAAAATAACAAAGCTTACTCCAACTTATAAATCAAAGAAAGGGGTTACTAAAGAAACTTCATTACTCCAACACTGAGGCCTTATCCTGGACCATTCCAAGTTCCCCACACTTCCCAACATGTTCTAATTTATACTGAATCAGCTGATCATCACATCATTTTGTCATTGGTTACATGGTTACTGGGTCAGCTGACGCTTACAGCTTGTTACCATTGGTCACATTACAACAGATCTAATGTTATCACCGGTTACACTCTACCAAAATGCAGCAGGCTTTCAACAAATACACGATCATGCGTGCTTGGAAATGATTCATCTGGTTTTTTGCTGAACCACTCTGTGAGGACACCTTGAATATAACTCAGCTTTGGGTGCATGCTGTAGAATAACAACAGATCACGATGTCCTGACATCTGATGGTATATTAGGGTTCATTAGCAAGATGAGGGTTGGAATTCTCCACCCGTTCACGCCCTGACTGTGAGGATGGAGAATTTAGAACTCAGCCGAATTTTCATTTACTACAGCGAGACCAGAGAATCCTGTTGACAAAAATGGCCAGATAATCACCCCCCATGTCCGCACCGAGGCCAATGCATTATTCGTCCAGAAAAGTTGGCAATTGGAGAGATGGTGTTGTCCAGATGAAATGGGCAAGTCATCAACCATTGACAATTGATTTTCCTGTGAGCACCATTTTGTCAAACATTACTATAATGGTTTGAGTACATCCATGTGTGAAGTGGCATTTCATTGCTTGAACTTTGACTGGAAACACTTCACTTTATTCCTCTTGAAATCTTGTAGCTATGAGGTTGTCATGGGCACGCCTGCTGCATTGTGGATACGCCATAGCATCTTCATGAAATGACAGCAGAAAATCCAGCCTCGTCCCCCTGCAAAGTCCCGCTTAGCAACAAATTGGGAGAACATTGGATAATCAACATCTTAACAAAGGCAAACTATACATCACAGAATCATACCTTAAAAACAATGTTCCGGACACCACCATCAACATTCCTGGGCATGTTCTGTCCCAATAGCAAGAAAGACCCACCAGAGATTGTGGCAGCATGGTTGGACCACCATTTGGAAGAAGCACTGAGGGTGGCAAGGGCATAGAATGTACTCTGGTTGGGAGACATCAATGTCAACCACCAAGAGTAACTCAGTAGTACCACTGCTGATTCCAAAAGACTATGACTGTTAGACTTGGACCTGCAGGAGGGAAATAGTGACTTGGCCTCATCATCACTAATCTACCTGTCACAGGTGCATATGTTCATGATAATATCTTTAGGGGTAACCAAAACACTGTCTGAGTGGAGATGAAGTGTCATCTTCACAGAAGATTGAATATACCCGCCATCATGTTATGTGGCAATGCCACCATGCTGAATGGAATAGACTGCAAAGAGATCTAGCAACTCAAGGCTGAGCATCCATGAAGTGCTGTGTGCCATCAGAAGCAGCAGAATTGTATTCATCGATTATATCCCCTACTCTGCCATTACCATCAACTTGGGGGATTAATCCACATTAGACGAGTGCAGGAGCGCATTCCTGGAGCAACACCAGGAATACCTGAAAATGACGTATCAATGTGATGAAGCTACAACACAGGATTACTTGCACGCCAAACAAATGTAAGCAGTGTGCAATAGGCATGTCTAAGCTCTACCATGCTGCATCCATGATGATGAACAATTACACAATGTACTGGAGGAGGAGATTCCACAAATATCTCCATCCTCAATGATGGAGGAGCCCAGCACATCAATGCAAAATACAAAGCTGAAGCATTTGCATCAACCTCCAGCCAAAGTGGCTTTCTCCTATTGTCCCTAGCATCATAGATGCCAGTCTTCAACCAATTTGATTCATTCCATGTAATATCAAGAAACAGCTGAAGGAGGGTACTGGATACTGCAGAGACAATAGGTCCTGGCAACGTTTCAGCAATAGTACTGAAGACTTGTTCTCCAGAACTAGTTATGTTCTGATCCAAGCTGTTCCTGTGCTTCTACCACACTCAGAAACTCACCAAGATTCCCTCAACAGCACTTTCCAAATCCATGGCCTCTATCAGCTAGAAGAACAAGAGCAACAGATACCTGGGAATACCACTACCTACAAGCTCCCCTCCAAGCCAGTCACCATCCTGACTTGGAAATATATCACCATTCCTTCACTGTTGCTGGGTCAAAATACTGGAACTCCCTTTTGAACAGCACTCTGGGTGTACCTACACCTCAGGAACTGCAGCAGTTCAAGAAAACAGCTCGCTACCATTTTCTCAAGAGCAATTAGAGATGGGCAATAAATGCCAGCCTAGCCAGAGATGTCAACATCCTGTGAAAGAATTTTAAAAATCATATATTTCAGATAAATGTGCTAGATATGTTTAGAGACATTTAGGGTACTATAACGACTTGATATGATTTGATTTGATTTATTATTCTCACATGTATCAACATACAGTGAAAAGTATTGTTTCTTACGTGCTTTAAAGACAAAACATACTGTTCATAGAGAAGGAAATGAGAGAGTGCAGAATGTAGTGTCACAGTCATAGCTAGAGTGTAGAAAACGATCAACTTAATGCAACGTAAGTCCATTCAAAATTCTGACAGCAGCAGGGAAGAAGCTGTTCTTGAGTTGGTTGGTACCTGACCTCTGACTTTTGTATCTTCTACTCAAAAGAAGAAGGTGGAAGAGAGAATGTCCTCGGTGCGTGGGGTCCTTAATTATGCTGGCTGCTTTGCTGGGGCAACGGGAAGTGTAGACAGAGTCAATGGATGGGAGCCTGGTTTGTGTGATGGATTGGGCTACATTCACGACCTTTTGTACTTCCTTGTGGTCTTGGGCAGAGCAGGAGCCATACCAAGCTGTGATACAGCCAGAAAGAATGCTTTCTATGGTGCATCTGTAAAAGTTGCTGAGAGTCGTAGCTGACATGCCAAATTTCCTTAGTCTTCTGAGAAAGGAGAGATGTTGATGGGCTTTCTTAACTATAGTATCAGCATGGGGGGACCAGGACAGTTGCTGGTGCTCTGGACACTTAAAAACTTGATGTTCTCGACTGTTTCTGCTTTGTCCCTATTGATGTAGGCAGAGGCATGTTCTCCTATACGCTTCCTGAAGTCAATGACAATCTCCTTCATTTTGTTGACATTGAGGGAGAGATTATTCTTGCCGCACCAGTTTACCAGATTCTCTATCCCGTTCCTGTACTCTGTCTCGTCGTTGTTTGAGATCTGACCCACCAACATGGTGTTGTCAGCAAACTTGAAAATTGAATTGGAGGGGAATTTGGCCACACAATCATAGGTGTATTAGGGGTATAGTAGGGGGCTGAGAACATAGCCTTGTGGGGCACTGGTGTTGAGGATGATTGTGGAAGAGATGTTGTTGCCTATTCTTACTGATTATGGTCTGTGAGTTAGGAAGTTCAGGATCCGATTGCAGAGGGAGGTGCTGAGACCCAGGCCACAGAGTTTGGAGATGAGTTTTGTGGGAATAATAGCATTGAAGGCTGAGTTGTAATCAATAAATAGGAGTCTGACAAAGATGTCCTTGTTATCGATGTGGTCCAGGGTTGAGTGCAGGGCCAGGGAGATGGCGTCTATGTGGATCTGTTGCAGCAGTAGACAAACTGTAGTGGATCGAGGTAGTCCTGGAGATTGGAATTGATTCATGCCATGACTAACCTTTCGAAGCACTTCATAATGATGGATGTCAGAGCCACCGGCCAATAGTCATTAAGGCACGCTGCTTGGTTTTTCTTTGGTACCGGGATGTTGGTTGTCTTTTGAAGCAGATAGGGATCTCAGATTGTTGTAAAGAGAGGTTGAAGATGTCTGTGAATACCTCTGCCAGCGCAGGATCTGAATGCATATCCAGGTACCCCATCCGGGCCAGTTGCTTTCGTGGGTTTGCATTCAAGAAAGCTGCTCTGACATCTGCAATGGTGATCCCAATTTCAAGTTCATCCACGGCTTCAAGAGTGGAGGGCATGCTCTTACTAACCTCTTGCTCAAAATGGGTGTAAAATGCATTGAGCTCATCAGGAGAGGTTCATTAGAGTCGGTGATTTTACATGCCTTCACCTTGTCGCCTGTCATGTCTTGCAGACCTTGCCACAGTCGGCGGGGGTCGGTGTGGTCAGTGATGCAAGCAGATAGTGATTCCACATCAATATAAGACTTGGTCACAATTTCACTGAAACAGGTATGAATTACTTTGCTGCAGGTTGATAGAAAAGTAAGTTTTATAGTGGTAATTTCAAGCAGTTCTAGATGATTACAACTTGCTAAAAATAAATAAGAGTTGCTGAGAACACTCAGTGGGTCAGTCAATATCTGAAAACAGAATAAGTGCATATTAATTCTTTGGGTTTAGATGTTCCTGTTCCTAGACAAATACATACATTATCCGGGTATAATTTCAATGCAATCCCAGTGTGTGAAATGACTGAACATTTATTTCCACTGGGCGGAATTATTGATCCGAAGAAATGCATGCTTCCCGAGTAACTGGCTTGAAATGCTGAGCACACTGAATATAATCAATACACTGCCACGTTTCGCCGAGGGACAGCAAAATAATTAGTAATATAACACTTTGTGTGAAGCCAGTGATTTTGTTAATTGTTTTTTGTTGTTTAGGTTAGATTAAATTAGTCAATGAATAATTAAAAAGCTTGTAATACAAAATAAAATTGTGAATAACCATTTTCCTGCAAAGTGGAAAAATCTGACCCAAGCATAATCGAGATGCAGACTAATTATACTTTGGCAAATTGGAACAGTACACCTGTATTCATGTCAAGAGGTTTCTTGAGCAGTGCTGTCTTCTCGTTATTCGTGGGTTGAACGAATCAGGATGGGATTCAGAAAGTGGGATTAAAATCAAGCTAATGTGAAGTGCCATATGACAAGTCATATTAGAGGTGAACAGGCATGGATAGAAACTAAAAAGCATTCAATGTTGTCATTTTCAGGTGTTTCCAAATAAAGGGGACATCTGCCTCGCACGGAATCTCAGGTTGGAGCATTTGAGGATTGTATTTGATGCCAAGAATTGGAGGAAGCATGATTATTGTGAAAAAAACAGACATAAGGAAAGGGGCAGGCTACTTGTGAATAGAGGAAATACTTAAAATCAAGTCATACAGTCATTACAGCACAGAATGAGAACGTTTGACCCATTGATTCCATGCCAGCCTTCAGTGCAACAATCCTAACAATACCATTCCCTTCCTTTTTTCCCTGTAGCCCTCTAATGTGCGTCCAGTTTCCATTTGAAATCATTAATCATCACACCTCCCTCACTTTCTAAGGCAGTAGGTCTTAAGTCATTACCGCTCACTGAGTAAAAAAATAGTTTCTCACATCCCCCTGAATCTCTTGCTTAAAACATGAATGTGTATCCCCCTAGCCCTTGTACTCACTAGAGTTTAGAAGAGTAAGAGAGGATCTCAGAGAAACTTCTAAAGTTCTAACATGATTAGGCAGGGTAGATTCAGAAAGAATGTTCCCAGTGGTGGGGGAATCCAGAACTAGGGTTCATAGTTTGAGAAGTAAACCTTTTAGAACAGAAGTGAGGAGAAATTTCTTCAGCCAATAGGGGACAGCATTTCTTTGGCTATTTTTGTAAACCTGTCATAATCTTGTGCACCACTATCAGATCTCTCCTCAAGCGCCTTGTTTCGACTTGCTTCTCCAGGCTAAAGTTTGAAATTTAAAAGCCCATATGCTTTGCTAACTGCTCTCTAAATATGTCCTGCCATCTTCAAAGATCTATACCCATGAATCCCAAGCTCCTGCACACTCTTTGGAACTGTGCCATTAAGTATCCATTGACTCTTCCTATCCCTTCTGCCACAATGCATCACCTTCTTTGTATTGCATTCCATCAGCCAAATCTCTGCCCATTCGATCTATGTCCTATTGTGATCCATAGGTATCATCCTCTCAGCTTGATCTCCATGCTTTGCATCAGCAGCAGACTTTGAACATACTCTATTGCAATATCTAAGTTACTTACACACTGTACTTATCAACAAATATCAGTGGCCCTAGTGCTGACCAGTGGGAAGCACCACTGTCTTCACCCTTCAGTCTGAGGAGCACTCATTCACCACAACCTCAAGGGCATTTCCTGCCTTAAGCCAATGATCCAAGCTGGCACTGACCCTCCTATTTCCTATATCTCAATTTTGTAAGAAGCTTTTTAAGTGGTAGTTTGTCGAATGCTTTCTTCAGTTCCATAAATACAACACCCACTGCAATCCTTTCAAAATCTTCTCTGCTGCTTCATCAAAGCAATCAGTTAGATTAGCCTGATCTGTCTTTTACTAATCTGTGCTGGCTCTCCTTAATTAACATGACCCTCTCCAAATGCCTGTTGATTTATTCCATGATTAATGTTTCCAAATGTTATCCACCAATGATGTTAAACTGACCATCCCATAGTTGCTATGAATAATGTTTTGTTAACCTTTTAGCGAACAAGGGTCCTTCTTTCATGTTTCCTGTTCAAAGAATTCACCTGACACATATCATTCATGCTCATTTTAGTTTCTTCACATCCTCTATCTCTCTCATCGGCTAAAGAGCTTTGTCTTTGGTTCCCCTGCCTTTCCCTCTTGTTCAAATGTACTTAAACCTAGATCTGAAACATCTCTTCCTTGAAGATTCATTGTTCCATTGCAATTTTTCCAGCCAAAGTTTACTGCCAATGTATCCTCCCATCCCATTAATGTTAGGCCTCTTCCAATTCTGCAGTTCTCCTTTAGATTGTTCCATGTTCTTCTTCAGTACTCATCTAAGTCTTATGATACGGTAATTATTCTTACCCAAATGTTACTCTACAGACATTGGGCCACCACATTCCCCCACATCAGAGCCAGGAATGCCTCCTTGATTGGATAGAGAACAAACAGACTCTGGACGCATTTCAGAAATTCCATCCTATCTTTCCTGTACTCTAACACTATCCTAATTAGTAATTTAGTAATTAACTTAATTAATTTAGTAATTGATTTAGTAATTAACATCCCCTAAGTCACCACCCTATATGTCTTACAAACTTCTGTTGCTCCTCTATCTCTTTATCATTATTTATATGTGTACAGAATATTCCTTGCACTGTTATGATCACCCTTTTGTTTCTCACCTCAAGCCATGGATTCTGCCCTTGTCTGCTCAAGGACACTCTCCCTTTTGAACACAAGAATGATCTCCCTATTCAGTACTGCCACTTCCTCTCCCCTTTTCCCTTTTCTATCTTTTCTGGACTGTTTACATTTTTTTAATGACAAAGCCAGCATTTGGGTGGCATGGTGGCACCGTGGTCAACACTGTTGCCCTCACAGTGCTAGGGACCCAGGTTCAATTCCAGCTTTAGGTCACTGGCTGTGTGGAGTTTGCATGTTCTCCCTGTGTCTGCCTGAGTTTCCTCCAGGTGTTCTGGTTTCCTCCCACAGTTCAAAGATGTGTGGGTTAGGTTGATTGGCCATGCTAAATTGTCACTTAGTGTCAGGGAGATTATCAGGGTAAATACGTGGGGCTATGGGTATTGGGCCTGGTTGGAATTGTTGTCAGTGCAGGCTTGATGGGCTAAATGGCCTTTTTCTGCACTGTAGGGATTTTGTGCTTCTAACTATTGCTCATCCCTAATTCCCTTTAAATTGATTGGCTTGCTAGGCCATTTCAGAGGCCACTAAGTGTCAAACACATTGCTGTGGGCCTGGAGTCGCATGTAGGATGGAGCAGGTAAGGACTAGATAGTTTTTTTTACGACAATTGATGATAGCTTCATGATTATCAGTACTGAATGTAGTTTTCAATTCCAGATTTTATCGACTGTATTTGAATTCAACCAGCTGCCATGGTGGGATTTGAACCCGCATCCCCAGAGCTTTCTCCTGGTTCTGAGGATTACTGAATTCAGTGACATTACCCCTGTCTCTCTGCCATGTGAAATGGGTATACCATCTTAATGGGTAATTGTATACAACCATTTGAATATTTAGCAGTTGTTAATAAATGCAAGTTCATTTCTAGCTCCATGCTGATAATTTGTGAAAATTATTTAAGTCATCGATATCTTAAGTAAACTCCATCAAAATTTTCAACAACGATGGGAGGAAATAATGCTTCGGAACATTATGCTGCTAATGATGTCTGTCTATTGAACTAAAAAACATTGTTAGTTGCTCATTTTAGATCATTTGCAAAAGTACCGCATTGCTCAGAATCAACTGTATACTTTACAAGTGGCATTAAAATTAATTATAATTTAGTTAGCATAGGTGACCAGCGAGGGAAAGGATTAACCTTAAAATAATCGCCAAAGTCATTTAATGCTGAGAGCGTGCCACAGATAAAATAATTGGTCAAACATTTGGCTTTTTCAGCCGTTTATGAACGTACTTAATGAAAAAGCTTGTGGGAATCAATTTAATGCTGCAATAGAAAAATTGTGAATAACCTGTCCAATGGAAGGTGGCAGCTAATGCAGCCAGCCATTTGCTCATTTTTCTTTACCGTCTCGGTGTAACGACAAAAATGCCAGTTAGACTGCAAATCATTATGCTTAATAAAGGCTGGTATTTTATGATGGAGCCCAATGCTAGATTCTACTTTAAAAGGCATGCAAACTGCACAGACAGTGTTGCTTCCGCAGATAACCTTCAAATCCTTCCATTAAGGCAATTTTCACCATTAAAATGGACTTCTCTTTAAATGCTCCAATTAATAAGTTTCAACGTGCGTTCATCCTGAAAGATCAGTTCTGCGTCGAGATTAATATTTGGCCAACTTAAACTGACCTTATCAGGTTTGACCATATAACAAAAAGGGTCTGGTGATTTAATTCCGTAATTAGTGGCGCATGCTTGTAAAATCTTTAATGGTATTTTCCACGAGACAGAAAATGGCTGAAATACTTGGCAGGCCAGGTCGTTTCAGCTTGCTGGCTGAACTGGAACTGGAATGTCAGAACCGGAAAATATTGGAAATGTGATAGGTTTTTAAGCAAGTACACAGAACTGGGAAAGGGGTTGGGGCCTGATTGGGGGAGTAAAGAACAAAAGGGAAGGTCTACAATGAGATGGAAGGCAGGTATGGTCAAATGACAAAAGGGTTATAGGGAGCCGTAATGGGACAAATGAACAAACAAAAGATTGGTTAGGAGGAGGTGTAAATGGCAACAGCAGATGATTACCAGAAATTGCTGTCTGAAAAAAATAGGACCAGTAGTCATAATTTGAATATGTTAAACTTTATTTTGAGTCTAGAAGGCTTGAAAGTGCTGAATTGAAACTGGGAAATTTCAACATTTTGACCTGCAGGAGCGAGGGATTCCTGTAGCATGTGAGAATCTCTGAACTTGGTGTTTCCCTGCGTGCTGTGGAGCTTGGAATTTGAAGGCAGAGGCCTTGGGGATGGTGGAGACAACACTGAGGCACCAGAGGGTGGGGATACAAATCAAAGCCATCAGATTGCCTCAACAGCCTGGTTTGGAGCAGAGGAGGGGAATGTGGTGAGGGGGCAATATTTGGGGGTTGATTAGAGATGGTATGGACATTTAGGGGAAGGAAATCAGAAACCTTCCAGGGGACATCAGAAGCATCAAAGGAGGAGTTTGGAGGCCTCAGGCAGGAGATTCAAAGCTGTGATGGGGGCATGGGTGAAGGCCTCATTGATGGTGCAAGGGGATCCCTGGGGGAAAATTGGGGTTAATCAGAAGGACCTGGATAGAAGTGGGATGAGGGCATCTGGTAACTATAAGTTAGTGAAACACATACCCTGGATGCAGCAGCGAGTGATAAGATAATTACTTCCTGGTTCCTGCACTCAATGAATTTCCTGGAAACCTGGTTATCCAGAATTAAATTTTAGAAGGTGGATAAACGTAAGACAAAGGGCCTCATAATATTTAAATTGATAATGGGCATCTTACCTGCTCCCAGGAAACCCATTGACAATTTAAGTATCATGATGATTCTACATGATGAACATGATCTCATGCTCATCCATCCAAAAGTTAACTCAGTAATGTTAGGTTGTGTGTGTGTGTGTGTGTGTTAAGACATTTGTGGAAGATTATCAGGGATCACATTATAACAAGGTTAAAATTCCCTGCTCTCTTTTTCTTTCCAAGGATCCTTCCTGATCTGTTTAGTTCCATGTCACTTTAGATTTTTTTTTAGCCTGTTAAATTCTGTGCACGCTACTTTTGAAAATTTCTGGTATCATCACACATTTGCTGTATGTTAAAGGGGACAGCTTGTATGCGACCTGCATTTTACCTTTTGGGTTGTTACACAGCCTACAAGGAACATTCCTGCTGAGTATTTCCAGCATTTTCTGTATATATGCCAGATTTGCAACATCCATGGTATATTATCCTTATAATTCTATTTTATAATGCTGTATTTTCTTGATTGTTTGATTTTATGTTAAGATAGGCAAATCCTTAATTACTGTTTTTATGAATTTTTTAAATTAAAGGTAAAAACTGTAAAATATGTTTGTAAACAATCCCCCCTTTGCCGACATTGCACCTAATATTACTTTAATAGGTTGTATAAATCATTGAAAAATACAATTTCCTTGGATAATTATAATGTTCTTTAGAGCCTGCAGGCATACTTGGAACACAAGTTAACATATTAAACTGCATGAATATGATATTGTAAAAATCCATATCAGCACAGGTCAAGTATCCTTTATTTGTGAATCTGAAAACTAAACATATCTAAAAACCACATGTTATTTGACCTTTGACAAAGGACGTCTAGTAGTTTGTCCACCATCTACAAGGCACAAATCAGGAATGTGATGGAATATTCTTCACTTGCCTGGATGAGTTCAGCTCCAACAATACACAAGAAGTTGGGCATCATCAAGGACAAAGCAGCTTACTTGATTGGCAGCCCTTCCACGAACATTCAGTTCCTCCATTGACAAACAGGGGTAGCAGCATACCTTCTATAAGATGCACTGCAAGAACATACCAAGGTTCCTTAGGCAGCACCTTTCTTGAAGACATATAGGGACTAAGGCAGCCGGTCGGCTACTCTGGGACAGCTGGTGGTGGGGAGGGGTGGGGCAGGCTGCTAACCTCTGTACAGCATTAACTTCCTTCCTGGCCATAGAAGACAGAGGGTAGAGGGGGAAGGGTGTTTTTCTGATTTTTTTATTAATTTGTGGGACATGGACTTCACTGGCTGGCCAGAATTTATTGCCTATCCCTAGTTGCCCTTGTTCAGGGGGCAGTTGAGAGTCAACCACATTGCTGTGGCTCTGGAGCCACATGCAGGCCAGACAGGTAAGGAAGGCAGATTTCCTTCCCTAAAGGACATCAGTGAATCAGATAGGTTTTTCTGACAATCGGCAATTCTTTGATGGTCATCAGAAGATTCTTAATTACAGATTGACCTGATTTTACCATTTGGAGTCTAAGGGCTGGATCCAGGCGTAATACAGATCCAAGTCCAGAATCCTCTTTGTAGCGCGCCCATATGCTTTTTGCTGGTGCCGGTCCGATCTGTGTAGTGGGCAGGGCTTAGCACTGCCGAAACGATTGGAGCTCTGAACTGCGCATGCGCATTTCGAAAAAAAACCTGAAGCAGCACGCCCGGGCGGGAAAGAAAGAAAAGCAGAGAGAGCGGCTCTCTAACACATAAGAACATAAGAACATAAGAAATAGGAACAGGAGTAGGCCATCTAGCCCTTCGAGCCTGCCCCGCCATTCAATAAGATCATGGCTGATCTGTCGTGGCTCAGTTCCACATTCCCACCCTCTCCCCATAACCCTTAATCCCCTCGCTTATCAAAAACCCATCAACCCGCGTCTTAAAAATATTTAGCGAGGTAGCCTCCACCACTTCAACGGGCAGAGAATTCCAGAGATTCACCACCCTTTGAGTGAAGAAGTTCCTCCTCAACTCCGTTCTAAACCGCCCCCCCCCCTTTATCTTGAGTCTGTGCCCCCTAGTCCTACTGTCTTTTTTGAGCGGGAAGAGTCTCTCCACCTCTATCCTATCCATCCCATTCATCATCTTATACGTCTCAATGAGATCTCCCCTCATTCTTCTAAACTCTAATGAGTACAAGCCTAGTTTATTCAGCCTCTCCTCATAGTTCAACCCCCTCAACTCCGGTATCAGCCTAGTAAACCTCCTCTGCGCTCCCTCCAAGGCCAAAATATCCTTGCGTAAGTGCGGCGACCAAAACTGCACACAGTACTCCAGCTGCGGCCTCACCAATGCCCTATACAGCCGTAGCAAGACCTCCCTACTTTTATATTCAATCCCCCTCGCTATGAAGGCCAGCATCCCATTCACCTTCCTGACCACCTGCTGCACCTGCAAGCTGGGTTTTTGCGACTCATGCACAAGGACCCCGAGGTCCCTCTGCACCGTCGCCTGCTGCAGTTTTTCGCCACGTAAGTAATAGTCCTTCCTACCATTCTTCCTACCAAAGTGGACCACCTCACACTTGCCAACATTAAATTCCATTTGCCATTTCCTGGCCCATTCGCCCAGCCTATCTAGATCCTTCTGCAGACTCTCCACACCCTCCACACAATTTGCCGTTCGCCCAATCTTGGTGTCATCAGCAAATTTCGACACCCTACACTCGGTTCCCTCCACCAGATCATCTATATAAATGGTAAAAAGCTGAGGCCCCAGCACCGACCCCTGGGGCACTCCACTAGTCACGATCCGCCAATCCGAATAGCACCTGTTGACCCCCACTCTCTGCCTCCTATTTGACAACCAATCCTCTATCCACGCTAACACCCTACCCCCAACTCCATGTCCCCCGACCTTCTGCAATAACCTCTTGTGAGGTACTTTGTCAAACGCCTTCTGAAAATCCAGAAAGACCACATCCACCGGCTCTCCTCTATCCACTGCCCTAGACACATCCTCATAGAACTCCAGTAAATTTGTCAGACACGACTTCCCTTTAATGAAACCGTGCTGCGTCTGCTCTATCAAGCAATTCCCTTCAAGATGCCTTGCAATTTCCTCCTTAATGACGGATTCTAACATTTTACCTACCACAGACGTTAAACTAACCGGCCTATAATTCCCCGCCTTTTGCCTGGCACCCTACTTAAACAACGGCGTAACATTAGCTGTTTTCCAATCTTCCGGCACTTCCCCGGAATCCAGCGACGTCTGGAAAACAACCACCAAGGCATCCACTATCACCTCCGCCATTTCTTTCAGAACCCTCGGATGCATTCCATCCGGTCCTGGGGACTTGTCCACAATCAGCCCCTCCAGTCTGTCAAGCACCGCCTCTCTAGTACCAGTAATGTCATTAAGACCCTCCAGTCCTACCACCTTTCCATCGCTAACACCCGGCAAATTATTCACGTCCTCCTCCGTGAAGACAGAAACAAAAAAGTTATTCAATACCTTAGCCATATCCCCATCCCCTACCACTAGGTCCCCTTTCTCATCCTCTAAAGGACCAACGTTCACCCTAGCCAGCCTCTTCCTTTTTATATATTTATAAAAACTCTTGCTATCCTTTTTTATATTAAGCGCTAGCGCAGCTTCATAGTTTCTCCTACCCTTCTTTATCAACTTCTTTGTCAATCTTTGTTGACATTTAAACCTCTCCCAATCCTCTTCTCTCCCACTACTCTTAGCTACTCTAAATTCCTCCGCTTTTAATTTAACACTTTCCTTCACCTCCTTCGTTATCCACGGCTTATTACCTCTCCTCCTACGGTCCTTTTTGACCATCGGAATAAATTTCCGCTGAGCACCAAGAAAGATCTCCTTAAAGATCCTCCACTGCTCCTCAGCAGACCCTCCCTCCAATGTGCTCCCCCAGTCCACATTCGCCAATTCTTCTCTCATCCCACCGTACTCCCCTCTATTCAAACAAAGTACGCGTGTCTGGGAACCCACTTTCTCCTCCTCCATCTGCACCAGAAACTCCACCATACAATGATCACTCTCTCCAAGAGGATCCTTCACCGCAAGGTCCCTAATTCTACCTGCCTCATTACATAGCACCAGATCCAAGATATCTCGCTCCCTTGTCGGCTCCAACACACACTGTACGAGGAAACTATCCCGGCAGCATTCCAAGAACTCCTCCTCGAGCCCACCGCATCCAATGGGTCGACCAATCAATATGCAGATTGAAATCCCCCATAACTACGGCCGTCCCATTCCTGCACGCCGCACTTACTTGCGCGTTAACAGCCCGCCCCACCTCCAGATCATTATTCGAGAGCCTGTAGACGACACCCACCAGCGTCTTCCTCCCTTTGCTGTTCCTAATCTCCACCCACAACGATTCCACGTTCTGCTCCTTGGCTCCAATATCATCCCTTGCTACCACCTTGATGCTATCCTTAATCAGCAGAGCTACGTCCCCCCCTTTTCCCTCCTGCCTATCCTTCCTAAACACTTGATAGCCCTGTACATTCAGCTCCCAGTCCCTGTCACCTTGCAGCCACGTCTCTGTAATGGCCACCAGATCGTATCCATTTGTGCTGATCTGCGCCACCAGCTCATCCACTTTATTCCGAATGCTTCGTGCATTCAGATAAAGCGCTTTCATCCCAGCCTTCACCTGGACCCTATTTGCCGTAACGCCACCAACTATACTCACGCCCCCTTCTCCCTCTATTATTGGGACATCCTCGGCCTCTTCCCTTACATGTACCCTCTCCTTAACTTTAGACCTTGTACCATCACCTACCCTCGCACCCTCCCCCCCCCCTAATTAGTTTAAAGCCCTGTCTACAGTCCTCTTTACTCGAGTCGCCAGCACTCTGGTCCCAGCACGGCTCAGACCAACCCCATCCCGCCCGAACAGGTCCCACCTACCCCAATACTGGTGCCAATGCCCCATAAATTCAAACCCATTCCTCCCACACCAATCCCTGAGCCACCCATTCACTTCCTTAATCCTGTCAACCCTACGCCCGTCTGCACTCGGTTCAGGCAGTAGCCCAGAGATAACCACCTTGTCGGTTCTACTTTTTAATTCCATTCCCAGCTTTTCATACTCCCTCCCCAGATCCTCAGTCTGCATTTTGCTTACGTCGCCGGCACCCACATGTACCACAACGACCGGATTCTCACCCTCCCACTCCAGGTTCCTCTGCAGCCCAGCTGCGACATCCCGTACCCGAGCACCAGGCAGACAACACACCCTTCTGTGCACTTTGTCATTGTGACAAAGGACAGTGCCAATACCCTTCACCCCTCTATCCCCAATCACTACTACGTTCCTTTTCCCCTTCTCTTTGCCTATGTCCTGCTGCATCACTGTACCGTGTGCAGTTTGCTCACCAACCTCACCTGCCTCGTCCTCGTCCAGCCTGGAAGCAAGAACCTCAAACCTGTTATGCAGATTAAGAGGCTGAGGCTTCCGCTCCTCACCCCCCTTCCTCCTCCCAGAAGCCCCCTCTTGTCCCTGACCCTTAGAGTTAGCCAGTCTAGGGGGTGTGTAGAAGAGTTGGTCATAATTATATCTGCTCTTGCTAGAGAAAGTATTGTTCTAACAATCTGATAATGCTATTAAACTCAAAGCTTTTGTCGAAAGATTACGCTTGCATCTATTTCAACTGTCTACTTTTTGTCTCAGTAATGAATATGAGCTGCTTGGGTTATTTTGGGCTGATTGTGTCTACTTGCAGGGCTCAAGTGAAAAATAAAATTTGCATTTCTGAGAACCTTCGACCACGCAGAATGAAGTACATCCATATCATTTTGAATATCTGTTCATTCCTGTTGTCATGATGTGGGTATGCCGGCGTTGGACTGGCGTAAACACAGTAAAAAGTCTGACAACAGGTTGGACTAAAACCTGGTGTTGTCAGACTTTTTACTGCATTCCTGTTGTCACAGAGACATCTCCTCATCAACATATTGTAAAATAAATATATAACAAACCCAGGACTTGTAGCATATATCCTGAAGCAACAGTTCTTTCGAAGAAATTTCTAGTCCCAGGAACATCTAGGATATACTTAAACAGTGTCAGAAGTTTAATATTTTAGATCAAATGAATGTAATGGTAGTTTAAGGCAAATTGTGCGGAGGGTGTGGAGAGTCTGCAGAAGGATCTAGATAGGCTGGGCGAATGGGCCAGGAAATGGCAAATGGAATTTAATGTTGGCAAGTGTGAGGTGGTCCACTTTGGTAGGAAGAATGGTAGGAAGGACTATTACTTACGTGGCGAAAAACTGCAGCAGGCGACGGTGCAGAGGGACCTCGGGGTCCTTGTGCATGAGTCGCAAAAACCCAGCTTGCAGGTGCAGCAGGTGGTCAGGAAGGCAAATGGGATGCTGGCCTTCATAGCGAGGGGGATTGAATATAAAAGTAGGGAGGTCTTGCTGCAGCTGTATAGGGCATTGGTGAGGCCGCAGCTGGAGTACTGTGTGCAGTTTTGGGCGCCGCACCTGCGCAAGGATATTTTGGCCCTGGAGGGAGTGCAGAGGAGGTTTACTAGGCTGATACCGGAGTTGAGGGGATTGAGCTATGAGGAGAGGCTGAATAAACTAGGCTTGTACTCGTTAGAGTTTAGAAGAATGAGGGGAGATCTCATTGAGACGTATAAGATGATGAATGGGATGGATAGGATAGAGGTGGAGAGACTCTTCCCGCTCAAAAAAGACAGTAGGACTAGGGGGCACAGCCTCAAGATAAAGGGGAGGCGGTTTAGAACGGAGTTGAGGAGGAACTTCTTCACTCAAAGGGTGGTGAATCTCTGGAATTCTCTGCCCGTTGAAGTGGTGGAGGCTGCCTCACTAAATATTTTTAAGAAGCGGGTTGATGGGTTCTTGATAAGAGAGGGGATTAAGGGTTATGGGGAGAGGGCGGGAAAGTGGAACTGAGCTACAACAGATCAGCCATGATCTTATTGAATGGCGGGGCAGGCTCGAAGGGCTAGATGGCCTACTCCTGTTCCTATTTCTTACGTTCTTATGTTCTTATGTTCTTTATGCAGGAAAATTAGTTTGTTAACTTTCTAAAGTGTAACAATATTTTGAGAAGAGATGTTTTTTACTGTTAAAAGGATAGGAATGTCAGCAGTCTCTGTAAATTTTTTCCTTGTTAATGAGTACCCTTTGTGTACCTGATGAAGTCTGGAAGTGTGTTTCATTACCACCTTCCAAATCCACAATGACTATCATTTAGTAGGACAAGGGCAGAGGAAAGCTGGGAACACCACCACTTGGGACCTTCCCATCAAAGTCATTTACCACCGTGACTTAGAAATATATCGCTATCCCTTCGTTATCACCGGGTCAAAATCCTGGGATTCCCCCCCAGACAGCATTGTGAATGTTCCTGAGATACTTCCACAGGATCCACATCAACAGGAGCTGCAATAATGAGAACCTTTTCAGGCACACCAGTTCATCACTACTTGCTTCAACTGAGACATCGGTAATGTCTATGGTAGGTCGATACAGGGACCTCAGCGGTTCGAGAAGGTGGGACACCACTACTTTCTCAGGGACAACCAGGCTTGCACAACAAATGCTGACCAGCCTGCGATGCCCACATCCTGCAAATTAATTTTTAAAATCTGTTTACTTCGTGATTTTTGTGGTGAGTATATTAATAAGAAACTTATTACAGGTAGCCTGTATTTTGGTTTGATTTGATTTATTATTGTCACATGTATTAGAATATAGTGACAAGCATTGTTTCCTGCCTGCTATACAGACAAAGCATACCGTTCATAGAGAAAGAAAAGAGAGAATGCAGAATATAATGTTACAGCCATTGCTAGGGTGTAGAGAAAGATCAACCTCATGCGAGGTAGGTCTATTTAAAAGTCTGACGGCAGCAGGGAAGAAGCTGTTCTTGAGTCAGTTGGTACATGACCTCAGACTTTTGCATTTTTTTCCTGAAGAAGGTAGAAGAGATTTTGTCTTGGGTGCATGGGATCCTTAATTATGCTGCCTGCTTTTCCAAGGCAGTGGAAGTATAGACAGAGTCAATGGATGGGAGTCTGGTTTGCGTGATGGATTGGGCTACATCCACATCCCTTTGTAGTTTCTTGCAGTCTTGGGCAGAGCAAAAGCCATACCAAACTGTGATACAACCAGAAAGAATACTTTCTATGGTGCATCTGTAAAAGTTGGTGAGAATCGTAGCAGACATGCCAAATTTCCTTAGTCTTCTGAGAAAGTAGAGGTGTTGGTGGACTTTCTTAATGAAAATGTCAGTATGGGGGAACTAGGACAAGTTGTTGTTCATCTGGACACTTAAAGACTTGAAGCTCTCAACCATTCCTACTTTGTCCTCACTGATGGAGACAGGGGTATGTTCTCCACTACACTTCCTGAAGTCGATGACAATCTTCTTTGTTTTGTTGACATTGAAGGAGTGATTATTGTTGCTGAACCAGTTCACCAGATTCTCTCTTTCCTGTACCCTGTCTCGTCATTGTTTGAGATCTGACCCACTATGATGGTGTCACCAACAAACTTGAAAGTCGAGTTGGAGGGGGATTTGGCCACAGAGTCACAGGTGTATAAAAAGTATAGTAAGGGCTGAGGGCACAGCCTTGTGGGGCACCGGTGTTGTGGATAATCATGGAGGAGGTGTTGTTGCCTATCCTTACTGATTCCGGTCTATGGGTTAAGAAGTTCAATATTTATTTATTATTATTCAGTGATACACCTTACTTTTCTAAGCATTTTATTGAATATAAACTGGAGCTAACTTAGGCTTAGGCTATTGTAATCTAAGTTCTTAGGTGATATCGAAAGTACAGAATTATCTGAAATCTGAAATGGCTCCAAGTGTGGCATGGTGGCACAGTGGTTAGCACTGCTACCTCACAGTGCCAGGGAACCGGGCTCAATTCCCGCCTTGGGTAACTGTTTGTGTGGAGTCTGCACGTTCTCCCCTCAACTACATGGATTTCCTCCGAAAGACGTGCTGGTTAGGTGCATTGGCCATGCTAATTTCTCCCTCAGTGAACCTGAACAGGAGCCAGAGTGTGGCGACGAGAAGATTTTCACAGTAACGTCATTGCAGTGTTAATGTAAGATTACTTTGTGGCACTAATAAATAAACTTTAACTAGACATGTACTTAAAAACATGAAAATGTTTGTATTGTTGGATTAGATTGCTTGGAATATCACATTATCCTTGATACATTAACTAAGAAAAGAAAATATTCTACCACCTTGCTTCCAGCAGTATACTACAAGCGTGAGTATCTACGAAAGCTGCACACATTTCATTCAGGGAACAGTGGCCATTCGCAGCACGTAACTGGAAGCCCTTATTGCAATAATAGTTCAGTAATAGGAATTTAATGAGCAAACACATGTCCCTCTTGCGCATAAGATGTGGTAAACTGACCATAAATAATTTATCATCAGTTGAGAGTATTTACCCATCTTCTAGGGCAGGATTTATACACAGATGTTGTAACGGATAATAGAGGTGGAGCATAAAACTTCTGCTTCCAGAGGTATTATTATACTGGTGTTCAGAGTTTTACAACACCACATTACTTATTCAGTGCATCTGTGAAAACATGAATATATTCAATCATTTCTGTACAATGCTGTGCTTGAAATAATTTTGTTTTACCCTTTTTTGTAATGTTTTCTTAAAGTTTTTAACGCACAGAGATTAATTTCTGATTGCCACCTTACTTAAAGCACAGCAGCAAACCAACTATATTAAATAACAGCTTCAGAAAGCAGAATGTTATATAACTGTAAAATTTTATCCATCATCATTAGCTGGTCTCAATATGACTTCAACCCTATTATAAGTATTAATGTAGTTGAACTCATGCCATTCCTGTATTACTCCCGCAGGTATCTTTTTGAGTCATCAGTTCCGCTATGTGGCCAGCTTGCATGGTGCAGTTACATCAAATAATAATTTAAGCTGACATCTCCTTAGAGGAGCTGTTGCTAGCTTTTAGTCAGTCCAGTGGAGGCTGTCTGAAGTTAATAAAATTATTGAATTAAATAACCAGAAGACATTCAATCTACAATCACCATTTAAATTAGTATTTGATTTAAGCAGTATTTTAATTTTGCATTGCAGGGGACAATAATTTGCATTTCATTCAATGAAATATGCAATAACAAGACAGGAGTCTAGGAGCTGTATTAACCTCACTGAGAGGCATTGAAGAGGTGAGTACTTGGCCTTGTGGTCATTTTTCCTTTACTTATCCATTGTTTAAAATCTGCAATTAATGTAATTATTTTGCTGATGCGAATGCAAACAATTTGAACTCTTGCTCGATTATTAGAGTTAAGCGCTGTTGCTTCTTATTTGGAATTCCTGCTTTGGTCCAGAATTAGAAAAGAGATTCCTGCTTTATTATCCTCATTTTTGAAGCTTGAATGTTCCAGCCCTCTCCTCCTTCCAGTGTTCTGTGGCATTCAGTACACAGAGAGAACACTATACCGCCAATCTTTCTCCTTTATCCTGCTCTCCTTTAATGCCACCAGTTTCCTTTCTCAGAATTGATCAGACATTGGATGGTATCTTGAGCCCATGTTCACAGGAACCGTTTTTATTATTCAGTTGTAGGACGTGGACATCGCTGACTGACCAGCATTTATTGCCCACCCCTAGTTATCCTTGTTCAGAGGATAGTTGAGAGTCAACCACATTGCTGTGACTCTGGAGTCACATGTAGGCCAGACCAGGTAAGGACGGCAGATTTCCTTCCCTAAAGGACATTAGTGAACCAGATGGGTTTTTCCGACAATTGACAATGGTTTCGTGGTCATCAGTAGATTCTTAAATCCAGATTTTTAAAGATTCAAATTCCATCATTTGCTGTGATGGGATTTGATCCCGGGTCCCCAGAACATTAGCTAAGTTTCTAGATTGATAGCCTCATAATAATACTACTAGGCCATCACCTCCCCAAATGCTGGAAGGACTCAAGGGGGGAAATTTCCTGTCCACAGGAATTGTAGTTGGTGTGGGGTGGACCATGCAAAGGACCGTTGACCTCTGGCGGAATTTTCCAGTCTTGGGGCAAGTGTGGCTGTAAAACCTTGCCCAAGATCCGGTGATACCCAGAAAGTGCAAATCTCTCTGGCATGATTTCAGATTTCCCAGCAATATGATCTGAGTGTGACCTGATTTACATTCATTTGAATGTATTTATACATGATTAAAGATAGTGAGTCTCTCAATATGTGTGACATTACATCGGAATGGTTTACAGCAGATTCACCTAGATAGGAACCCATGGTCTGGATTCCCCCCAGGGCTGTAACAGTGAGTATAGCCATTGTGGGAGAGCAAAATTTCCCCCGGCACTGCTTCTTTGCACAGATTGGCACTGCCAGGCTAACACCATGCCCATGCTTAGCTGTGTCTGGGGGAGGTGCTGGGGCATACACCTGTGGGACCTATATGGAGATGAGGGGGGTTCATTTATATGTGGTGGTGGGAAGTTAGGCATGGGAGCTGGGGATACTGGCAATGGCTGTTTGGGGAGTGTTTAGCATTGATAGTTGGAGAGGGGTAGTTGGAGAGGATGCTACCACTGACTGCTTGTAGGGGGAGGGGGAGGGAAAGTCTGATGTCCGATGGAAGGGGGGCATGACTGCATTGACTGCTTGGAGTGGGGTCCAATGTTTGAGGGGAATGGGGGGGTGGCACTGAGTTTTGAAAATTTGGGGGTATTCTAGGGTGAGGGGAAGAAATACTAGCTCCAATTGTTGTGGGGATAGGGGGGCAGTGAATGCTGGCTCCAATCACGGGGGCGAATGCCAGCTCTGGTCATGGGGTGGGCTTGGGGGGAGCCCTTGAGACCCCCATGATGGGCAGGAGGAGAAGTTAATTTTTGGTCTAGCCCTTAAACATGGTATCCCAATCTTGTTGTAGCTGAAGTTTGCCTGAGGATTTAAGCCTCGCTTGTCCATATGGTAATGTAAAACACGCCTAGCCTTTTGTTTGATAAGAGTGTAGTAAGTTCGGGAGAGAAAATCAGCCTGTTTCTCTGGAGAGAAACACACCACCAGAACCAAGACTCAGTCATTTTTTCATAAGATTTGGTGAGATTCCTCCCATTTTCAGTGGCTAAACAACATCAGCCTGAAACATTAAGCTTACATTTCTATCTAACAATCTGCTGAGTGTTTCTAACATTTTCTGTTATGCCTTCAGCATTTGCAAAAATTTGCTTCATTTGCTTATCTCACTAACATTTTTCTCCCAGGAATGCCTGCTTCTGGTCTTCTACTTAATGAGATTTCCTTGTATCTTTGTTTTTTTTATCTTGTTCATCTTAATTGCACACTTCTTAGCTGGAATTCTCCATCCTTATCTGTGGCTGGGATTATCCGGACCTGCTGCTATGAAAGGAGATTTGGCTGTGCGCCAAATTCTCCATTCTTGCAGTCAGCAGTTGTGGGCGTGCGAGCCTGGAGAATTCTGGCCCACTTTTCCTAGTTACTGTTGAGTTCAGCAAAAGTTCAATGACCTGAAATGTTGCTCTGTTACCTGGCCTGTTGAGAGCTATCAGCATTTTGTATGTTCTCACCAACACTTTGTTCATCCAATATCCTGTAAAGATCCCTAATGTTTTCACACCGACATTGCCAAGGTAAAACCAAGTTGGGATTGGGATCTCCTCTGCAATCCCACTCAGTAGCAGCCAGGAAAGCAGTAAGGGATAGCAAAAAACTTGTTTCACCACATGGCATCCTACCTCCAAGTGCTGCTTCCAGCATTGAAACATTCATCTTCACACACGTTTCCACAACAATTGCAGGGCAAATAAAATTGTCTTTCCTTGACTGGATGGTTTGTCAGTGTCAGTCAAACAGCCATCAAATGGCAGTAAAACTTTGAGGATCCCATTGACTCAGAGAGCTTTGTAGATATGTCCCCTGCTTCCAATCACTTCAAAACCTGAGGTAAGGTTCTTTTCACTCTTCTTTGGAAGTAATCTCAGTATCTTAGATCTCTGGAAAGAATGTACGCTGGGAAATATGTACAGAATCCTCTGTAGTTAGACACGTTCAAGACAGTTTTCTCCTCAAATCATGATGTTTTTCAAGCATTGCTATTATCATATCACTGGACAACAGAAACAATGTGTCATGATGGAAACCAGAAAACGATTTAAAATTTCATTTGAGTTGAATCTGGTGTAGAGTAATTGATTGCTTTTGGTCTACCCAGGAAATTTAAAATAAAAAACTTTTGTCTTCAATTCCTGGCTCCAATTACATACCATATTGTAGGAGCAAAAAGATATTTGAACACAATTTTCATGAGTGATGGATCCTTTGTCGCCTTCTTATCGATAAGGAGAGAACTGAAGAATTTCCTAAGCTTCTTCAGTTTGCTCTTCTCGACTGTGTACAGTCAGCTTTTTTATGGGGCACAACTTCTAGTAAAGATAATTGTTTCTCATCACGCACACTGGTAAATTATTTACATACAATACAAAGAGGTAGGCTCGAGACAATAGCTGTTTAATCACCTTTCATCGGTAATGTCATAATATTTAGTGGTAGATGGATGGAATGTCCGTTCAGATAATGGTCACTTAATCATGTCATCATTACAGTTTTGGCACTGTTAGCAAGGACATTCAGCTGTAACATGGTGATAGATATAGTGAAACATCCCCTTTGTCTGCGCTGACTATTTCATGTATATGCAGACATAGCCAGTCTACAGTGAGGGTGCTGCTAATTTTCTTGGCCCTCTGCCCGATTCCCTGCTGAACTCAGTTCTCCTCTCCCATCGTAGCTTGTCACCTCCCTTAAAGACAGATTCACTGAGATCAATAAGATTCCTACAGAACATATGGGTGACACGGTGGCACAGTAGTTAGCACTGCCTCATAACACCAGGGATCCAGGTTCGATTCTCAGCTTGGATCACTGTCTGTGTGAAGTTTTGCACATTTTCCCAGTTTCTGCGTGGATTTCCTCTGGGTGCTCTGGTTTCCCCCCACAGTCCAAAGATATGTAAGTTAGGTGGTTTCGCCATACTAAATTGCCTCTTAGTGTCGGGGGGCTAGCTAGGATAAATGCATAGGGTTATGGGGTCAGGGCCTTGGTGGGATTGTAGTCGGTGCAGACTCGATGAGCTGAATGGCCTCCCTCTGCACTGTAGAATTTTATGATTCTATAACATCCCTTGACATTGAGATACTAAAATACTGTCCCCATGAAAGTTACAATCAAATTCTACCCAAGCTTAAAGTTCTACCAAGTATGTAAACAGTAAGAGTTTAATGCTAATAGTTTCTGTTACTGTACTTTTCTAATTATGTTCGGGGCTGTGGGTTCCGGAAATGTTTCTGAGAAATCATTGTGAGATGACGACAATGGCATCGCCAAACTCGTTCATCTTCAGTTTAAATCGTGTGAGAAATTGGATCTCTTTTTGCTAAAACTATGGCTGGTTCCCATTTCTTAATTGATTTGATTTGTTACTGTCACATGTATTAGGATTCAGTGAAAATTATTGTTTCTTGCATGCTATAAAGATAAAGCATACCATTCATAGAGTACATAGTGGTGAAGGAAAAGAGAGGGTGCAGAATGTAAGATTACAATCATAACTAGGGCTCAGAGAAAGATCAACTTAATTTCTGGTAGGTCCATTCAAAAGTCTGATGGCAGCAGGGGAGCTCTTCTTGTTGAAACTGTACACAACTCTGGTGCGGCCGCACTTGGAGTACTGTGTGCAGTTCTGGTCCCCACATTACAGGAAGGATGTGGAGGGGAGCTCTTCATGTTGCAACTGTACACAACTCTGGTGCGGCCGCACTTGGAGTACTGTGTGCAGTTCTGGTCCCCACATTACAGGAAGGATGTGGAGGCTTTGGAGAGGGTGCAGAGGAGGTTTACCAGGATGTTGCCTGGTATGGAGGGGAGGTCCTATGAGGAGAGACTGAGGGATTTGGGGTTGTTTTCGCTAGAAAGAAGGCGGCTAAGAGGGGATCTTATTGAAACATATAAGATGATTAGAGGTTTAGATAGGGTGGACAGTGATAGCCTTTTTCCTCGGATGGAGAAAGCTAGCACGAGGGGGCATGGCTTTAAATTAAGGGGGGGTAGTTATAGGACGGATGTCAGGGGTAGGTTCTTTACCCAGAGGGTGGTGAGGGATTGGAATGCCCTGCCTGCTGCGGTTGTAAATGCGCCTAGTTTGGGGGCGTTTAAGAGATCCGTGGATAGGTTTATAGACGAAAAGGGATTGGTTTAGGTTAGTGGGTCATTGTTTTTTTAACTGGTCGGCGCAACATCGTGGGCCGAAGGGCCTGTTCTGCGCTGTAATGTTCTGTGTTCTATGTTCTATGTTCTTGAATCTTGTGGCACATGATCTCAGACTTTTGTAGCTTTTTCCCGATGGAAGAAGGTGGAAGAGAGTATGTCTGGGATGCATGGGGTCCTTTATTATGCTGGCTGCTTTGCTGACGCAGTGGGAAGCGTAGACAGAGTCAATGGATGGGAGGCCAGTTTGCGTGATGGACTAAGCTACATTCACAATCCTTTGCAGTTTCTTGAAACCTTGATCAGAGCTGGAGCCAAACCAAGCTGTGATGCATCCGGAAAGGGTGCTTTCAATGGTGCATCTGCAAAAATTGGTAAGAGTTATATATTTACATACATACTGCATGCATAATATGAGCAAAAATCAATTAATTATTCCAATAGATCATAATTTGATTTTCTGGGACTCAATTTATTTTGTTTCAAAATATGGATACAACGGAACTTAGATATTATAAACTGTTTTATGACATAAACAATTTGTCAAACATGTCAGTTAATCACATTATCCATAATATTGCTTTGCCAATCATTGTCTTTCAGCTTGCTGCAGATACTGTGATTGTTTCTGGCTTTCAATACCTCAGCAGATCAAAATTAAGTTCAAGCAATGCTCTCGAGCAATCATGCCTCACTTCTTCAGTATAAATGTAACCTCAGTAAACAGAGGAGGCATTTTACACTCATGGTAAAAGCATCAGATGTTTCACCATCTGATTTGCGTTTTTATGGGGAGTATTTAATTTTGTCTGTTGCCTATTCTTGGCTAAGATTAGTCACTTACTTATCAGTCCATTGATTCAGTGTTCTCATCGTTGTATTCTTCCCCAGAAATTTTCTTCATTTCCATCTTGCCTTCCTTTATTTTCTCAATTACTTTCTAACCTTACATCTCTGTTCTTGTGTCTCTCCATTCTTATTTTCAATGAGGCCTCCGTTTTGGCTCTGGTCACATTCCTTATCTTTTGGTCTCAATCACAGATTCCTTTGGTACATGGGCTCTCGTTTATCTCTCTCTTCCTTTGTCTCATTGCATTTCCTTGGTCAGGCAGTTGGAGGAAGATTACTTTGCAGAAGTACTTAGTCATGTAGCACTGCTAAAACTTTACAAGCCAACAACTAGCAAAGCAGGTTCTTAGAAAGAACAGCTTCATCAGTGCTATTTGTTAAAAATAGACTAGAATCCCTACAGTGCAGAAGGAGGCCATTCAGCTCATCAAACCTGCACTGACCATCTGCACATTCCCAACCAGGCCCCATTCCTGTGACCCCTCATATTTACCCTTGCTAGTCCTCCTGACACTAGGGTTAATTTAGCACGGCCAATCAACCTAACCTGTACATCTTTAGACTGTGGGAGGAAACCGGAGCACCCGGAAACCCACTCTGACACAGGGTGAATGTGCAAACTCCACACAGACAGTGACCCGAGGCCAGAATTGAACCAGGGTCCCTGGCGCTGTGAGGCAGCAGTGCCAACCACGATGCCACCCGGAGGAAATTAAGTTATAGACAATAAAATATGCATTCAAACAAACAGCGCTGGGAAAATTTCAGTGTGATCAATTGTTGAGATTAGCGAGTGCAAATTACTGAACTATATTTGGGGGGACATGTTCCAACCTCATTTTTGATGGGCGAAGAAAATCCAACGTGACTTCTCTAACAGCATTTACGCTGGCAGGACTTCCCCTTGACATTATCCCTGCCCAATGATGTAATGTGGTTCACCCCATGAAAGGTCAGGAACCTCATTACCATATGTTATATATCGTTAGTTGTATTATCTCTCCACATAAAGAGTTTACAACAGGTCTGGACCAATGGGAAACTGTCAAATGGCCCCCTCCAGGATGCATAGGTTAAGTATTGCCCCCAGAGAGGAAGTAAGTCATGCCCAGAAAGTACCCTGGTATTGCCCCCTGGTTGTGCCTGTTCAAAGTTTCTTAAAAGATATAGAGAGAAGACCCCCATCCAGGAGGAGAACTCAATCTGAACTCCTCCAACCCAGCCTGAGCCCCACAACTCTCAGCTCCCTCGAATGACCCTGGTAGCAGATATTTTGCCCATGGGCATTCTAGAGGTGAATGCTGAGTGGCAGCCATCTCCTTGCTTCCTCCTTGGAGTCCATGACACCTGGGCATCCTGATCCCGATCACACCCGGGAGAACAGGCCAGGAACTTCGGAAACTGCGTAACACCCAGTGCAAACCTGTTTCAGGCCTGTCACCAAATTCACCGACCCAGCAGGATTTGAGTATGCGCCAACAGCACCAGAGAATTGCCCCCAATATGTTCCACACTTTGTCCTTATCACTATTTTTAAAAATGGATTTCCTGCTGAACCAAAAAGATGGCCCATTTCAAAAGGAAACCAAAATGACATGACTCGCATCTAAGGGTCAATGAGTCTGCCTAGACCATAGTTCCCCAATACCAAACCCACAATATGGATGGTCATTTTCTCAACAGCTAATTTTTGGGACATTATCAGTCCTGAAACAAAAGCCAGTTCCAGACGGTGGATAAACATTCATTTTGAAAACTGAGAAATGCCAGTCTGCTCTTATATCATCCAACTGTGGAGCCACCAAGAAGCAGCACCCTCTCCACACCCCCCAACCCCCCAATCCCACCGCCACCACACCGGGCAGAACAACAGTCTGCCCAGGAAGCCTGTCTCTGCTGGAACACTCTGTACCATCACCAGTCTTCAGCCAGCAGAACTCAAATATCTATACGGGGTGGAATTCTCCCATAAAAATTCCGAAGTGTCGAATTCACATAAAAATTGAAGTAAATCCTGGTGATTTTTTCAGCGGGATTTTCAAAATGACTATCCCACACTCTGTGCACTGCAGAGTGCACTAGCGTGAATCTCATCAAAAATTCAGCGGTCCAATCCTGCTGGAGAGGCTGGCAACATAGCGCTGAGTGGGCCACTGTGCATGCACCGATCTGTCAACATTGAGATCAGCGCCTGCGCAATAGCTCGCACTGCTGGCTGAAAAACATTCAGGTCACATAAATGCCAGGCAATGATCATATCCAACAAGGATGAACCGGACTATCTCCCCTTCACTGTCAATGGCATCACTATCATTGAATCAACATGCTTGTGATATACCATTGACCAGAAACTGAACGGAACCAGCCGTATAAATACTGTGGCAACAACAGCAGGTCTGAGGCTGTCATGAGTAATGCACTACCTGATTCTCCAAAGCCTGTCCACCATCTACAATCACAAATTAAGAGTGTGATGGAATATTCCTACTTGCCTGACTGAGTGTGGCTCCAACAACACTCAAGAAGCCATTCAGGACAAAGCAGCTCACTTGATTGGCACCCTTCCCACAAATATTCATTTTCTTCATGACCAATGAACCTGTTTTGGTGTGTTAAAATCACCAGCCATGTTTTGAAATGTTTGGATTCATATTTCAGTTTTATGCATATCATGAGAATGACCAAGAGCAGAGAGACAGAACTATCCAGTGAGCTGTTTGATCATTAATACTGCATTCAGTAGCACAGTTGTGGGTACTCTGATGCAGAGACAGTGGATATTGAGTATGGTTGTCAGAATTCCACTGAATTCTAATCATTTTTTGACTGGGATCAGTTGGAAAGTAGTGAGGGGACAGCTATTCAATTATAAAACAAGTAATGAGCAATGCTTGCCTTCCTTGCATTGTTGAAACAAGGCCCTTGGAGTGGTGCAAAACTAGATTGCAGCTATTGGAGCTTTCTTTCTCTGTAATGTTTTCCAATGTTTTCTTATTAAGCTCCAGTTGATTTTAAGATCATTAAATGGAAGTGTTAAGTAAACATTTAGCTTCAGCAAGTAATTTACCAATACATCAAGGGATAAAATTAAATGCTTTAATGTTTTAATTTTTTTTTTGTTGTCATACTTTGTTTACCTTGATGTAGTGGGTACATTCAGGTTGACCAACCCCCTGGACCTGATGGCTTCTATCTGAGGGTCTCAAAAGAAGCAACTACAGAGATGGTAGATTCATTGGAATTAATCATCCAAAATTTATGGATTCAGGAAATATATCACAGGTTGGAAAACTGCAAATGTAAGATTTCTATTCAAAAAAGAGAGGCAAGAGGAAGGAGGAAACTATAGGCCAGTCCACCTAATGTCTGTCATAGGGTAAATGGCGCAATCCATTACCATGGAAGTAATAACAGCACATTTAGAAAATCGTGATGTAATCAAACAGAGCCAATCTTAACATTTTATCCCAGCAGCCGATGGGCGGGGCGAGCCGGTAAGATCATGAGAGAGCCAAGAAATTGGGTTCGCGCCCGATTTCTCACCTCTCATGATCTTACTGGCATTGGGTGTCTGGCGGGATCAGCCCTGTGCCTGAAATAACATTTAAATATTACAAATCTTCCCGGGACGGGCTGGGGTGGGGGGTGCCTTTTGGCCACAGGGGCCTGTGGTAATGGGGGGGCAGGGGTGGTCATCGGCCAAAAGTTTGGCTACAGCCAGGAGAGGCAGTGACAGTTTTCTGTGCTCACAGAGCACAAACATGTACATGCAGAATTGCACTCTCTGCTACTATCAGCCAGCTTTTAGGCAGATTCAGGCTTGTCCACTCTCCTGCTGGTAGGTTCCAAGTTTGGCAAGTATTTTTTGACTAAGTCAGGATAGATATAATTTTACTTCTCCCGTTATCATGCTCGTTGGGGGCTTAGAATTCTTTTAGTAGGATCACCCCCATTGTGCTTTTATGAAAGGGAAATGTTGGATAAATTTAATAGAGTTCACCGAGGATGTAATGAGTTGGCTGGATAAAGGGAAACCAGCAGATCTAGTGTAATTGGATTTCAAAAAGGCATTTGATAAGGAGCCAATCATAAGCTTACCGCACAAAATAAGACCTCATGGTAATATACTAAAATGGAGTAGCTAGTTTAGCTCAGTTGGCTGGACAGTAGGTTAGTGATGTTGAATAGCTCCAACAGCATGGGTTCAATTCCCATACTGGTCCACCTTCTCAACTGTGTTGGAGGACTGGTGATCCTCAGGTTAAATCACCACCAGTCATCTGTCCCCCTGATAAGGGAGAGCAGTCAATGGACAATCATCTGGGTGATGGTGACTTTACCTTTATGGATAAATGATTGGTTTGGATAAACTATGGATAAACGATTAGCAAATTAAAGGAAACAGAGGGTCGGGATAAATAGACAATTTTGTGGTTGGCAAACAGGAACCGGTGAGGTGCTACACGGATCGGTCCTGAGGCCTCAGCTACCTAAAATAAATATTAATGACTTGGATGAAGGGACTGAGTGTTTTGTGGCCAAGTTTGCTGACAAAACAAAGATAGGCGGGAAAACAAGCTGTATGGAAGATACACAGTCTGTGAAATGACATGTTAAATTAAGTGATGAAGCAAATATTTGGCAGATGGAGTATAATTTAGGAAAATATAAGATTATCTACTTTTGTAGGAAGAATAGAAAAGCAAAATTTTATTTAAATATAGAAATATACAGTTTTTTTTGTTTGATTCTTTCATGGGCCATTGCTGGCTACTCCCATTTCTAATTGCCCCAGAGAAGGTGATGGTGAGGGATCTTCTTGACCTAGTGCAGTATAATGGGATACAGGTGTCCTCATACATGAAACACAAAAACGTCAGTATGCGAGTACAGCAAGCAATTGGAAATGCACATGGAATGCTGATCTTTACTGCAAGGGGAATGGGGCATAAAAGGAGGGAAGTCTTGCTGCAATCATACAAGATATTGGTGAGACAACACCTAGAATACTGTGTGCAGTTTCTTATTTAAGGGAACAGTTCAGAGAAGATTCACTAAACTGACTGTTGAGATGAGGAGGTTATCTTGTGATGGAAGGTTGAGAAGGTTAGGTCACTATTCACTGGAGTTTGGAAAAAAATTTTGAGGTGTCTTGATAGAGGTGAAGGATCAGCGTGATTTTGGCTACCAAAGCAGCTAGCTCAAATAGGAAATTTCCCAATATTCCTCAATACAAAGGATCCCGCCACGCAAAATATTCTTTCTGGGAGCATGATCGAGTCAGGTCTGCAGCTTACAGATGCAGTTTGGGGGTTGGCTGAGAGGCAGGCAAGTATTGGGACAAGCTGGTTAGAAGACCTTTTATTCTCTGTGATGTTGATCTAGTTTTATAAAAGGCTGTTAGACCCTATAACCCTCATCCTCATGACCTCTCCATGCAACCTTGTAACCTCAGGCCGCCTCCATAGTCACTGACTCAATATCCATTATCAGCAGACTGGAGGAGCAACGCGGGGAGGTGAAAAACATAAACTTCAAATTAATAGAGCTGTCGCTCATACACATATAACAGAGAAAAAAACTCTAGTTCACGAGACCCAAAGGTTTTAAATCTCCTCAAGTGATCAATCTGTTATTAAGAACAAGTGAACGTCTAGTCAATAACCACATGGGTGGTACAGTGGTTAGCACTGCTGCCTCACGGCGCCAGGAACCTGGCTTCAATTCCAACCTCGGATTACTGTCGTTGTGGAGTTTGCACTTTCTCCTCGTGTCTTTGTAAGTTTTCTCTGGATGTTCTGGTTTCCTCCCACAGTCCAAAAGATATGCTGCTTAGGTGGATTGGCCATGTTAAATCATCCTTAGTGTCAGGGGGAGTAGCAGGGTTAATATGTGGGGTTAAGGGGATTCGGGCGTGGGTGGGATTGTTGTCAGTGCCGGCTCGCTGAGTTGAATGGCCTCCTTCTGCACTGTAGGGATTCTATTCTAGTCACATCAAAGACAGCCAATCCTTTAATCATCTTTTAAATCTGTCAATAAAGGTACAAATTTAGCCTTCACTAATAAGATAAATTGTTTTGGACCTTTAGAAACTCAGCCAAATATTCATAAATATCTCAGCTATGAATAACAGCCTCTGGGAAATGTCAACAATTAAAATGTCGACAATGGAGTCTGTTATCTAAGCTACACCAGATGGCCTGCCAATCAATGCAAAGTTTAGAAGAAAACACTAATAATTGCAGGGCAAGATAAATGTTGGTTTCCATCTATTCATAAGAAAATCAAATAATATGTTTGTTGTATTCTAAAGCTGCAGCCTATATTGTTTTTCATTTTCAAAGGGCTGGTGAATTAAATGATTTCAGATCATGATGTATAAGTAGACCGTATCCACCCTTCAAGAGCACTTACGTCTCTTCCATAGCGTCACAACACCATATTATGATTTACATAAGAACATAAGAAATAGGAGCAGGAGTAGGCCATCTAGCCCTTCGAGCCTGCCCCGCCATTCAATAAGATCATGGCTGATCTGTCGTGGCTCAGTTCCACTTTCCCGCCCTCTCCCCATAACCCTTAATCCCCTCTCTTATCAAAAACCCATCAACCCGCTTCTTAAAAATATTTAGCGAGGCAGCCTCCACCACTTCAACGGGCAGAGAATTCCAGAGATTCACCACCCTTTGAGTGAAGAAGTTCCTCCTCAACTCCGTTCTAAACCGCCTCCCCTTTATCTTGAGGCTGTGCCCCCTAGTCCTACTGTCTTTTTTGAGCGGGAAGAGTCTCTCCACCTCTATCCTATCCATCCCATTCATCATCTTATACGTCTCAATGAGATCTCCCCTCATTCTTCTAAACTCTAACGAGTACAAGCCTAGTTTATTCAGCCTCTCCTCATAGCTCAATCCCCTCAACTCCGGTATCAGCCTAGTAAACCTCCTCTGCACTCCCTCCAGGGCCAAAATATCCTTGCGCAGGTGCGGCGCCCAAAACTGCACACAGTACTCCAGCTGCGGCCTCACCAATGCCCTATACAGCCGCAGCAAGACCTCCCTACTTTTATATTCAATCCCCCTCGCTATGAAGGCCAGCATCCCATTCGCCTTCCTGACCACCTGCTGCACCTGCAAGCTGGGTTTTTGCGACTCATGCACAAGGACCCCGAGGTCCCTCTGCACCGTCGCCTGCTGCAGTTTTTCGCCATGTAAGTAATAGTCCTTCCTACCATTCTTCCTACCAAAGTGGACCACCTCACACTTGCCAACATTAAATTCCATTTGCCATTTCCTGGCCCATTCGCCCAGCCTATCTAGATCCTTCTGCAGACTCTCCACACCCTCCGCACAATTTGCCTTTCCCCCAATCTTGGTGTCATCAGCAAATTTCGACACCCTGCACTCGGTTCCCTCCTCCAGATCATCTATATAAATGGTAAATAGCTGAGGCCCCAGCACCGACCCCTAGGGCACCCCACTAGTCACCAACCGCCAATCCGAATAGCACCCATTGACCCCCACTCTCTGCCTCCTATTTGACAACCAATCCTCTATCCACGCTAACACCCTACCCCCAACTCCATGTCCCCTGACCTTCTGCAATAACCTCTTGTGAGGTACCTTGTCAAACGCCTTCTGAAAATCCAGAAAGACCACATCCACCGGCTCTCCTCTATCCACTGCCCTAGACACATCCTCATAGAACTCCAGTAAATTTGTCAGACACGACTTCCCTTTAATGAAACCGTGTTGCGTCTGCCCTATCAAGCAAATTTAATACCCTTAGAAAAGTGAAAATAGGGTTTAGACTACATGAGGGAAATTATACTTGTTGAATGGGGTACATGAGTTAGTTTTTGTTTCTGTATTAAATGTGTATGAGTGATAACTCTATTAGATTTGAACTCAACACTATTTTCAAATGGTCCAGCAGCTTTGTGTTTTGTGTCTGTGTAAGTATATCCTGCTACTATACCAGCAAAAGTTGTAGAAGCTGTAAATGGACATCCACATTCAGGTCTCACCCCATCGGCTCAAGAGACTATCTGTGTACTATTTGATTTTCTTATGAATAGATGGAAACCAACATTTATCTTGCCCTGCAATTATTAGTGTTTTCTTCTAAACTTCTAGGGCGGCACGGTAGCACAGTGGTTAGCTGCTTCACAGCTCCAGGTTTGATCCCCGGCTTGGGTCACTGTCTGTGTGGAGTTCGCACATTCTCCTCGTGTCTGCATGGGTTTCCTCTGGGTGCTCCGGTTTCCTCCCACAGTCCAAAGATGTGCGGGGTCAGGATGATTGGCCATGCTAAAATTGCCCTTAATGTCCTGAGATGCATAGGTAAGAGGGATTAGTGGGGAAATATGTAGGGATATGGGGATAGGGCCTGGGTGGGATTGTGGTCGGTGCAGACTCAGTGGGCCAAATGGCCTCTTTCTATACTATAGGGATTCTATGAATTCATAGCTTGCCTGCAGCACTGGTGGCTGTCAGACAGGAAGGTGCTGTCAAATATAACAATGTGCAGTGTGCCCAAATGGGACAAGCGATAGCACTCAGAGAAGATACAGTTTCCTGTTTGCTCTCCTTAATCAGAATAAATACAAATCCACAACTGAAATCAATGTCGCTTCTTTTATATCCAGCAAGAATCTTTGACTATATTTGCTCTAGAAGCCATAGGCTAGTCAGCACTGTTACAACTCAATGATAAAAGAAAGCTGAATTCTCTGAAATGCCTTCCTGTTCTGTAAATTTGGACTTCTTACTTAATCCTAGGAGTTGACATATCATTTCAAGGCATTTTTATTATCACACATCATTGTAAACATGTGAACACAAGAGTAATAAAAGCAACACTGCGTCTCCGACACAATACAGCCTGATGTACAAGGTTCGCTCGGGGCCGTAATGCAAAAGCTGAGGGAAAATCTATGACCAAATTCAGGAGAAACATTAACTTCATCAAGCAATTAAGCAAAATCTCAGAAGCCACAGATCCCAATGACTATGATCAGGAAAATGTAGTTACCCCACAATTATTCATTCCCTTCCTTCCCCAGGAATTTGAGTTAAGGGTAGTGTTTTGCTGACTTATCTCTTTTAATATAAGAGAGTGTTCAATTGAGCATTAAAGCCCACGGGATATTCACCAGGAACATCTACACTTTGAAGTAATCTGCATTCACTGCAGTGTGGTTGTACACCATGTGACAGCTCCAACTGGTAAAGAAGGATAGAGACATAGAATCCCTAGTGCAGAAGAGCTCATTCAGCCCATCAAGTCTGCACTGACTCTCCAACAGAGCATCCTACACACGCCCTAATCCCCATCCTATCCCTGTAAGCCCGTACATTTCCCATGGCTAATTCGTCTAACCTACACATCTTGGGACACTAAGGGGCAATTTGGCATGGCCAATCTGCCTAACCCACACAATTTTGGACTGTGGGAGGAAACCGGAGCACCCGGAGGAAACCCATGCAGACACTGAAAAAAGGTGCAAACTCCAAACAGGCAGTCCCCCAAGGCCTTAATTGAACCTGAGTCCCTGGCACATTGAGGCAGCTGTGCTCACCACTCTGCCACCGTGCCACCCAAGACAATTAACTTAGCTAGAACAAAAATCCAGCTGGTACAGAGAGGTCGGAGTGGAAGTGCAGCAGAGAACTAAAATGATGGGACTAGATGACCAAGTCACAGTATGGTTTCCTCTACACTGGGGAGACCAAATGCAGATGGGACAAATATCTTTCACAGCATCACCATTCAGTTTGAGCATGGTCTTGAGCTTCAGGCCATTCAGCTTTTTCAATTGCCTCTTGTTTCCACTCCGATCTCTCTTCCCTTGGCCTCTTAGCTTTATAGCATAGAAACAGACCCGACGGCCCAACTTGTCCATGCCGCCCTTTCTTTCTTAACCACTAAGCTAGTCCCAATTGCCCCTGTTTGGCCCATATCCCTCTATACCCATCTTGCCCATGTAACTGTCTAAATGCTTTTTAAAAGACAATATTGTACCTGCCTCTACTATTACCTCTGGCAGCTTGTTATAGACACTCACCACCTTCTGTGTGAAAAAATTGTACCTCTGGAGACTTTTGTATCTTTCTCCTCACAGTTTAAAATTATGCCCTCTGGTTTTAGACTCCTCTATCTTTGGGAAGGATATTGACTATGTAACTAATCTATGCCCCTCATTATTTTATTGACCTCTATAAGATCACCCCTCAGTCACCTTTGCTCCAGAGAAAAAAGTCCCAGTCTATCCAGCCTCTCATAATTCAAACCACCAAGTCCCAGTAGCATCCTAGTAAATCTTTTCTGCACTCTTTCCAGTTTAATGATAATTATCCTATACTTTTCCAATGAGACTCAACGACAGCTGAAGGAATAGCATCTTATCTTTTGAGAGTAGTGACCATCACTAAGGAGAAGGTTCTGGGGAAAATGAGAGGTCTGAAGGTGGATAAATCACCTGAACCAGATGAACTAAACCCCACAGTTCTAAAAGAGATAGCTGAGGAAATTGTGGAGGCATTGGTGGTGATCTTTCAGGGATCACTGGAGACATGGACAGTACCAAGAGGACTGGAAAGTAGTGAATGTAACACTGCTATTTAAGAAGGGAGGAAGGCAGCAGACAGGAAATTATAGGCCGGTTAGCCTGACTTTGGTCATTGGTAAGATTTTAGGGTCCATCATTAAAGATGAGAACACAGAGCACTTGGAAGTGCATGATAAAGTAGGACTGAGTCAGCACGGCTTTGTCAAGGGGAGGTCATGTCTGACAAACCGGATAGAGTTCTTTGAGGAGGTAACAAGGAAGTTTCATGAAAGAGTGGATGTGATTTATTCAGATTTCCAGAAGGCCTTTGACAAGGTGCCATATAAGAAACTGTTAAATAAGTTAAGCGCCCATGGTGTTAAGGGTAAGATCCTGGCATGGATAGAAGATTGGCTGACTGGCAGAAGGCAGAGAGTGGGGATAAAAGACCTTTTTCAGGATGGCAGCTGGTGACTAGTGGTATGTCTCAGGGGTTGGTGCTGGTACTCAAACTTTTCACAGTATACATTAATGATTTGGAAGAAGAAACTGAAGGCACTGTTGCTAAGTTTGCAGATGGTACAAAGATATGTAGAGGGACAGGTAGTATTGAGGAAACGGGGGGTTGCAGAGCAACTCGGAAAGGTTAGGAAAGTTGGCAAAGAAGCGGCAAATGGAATACAATGTGGGAAAGTGTGAGGTTATGCACTTTGGAAGGAGGAATGGAGGCATAGACTATTTTCTAAATGGAAATTGCTTAGGAAATCAGAAAGACAAGGGACTTGGGAGTCATTGTTCAAGATTCTCTTAAGGTTAACATGCAGGTTCATTCAGCAGTTAGAAAGGCAAATGCAATGTTAGCATTCATACCTAGAGGGCTAGAACACAAGAGCAGGGATGTACTTCTGAGGCTGTATATGACTCTGGGTCAGACCTCATTTGGAGTATTGTGAGCAGTTTTGGGCCCCATATATAAGGAAAGATGTGTTGGCCTTGGAAAAGATACAGAGGAGTTCACAAGAATGATCCCTGGAATGAAGAGCATGTCGTATGAGGAACGGTTGAGGACTCTGGGTTTGTACTCGTTGGAGTTTTCATGGATTAGGGGGGAACTTATTGAAACTTACAGGATGCTGCGAGGCCTAGATAGGGTGGACATGGAGAGGATGTTTCCACTCATAGGAAAAACTTGAACCAGAGGGCACAACCTCAGGCTAAAGGGATGATCCTTTAAAACAGAGATAAGGAGGAATTTCTTTAGCTAGACAGTGGTGAATCTTTGCTGCAGAAGGCTGTGGAGGCCAGGTCATTGTGTGTCTTTAAGACAGAGATAGGTAGGTTCTTGATTAATAAGGGGGTCAGAGATTATGGGGAAAAGGCAGGAGAATGGGATGAGAAAAAAAATCAGCCATGATTGAATGGCGGAGCAGACTCGATGGGCCAAGTGGCCTAATTCTACTCCTATGTCTTGTGTTTATAGCTTTCAAGATTCAATATTGAGTTCAACATAGTTTTGACACTATCTTTTCAGACAGCGGACAGACAATGATTCTGCTGTTGCCCTTAACATCTCCTTTGGACCTAACTTTTATTTCTTTTCCCTCCCTTTGCCTTGCAGCGTCACTTAACCTGCCTTCCTCGCTATCACTGAGCTTTCCTCTTGTTGTTCCCTCTCTTCCTTTCCTTTCTCCTCTATCTGCTTCAAAACTTGCTACTTCTCTAACTTTCTCTAACAAAGGATCATCAGCCTGAGTCGTTTTAACTCCATTTCTCACTTCACAGATGCTGCCTGATCTGCTGAGTACAGTTAGCATTTTTCATTTTGATTTTGCCGCAATAAAATAGCAAAAACATTATTAATCCGAATGTCTACTATTCCACTGGTGCGTAATCCAATTTTAAATAAGTGTAAATGATGTTTAAAAAAATCTATGCAGAATCATTTATTAATTTAATTGGTGTATAATAGTCAGGTTCTTAGTAAATTAATGTTTTAGTATTCAAAAGTTTTCATAAAGTGCCCATTAGTATTCATGCACAAAAAGAGCTTAATTTTAAGAAGTATGAAAACTTGCCATAGTGATTAATTTGATGGAAGTTTGTCCAAACTGTGGGTGAACCATAAAATCCTGCATTGCAGAAGGTGGCTGTTCAGTCCATCAAGTCTGCACTAATCGCAATTTCACCCAGGCTCTATCCCTATAACACCGCGCATTTACCCCAGCTAGTCCCCCTGACACTAAGGAGCAATTTAGCATGGCCAATTCACCTAACCTGCATATTTTTGGGCCGTGGGAAGAAAACGGAACACCTGGAGGAAGCACGTGCAGATGCGAGGAAAATGTGCAGACTCCGCACAGGCAGTGACCCAAGCTGGAAATCAAACCTGGATTGGTGAGGCAACAGTGCTAACCACTGTGCCATCATGCTGCCCTTAAGTGGGACCATTACTAGTAAAATGTTTTTTTAAACAAAGGTAAAAGATTAGAAGAATGCAATTTGCGCACTATGTAATTTAGACTTTAAATTCCTTGATCTTCAACATTGGTTTGGATGACTTTTGGGGATATGATGACCTCCATGACTTGCATGGGGAGTCACTGGTTGACTTCCCTCGTAGGACCTGTTGAATATGAGCTCCCTGGGGATTGGTAATTAACCAACCAGGTACAGCTTGTGTACTGAGCCCGGTATACAGCAGGCCCTTGAGTAGGTCCATTATGCCATTTTCCCAATTGGGACCTGTTTGTGTCAACCACAAGCTTGTGGTTTTTGCTTTATTTTATTTTGTGCAATAAAGCACTGTTCCTTTACAGTTGACTCCTGGAGTTACTGTGGGGAAAATATGCTGAGAGGAAACAGGATAGCTGAGGGGAAATGTGAAACAATTCTATCAGTGGAAAGCTGCAGAAGGTGCTGGGGAATTTCACTTTTTCTGCCTCTCAGAAACCACAATCTATAGTATGGAATTGCAAAGAGTGCTCTAGGCATGCAAGAGTTAAAATATTCTAGTCACATTACTGACCTCTCCTCACCTCCTCATCCAATTGGCTGGAACAGCTCTTGCTTGGCATTCCACTAATCCATTCACTTGTAGCCAGAGAACTATCAACAATGACTTCTCTTCCCACATCCACACCTCTGGAAGGTTTGACCCCTTTCTCATTCACAAAGCAGATTTTTGCATACTGCTTATGTTATAATGATGCACAAAAAACTTCACTGGCACATCCTGAACGTGACTAATCCTGCTGGATCTACCGGAATCGGCCCTGGTTATGTATTCCATCTGCTCCTTCAGTCTGGAATGTCGCTGCCACTGACAACATTCACAGTGGACAGAATTTCAAATAGTGTTGCAGCAACATAAAGAGAAAGGCAGCCAGTTAAAGAGATCCACATAAAGGCAAGTGACCACCTGTGGAGGGCAAAAATCAATAAACAGAAACAAGTCCACAGAGGTCAAGGAAGTGTCTGATTAAAGTCCGTAAATGGCAACAATAATGCCAAGGCAGGGAATGTTGCTAAACCCAGTGTGGAATCCTTTCTGTAATCTTATTGATTAAAAATTGATGTGCTATCTACCTCATACATCCAAATAACACATTACTGGGAGACTTGGCTCAAAGATTTATGCAACTACTTCTGTTGCAGAAGAATACAACCAATGATGTCTAAAAGATGTTTTGCTTATTTCTATGTTGGGTATACCTGTACAATGCCCACCACTCCTCCTCCAAAGCTTCACCTCCATTATTCAACTGGGTGGAACAGCACTTGCTTGGGGAAGTTCAACTCCCTTCTAATTCTCATTTACATGCTAACCTTTAATGAACTCATTTGATTTGACTTGATTTGATTTGATTTGATTTGATTTATTATTGTCCCATGTGTTAGTATACAGTGAAAAGTAATGTTTCTTGCGCGCTACACAAACAAGGGATCTGGGTGTACAGGTACACAGGTCACTGAAAGTGGCAACGCACATGGAGAAGGTAGTTAAGAAGGCATACAGCATGCTTGCCTTCATCAGCCAGGGCTTGAGTTCAAAAATTGGCAAGTCATGTTGCAGCTTTATAGAACCTTAGTTAGGCCGCATTTGAAATATAGTGTTTAATTCTGGTCGCCACACTACCAGAAGGATGTGGAGGATTTGGAGGGGGTACAGAAATGATTTACCAGGATGTTGCCTGGTATGGAGGTCATTAGACATGAGGAGAGGTTGGAGAAAGTTGGTTTGTTCTCATTGGAATGACGGAGGTTGAGGTGCGACCTGATAGAAGCCTACAAGATTATGAGAGGCTTGGACAGAGTGGATAGTCAAAAGCTTTTTCCCAGGGTGGAAGAGTCAATTACTATGTGGCATATTTTTAAGGTGTGAGGGGCAAGATTTAAAGGAGATGTGTGAGGCAAGGTTTTTACACAGAGGCCTGGAACTCGAGGCTGGGGGAGGTAGTGGAAGCAGAAATGATAGTGACTTTTAAGGGGAGTCTTGACAAAGACATGAGTAGGATGGGAATAGAGGGATGTGGTCCCTGGAAGGATAGGGGGTTTTAGTTCAGTCAGACAGCATGGTCCGTGCAGGCTTTGAGGCCGAAGGGCCTGTTCCTGTGCTGTAATTTTCTTTGTCCTTTGTTCTTAAAGCATACCATTTATAGAGTACAAAGGGGGGAAGGAAAGGAGAGGCTTACAGTCATTCCAAAGCTCAACAGTTTCCAAATCCATGCTGGAGACACTCAGCTCTGCCTCATCAATATTCTTTTCACTTTATCGATCATATGGAAATTCATTTTAGCTACTGTTCGTTCTTTAAAAAAACTACATACATATGGATGATAGCAATAAAAATAAAATTACCCTATCACCGTTTTAATTAAAGTATGTATTGAAAACTATCCCAATACATTAAAATAATCAGTCAATGAGTCCTATCCTGAGTGCGTACCATCACCATTCTGTTTTGTCACACTCCGACATCCCATTTGGGATGAACAGGAATTTCCTCTGGGAAATTCCTCTGGGAATTTCCTTTAGGCCCAGCAACAAACTCCATTGTCAGACAATAACCCAGACTGTCTGCAAATATGGTATTTTGTTTAACCTTGGAAAGTAGTTTCCATCATCGAGTCTGCATATCTCTACCTCCGTAACACCGCCTGGTTTACAACCCTGCCGGAGCTCAGCTGCTAAAACCTTTATCCTTGCCTTTGTTACTTGCAGATTTGATTATTTCAATGCTCCACTGGCTTGTCTCCCATCTTCCACCCTTCATTAAACTTGTGCTCATCCAAAACTGCTAACCATATCTCAGCTCACTCCAATGCCGAAACTTTACTCCCCCCCCCCCCCCCCCCCCCCAACCCTCCCTGCCACGGGAATCAGAGCAAGCAAAGGGCAATGGGAAGGTCTGTTGGCCTCCAGCAGGATTTTCTGGGTCGAGCGAGGCGGTGAAGTCTCCCACAAAGTCTCTTTCACATTTTTCACACTGTTCACAAATCTATGTTAGCTCCTGGTCCGAGAATGCCTTCAGTTTAAAATCCTCATGCCTCACTTTCTCTGTAATTCCCCCCGCCCTATAAATCTTTGAGATCTTTGTGCTCTAAAACTCTCTCTTTGACACAGTCCCAATTTTATTAGCTCAATATTTATTTTCATTTATTTTTGCTCTTGAGGTGGTGTCAAGCTGTTGTTTCAAATTGCTGCAGCCCATGCAATGTAGGCACACACGTTGTCATTAGCTAGTGTTTCAGGAGCTTGATGCAGTAATATTGGAAGAATAACTATAAAGTTCCAGGTCAGGATTGTGCTTGGTTTGGAGGGCAACTTGCGTGTTGTGGCATTCCCATGTGCATGTTGTCCTTGTCTTTCTAAGTGGCATTGCTCACAAGTTTGGTCGCAACCAACTCAAGAATAACTTCTTCTCTGCAGCCATTTGACATTTGAATGGACCTACCTTACATTAATTTGATCTTTCTCTATGCCCTAGCTGTGACTGTAACGTTACATTCTGCACCCTCTCCTTTCCTTCTCCCCTTTGTATTCTATGAATGGTATGTTTCGTCTGTATAGCAAACAAGAAACAATACTTTTCACTGTATCCCAATATAGATGATAATAATAAATCAAATCAAAACAAATTTGGAAGATGCTGTCAAAAAGGCCTTGGGGAATTGCCATAGTACATCTTGTGGAAGTGCAAGTTAGGTGAATTGGCCATGGTAAATTATTCCTTAGTACCTCAAGATGTGAAGGTTAGGTGGATTAGTCATGGTGATTCGTGGGATTATGAGTATAGGGTGGGGCAGTGCCAGGGAGGCTGGGTAAGATGTTCTTTCAGAGAATTGGTGCACGCTCGATCAGCCCTGTAGGGATTCAATGATTCTATGATTACACATTGTTGCCAATGTGTGCCATTGGCAGATGAAGTAAATGCTTTGGGTGCCAATCAATTGGATTTCTCTGCCCTGGATGATAATTTTGAGTGTTGGTTGAGCTACACTCATTCAGGCAAATGGACAATGCTCCATCAGATTTCTGACATGTACCTTGCTAGGACATAAGTTACTCAATGTCCGACCATGAACAATCACTGAAGAGCATGGTTCATCCTGTTAAGTTTCTGGTCAGGGTGACCAAAAAGATGTTGATCATGGAAGATTTAGCAATGGTAATGCCATTGAAAGTCAAAGGGAGATGATTAGATTCTTACTTGTTTGATATGGTCATTTGCTGATATTTTGTTATCTAAGGGGTTGTGAATGGAACTGAGCATTGTGCAAACATCAGCAAACATCTTCACTTCTATCCTTTAGGATGGAAGGATAGTCATTGAAGCAGCTGAAGACAAGTGTGGCTAGGATACTACTCTGAGGAGCTCCCGCATGATGTCCTGCAGTTGAGGTGATTGGCCTCCAACAATCACAATCATCTTCCTTTGTGCTTGGTATGACTTCAACCACTGGAGAGTTTAGCATTTAGCCCCAGTTCCCAATTCAATTTTCCTAAGGCTTCTTGATTACATTGGTCAAGTATGCAGCAATGCCAATGGAAGTTACCCTCACTTCACCCCTAGATATCTGTTCCCTGTTTGAACGTAATCCATAATGAGATCGGGAGTCTAAATCTCTTGACCTCTTTCTCCTCTGTTAAGATACTCTTTAAAGTGTATTTCATTAACCAAACATTTGGTCATGTGTCCTTATGTCCACTTCTGTCAAAATCAGTGTTAGTGCTAACAGTCTTGTTGGGATGTTTTGCTGCATTACAGATGTTAAAATAACACCAGCTTTTGACTGAAATCTTTTTTTAAAAAAGAGGAAGATAATTGGATTTGTTTCCTGTCAATGATTTCATTTTGAAAGATGTTTATTCTATTAGAGGTAGCCCAAGTGTGATATTGATGCCCGAACCTCCAGGGCTTCCTGCTTGGCTTTCTACAATGTCTGAAGCACAGAAAGTATTTGTATCTTGCAAGCCAGGCTCCCAGAATCCCTCCTGAGAGAAAGCAGATCAAGGCAATGATAGAGATACAAGGGAAACAGACTCTGCACAATGCAACTACACACATTTTGAGGGGATTATATCACCAAGGGTAAGGGTACGGTAGCATTGTAGTTATGTCACAGGATGAATAATTCAGTAGGCTGAACTAATGTTATAAAACGTGATATCAAATTCCACAAGATCCACTGGGGAATAATAAATGTAGATAAAACAATTTTTAATTGAAAAGTTGATCCCATTAATGGTGACCATGAGACTATCTGCCGTCCTTTCTCATTCTGGCTGATGTGTGATTTGAGACTCACAGCAATATAGCTGAATCTTAGCTGACCACTGAAATGGCTCAATAGACCATTCATTGTTTCCTTGTTTGTGGATTCCATTAAGGATAAAACTGATGGACCACCCAGCATTGATCACGGGTGGGATTTTCCACCTCTCCCTCCCCATCCCCGCACTGCGACATGCTTTGCAGCAATGGATGTGGCCTGTTATTGGCCAGTGGCGGGATCTTCTAGGGAACTCATGTTGATGCTGGCGGAACTGGAGGATCCTGTCATAGGGAAGTTTTGGAAGTTTTTGGCCCAGGGCAATGGTCATGATTGACACTGTTCTCCTCAGCAATCATCTGGGAACTTGAACCAAAATTGGGAGAATTGCCCAACACAAAGTGAATCAACAGCCTAGCGTACTTATATTCACAGAATTGTACATTCCAGTCAATTCCCAGACTACTCCAGCATCATCCCTGGGTATGTCCTGTCCTATCAGAGATGGCGTCAACACAGTGAAGTTCAGGCAGGAGGGAATAATCCTGGGAGTTCAACATTTTGACTCCAGCCCCAAGATTTATCATGACATCAAGTCAAAAATTAATAAGGAAACCTCTTGTTGGATATCTCTTTGCTGCCCTGCCTAAGTTAGTATTTCTTCATGTTACATAGAACTTGGGAAAAGCACTGAGGTCAACAAGGATATAGATTATTCTCTGGATGGGGGACCTCAATGTTCATCACCAAAGGTGGATCAATAGCACCATTGTGAGGGATATGTCTTCCAATCCGTTCTTATTGCAAGTGGTGAGGAAAACACCATGACAGAAAAACTTATGACCTTGTCCTCACCAATCTACTTGCTGTAGAAGGCACATCTACCCATGACAGTATTGATAGGATACAATCTCATCTTTACACCAAGGACATCCTCCATGTTGTGTGGCATAATGACTGTGTTAAAGGCATAGACTTAAAATCAGATCCAGGGACTGTGGGGCCGGAGCAATTGTAGCATTGTATTCCATCATAGTATGTAATTTCATAGCCTGGCATATTCTTCACTCTACCAATACCATCAAACCAGGGAATCAACCTTGAATCAATGAGGAATGTAGAATAAAAGTGCTAGGTGTATCTACAGCTAAACAATCCCACAATTCACAAATCAGATCAAAGCTTGTATGTCCTTGTTACATCTGGTTGTGAATGGTAGTGGACAATTAAGCAAATTATTGGAGGAGAAAGTTTTGTGAACACCTTTATCCTCCGTGACGATAGAAGCCGGTGTATCAATACAAAAGCAAAGCTTAAATGTTCGTAACAAACTACAGCCAGAATTGCTGAGTGGGTGATCCATCCTGGCATCTCCCTGAGATTTCACAGAAGACAATCTTCTGCCTATTCAAATCACTCGATATGATATCAAGAGATGGCTGAGTGCTCCAGATACAGCAAAGCCAATGGGTCCTGACAACATTCTAGCTTTAGTGCTGAAGGCTTGTGCTCCAGGGGTAGCCATGTCCCGAGCCAACCTTGCCTGGATGCTACCCAACAATATGGAAAATTGTCTACTACATCCTGTTCACCAAAAGGAAGGCAAATTCAATCAGCCTTTTATTGCCCCATCAGTCCACTCTCAAATATGAGTAACATAATGTAATGTGTAGGCAGCACTTTTATAAAGCAGCATACACCTCTCGATAACCTGCTCACCAATGCTCAGTTTGGATTACACCTGAACCTCTCGACTCCAGACCTCATTACAGCCTTAGTCCAAACATGGCCAAAGGAGCTCCACTCCAGTGACTTACTCTGACATCAAGGCAACTGTTCACTCTGTCCTTTCAAAGTGAAAGGAGCCCATGTAAATTTAAGTTGAGAATCGAAGGGGAGAACATACCACTGGCTGTAATCATAGCTGTGGTTATCAAAGGTCAAACATTAGACTAACTGGCCTATAGTTTCCTGCCATAATAACAGAAAATGCTGGGAAAACTCAGAAGATCTGGCAGTATCTGTTGAGAGAAATAGTTAATGTTTCGAGTCCATGTGGCTTCTTCACAGATAAAGAGAGGGAGAAATGTGATGGATTTTATACCCTTCCCCACTTTCTGTCTTCATCCCAATTCCCAATCTAACAGAACCTTCCCTGAATCCAGGAGTTTTGGAAAATTAAAACCAATGCAGCCCTTGTCTCCCTCGCCACTTCTGTCAAGACCTAGGATGAATCCGGGATGATCCGAACTCAGGGATCTGTCAGCCCACAGTCCCAACAATTTGCTCAACAGCGCTTCCCTGGTAATTGTATTTGCCAATCCACTGAGCTAACAGACCACCTAACATCACATTCATTCCCTCCATCACCAACACACTGTGGCAGCAATATGCACTGTGACTAGGCTTCTTCAACAGCTCCTTCCAAACTATGACATCTATCACTGAGGAGGGCAGCAGACACATGGGAACACCGCCACTTGTAAGTTCCCGTCTGAGCCACTCAAAATCCTGACTTGGAAATATATTTCTCGTCCTTCACCAAAATCCTGGATCTCCTTCACTAACAGCGCTGTGGGTGTACCTACACTGCATGGCCTGCAAAGGTCCAAGTAGGCAGCACATCACCACTTTTCAATGGCAATTAGTGATGGGCAATAAATGCTAACCTAACCATTAATGTCTGCATTTCACGAATGAATTAAAAAAATGCATACTGGTATGAACTATTGTGAAATGAATGTTACCAACCTGCGAAGAATTGTGGTTCCTCAAGATGGTGGATAATATTCTCATGGAGTACTTTACTAATGACTGATTTACTGATTTATTTGCTGATGTGTTGCAAAAATAGGATTCTGTCTACAATATAGTCCACTGAATTACATTTAAAAGGCGCAGTAAGTCAAGTATTTCAAGAGAAGTAGTTTGAACAGTTTTAACATGTTGGTTGTATGTTTGAGCAGACCTCCTGTCAAATCAGTATGGGGGCTCAGGATGTGCTCGCGATTAATAAGTAAAACTTGTGAGCCACCTCAGCAATTGCTGTTTTCCGTTAAAGATTGAGAAGGAATGTAACCATGGCTGTTTGTTGATCCACAGTAGGACAGAGAAAGGACGCCATCACAAAATTGTTGGATAGGTAGGCAGTGTCTATGTAGAATTGAGCTTAAGATGTGTAAGCTTATTCAGTAAGCAGGAAAACAAAGTGTGAGCTGGTGTGGATGAAAATGACTGCATTTATTAGGTTAGATTAATTGGGGCGTATTAGAAGATGGGTTGTGGATAGTTAAACATAGAAGCTACAAGCAGGGGTAGGCACTTGATTCTTCGAGACTGCTCCGCCGTTCATTTTGATCACGGCTGATCATCAAATTCAATGCCTTGATCCCACCTTCCCCTCCATATCCCTTGATCCCTTTAGCCTCAAAAACTATATCTAATTTCGCCTTGAAATCACAAAAGGTTTTGACTTCAAGTACGTCCTGTGGTAGTGAATTCCACAGATTCACCACTCTCTGGGTGAAGACATTTCTCCTCACCTCAGTCCTAAAAGATTTACCCCTTCTCCTCAAACTATGATCCCTAGTTCTGGACGCCCCCACCATGTGGGGACATTCTTTCTGAATCTACCCTGTCTAATCCTGTTAGAAATTTATATGCACAGGAGTCAAAGTCAAGGAGAAGACAATTTGGCTTATATGGATAAATGTCATGCTAGCAGCAGCCTTAACAACCATCTACCTGAAGCAGCTGAATTATAAGTGTACATTGCATGTTACTCTGTCCAGAAGGCTAACAGGTGATGGCTGATCTGTTTGAGAGTGTAAATTACTGTCTGGACACTATAATGTGCTGATTCCTGCTGTGTGCTAATAAAAGGTTTACTATAACCAATGGGTAGCAAGCTCAAATCCCTTGAAATTCTGACAAAAGGAAAGTAGTTTGAACTTCAAATAAAGAGCACTGCGACAAGAAAGGTTACATACAGAATATAGCTACACCATCTAGGAAAATAAATTACACTGGATAGGGAAAGAATGCAGAATGTACAACAAGCTTTAAAGGATTAAATACAAACCTGGGTGCATCGGAAAGTAGAATTTGAATTTGGTTTTCAAAGTGGTTACAAATCATTATCAATGGATGCTTCACTCTTTTTCTTTTTTAGAATTCTTTGAAATTCCCTAATGCTCTGTGAGAGACCAAAACAACTCATAAGCTAATGATATTCGAGGATAATAAATAGACAGGGCTGAATTATACAATCCTTGACTAGCCTAATCAGTCCCACTGTAAAACCCACCTTTAATAAGACGTTGATGATGGTTCTGCATAGTTTGATGTTGGGTTGTATTAGTCACAACGTTTACATTAACACTGCAATGTAGCTACTGTGAAATTCTCCTCGTCGCCACACTCCAGCATCTGTTCAGGTCAATGCACCTAACCAGCGCATATTTTAGACTGTGGGAGGAAACCAGAGCACCCGGAGGAAACCCACGCAGGCAAGGAGAGAACACACAGACTCCGCACCGACCTCCCCCTAGCCAGGAATCAAATCCAAGTCCTTAGCGTTGTGAGGCAGCAGTGCGAACCACTGTGCCACCGTGCTGCCCAAACAGAAGATTTGAATGTTATGCTGCTGGCTGCATTGAAAATTGCAATGAAGAACTGATCTCAAGTTGTGATTGACAAACAAGAGAAGGTTTTCCTTGGATCATAGGATTTGACTTCCCACATACCCCAGACACCTTCTTCCATGAGGAAAAAGATACAAAAGCTGCCTATGCATGTCATGTGCCTCCTTCTTCTTGACCGGGGCCTCAATATTCCAAGTCATCCAGGGTTCCCTACTTCTACAGCCTTGCCCTTCACTCTAAGAGGAGTGTGTTTACTCTGAACCCTTAATTAACAAGGGGGTTCTAGGATTTTCAGCCAGCAACAGTGAAGGAACAGCAATATAATTCAAAGCAGGATGGTGGGTGACTTGGAGAACTTCCAGTGTTATTGATCCCTTGTTTGCCTGTGGACCTTGTCCTTCTAGCTGGCAGATGTTGCACGTTTGAATGATGCTGTAAAGAAACCTTGTTGAGTGTTACAATGCATCTTATAGATGATAGACACCGATGCCACTGCGCATCAGTGACGGATGGAGTATTTGTGGTGGTAGATGAGGTGCCAGTCAAAGAGGCTGCTTTGTCCTGGGTGATGTCCAGTTTCCTGAGTGTTGTTAGAGCTGTACTCACCTAGGCAAGTGGAGAATATTCCATCACACTCTTAACTAATGCCATGTGGACAGGCTTTGGGGAATCAGGAGATGAGTTGCTTTCAGCAGAATTCCCAATCTCTGACCAACCCTTGTAGCCATGGTATTTATAAAGGTGATCCAGTTTCTGGTCAATGGTAACCACTAGGATGTTGATAAAGGGAAATTCAGCAAATTTCGAGGGCTGTCTGTTGTTGGAGATTTACATAGCCTGGCACTTGTGTGGCATGAATGTTAATGACCACTTTTCAATCCAAGTCTGAATGTTGTCCAGTTATTACTGGATATATGGACTGCTTCAATATCTGAGGAGTTGTGAATGGTGCTGAACCCTGCACAATCAGCGAACATCCGCACTTCTGACCTTATGATGGAGAGAAGGTCATTGATGAAGCAGCTGAAGCTGGCTAGGCCTAGGACACTACCCTGAGGAATTACTGTAGTTATGTCCTGGGACTGAGATGATTGGCTTCCAAAAACTAGAAACCATCTGTCCATAGCTCAGCATTTTGCAAACATTAACAGCTTAGCTGAGACCTGACACATTCTCTCACACCTTGCATGACAATTTTCAAATTCGATTTTATTTTTACATACATGTTATTGTGAAATACTTGCTATTAAAAATAACTAGAAAGCTTTTTCCATCCCTTACACTTTCCCAGGAATTTCTTATTCAATGGGCTCTTTAAAAAAAAGAACAATTATGATCAAAATAAGACTGTGTTATATAAAAACAAAACCCAAAAATACTGCAGCTGTTATAAATCATAAATCACAACAGAAAATATTGGAAATACTCAGCAGATTTGACAACACCTGGGAGAGAAACAGAGTTCACGAGCTGGATTTTTGAAACGTTGCTGAGGTAGGCCCTGAGGTGGAAGGGCCCAAAGCTTCCTGTTGTTAGTTGGCTTGTCAGTTTGCCACCAGTTTTGAACACACTTAATCAGGAGGAGCTGTTTGATGAATGTATGTGCACAAATGGCTGACGGCAACCATTTAGGCGACTTAAGGGGCTATTAGTCCACTTTCCTAACACCAGCTGGAATTTTCGAGTCAACATGCAGGCTCCTGTTGAGATTGAAAGATAGCCAAGGATTTAGATGGCCTCTGGGTGACAGTGAGAAGTCTCACAACACCAGGTTAAAGTCCAACAGGTTTATTTGGTAGTAAAAGCCACTAGCTTTCGGAGCGCTGTTCCTTCGTCAGGTGAGTGGGGAGTTCTGATCACAAACAGGGTTCTGATCATAAACCTGCTGGACTTTAACCTTGGTGTTGTGAGATTTCTTACTGTGTTTACCCCAGTCCAACGCCGGCATCTCCACGTCACGACTCTGGGTGACAGTCCAGAGGACATGTGTTCCCTCTTACAATTTAATCCCCACCCAATCAGCAGTTGCAAATCACAGAGGGCTACAACTGGAGCCACTGGTTGTCTGTGGAAGTCTTCACAATGAAGGAAGATGAAACAAAGAACTCAGGAAGAGGCTGTTCCACTCTCCAAGCCTGCATGGACAATGCTGCCCACCTGATCTAAAACCCGCTACCCTTCCGGGAACCATATCCCTCTATTACCATCCCATTTGTGTAGCTGTAAAGACGCCCCTTAAACGTCACTATCATATCTGCTTCTACTACCTCCCCAGCAACAAGTTCCAGGCACCCACCTCCATGTAAAAAATGTGCCTCGTGGAATCTTTGTCCTATTAAGTTGTTAAAAAGCCTTCAAGGGGCATCTTCATCCTAAGGCAGCCTCTCATTTACATCAGCACCTTCTGCCTTTAATGGTGGGGCTACAAATGTGACCATGCTGGAAGGCCTCTTACAGGTAGGTCTTCCAGCCTCGGGAGCCCACCCACCTTCATTAATTGGATGGGGGCACACAAATTTGGCCATTTAATTGGCTGCCTCCTCAGATGCCACTTCCAGTGTCCCATGACTGGCAGTTCTGGGTTCTCAATGTGGAATAATCAGGATGATGGAGTGAAAACCTAAACCAACGTTTCAGGTCTGTGACCTTTCATCACATCTGATACGAGGTCACAAGCCTAACACATTAACTCTGTCTCTGTCTTTCCCCAGGTTCTGCCAGATGCCTGCTGAGCATTTCCAGCAGGTTCTAGTTTTATTTGTGACAATGACATAGCTGGGGGTGAAACAGAAAGTCATTTCAATTGCTGAGGGGACCAACAGGAGCAAAAATGGTGTGCAAAGATGACCCAAACCTGGATGCAGGAAATTAAAACAACAATCATAACAAACAAACGAATGATAAGTTGACAAACAGAAATTGGAAAGATCTTTGTCCAGCAGTTAATCAAGCTTGGAAGGGGCTTCTAATAGCACAGTGTGTTAAAGAGGGTGAGCTCATTTTCTCTGTATCCAGAGTCCAATTTAACGAGATTTATGGAGCTGCCTTTGAAGAATGAATACTACAAGCATTTTATTACAAGAGGTGGTTTCATCTGTTGCCCTGATCCTATCACAAATGTGCCTCACAGTATTAGTAGAACTGATTTATCTGGTGATCGTTGACTGGGGGAAATCTTAAGGCAGAAGTGATTGCTTCATTAATCCACAGCAACAAGCTAAGCACCAAGAACTGTAATTAGCTCACTGTAGGAAATACAATTTCACACTTTTTTTTATAGGTTGGAAAGCAATTCTAGCCCAGGACACTACAACATTCCTATTTAGTATTTATTATGATTTCAGTTCTTTTACAACATAAAAACAGATTAACTTTTTTTCTCTTTTAAAAGCAAGGCACTTTTGTTTTTATTAACTTTTTTTTAACCTTATAACTGTTTGTAGGACTTTGCATTAATTTGATTTGTTACCTCACTGATGGCCCATATGCTGGTAAACGTCTGTATTGTTTTTATGTGTGATCTCCCCTTTAAGACCAAATTAAAAGAGGGGGTATTCTGATAGAGGATTAATTGGGTTCCTGATTGTGACATCATTAAGTGCCAAGAAATGCCCATGTGACCTGAAGTAAAGGATAAATATAAAGCTAATTGCAGTGGCATTAGGTTTCCAGGCAGTGCTTTCTGCCTATTATGTCAGAACATGTTGAGAATTTATTTGAAAGAAAGAAACAAGTTTCCCTAAATTTAAGTTTATTTATTAATGTCACAAGTAGGTTTGAGTTAACACTGCCGTGAAGTTATTGTGAAAATCCCCTGGTCACCACACTCCAGCACCTGTCCAGGTGTATTGAGAGAGAATTTAGCATGATCGATGTGCCTGACCAGCATATCTTTTAGACTGTGGGAGAAAACGCTTGAGTGGTTAAGACAAGTGGTCAAGACAGTGACTTAAGCTGGGAACTGAGCCCAAGTCCCTGGTGCTGTGAGGCAGCAGTTCTAACCACTGTGCCACTGTGCTGGGATAGTTTTTAATTTGGCAGTTTCAGAACAGATCCTGATGCTGAACCAGGCCTCCAAGAATGTCATCAGGACAAGTCATGACTCAAGGCAGAAAGGGTTCATAGTCCTTACATTAGTCCTTTAACGGGCGGCACTGTAGCACAGTGATTAGCACTGCTGCTTCACAGCTCCAGGGATCTGGGTTTGATTCCCGGCTTGGGTCACTGTCTGTGGAGTTTGCACATTCTCTTTGTGTCTGCATGGGTGCTCTGGTTTCCTCCCACAGTCCAAAGATGTGCAGGTTAAGTTGATTGGCCATGCTAAAAATTGCCCCTTAGAGTCATGAGATGCGTAGATTAGTGGGTAAATATGTAGGGATATGTAGGACCTGGGTGGGATTGTGGTCTGTGCAGACTCGATGGGCCAAATGGCCTCCTTCTGCACTGTAGGATTTCTATGCTTCCATGTCCTGTGCCTTGTTGGTATTAAGCATGTTTGAGGATGTCGATTGGAATATGGTTACTGGGGTGACCATGAATCCAGGGCTGTAACAATTGAATGGAAAGTAAGAGATCATACGTAGAAGAAGACTCGTTGCCAAGACTATGAGATTGCACGTGGTACGACATTTGTGCAGGATGTATTGAGAGTGCCTTACCAACGTGAGGAATACTTTTTGATGAATGCTCCAGTGTAATACTAGTAATAGTCACTGCTCCTCATGGCGCTGCAGGTTCTGGAGAGCTGTCAACCTCTAATTGGCCAGCAGTGCCCCACAGCAATATCTCGGCCCTGTTGGGGGCTTAGTTAAACAGGGGGCCCAAGGCTGCCCTGGTAAGTGCCTGATTCTCCCAAAATTGCATTACGCTGTCCAAAAAAACAGACCTCACCATGAGGTTCATGCTGGTTTTGCGGCAGGTGGATGTGAACCCCACACTGAACATGAAAATCCACCCATCTTAAAACTCAAGGTTACATTACCCAATTAGTGTTTTCTTTCTGGTTTGTCTCACCTTTTAGTCGTAGTGCCATCTTTCCACTTTGATTTTTCAATATCGCTGCACCAAAAGAAAACAAAATCATTCCTATATTCATCGGGATGTAAAAAAAAATTAAGATTTCAGGTGTCTCATTTACTGAATTACATGTCCAAATAATACCAGAGATTGGCTGCTCTTGTAGTTTCTAGTTCAAATAATAGACAAGTCCAAAATAAATATTTTCACATGCCCACCACTGCCAGTTCAGGCTGTAATATGTATTTCATTGCTGACTGAAACAAGGTACAGGCCAACCATGCTGATATGTACAAAACTCTATACTGTGAGTAAATGCAGCAATCCCCTGAGAACCAGAGGGTTTGCAGTACATTCAGGAAGAATAGTTTGAATACATAAAACCTGCATTATCCAAATTCTGTCTGGGTTCTTTGGATTGCCTGCTTGCAGATTGATCAACAGTGCATGGAGGCAATGAAGCGACTCATTTGTTAATTAAGCCCTTTTACCACCAGGGACAGCTAATATGATAGATGCCTGTTGGAGACCTGCTGATGTGTGACCAGGAAAAATCTCAAGGTTATTATGCTCAAAGCAAGCACAAAGTCAACTAATGTCTCAAGTCAGTGGTGTCCCCTTTAAATAAATTAAATTTGAGATGGGCGTACAGATGGACTTTCTCTAAGTATTTAAATGGCCCTCACGTCTCATTAGCTGAGGTTCCACATTATTATACAACTGATGGACAACACACTGGATTTGTGTCTGTTGTGTTGTTGCTGCAACTCAGATTGCTTTCATAATTTCCATTTATTTATTGATGTAGTTATTTCATGGTCTTTCAACCATATTATTAATATGGTGAAATGCAAAGCTTGCCACATTTCTCCCATGTTGATTCTTCTGAATATTAATTTAGTCTTCTAAAACTGGAACACAGTTCTTAACTTCTGCAAAGTTCCAGTGTTGCTTTATGATTGAGAATATCAGACCAGAGGAAAACAAAAGTCATAGAATCACTACACTGCAGAAGGAGGCCATTCAGCCCCTCGAGCTTGCACTGACAACAATCTGACTCAGGCCGTACTGTGTAAACCCATGTATTAACCCTGCTAACCCCCCCGAACTAGGGGGCAATTTAGCATGGCCAATCAACCTAACCTGCACATCTTTGGACTGTGGGAAGAAACCAGCGCACCCGGAGGAAACCCGCACGGGGAGAACATACAAATTCCATACAGGCAGTCACCCAACGCCAGAATTGAATTTGGGTCCCTTGCACTATGAGGCAGCAGTGCTAACCACTTTTATGACATTTAACAGTCCTTAATAACAACATAAGCATAAGTGCCAATGCAAAATTTAAAAGTTGTTAAATTTGTTAAAAATTACATATAACTACTGAAAATAAGATAAGGGAATCAATAGAAGAGACTCATTTACATTAATGCATGAATAATAGATTTCAAATGTCTTCCACATGATGAGTAGGTGGATACACTGAATGAAAACTAGATATGCAAAATGTAGAGGGGAGCTTGCAATTCTGTATTTACATCATGAAACCTACAGGGGCTCAGCAGGCTGTAATCAGATGATTGCTTGAAGCAATAATAGTCTATCTGATTTGTCAAGGGATCAACAAATGACTAGCCAATATATCAGCACATTCATGGGTGGAAGATGTATCTGACTTGTTGAGAGAAAGGTGGACGTGGCCAGACCTTGACCAGAAATCCTAATGATTTATTCCAAGCCAAAAAACTCCACTGGGAAGATCCTGAATCATATAAATATTGCAAGACCAGAAAACTTGATTTAATCTTTCAGTATCATAGAATTCCTACAGAATAGGAGGAAGCCATTTGGCCCATTGAGTCTGTACAATCCCACCCCAGGCCCTATTCCCGTAACCCCCCACGTTTACTCTGCTAATCCAAAGATGTGCAGGTTAGGTGGATTGGCCATGTTAAATTGCCCTTTCATGTCAGGTGAACTATCTAGGGTAAATGCATTGGGGTTATGGGAATAGGGCCTGGGTGCGATTGTGATCGGTATAGACTCGATGGGCCAAAAGGCCTTCTTCTGTGCTGTAAGATTCTATGATTCTATCATCCCCTAACACTGGGGGGATTTAGCATGGCCAATTAACCTAACTCTCATGTCTTTGGACTGTGGGAGGCAACGGGAGCACCCAAAGGAAACCCATGCAGACACGGGGAGAAAGTGCAAACTCCACACAGACAATGAGCCAAGGCCGGAATGGAACCTGGGTTCCTGGCACTGTAAGACAGCAGTGCTAATCACTGTGCCACCATGCTGCCCTTACATTCTTAAAACCTTCCATAATTTTGAAAATCTCCAGTAGAAAATATCTAAAACTCTGCTGTTCCAGTGGAAAATATCCCAACTATTTCAGCCTTCCTCCATCCCCAAGACTCTATTACCCTTATTGTAATGATATGCTTAGGACCGCACACAATGGGCCTGGGTAAGATGCTTTCTTGGAGAGTCAGTGCACATCCGATGGGCCAAGCGGCCACTTTCTACACCACAGAGAGGGTATGGGGATCTCCCATTGATGAAGAAAATTCTGAGGTAGGGAGGCGAAAACTTTCCTCGTGAGGCCTGGAGGACCACTTGTGGCCCAGCTCCTACTGGTCCCATAAAGAAGCTTAAGGAGCATATCTTGAATGGCCTCATCTGTGTCCATTCCTCTTCTGACAACTTTCTCTGCCTCACTGAAGAACAGGTTAAAATGAAAGATGAAAGAATCCAGTCAGGACATCAGTGATTAAAACTCCTGGCTGCTTTTAACTGCCTTCTTGCCTTGTTTTTCTTTCCACCTGATGAATGGGATTAAAATCTCCCACATAAAGTTTATTTATTAGTGTCACAAATAGGCTTCCATTAACACTACCATGAGGTTACTGTGAAATTCCCCCATTTGCCACACTCTGGTGCCTGTTTGGGTGCACTGAGGGAGAATTTAGCATGGTCAATGCACCTAACCAGCGCGTCTTTCAGACTATGGGAGGAAACTGGAGCACCCAGAGGAAATCCATGCAGACACGGGGAGAACATGCAGACTCTGCATAGTCAGTGACCCAAGCAGGGAATCGAACCCAGGTCCTTGGCACTGTGAGGCAGCAGGGCTAATCGCTGTGCCACCATACCAGGTTGGAGTGCTGGGTATTCTTTTTGAAAGGCACCCACCAGCCTGAACTTAACTAGAAAACTGATTAAACAACTCAAGAGTTGGAAAGAGTTTGATTTGAAATATTGTCTTATAAGATATTGGACCATAAGATATAGAAGCAGAATTATGCCATTCCGCCCATTGAGTTTGCTCTGTCATTCACTCATGGCTCATGTGATTCTCATCCCCATTCTCCTGCCTTCTCTTCATAACCCTTGATCCTCTTATTGATCAAGAACCTGTCTATCTCCATTTTAAAGACATTCAATGACCTGGCCTCCACAGCCCTCTGTGGCAATGAGTTCCACAGATTCATCATCTTCTGGCTGAAGAAAACCCCCCTCATCTCAGTTTTAAAGGAGCATCCCTTCACTCTGATGTCATGCCCTTGAGTTCTAGTCTCACCCACATCCTGTCCACAGCCATTCTATTTAGCCTTTCATTATTCTCTAAGTTTCAATTAGAACCTCCCTCATCCTTCTAAACTCAATGAGTATAGACCCAGACTCCTCAACCACTCCTCATATAACAAACCCCTTATTTTGGGATCATTCTTGTGAACTGGCTCTGGACTCCCTCCAGGCCAACATACCCTTTCTTAGGTATGGGGCCCAAAGTTGCTCACAATATTCCAAACGGGGTCTGACAAGAGCCTGGTACAGTGTCAGCAGTACATCCCTGCTCTTGTATTCTAGTTGTCTAGAAATGAATGTGAACATTGAATTTGCCTTCCTAACTGCTTTCTGAACCTGTGTGTTACCTTAAGAGAATTGTGAACCAGGACTACACATCCTTTTGTGCTTCAGATTTTGAAGCCTTTCTCCATTTAGAAAATAGTCTATGTCTCTATTCTTTCTACCAAAGTGCAGTTAACCTCACACTTTCCCACATTGTATTCCATCTGCCACTTCTTTGCCCACTCTCCTAACCTGTCCAAGTTACTCTGCAGCCTCCCCACTTTCTCAACACTACCTGTCCCTCTACCTATTTTTGTATTGTCCACAACCATGCCTTCAGTCCCGTCTTCCAAATCATTAATGTATATAGTGAAAGGTTGTGGTCCCAACACTGACCCTTATGGAACACCATTAGTCACCAGTTGCCGTCCTGAAAAGGACCCCCTTCTCCACACTCTCTGCCTCTGCCTGTCAGCCAATCTTCTATCCATGCCATTACCTTGCTTCTAACACCACAGACTTTTAGCTTATTTAGCAACCTCCTGTAAGGCACCTTGCCAAAGACTTCCCGGAAATCCAAATAAATCCAAATAATGATGTGAGACTTGGACCTTATGAAAAAAGGAGAACAACTGGCTAAATAGCCTTGGAATGTGGATTTGGAAGAGAATGGAAAGGATTGTCTGGACAGAAAAAAATAACCAAAGCTGAAATGCTGAGGAGACTAAACAAACAAAAAAAATTGCTGAATGTAAATGAGAAAAGGCAGCGAGAGGCTAACTGAGACACAACATATCAGGAAATAGATAAGAGACATCATGGAGGGAAGATTTTGAGGAAACAGTGGAAGAGGAGAGTATTTCAATGCTCAATGGTTTGAAAATTGAAGGAAGTTACTGGAAAATGAGAAGACTGGCACAGGACAGAAAGATATGGAGATAAATGATGGCATAGATGTGAAAGATATTCAGAGCAAACTTTGAGAGAAGATTTTGGGTCAGCTCGCTGGTGCATTTCTACCCCGTGTGACCTCAGTGGTGGCAGGTGCAAACTGGCAGCCTGGAAGCAGCAGGGAACAAATTAGGAGCAAAAACTTGTTTTTTTTTAATTTATCCATGGGATGTTGCTGTTGCTGACTGGGTCATCATTTATTGCCCATCCTTGAGGGCATTTAAGAGTCAACCACATTGCTGTGGATCTAGAGTTGCATGGAGACCAGACCAGGTAGGGATGACAGATTTCCTTCCCTACAGGGCATTAGTGGACCAGTTGGGTTTTTCCGACAGTCAACAATGTTGTCATGGTTATCATTAGACCTTTAATTCCAGATTTTTATTGTATTCAACTTTCACCATCTGCCACGGTGGGATTCAAACCCGGTCTAGTGATCCAGAATTATCCTGGGTTGTTGGATTCTTGGTCCGGTGACAATACCATTATGCCACCACCAGCTGTATTAAGCAGTCGACAGAAAGAGCTTGTGTGCCATGGGAACTGGCTGTTGCCTGTCCCTTGTGGGGGAGGGGCGGTCATTCAGATGTTCGCAGATGACCATCAGCACCTGCCTTGAGGGGTTCAGTGTTTTACTACACTAAAAGGTCAACGAAGCCAAACTTTTACCAATCAATCCTTCACTGGAGATTGTGTTCTCTTTTCCAGCCTGCTCCTCATCCAACTGGCACTGCTCTCCATGCTTCTGGCCACCCCATGTTCACCTGCACACGTCATTGTTCCGGTTTGCTTAATCCAGTTGTTTTGAAAAGTCAATTCAGGATAACATTTTCATCCCTAACACTTTTTACAGCTGCAGCATATGAATGGCCATTGACCCATAATAGGTGTTTGTCAATGCAATAGATCATTTCAACATCCCACCACCTCTTCTGTATCATGAGGACTTCATGTATTCACATAATGGCTTCTCGCTGAGCTGAGTTATTGAGGTGCTGACACAATGTGGAGCCCTTGCAATGTTCACAAGGTCTCATGACTCTCGCTGCCTACTACTTAATAACCAGTTATTTGCTGCTAATTTGTTTCCCCACTATTGCTAGGCTGGAAGTCACTGCCACTTTCTACCTGCTCCTGGCAAGCTCACTCAGAGTCTAAATACGCCAGGGAGCTGTCCCAACAAGTTTCTGTCAAAGTTTCCTCTTAATCCCACCTCTTAATCCACCTCCACAGGACCAGGAGTGCAAAAAGTCCTCAGAGGCAAAAGTCCCTTCACCAAAATCTCTTTATTGACAAATCTGACATCAGCATATAGGGTGCTTTCAGTGAGCAGTCTACACTAGGAGTACCAGAGGAACTGACACCCCTAGTTAAGTACAAAGCAAGAGGCTCCCTTATTGACCCATCAATTTGGCCCTAATCAGGGATACCTTTTTGATGTCCAACCAAATAAACAAAATCAAATTAACTTAGGGACACCTCAAAAGGAGGGGCTCGTCTAAAACAAAAGACAAAGAGGAAAGAAAACTTAAAATATCAAATTAAAATGTGATTAAAGTCAATAAAACACCACAGTCCCTACTGTGCCCAGCTGGCATGGAAGGCAGTAACAGTGCTGTCAGGGCCCTTAATCAGGCAGTTCATATTCTATCAGGCCCATCTCAATTGCCTGATTAAGGATTTCTTTTTACAATCACACTGGTTCGTGACTCAGTAGCAAGGGGAATTGGATGATTGGGAAAGTTAAAAGAAAATGTTCACACAAACATGTTGGAATATTTGCTACAAGTGAAACTATTAGAGCAGACACTGTAACGTTGTTTGCAAATGAATTAGATAGGTAGCTGTAAAAGTAAATATCAAGAAATATAGAGAAAAATGAGGGAATGGAATTGAAGAAAACTGCTGGAGTAATTAAAATAAGGTGGGCAGCACTGTGGCACTGTGGTTAACACAGTGGCACAGTGGTTAGCACTGCTGCCTTAAGCACTAGGGACGCTGGTTCAGTTCCGGCCTGGGTGTCTGTGTAAAGTTTGCACATTGTCTCTGAGTCTGGATGGGATTTTGCTGGGTTATCAGGTTTCCTCCCAAAGTCCAAAGATGTGCAGGTTAGGTGGATTGGCCAGGCTAAACACCCCTTAGTCTGTGAGTGTGGCCATGCTTGATGCTGTGTAGTGCCCTTGGAGCTACAAGTCCCTGGTGACAGACTAGCAACCTGCTCCAGGAATAATTAGCTACAGAAACTGATGAAAGTCTGACCTTTGCATCGTCAGGGTGCAGAAAGGCTGAAAGAGCTGGAACACTAACGTTTGGCATTGGCACAGTGAACAGAATGTCCTCCCTTTATTCTATGAATTCTATTAGGAGTCCATAAATTGGAGAGAGTGGGTTGAAACTAAGAGTTGAGGGTAGTGGAAAGCTGTCAAAGCAATGACAGACTCTCTGATTTTGCAGGGAGTGTGGGTGGAATGATTGTTTAATTCTTTTCTGGATGGGAGTTTTATAGTTGCTTTTTAGTGCAATTGAAAATTGAACCTATTAGCAAGCTTTTCACCCGAAGGACATTTTGACCACTTCCCCATATCCTATGGATCTGTCAGATAGGCTGACAATTTAATTACATGTAGGTGAATTTGCCTGGATTATAAATGATGCGTGTAAAATGAAACACTTTGCACAAAGCTCTTCCACAAAGTCTTTGTAGAGTCATAGAATAATACAGCAGAAAAGAAGGCCATTTGGCCCATCGAAAGACTATATTGGCTCCTTACATTTTCTTGTTATGTCATATTTCATAAATGTATTTTATTTGAAAGGAACAGTGCTGATCATTGTTGAATCAGCCATCATCCTCTTGAATAGCAGAGTAGACTTAAGGATCCGAATGGCCTATTCCTGTTCCTATTTCTTATGGTCTTATTTAAAATCCAAAACCAATAAATTATTTATTATTCAGTAATGTAAACAAAATCAGTATTTACCCCACATGATAATCTTTATTGCAACTTTGCTATAAACTTAATACAAAAGCAAAATCCTGTGGATGCTGGATATCTGAAATAAGTTCAGCTCGATGAGTGGCCATTAACCTGAAACATTTACTGTGTCTCTCTCTCCACAGATGCAACCAGGCCTGCTGAGTATTTCCAGCATTTTCTGTTTTATTTTTCTAAACCTGGTAAGGTGAAGTTTTAAAAAGGAATTTAGAACCCAGTTTGCAAAATTATATTCCTCAAGATATGTGTTCTCATGATTAGTACCATTCACAACTCCTCAGATACTGAAGCATTCCATTTCTATACAATCACAAGAACCAGCCTACATTCAGGCATGGACTGGTAACTGGCGAGTAGCATTTGCGCCAAGGATAAGACAGTGGGTGGGATTCTCCAGCCATTCATGCCAGCGGGCAGCAATGAACGGCTGAAGAATTCCGACCAATGGATTTCTCCCAGTGGAGACAATATAAATATCTACCTTTGACATTCAACTATGTTGCCATCATTGAACCTTCCATCTTCAATTTCACGGATGTTATTACTAACCAGAAACTAACAGGACTGAAGATTGTGCAATGAGTAATTCAGCTCATGACCACCCATCCCCAACCTCTCCCCAAAAACCTGTCCACCAGCTACAAGGCTTAAGTGTTTAGCGAGATGGAATACTCAGCAGTGTATGTCATATATAAGATGCACTGCAACAGCTCACCAAGCCACCATTGATGCCCACAGGCTTTAATGTTTAGAATAACAATGGCAACAGATGCATTGGAATACCACCCTCAATTCCCCCTCCAGAAAGCAGTGAAGAGAGGGGAGAGAATGATAGAGACTTCAGAGTTCGGAAGACACTGTGAGGGCCACCCTGTCTGTGAACCTCTGTCTTCTGAGAAAAATCAAAGTCTAATGTCACCAGAAAGCAGCGGTGAGCATTTGTTTTTGTTTATCTTTAAAATCTCATGTAATTCAAGGTTGTTTTGTATTAGCAAGGTTTAATTGCAGTAGTAATTCCCCTGACAATAGGGAACAATTTACTATGGCCAATCAACCTAACCTGTACATCTTTGGACTGTGGGAGGAAACCCATACAGAGACCAGGAGAATGTACAAATAACACGTGGGCAATCACTTGAGGCCGGAATTGAACTCGGGTGCCTGGCATTGTAAGGCAGCAGTACTAACCACTGTGCCACTGTGTTGTGATGGAATTGTGAACTGTCACCATGGCACCATGGTCAAGTGTGGACAGTAAATATGAATGTTTTGATAATAGAGGAAACTATAGTCCAGGGGATAGACACAATTCCCTGCAGCCAAGAGCAAGAGCCGAGAAGATTGTGTTGCTTGACTGGTGTCAATGTTCATGATGTTCTCTGGGCTGGAGAGGAACTTGCAGTGGGAAGGGGAAGATCTAGTTGTCACAATTCACATGACGACTAACAGCATAGATAGAACTAGGAAAGAGGTTCCGCTTCAAATGTGCAATCTGGGGCTAAATTAAAAAGTAGAACTTCAAAGGTAATAATTTCTGCATTCTGCCACAAGCAAATTATTATAGGGTAAACAAGATTAGAGGCTTAACTGCTTGGCTCAAAGACTGGTGTAGGAAAAATAGGTTTTGATTCATGGGGCACTGGGATGAATACTGGGAAAAGTGGCAACTCTACCAATGGGAAGGCCTTCACCTGAACTGTGCTCAGACCAAGGTTCTGGTGAGTCATATAGCTAGGACAATTCAGAGGATTTAAAATTAAATGGGGGAAGGGATGGGATCATTTGAAAGGAGATGTAGCACATCATTTTTAAAAGATAGGAAGATAGGGAAAGATGGCAGGGTAGATCTGTTAATTAAGGATGTCATTCGTACTTTAGGGAGGGATGATCTTAGCCTGAATGACCTAGATATAGAAAGAGTGATAAGAAATTGGAAAGGTCACTGGTGGAGAAGTTTATAGCCCTTCTAAAAGTAGTTACACTGAAGAACAGGGTATACAGAAAGAAATATATTGGGCATGTAAGAAAGGGACCTCAATAATCGTGGATGACTTTGATCTACTTGTGGAATAGGTGAATCAGATTGTTAAAGGTAGTCTTGAAATTAAGTTAATTGAGTCTATTTGGGACAATTTCTTGGAGAGGTACATTTTAAAGTCAATAAACAATCAGGCTATTCTAGACCGGATAATGAAAAATGAGAAAGCATTAAGAAATAACCTCATGCTAAAAGAGCTCTAGGTGGCCATGATCATAACTATTTAAAGAGCAAGAAATTGCACACCACTATGTTACAGAGGGTCTTGGTACATGAATGAAAAATATTTAAAATACAGAGACAACAAGTGATCAGGAAGGCAAATGGAATGCTGGTGTTCTTTGCAAGAATGGAATATAAAAATAGACAAGCTTTGCTGCAGCTGGACAGGGCCTTGGTGAGACCACATCTAGAATAATGTGTATTGTTTAGACTTCATTTGGAACACAAAATGATATAATTGCATTAGAAGCAGTTCAGAAAAGTTTCACTCAACTCATTCCAGGGTTGTAGGGCTTATTTTGTTCTTATGATGGCCACAAAGGGGGATCATTAACAGATCTCCCCATAGGTTTTGTGGAGTAGAAGCTGACCCAATGGGAAACGGTCAGCAGTGGTGTTTAAGCCTGTAACTTTACCCAGACCAGAGTTGTAAGTCCTGAGATGAAGACCACCTATCTGAAAGTGGCAGCCACAGCCCTTTCCTTTAATACACAATAAAGGGTGGTGGTGATTGGAAACTGGCCTTTGGCTGAATTATTTACACCTATGCAGTAAGGATGAATAGGTTGGGCCTATATCCACTGTAATTTCAAAGAATGAGAGATAACTGTATACTGAGTAGTCACATGATTATGTGATGACTTGGTTACAAAAGAAGTCACATGTCAGAAGCATGTGAGTTGCTCACAGGGGCACAGGCAGCGCACAAGTATCTACTAAGCTAGTGAATAAACTACTCTTTGTTATATGTCCTTGTTGTCTGTGATTCAGGAACCCAACACATTTACAGTAACCTTACAAAACATATAAGATCCTGAGGGAGGATACTGGGAAGATGTTTCCTCTTGTGGAAGAGACTAGAACTAGAAGACACACTTTAAGAATAAGAGGTCTTACTTTGAAGATGGAGATAAGAGAGGCTTTTTTTCTCTCAAAGGGTCGTTCATCTGTAGAATTCTCTTCCCCAGAAAGTAGTGGAGGTTGGATTGTTGACAGATTTTCGATGGGCAGAAGAACTAAGAGCTCTGGGCGGGGTGAGGGGGCGGTGGGTGGGTGGCCGACAGGAAGGTGGAGTTGTGATCACAGAGCAGCAATAATTCTTCTGGAATGGCAGAGTAGGCTTGACGGACTTAATGATCACTGCTGTTCCATTCTGATAAAGTGCTGCAATTCCCTTCCTAACAGCACTGTGAGTGTACCTGCGCCAGTTGGACTTCAGTAGCTCACCTTCTCAAGGCAGTTAGGGGTGAACAAGTGCTGGCCTAGCCATATTGCGTGACTGAATAACAAAATGAACAAAGCCAAAAGAAGATAAACTCTGGCAACATTAAATTCACATTTAAAATAAATATTTTTGATACGTAAGCACAATAACTGCAATGTTCTTTAGTGTTGTACATCAAATGCTGCTTACAATAGCACTTCACGAGCAGAATATCTGTCATTGTGATAACTTCAATCAATGGTAAAATCTATCTTGTCAGGCAGAAATGTATTTATGGTTGTTAAGTATTACATGAGTGAAGATGGGGTAGCTTTTTACTGGATAGCTTCAGATGTGACGTATTTAGCAATATGAATTCTTGAGATCATCTAGCCAGAGCTAATAGCAGAAAATCAGTGCCACAATTTTGTTCTTGCTACAACCAGTATTCCATCTATCATGACCTGTGCATAAAAGCATTTGTCATTGGAATTTGAAAGGGATCTAAAATAAAACACTGTATTGTTTTTGAGGAGGTCAGCAAGTTTGTAAAGAAACATCTGTTAATATTTTGCAGTTTTGAAAATCACGTTAGCTAAGACTGCAAGCGATATTACAACCGCTGCAAGTAATTTGAAGTTAAAATAGAACTGAGGCTCTTGAAAAATCGACATTTCATAATAAATTTGTCATGGCTGGTTTTTGAGAGATTAACTGGCAGCCCACAAGCAGTACACGTTCAAACCAGAATATGAAACAAAAATAGAAAAATGCTGGAAAATCTCAGCTGCTCTGACAGCATCTGTGGATAAAGGATGGAGCCAACATTTCAAGTCTGGATGCTGACCCTAAATGTTGGCTGTATTCTCTCTTCACAGATGTTGTCAGACCTGCTGAGATTTTCCAGCATCTTTTGCTTTTGGCTTGCCTTACCAGGTTGTGATTCACAGATAAGGCTGAGCTGGAGGATTTGAGGGGAGGAACCCTGGTTTTGTGGAGAGTGCCAAAACACAGGCTTCCGGTAAGGGCTTAGGGTGGGGTCAAGCACAAGCCAGCACAGGTCCTGAGGCAAGTGCTGCATGGTTGGGGGTAGGAGGAGGAGAATAGAAATGGAGGCCAAACATCGGACGTCAGTGCCTGCAAAATGGTGTGCAGCTGGGGGGAGACAATGCGCTGTGGGACATCTCTGCCTCCTAGTCCTCTCTGGGTAAGACACATTTTGTGTATGGGTCCTGAAATAGTCACAGGAACTTCATTTCCATAGGGATAAGGTGCAGGTCTTTACTCAAATAGCCCAAGGGCTCCCTTTAAATAGGTCCTAAGTAATTTAGCAGTGGCCCTAATGTCAGAGCAGATTTGGCACAGCAATATTTTACCACACAATTCCTTATCATTCCATCTGCTTCATGTTGGATTTACGGCCCAAACCTTCTTTCCAAAAGCAATTTAAAAGAAAATGTAATATGCAACAGAAGAATATGACAGTTGGACTCACAAAATAGTTCACCCCATTCTTTCAATAATATCCAGAAATAACATTATGAAAAAATGATTGTGGATTGCTCTTTAAGAGGATTTTTTTTCCACTGGTATTGAAGTTTAACATTATTACCTTGAATACATTCAAATAACATGAAGATGACAAGAATATTCCTTTATTCAATTGTCACTTTTCCAGTTTTTCTGTAATCAAGCACAACCTGAGGATTTTATAATTTGGCTTCACCAAATAAAGATTAGCTTATGCCGTGATGGGATAAATAATAAAACGAAAAGGATCTTTTCATTGGCCTATTAAGTTGCATTAAGGGCATTGTCAAAAAATTACAGCAAGTATTTTGAAGAATGGAATTAGGAAATACCTCTTCACACAAAGGGTGGAAGAAGTTTGGAACTGTCTTCTGCAAATGGCAATTAATGCCAGATAAAAGCTCAGCTTGATGGATTTTTAAATGTATTTATTTATTAGTGTCTCAGGTAGGCTCACATTAACACTGCAATGCAGTGAAAATTCCCTAGTCGCCACACTCCGGCACTAGTTCAAGGCTGTATAAGGCTCTGGTTAGACCCCTCTGGTGCTAATTCAAGGCTGAGTAAGGCTCTGGTTAGACCCCATTTGGAATATTGTGAGCAGTTTTGGGTCCAATACTTAAGAAAAGATGTGCTGGCCTTGAAAAGGGTCTATAGGTGGTCCACAAGAATGATACCAGGAAGTAAGGGTTTGTCATATGAGGAGCGGTTGAGGAGTCTGGGTCAATACTTGATGGAGTTTAGAAGGATGAGGGGGAGGAGTCTAATTCAAACTTACAGAATACCGAGAGACCTAAATAGAGTGGACATAGAGAGGACATTTCCACTAGTGGGAGAGACTAGAACTCAAGGGCACAACCTCAGTGTGAAGGGATGCTCCTTTAAAGTTGAGATGAGGAGGAATTTCTTCAGCCAGAAGCGAGTGAATCTGTGGAACTCATTGCCAGAGGGCTGTGGAGGTCGGGTCATTGAGTGTCTTTAAGACAGATATAGATATGTTCTCGCTCAATAAGGGGATGAAGGGTTATGGGGAGAAGGCAGGAGAATGGGGGTGAGAGTACACCAGCCATGATTGAATGGCAGAGCAGAATTGATGGGTCGAATGGCCTAATTCTACTCTTATAACTTATGTCTTATGGGTCGACTGAGGGAGAGTTCAGCATGGCCAAAGCACCTAAACAGCATGTCTTTCAGACTGTGGGAGAAAACCCACACAGACAAGGTGATCATTGGGGCACTGCACAGACAGTGATCAAAGCCGAGAATTGAACCGGGGTCCCTGGCACTGTGAAGCAGCTGTGCCATCTTGATATTTGATAGCCCAAAGATATTAAGCGACATGGGAAAAAATGTTGAGCCTATGAAATTATGGTGCAGATCTGCAATGATCTCATTGCAAAATAGAACATGCTCGAAAAGACAAATATCTCACTTCTGTTTCTAATGTTCCAAAAGGAGGTTATGCTGAACTTATGTAAAGAACTAGCTCAGCCTCAGCCAGAATATTGCTTCCTATTCTGTGTGCCACATTTTAGGAAAGATGTGAAAGCATTCGAGGGAATGCAGAAAAGATTCACAAAAATGGTTCCAGGGATGAGCAACCTCAGTTATGAAGATAGATTGGAGGAGTTAAGACTGTTTTCCTTGGAGAAAAAAAGAGGCTGAGAGGAGATTTGATAAAAGTATTCAAATTCATGAGCAGCTTGGCCAGAAGAGAAATGAAGGAACTGTTACTACTCATGAAAGGATCGGGAATGAGAAGATACAGGTTGAAAGTGGTAACACTTTCATGGAGTGAGTGATTAAGGTCTGGAATGTTCTGCCTGAGAATGTGGTGGAGGCAGGTTTAACCATGGCATACACAAGAGAATGAGACTGTTATCTGGAAAGGTAAAATGTTCGGGGTTACGGAGGAGAAGGCAGGTGAAAGGACGCTAAGTGAACTGCTCATTCAGAGAGCTTGTGCAGACATGGCGGGCGGAATGAGTCCTTCTGCACTGTAAAAATTCTGTGAAATATTGCTGATATTATTTCATCATTCCAGTCATATCCTATATTTTTCACCAGCAAAGTGATGGAAGGGGTTGTCAAAAGTGCAATGAGGTGGCACTTGCTTAGCAATAACATGTTCACTGACGCCCAGTTTGGTTATTCTCAGGGCCACTCAGCTCCTGTGCTCACTAGAATCTTGGACCAAACATGAACAAAAGTGCTGAACTCCAGAGGTGAGGTGAGAGTGACTGCTATTGGCATCAAGGATACATTTGACTGAGTGTGGCATTAAGGAACCCTAGCAAAACTGAAAACACTGGGAGTTGTGGAAATAAATGCAGTGGTTGGGGTCCTACTGAGCAAAAAGAAAGATGCCATAGAGTCATAGAGGTTTACAGAATGGAAACAGGCCCTTCAGCCTAACTTGTCCATGATGTCCTTCTTTTAAAACCCCAAAGTTAGTCCCAATTGCCTGCATTTGGCCCATATCCCTCTCTACCCACCTTACCCATGTAATTGTCTAAATGCTTTTTAAAAGACAAAATTGTACCCGCTTCTACTACTACCTCTGGCAGCTTGTTGCAGGCATTCACCATCCTCTGTGTGAAAAAATTGACGCTCTGGACCCTTTTGCATCTCTCCCCTCTCAACTTAAACCTATGCCCTCTAGTTTTAGAATCCCCTACCTTTGGGAAAAGATATTGACTATCTAGCTGACCTGTGCCCCTCATTATTTTATAGACCTCTATAAGATCACCCCTCAGCCTTCTACGGTCCAAAGGAAAAAGTCCCAGTCTATCCAGCCTCCCTTTATAACTTAAACCATCAAGTCCCGGTAGCATCCTAGTAAATCCTTTCTGCACTCTTTCTAGTTTAATAATATCCTTTCTGTAATAGAGTGACCAGAACTGAGATGCCAATCATCTCACACTCAGGACATCACTGTAAGAGTTCCTCAGGGTAGTGCCCAAAGCTCAACAACCTTCAACTGCTTCATCAATAATCTTCCAACATTATGGCAGAAATGGAGATGTTTGCTGATGATTACACAATATTCAGCACCATCTGCAAACCTCCAGACACTGAAATGGTCCATGTCCACATGCAACAAGACAGGGACAATATCCAGGCTCGGGCTGATAAGTGACAAATAGCATTCATATCACACAAGTGCTAAACAATGACAACTTCTAACAAGAGAGTAGCTAACAATCACCTTTGATATTCAATAGCATTACCATTATTGAATGCCCTACTATCAACAGACTGGGAGTTACCATAGACTGGACACTAAACAAGACCAGTCATATAAACAATGTGGTTACATGGCCAAAAGACAGGCTGTGAGTTTTGTGGAAAGTAACTCACCTCTTGACTCCCCAAACCTAGTCACAATCTACAAGATTCAAGTTAGGAGTTTGATGGAATACTCTCCACTTGCCAGGATGAGGGCAGTTCCAACAACACTCAAGAAGCTCAAATCACTGAGGACAAAGCAGCCCGTTTGATTGGCACCCCCTCAACCAACTTAAACATTCACTCATTCTACCACTGATGCAGAAATGTGCCCCATCTACAAGATGCACTGCAGGAATTCACCAAGGCTCCTGAGACAGTATCTCGCAAAACTGCGCCCTTTAACACTGAGAAGGATAAGGGCAGCAGATGCATGGGAACATCACAACCTGTAAGTTCTCCACTAAGCCACACACCATCCTGACTTGGAAATATATCACTGTTCCTTTACTGTTGTTGAATCAAAATCCTGGAACTCCCTCCCTAACAGCATTATGGGTGTACCTGCACCACATGGTCTGCGACCGCCACCTTCTCAAGGGCAATTAGGCATGGGCAATAAATATCGGCCTGACCAGGGATGCTTACGTCCTAAACACAAATAAAAAACAAAATCTAAAGGTACACACAAATACTGACTTAAATGCACCTTCATTTCATTGTGTTGCAATTTACTCCATGATTACCGGCATATCAAGGATGATACTGTCCCCATGGAAGCAGATAAAAATGCTGAACAAAGCTTTAGGTATTAGGATCCATAAAATGAATAATATGAACTGGGAGTAAAGAATGCAGCCAAATATCTACAGCCTTAAGATACTTCCTAACACATAATTCTTTCATTTAAATATGCTGCCAATAAGAATTATTACTATGATGTCCCCTGGACCTTTCTGTTTTAAGCATTAACTGGCCTGCTGTAAATTTTCTGCCATTCTTGCTTTTATTTCAGATTTGCCAAATCCACTTGTTATTTTTAATCTCCAGCAGTGGATCAATGCCTAATACTAACACTATAAGAGGATTGCAAGCAAAGTGCTTGTTATGAGCCAGGTTCAATCCTAACTTTCACTGAGTCAGTGGATTGTGTGATTTTTATCTGTAGACATAGCAACAAGATCATACTAATTACCCTGAGTACTGGTCACCCAACGGTCCAATTCTACATGTATTTGGATTGGAGAACATTAAGGATTTTTCTCAATTGACATCAATTGTTATAGGCCTTAAACAGAGAGAAGATTACTGTTATAGAATACCTACAGTGTTATTTCCAGTTGATCTGAAATCCGTAACCCTCTCCCACCCGCACAGCATTTACATCTCTGTAAGTGGATGATGCGGGGGCACCACCCCTGGACTGGGATAAACACAGTAAGAAGTCTCACAACACCAGGTTAAAGTCCAACAGATTTATTTGGTAGCACGAGCCACTAGCTGCGCCTCCATCAGGTAAGTAGGAGCTCAGTTCACAAACTGGGCAGATAAAGACACTAACTCAATTTACAAAATAATGGAATGCGAATCTTTACAGGTAATCAAGTCTTAAAGATACAGATAGTGTGAGTGGAGAGAAGATTAAGCACAAGTTAAGGAGATGTGTATTGTCTCCAGCCAGGACAGTTAGTGAAAGTCCAGGCAAGTCGTGGGGGTGACAGATAGTGTGACATGAACCCAAGATCCCAGTTGAGGCCGTCCTCATGTGTGAGGAACTTGGCTATCAGTCTCTGCTCAGTGACTCTGCGTTGTCGTATGTCGTGAAGGAGAACGCTTACCCGAAGATCAGAGGCCAAATGCCCTTGACTGCAGAAGTGTTCCCCAACAGGAAGAGAGCACTCTTGCCTGGTAATTGTCCAGTGGTGTTCATTCATCCATTGTCATAGTGTCTGCATGGTCTCCCCAATGTACGATGCCTCGGGACATCTTTTCCTGCAGCGTTTCAAGTAGACAACATTGGCCGAGTTGCAAGTGTATGTACCGTGTACCTGGCGGATGGTGTTCTTACGTGAGATGATGAGATCTGTGTCAATGATCCAGCACATCTTGCAGAGGTTGCTATGGCAGGGTTGTGTGGTGTTGTGGTCACTGTTCTCCTGAAGGCTGGATAGTTTGCTGCGGACAATGACCTGTTTGAGGTTGTGCGGTTGTTTGAAGGCAAGAAGTGGGGGTGTGAGGATGGCCTTGGCGAGATGTTCGTCTTCATCAATGACATGTTGAAGGCTCTAGAGAAGATGTTGTACCTTCTCTGCTCCGGGGAAGGACTGGACGACGAAAGATACTCTTTCCACCGTGTCCCATGTTTGTCTTCTGAGGAGATCGGTGTGGTTTTCCGCTGTGGTGCATTGGAACGTTAAAAAAAGCCATCCACTACATACAAGCTGTCCGTATACACAGGATTACTCAGATGAGGAGGATTGCAACAGACACCTCCAGATGCTGAAAGATGCCGTCATAAGAACAGGATATGGCGCTTGGCCCATCGATCGACAGTTCCAACGCACCACAGCGAAAAACCGCACCGACCTCCTCAGAAGACAAACGTGGGGTACAACAGACAGAGTACCCTTCATCGTCCAGTACTTCCCCAGAGTGGAGAAGCTACAACATCTTCCCAGGGCCTTCAACATGGCATTGATGAAGATGAACATCTTGCCAAGGCGATCCCCCACCCCCACTTCTTGCCTTCAAACAACAGCACAACCTCAAAAAGACCATTCTCTGCAGCAAACTACCCAGCCTTCAGGAGAACAATGACCACAACACCACACAACCCTGCCACAGCAACCTCTGCAAGACATGCCGGATCATCGACACAGATGCCATCACCTCACGTGAGAACACCGTCCATCAGGTACATGGTATGTACACTTGCAACTTGGCCAATGTTGTGTACCTGATACGCTGCCGGAAAGAATGTCCTGAGGCATAGTACACTGGGGAGACAATGCAGACGCTACGACAACAGATGAATGAGCACTGCTCGACAATCATCAGGCAAGACTGTTCTCTTCTTGTTGGGGAACACTTCAGTAGTCACGGGCATTCTGCCTCTGATCTTCGGGCAAGCGTTCTCCAAGGTGGCCTTCACGATACATGACAACACAGAGTCGCTGAGCAGAAACTGACAGCCAAGTGCCGCACAGATGAGGACAACCTCAATCAGGATTTTGGGTTCATGTCACACTATCTGTGACCCCCATGACTTGCCTGGGCTCACGAAATCCCACTAACTGTCCTGTCTCGAGACAATACATATCTCTTTAACCTGTGGTTAACTCTCTCTCCACTCACATTGTCTGTACCTTTAAGACTTGATTACTTGTAAAGACTCACATTCCAACCATTATTTTGTAAATTGAGTTTGTGTCTTTATATGCCTGTTTGTGAATAGAACTCCCATTCATCTGATGAAGGGGCAGTGCTCTGAAAGCCAGTGGCTTGTGCTACCAAATAGAAGTGGATGGCTAGGTTTCGATCTGCTTTCTCACTGGGCAGGCTAGAGGCACTGGCAGATTTGGGAGGGAACAATATCTATAGAAGGAGTTAGGATAGATGGTCAGACTTTTGTTTCACCCCGCACCCCCCCACCCATGGTGCCTCATTAGGAATGCTTGGCTGAGCTCCAAAAATGGCCAATGCGTTCAGTTCAGCAGGGGTCAGTTGACATAGCTTGCAGGAGATTGCAACCTTAGATCCATTGAAATTTTTATTACTTGCATCTTTATTGCTGACAAGTTACTTCCATCATTACTGCTGGCAAGTTACTTCCATCATTACTGCTGGCAAGTTACTTCCATCATTATTGCTGGCAAGTTACTTCCATCATTATTGCTGGCAAGTTACTTCCATCATTATTACCAGCAAGCTACTACCATCATTACTGCGGGAAAACTACTTTCATCTTTATTGCTGGAAAGCTACTTGCATCATTACTGCTGGAAAGCTACTTCCACCGTTACTGCTGGCAAGCTATTTTCATCATTATTCTGGCAAACTACTTGCATAATTGCTGCTGACAAGCTACTTGCATCATTACTACTGGAAAGGTACTTGCATCATTACTACTGGAAAGGTACTTGCATCATTACTGCTGGCAAGCTACTTGCATCATTACTGCTGGAAAGCTACTTGCATCATTACTGCTGGAAAGCTACTTGCATCATTACTGCTGGAAAGCTACTTGCATCATTACTGCTGGAAAGCTACTTGCATCATTACTGCTGGAAAGCTACTTGCATCATTACTGCTGGAAAGCTACTTGCATCACTACTGCTGGAAAGCTACTTGCATCATTACTGCTGGAAAGCTACTTGCATCATTACTGCTGGAAAGCTACTTGCATCATTACTGCTGGAAAGCTACTTGCATCATTACTGCTGGAAAGCTACTTGCATCATTACTGCTGGAAAGCTACTTGCATCATTACTGCTGGAAAGCTACTTGCATCACTACTGCCTATCCTAAGAATGTGATCCTTGCTCTAGACATCCCTCTCCCCGAGTCAGAGGAAGAACTTTCCTGCATCCAGTTTGTCCAACCCTGCCAGAATTTTAAATGTTTCAATGAGATCCCCTCTCATTCTTCTAACTTCCATGAATACGGGCCCAGTTGAACCAATCTTTCCTTGTACCACAAACCTGCCTCCCAGGAATCAGTCTGGCAAATCTTTGTTGAACTCCCACTATGGCAAGTACATCCTTCCTTAGGTAATGAGACCAAAACTGCACACTATACTCCACGTGTGGTCTCACCAAAGCCCTGTATAGTTGCAGTAAGATACTCTTGCTCCTGTACTCAAATCCTCTTGCAATGATGGCTAACATACCATTTGTCTTCCTAACTGCTTCCTGTACCTGCTTGCTCTCAGTGATTGATATACATGGACACCCAGATCCCTTTATACATTAACATTTCCCAATCTATCACAATTCTATGCCATTCTGATTTTCCTACCAAAGTGGATAGCTTTACATTTACCCACACTATATTGCATCTGCCATGTATTTATCCACTTATTTGTCTAAATCACCTTGAAGCTTCTTAACACCCTTCTCAGCGACCTGATTCCCAACAAGTTCTGTGTAGTCAGCAAACTTGGAAATATTACATTTGGTTCCCTCATCAAAATCATTGATGTAAGTTGAGAATAGCGGGGGCCCGAGCACTGATCCCTGCAGAACCCCACCAGTCACTGCCTGCCATTTAAAAAAGACCCATTTATTCCTACTCTCTGTCCGCTCACCAATTCTCAGCGCAAGAGTAAAGAAGAATGCTTTTTAGGAGTAATAGTCGATGATAGAATGCTTAGAGTAATGGGGTAAATGCTAAAGAAACCCTGAACTCAAGATGAAACACTTCCTTCTCGGTATCTATTCACACTTTATAAAGATTGTTATTATTTACCATGTGAGTTATTATGGAAGGAGTTGGTGGGCTGTGTTGTGGGGAGGGTGGTGTTGCCGCATTGGGAAACTCAGTCTCACGCTTTTATTTTAACTTTCATTTTTGGTCACGGCTCTACAAGGGGAACATTGAACTTATTTTGGCAAAAATGCTGAACAATCCATTTTCAAAGCTGACTAGGAAAGATGTTTTGCTGTAGCGGCTAGAATTGTAAATAAAGCAATTTGAACACAATCAAAAATGTTCACAAACATTACTGGATGAACCATGACAAAGTAGGATTCCAAATCAATGCCTCAGGCTTTAATATTGCGTACAAACAGGGATGTGATCGCGTTACACAGAATGTGAAAATAGAAATGAAATCTCTTTGTATTGGAGATCAGACCATCCCATCAAATGCCTGAAACAAATTGTTCAGGAAACCTTTGGAAAGGAAAGATTTGTTTTTTTTTGTTTCCAAAGGACCAAGATATTAAAAAAAATCTTTACCACTTTTTCCTTGAGTTTTACATCAGAACTATCCATAGAACAAGCATGTCACTGGTTATTGTGTGACTGCCTTGAGCATCAGTGTTGAGTTCATCTTGAATGCAAATGTAACAGAATAGAGCAGGAACATTTGGGAAAAGACTTGGGAAGGAGAGGCTTTACATACAATGGGTCTTCAGTAGACACTTACCATGTGTGACAAAAGTTAATATAGTAATGATGGGGAGGATGGTTTTATGAAATGCTTTCAGTTAGTTTTTCTGAGTATACTGAGGAACCAAGTAAATCACAGATCATTTTAGAAACCCTACTGTGCAGAAGGAGGCCATTCGGCCCATAGAGTCTACATTGACGACAATCCCATCTGGAACCTATCCAAGTAACCCCACATATTTCCCCACCAATCCCTCTAACCTACACATCCTGGGATACTAAGGGGCAATGTAGCATGGCCAATACACCTAACTTGCTCACCTTTGGACTGTGAGAGGAAACCAGAGCACCCAGAGGAAACCCACACAGACACGGGGAGGATGTGCAAACTCCACACAGACGGTGACCCAAGTCAGGAATCGAACCAGGATCTCTGGAGGTGTGAGGCAGCAGTGCTAACCACTGTGCCACCGTGCCACCCCTTTAAATCAAGTTTTGTGCAATGAGAAAGAGTTAATTGACAAACTCCTGGTAAATAAGTATCTGGAGAAGATTGGCCACCCCTACAATAGAATTTTACATTGAATTTTACAGAGAATTGCAAAACTAGGTTCTTAAACATGACCAAACCAAACTACCTGGGTTTTTGAGGGCAAATCTGCCTCAGTTAGATTGAGAAACTAGATTGAAAGGTATTATAGAGTCATAGGTAGGATTTTCTGGACACGCTCACCACAAGACTGGAAAGTCCTGTCCGAAGTCAACGGAGCTTTACACGGTCCATGTCTCATCTGCTACGATTCCTGTAGTGGGTGGGACAGTAAAATTCCACGAATAGAAAAGGCTTTTTGGCCTATCAACCATCTATTCAGATAGCTGGACAATGAGAAATACTTAAAGAATGATTTCATTATTTGCAATGATAACTAATTTGGTCCAACTATGGTTAATGAGAGAAGTTAAAGCTTTAGGGTGGGATCTTCCAGCTTTTCTCAGTGGTGGGATCTTCTGGTCCTGTCAAAGTCCACCCCCCCCACAACCCCAACCTCTCCCTGTAGCCGGTTCCCCAGTAGCAGCGTGGGTAAGCCATACGGAAGCCCATAGACTTTGATGGGACAGGAAGATCCCACCAGTAGCCAACGGTTTGGTGCACTGGCCTTGGGAAAAGCCACCATGAGGGGAGGGTGGGGGGGCACAGGGAGGGCGTGGGGGGGGGGATGTTGGTTGATAAATCCCAGCTATGATATCAAATTAAAGAAAGAGGTTTGTAATGTTTTCAAAAGGAGCAGCAAGCCTGAGGATTGATTTGAAATCGCTGCACAGAATGACATAGCAACTGATATAAAAAAAAGAGTAGATTTGCTGCAGATGTCAATACAGATTGTAGAAACTTCTATAGGTATGTGAAAAAGAAGAAATTAGATGCAGTAAATACTCCTTCCTTAGAGGAAGATATAGAAGGAATTGCAATTGGAAACAAGGAAATAAAACTGGTTTTAACTCACTCAAACCCATTTACTTACACAGAGTTAAAATCAGGCTTTGCATCTGCCTTCGAACAGGAGACACAATATACTTAATGTTGAACCAAAGCATTGGTTAAAATGAGGGACGTGAGGATATTAGTATGAGCAAAGAAATAGTAATGCAAGGATTAATGGGACTAAAAGCCAACAAATCCCTGAGGTCTGATCGTCTATACTCCAGAATTTTAAAAGAGATGGCTGCAGATATAGTGGATAGATTCCTTTTCATCGTCCAGAATTTCTCTATATTGGAAGAAAGCAAACATAATCCCACTGTTCAAGAAAGGAAGGACAGGGAGAATAGACCTATTGACCCAACATCAGTAATATGGAAAGTGCTAGAATGCATTACTAATGTGGTATCACGGGATTTGGATTGGCTAGCAGAGAACTGGTGGATGGAATCTAATGCAGAGACGGTCTCGCTGATGAGGGGGGAAGCATCCGAGAGGCCGGAAATGACCGTGCCGGACGTGTCAATGCCAAATGAATGATGACATTAATATTTAAATTGCCTTCCTGCCTTTTTTGGGCCGGTTGCTCCGGTAAAACATGATCTGAAAGATGGATTTTGGTCCAAGATGGGTTCACACTTGGTGTGAAAGCCATGCACGCTATCTTCCCAGCCCACTGCGCTGATCAACTGGTGCAACAGGCTGGAAAGGTTGTGCCCAAACTGCCATAATAGAGAGAAAATAAAAATGATCCACACAGGTTTGTTCAGCGTGGACCAGCCACAATCATCCCACACCCAGTCATTGTTTGGGAGTGTGATGAGTTGCGCACCGGTCCTTGGAGGGGTGGGGCCTAAATACGCCAGTGAGCCTGGCTGCAAAGCAATCAGACGCCATTTTGAAAGGTTGACCCAATCTCACAGTGCAGTAGGAGACTCTCATCCTCCCGCTATGGACTTTGGGATCCCCACTCATCAGCGGTATGATTCCCCACCCCTTCCCAGACACAAATCACAGGTGTCAGAGCATTGGAGCCCTACCCCTTCACAACTCATGACATGCCCCATCCCTTTGCATCCCCCTTCACAGTCCCATTTAATAGTCCCCCCACTTCGCAATCCCCCTTCATTACCCTACTCAGACCCCACTCCCTTAGTGGAATCTTCCCACTCCTACCAAGGTGACTTTGAAGATGGGACAAGAAAGGAAGCAGAAAGGGAAAGGCATTGGATTGGTGAGCTACTTCCTGTCAGTTATATCAGAGGCAGGATGGAAGCAACAAGGGCTACTCTCCCAGCCAAAGCAGGTAACCAATCTGCCCAATGGGTTCCTGGATCCTGCTGGGGTCTTTCTGGGGACAAAGATGGCAGCCAATAGGCAGACACCATTATTCTTATGAACCTCATCTCTCAACTCCATTGCCTGGGCCTTGGCACCTTCCTCTGCGTCTGGATCATAGCATTGTAGAAATCCTACAGTACAGAAAGAGGCCATCTAGCCCATTGAGTCTGCACCAACCACAATCCCACCCAGGCACTACCCAATATGCCTACCCGCTAATCCCTCTAACCTATGCATCTCAGGACTCTAAGGGGCAATTTAGCATGGCCAATTAACCTAACCCACACATCTTTGGACTGTGGGAGGAAACCGGAGCACCCAGACGAAACCCACGCAGACACGAGAAGAATGTGCAAACTCCACACAGACAGTGACCCAAGTCGGGAATTGAATCCTGGTCCCTGGAGCTGTGAAGCAACAGTGCTAACCAGTGTGCTATCGTGCTGCCCCTGAACCTGCTTAGACCCTGAACTTCCTAACTCACAGACCACAATCAGTAAAGATAGGCAACAACACCTCCTCCATGACCATCCTCAACACCAGTGCTCCATAAGGCTGTGTTCTCAGCCCCCTACTATAGTCCTTATACACGTCTGACTGTGCGGCCAAATTCCCTTCCAATCCGATTTTCAAGTTTGCTGACGACACTACCGTAGTGGGTTAGTTCTCAAACTATGACAAGACAGAGTACAGGAATAAAATAAAGAATCTGTTGAACTAGTGCTGTGACAATCTCTCCCTCAATGTCAACAAAATGAAGGACATTGTCATTGACTTCAGGAAGCGTAAAGGAGAGCAATGGGGATAAAATAGAAAGGGTCTAGAGCTTCAAGTTTCCAAGTGTCCAGACCACCAACAACCTGTCCTGCTCCCCCCATGCCAACACTAAAGTTAAGGAAGCCCATCAATATCTCTCCTTTCTCGGAAGATTAAGGAAATTTGGCATGTCAGCTACAACTCTCACCAACTTTCACAGATGCACCATAGAAAGCATTCTGTCTGGTTGTATCACAGTTTGGTATGGCTTCTGCTTTGCCCAAGACCACAAGAAACTACAAAAGGTTGTGAATGTAGCCCAGTCCATCATGCAAACCAGCCTCCCATCCATTGAATCTGTCTATACTTCCCACTGCCTTGGGAAAGCAGCCAGCATAATTTAGGACCCCACATTCCCTGGACATTCTCTCTTCCACTTTCTTCGGTCGGGAAAAAGATACAAAAGCCTGAGGTCACGTACCAACTGACTCAAGCACAGCTTCTTCCCTGCTGCCATCAGGCTTTTGAATGGGCCTACCTCACATTAAGTTGATCTTTCTCTACACCCTAGCTATGACTATAACACTACATTCTGCACTGTCTCCTTTCCTTCTCTATTTCTGGTATGCTTTGCCTGTATAGCGTGCAAGAAACAATACTTTTCACTGTATGTTAATACATGTGAAAATAATAAATCAAATCAAATCAAATCAGTTCTGCTGAGGTCAAGCAAGAAACTGGACATTGAAGTCACGTCCTGAAAGCTTACAGTGCCTTCTTTTAAGAGATATAAATGGTTGTCATAGCTTCCGCTGCGGTACACAATGGAGGAGTTCATAGCTCTTTCATTAGTAAAGCAATTTAATCCACAAATTAGCAAACACAATTGGTGGAAGTGGTATTCTTCTTCAGGAACAGGCTATATCCATTGCTTTTAACTTGCCAATCATGAGAACCCATGGGATGCTTCGATACCTTCAACGCAAAATGAATCTTCAAGTTAATTTAAAAAGTAAAATTATTTCTGCAAGCGCTATTTTGCAAAAAGCGAGCTGATGCCTCATTTTGCAGAAAATAACCTTGTCAAACAGTTCTCAGGATTCAGATTGGTAAATCATCAAACTATAAAAATAAATTTGAAACCATATGTCACTCGGTTGAAGGATTTGGGGGATTTTAAAATAAATCTATTTTGCAAATTCAGAAACAAAATCTTCCATGAACTGCCTCATTAAATGTTCGAAAATGTAAAACAAAACATGTGAGTAGATATTTAAATTTCCCACTTTTCAAACTGAGGGGGATATGGCCGACTGGCATGTTAATTAATATTTACACGCTTCAAGCTGTTTACATGATCTAGTCATTTAATTAAGTGACAGAGTTCCTAATTTGCATTGTCATTTAGTTCCTACACTCATAGATTCGCACAGCACTGAATAAGGCCATTCAGCCTGTCACATCATGGGTGGTAAGCATTGCTGCCTCTCAGTGTCAGGAACCCAGGTTCAATTCCGGCCTTGGGTCACTGTCTGTGTGGAGTTTGCACTTTCACCCTGTGCCTATGTGGGTTTCCTTCGAGTGCTCCGGTTTCGTCCCACTGCCCAAAGCTGTGCAAGTTAGTGGATTGACCATGCTAAATTGCCCATTAGTATCAGGGGGATTTGCAGAGTAAATACATGGGGTTAAAGGGATAGATGTTGACTCAGATTGTTGTCTCAGATTGTCAGACTCGATGGACTGAATGGCCTCCTTCTGCAGTGTAGGGATTCTATGGTTCGATGATACCTGTGCCAGCACTTTGGTAGAGCAGTCAATTAGTCTCATTTCTCTGCACGAAACTGTATTTATTTATCTTTTCAACTATTTATACAATTATGTTTAAACTTTTACTGCAGAACCGGGTTCCACTGTCTTGTTGTGATATGGGAGCATTGTGATCATTGGCAGAACCTTACGCCTTCCCCATGGTGTATTGGGTGATGCAGGGAGCATTTCATTGGGTGAGAGAGTGGCAACTTCTTCCTCCTTCCACCTGATTAAATCCATGGCGGTTAGCCCCATGGACGGCCTTCCCATTCCACTGCCAAGTGATGTCCCTATGAGGGCAATTAATGCCCATCTGGAGGGCTCATCCTCCTGCCACTGGTATTAACCCAGCAGGACATGGGAGCAGGACAGACAAACCCTGACTTATTTGCTTGTGGGCTCCGACAGAAATTCCCTCATTCAAAGGCACTCAATGCCTGATTGAGGGAACTGTTACTGGGAAAGGGAGGAACCCCGTGAAAGCCTCCCACCACCTTGCCCTTACTGTCAACCTCCCTACACCATGGCCCCACACCATGACCCCCTTCCCGCCATCGCTCTGCTTTGCCAGAGTCCCTCCTCAATCTGAGACCTTGAATGGATGTCATACTAAAAGCATCCACCTCCCTCCCAGTGGCGCTGCTGAGTGCATAGGAGCTGCTGGCCTTTGATCGGGTGGCAACAGGAAGGACTACTGCCCCCTGGAATTCTTGACAGTGGGGAAGACCTATCATTAACTGCCGAGTGCTGAGTGACATAAGATGCCTTCCTGAAAAGAGGCTCTCACTGTTCTCCAGCCGATGGCCAAGATCCTGTATTTCTCTTATCATACTGTAAGTAAATCAGAGTAAGAAGCCTCAAAACACCAGGTTAAAGTCCAACAGGTTTATTTGTAGCAAACGCCACTAGCTTTCGGAACTGGCTACTCCTTCGTCAAGTGGGTAGGAGTTCCTGATGAAGGAACAGCCAGTTCTGAAAGCTAGTGGCGTTTGCTACAAATAAACCTGTTGGACTTTAACCTGGTGTTGTGAGACTTCTTACGGTGCTTACCCCAGTCCAGCGCTGGCATCTGCACATCATAAGTAAATCAGAAGCATAGATAAATGATCTTGAGTTCAAATCCCATGTAGTAGCTGGATAATTTAAAAGTAATCCAATTAAAAATTTGAATACAAAACCATTATCAGTATTAGTGGCAATGAAATTGTTGCATTGTCATGAAAATACGCCTCATTCCCTCAAATGCTTTGTGGAATAGAAATTTGCAATTCATATGTGACTTCAGCCCCAAAGCAAAGTGGTTGACTCTGAACTGCTCTCTGAAGTGGCTGAGCCAGAAGATAGTTCACTGTCACCGTTACAAGGATTATTATAGAAGGGTGATCATTGTTGGTATTAGCAGAGATACCCACACCATGTGAGTGCATAAGAAATAACATTTTATTAGATTCCAGGTCACCACAGCTTGAGTGGGTAAGATGTTGTCCTCCTGTTGCACCCCCCCAACCCCACCATTTCATTTTTGCAAATCACCTTAAATTTGTAATCTCTTACTCACTGGCCTTTCTGTCACTGGAATTACTCTGTCAAAGCCATCTCATCAAAATTCTCTGCTCTAAGAACATCCTATAAACTTTGCCAATCTCTCAAAACAATTACATCATCTCTTGTACCCATTCTAGTAAATCTCCTCTGCATCCTCTCCAAGATTTTGACAAAGCCGCTACTTTCAAGATAAAAAAAGGCAACCTTTTAAGCTCTTACCAAGAGTCAAAAGGACTTGAAACATTAACTCTGTTTTTGCTACTTACAGATGCTGCCAAACCAGCTAAATTTATTCCAGCATCCTCTGCTCCTGCTTCGGTTCCAGCTTCCATAATGTTTTGCTCATCTTAAGCTCTAAAGTACTCCTTCTTTATTTTTATACTGTCCAATATTGTTACTGTTTCCTCTTTTGGGGGGGCACAGCGGCACAGCGGTTAGCACTGCTGCCTCACAGCACCAGGGACCCAGGTTCGATTCCTGTCTGTGCAGAGTCTGCACGTTCGCCCTGTGTTGACGTGGGTTTCCTTGGGGTGCTCAGGTTTCCTCCCGCAGTCCGAAAGACGTGCTAGTTAGGTATGTTGGCCATGCTAAATTATCCCTCTGTGTACTCCAACAGGTGCTGGAGTGTGACGATTAAGGGATTTTCGTAGTAATTTCACTGCAGTGTTAATGCAAGCCTACTTGTGACACTAATAAATAAACTTAGAACAAAACTTACACTTAAAACTGAATAAAAGCAAATTATTGCTGGAATCTGAAACCAAAAGAGAAAATGCCAGAAAATCTCAGCAGGTCTGGCAGCGTCTATAAGGAAGAGAAAAGAGTAGATGAAGTTAGATGAAGTATTCTTAATTTCCTTTTGAATTTTATTTTTTGTTAAATACCATTGTACACCCCTAAACAATTTCCTTGAACACTTTAATGTGAATCTTAATTGAAAATATACTTTAAATATTCAGACCCGATTTATTCTAAACATTTTGATGAAATTTCAGAGACTTGAATTTATGCCAGAAATTTCCAGTGCAAAAATGTATCCATTCCCTGAATTGCTGCATTGACCTGAGATTTCACAGATTGAACACTTGTGAAGCATGTGGTTGACATTGATTGTGATAGGAGCATTCAGGGACAAGCACCAGGCAGAGTAATTATAGTGGAGAGAGCTTCCACTATTTCAGGTGTAATGCTGTGCCGATTACAGATGGATATTAACATTGCCTGCGCTTCTCACAGAGAAAGGAAAAGCTCAGTCTTTATGTTGTGGATCAGCAGCCCAGTGAAGCAGGCCATCTGAGACGAGAGGAGTCATACATTTGTTGTCAATACCATTTCGTCAGAAGAAGAACTTATCCTGCATGGCTCCTTGCATGCCAAACATTAAGGCCTGAATATTACAGGCAGCAGTGGATGTAAAACCTGTTCCCACCTGAGATTGTCTACTAAGAATCCCATAGAATCTCTACAGTGCAGAAGGAGGCCATTCGGCCCATCGAGTCTGCACCAGCCACATTCTCACCCAGACCCTATTCCCGTAACCCCACATATTTGCCCTGCGAATTCCCCTGACACTCAGAGGCAATTTAGAATGGCCCATCCACTTTACCCACACATCTTTAGGCTGCGGAAGGAAACCGGAGCACCTGGAGAAAATCCACGTCGAACACTGGGAGAATGTGCAAACTCCACACAGACGGTCACCTGAGGCTGGAGTTGAACCCAGGACCTTGGTGCTGTGATCCAGCAGTACTAGCCACTCTGCCACTGTGCCACCCTCCTGCCTAACGCAGAATTACATTGGTTCGTCAATTAAGGTCTTCACAGCCTGGACCGCGTCTGCCAGTTGGACTTGCGCTGAGCAGGAGAAGAAATGTGTTGGGCACTGGGTCCATTGAGGACCTGGCTGGTGCGGGTTGTGGGACAACTATAAAACATGACAGCTCCTTAAAGACTACCAGGAGGCTGAGGGTGCTGTGTGGCTGACTTTTCTGTAGTAACTTTCCTGTTGTTCTGCAATAGAATTGGGGCACGAGCTAATGGAAGGTGGGTGAACAACTCAGGTGGGCTAAGCTCCCCCTGTTCCACAGATGAGTGCCTGGCTGTCCTGGGTCCACATCAGGCACTGCATTCTTATGCCCAGGGATGGCAAAAGAAAGGCACCCCATTTGATGTAGAGTGGGGCTTCTCAAAATGTAAGCCTCTGGTGACAGGCTCGTGACATGTTCCAAGAAAATATCTCGCTATGGGAAGTCTGCCTTGTGCACCACTAAGACAAATGACAATGTGTGAGCAGCAGGGTGCATTTCACTATATGCCTCTCCTGCAATTTCTAACACCGAGAAGGACAAAAACAACAAATATGTGGGAATATAATTACCTCCAATTTCTCCTCAAAGTCACACACATCTTAACAGAAATGTGTTTCTTCATCATTGTTCTGTCAGTATCATTACTAAAAAGCTATCACATCTTGAGGCGGCACTGTGGCACAGTGGTTGGTATTGCTGCCTCACAGCGTCAGGGACCCAGGTTTGATTCCGAACTTGAGTCACTGTCTGTGTGGAGTTCTGCACATTCTCCCCTAGTCTGCATGGGTTTCCCCCAGGTGCTCTGGTTTCCTCTCACAGTCCAAAGATGTGCGGGTTAGGTGGATTGGCCATGCTAAATTGCCTCTTAACATCAGGGGGACTAGCCAGGGTAAATGCATAGGGTTATGGGGATGGGGCCTGGTTGGGTTGTGGTCGGTGCAGCCTTGATGGGCTGACTGGCCTCCTTCTGTACTGTTGGATTCTATGATACAAAAACTACACCAGTCCAGATTGAAGGCTAATCATCGTTAATCCGGGACACAAGGGATTGGTAATAAGTGCAATCTTGTTTCATCCATGCTTGAGAACAAATACACAAAAACACATTCTTCTGCATGACCTTTATTTCGATGAAATGGAGGAAAACAATCCAAGAGCCTATTTTAACTTGAGAGGTTCTAATTTGTCGCTGGGATCTTCCTCGAGGGGGTCTTCCAATTTTCAGTGGAATTACAGTTGATGGAAAGCACAAAAAGCGCATTAACAGAGCTCCCGCTGTATCTCCCATTGGCACTGCAGTGACCAATCAGGAGATAGTGTTGGGGATTTCTGGGCAATTCTGTAATAGATTATTGTGTGTGGTATTAAATAGCAGCGACGGTAACAAGATCACAACCATTATCTTTCTCTTTCGGCTGTATCTCCATTTTACCTCAGCAGAGAGCTTTCCAACTTTCAGGCCCAATCTTGTCAGTGAAAATTACAATTCTCAACATCTGCTTTACTGATTTTTTTTTAGAAAGAAAAAGTACCCCATAGCAATTAAAATTGAATTAATGAAAAGGTTAGAGTTTACACAGAACATAGATTTTTAACAAAACTGAATTATGTCTGATAAGTAATTGACATTCTTCTAATGCTAATCAAGCCTCTCTGCACATTGCTGGGCTAATTACATGCACTAATATGCAACAAGATGAAGATTGGTATTAGACATGTATTGCATAAATCCCTAGATGCTCAGTCTTTTGACAAGTATCGCAAATTCAGGAACCACATTTCTTTCATAGTATGTATCTCCTCTACATAAAGACCCACAGATAGAAGCATCACATTAAAGTACTGTATTTGGTGATTCTTCTGTGACAATAGCATCTTGAAGGTGCCTGACATTCACTCACCCTTGTTCAGCCTTGGTTTGATGGTAGAATTCTATTCTTTGAGTCAGAAGATTATAGGTTCAAGTTCCATTCTAGGAATTTGAGTGCAAAATCTCAGCTGAAACTCCATTACAGAACTAAGGATGTATTTCTTGAAAGAAGCATTAAATTGAGGTTTGGTCTGTTTGCTTAGCTGGGCACGGAAGATGCCATGACGTTATGCGAAGAAGAACAGAGGGTTGTCCCAATTCCCCAGTCAGTACTTATCCACCAACTATCACAACTAAAACAGCTGAATTGATCACTCATTTTATTTCTGCTTTGGCGGCCTTGCTGTTATACCGTGACTATATTCGTGGCTGGCTGTCCCTAGAGAGGGAGGATGCAGTGGTTAGCACAGTGGTTAGAACAGCTGTCTCACAGCGCCAGGGATCCGGGTTTGATTCCCAGCTTGGGTCACTGTCTGTGTGGTGTTTGCATGTTCTTCCCATGTCTGCATATGTTTCCTCCAAGTGCTCTGGTTTCTTCCCACAGTCCAAAGATGTGTGGATTAGGTGGATTGGTCGTACTAAAATTACCCCTTGGGGTCAGGGGGACTAACTGGGGTAAATGCATAGGGACAGAGCCTGGATGGGATTGTTGTCGGTACAGACTCGATGGGTCGAATGGCCCCGTTCTGCACTGTACGTACTCTATGATTTAATGTTCACAGGCATCATTGAGGCCTTCCATGATTGTTGGACATTGCAGAGACTGAGGTGAATTATTGATCCCTTTAATCATATTTTGGTTTGAGACTTTAAGTTTCCTTTATGCTAGACTTCCTCATCCATAATAATCAGTAAGGATAAGCAATGATATCTCCTCCATGATTATCCTCAACACAGATGCCCCGCAAGACTGTGATCTCAGCCCATTATTATACTCCTTATACCCTTCTGACTGCGTGGCCAAATTCCACTCCAACTCCATTTTCAAGTTTGCTGATGACAGCACTGTAGTAGGTCAGATCTCAAACAATGATGAGATCGAGTACAGGAAAGAGATAGAGAATCTGGTGAAAGGGTGCAATGACAAAAATCCTCACCTTAATGTCAGTAAAATGAAGGAGACAGTCATCGACTTCAGGAAGTGTAGTGGAGAACATGCCCCTGTCTGCATCAATGAGAATGAAGTCAAGAGCGTCAAGTTTCTAGGTGTCCAGATCACCAACAACCTGTCCTGGTCCCTTCATGTCAATGCTATAGTTCTGAAAGCACACCAATGCCTTACTTTGTCAGAAGGCTAAAGAAATTAATCATGTCCATTATCACTTTCATCAGTTTTTACAAATGCACCATAAAAAGCATCCTTTCTGCTTGCATCACAGCTTGGCATGGCTCCTGCTCTGGCCAATACTGCAAAAAACTACGAACAGTTGTGAACGTAGCCCAGTCCATCACACAAACCAGCTTCCCATCCATTGACTTCGTCTACATTCCCACTGCCTCAGAAAAGTAGTCAGCACAATCGAGGCCCCATGCACCCTGGATATTCGCTCTTCCATCTTCTTCTGTCAGGAAAAAAATACAAAAGTCTGACATCACATACCAACTGAGTCAAGAACAGCTTCTTCCCTGCTGCCATCAAACTTTTGAATAGATATGTCATATCTATTCAAAACACAGTGATTTTTCTCTACACCCTAGCTATGACTGTAATACTATACCCTGCACCCTCTCCTTTCCATCTCCCCATGTACTTGATGAACGATATGCTTTGTCTGTATAGCACACAAGAAACAATATTTTTCACAATATCCAATACTGTGGCAATAATAAATCAAATCAGATCAAGTCACATTAATTCCAGATATTTTTCTTATTGCATTCAAATCCTACCATCAGTCATAACAAGATTTGAATCCGGGTCCCCAAAATATTAGCTGAGTTTCAGGATTAATAGTCTAGTGCTAATACCACTAGGTAATTGCCTCCCCCTCCTTAATAGGTGAAAAGATGAGTTTTCCACCCAAGACCTGCCCATCTAATTGTGAAATTGCACGTGGTCAGGGTGGGTTCTTTGGGAGGATTTCCATCCATGCAACTTTATATTCTCCCCCGACCTCCCGCATCACCTCCACAGGAGCCTCAGAAACCACCTCTGGGATGAGTATAAAATTCCGCCTGTGGTCCAAGTGGGAGTCATGATTTATCACGTTTTATCACCTTGACCAGTAGATGCAAGGCTCCCACTAGGAGCCTGATTTACATCATTACTAACTCCTGAGCTAAGAAAATGAGTTGCATTCGGGTGGATTTGGAATGGGGCCACGTCCTACTTTGACACAGGCTGGGGTGCACAGCCTCTTTGATTTAATTTGGTTTGATTTATTATTGTCACATGTATTAACATACAGCGAAAAGGATTGTTTCTTGTGCGCTGTACAGACAAAGCATAACGTTCATAGAGAAGGAAATGAGAGAGTGCAGAATGTTGGTGTTACAGTCATAGCTAGGGTGTAGAGAAAGATTAATTTAATGCAAGATAGGTCCATTCAAAACTCTGACAGCAGCAGGGAAGAAACTGTTCTTGGGTCGGTTGATATGTGACCTCAGACTTTTGTATCTTTTTACCGAAGGAAAAAGATGGAAGAGAGAATGCCCGGAGTGCGTGGGGTCCTTAATTATGCTGGCTGCCTTGCCAAGGCAGCAGGAAGTGTAGACAGAGTCAATGGATGAGAGGTTCCAAGGAGGGGAATTCCAGCCTTCAGGTTTTGTAAATAAATTAGCCGTTATCAAAAGCCCCGGGTATTAGCGGGAATATAATTTTCTGTTAACCTTTGCGTAAGGTCATAATATCTTCTTTGGCACATAGATTTCTGGAACTCTAATTTGCAATTATTCGCCATAGCATTTCACTTCCAAACTTTAATCAGTTTATTCCTGTTCTAGTGTAATCTGCAATGCAAGTAAACTTTGCCAGCAAACAAAACTCAAATGTCATCTGGTGCCACTGATGACTGAGATCGACATGAGATTGTGGGGATAACCTGCCAATTGATAACCTATTGATCAAGAACCTATCTATCTCTGTCTTAAAGACACTCAATGACCTGGCCGCCACAGCTCTGTGTGGCAGATTCATCCTCCTCTGGTTGAAGAAATTCCTCCTCATCGCAGTTTTACAGGAGTGTCCCTTCACTCTGAAGTGTGACCTCAAGTTCTAGTCTTTCCCACTAGTGCAATCATCAGGCCGATTCTCCCATTGCGACCTGCAACTTTTCTGGCGGGTTGGCCAGGCAGACGTGCGTGTCGGCCTTTGTGTGGGTTCCTCATGAGTATTTACGACCCGCATGCATCTCCCAACCAGAAGAAAATGGCGCCGCTGGGAACACGCAGAAGTCCGGCAGGAAGTGAGGTAAGTAATTTGAATATGTTTTAAATGTAGTTTCAATGTCATTTCAATGTGATTATCCATTTGCGCCAGCCCCGATAGCATCTCCCACCCTGCCAGGAGTATTTCACGCCGGTGGGGTTTAGAATATCTCCCCACATTCGGGGAATTAGCGGGAGAGCACACTGGAGTGAAGGAGGGTCAGTCGGGGGCCTCTCCAGTTGGTTGGGTGGTGAATGGTGGTACTCCCTGGGCATGGGCACACTGACAGTGCCAGCTTGTGCCCCTGGCACTGTTCAAGGGGCAAAGTGCCTATGCTCAGGGGCACCTTGGCACTGCCCACCGGGCATTGGGCAGTGCCAAGGGGGCAGGGCCTATTGTACGTGGGGCCCAGGGACAATTGGTGGGAGTGGAGGGTCCGGCTGCCACTCTGTATGAGGATCGGTCTAGGCTGGAGGGAGGCCAGCGATCGGGGCTCCCTCACTCCAGCCCAGCTCGCAGAGAAGTGAAGGGGATGGACAGGCGGGGGGGGAATCTGCTTGGGGGGGATGGGTGGCGAATTGCCACTGCTGGAGGGTTGGGCTGGACACTGGGATGCACTGGAGCTGGGGGAGGGGGGGTTAGGCCTGGCCCGGAATTGTTGTAGGGGCCACGATGGGCCATGGAGGGGGGCAGCACTGTGGGGGTCCTGGGCTGCCAGCGATTGAACAGACCAGCAAAAGGGAGACTGGCAGATTGGGGCCACTGCGCATGTGCAGAGTTCCAGAGCTGTCAGAGTCCGGTGCAAATAGGCTCCACCCCCCTGGGTTTTTAATGATATTTCCAATTGTGACCTCTGCATTGCACAAAGTGGGGAGATTCAAGTGGGAAGCTGCACTGAAAAACAAGTCATAATCTAGAACCGTTTTCCATCAATTCAGCACCTTTGGGAGAATTGCCCACATCCTCTCCACAGCCATTCTATTTATCCTCTCAGGATTCTGTAAGTTTCAATTAAATCCCCCCTCATCCTCAACTGCTCCTCATATGACAAACCCTTCATTCCTGGGAACATTCTCGTGAACCTCCTCTGGATCCCCTCCAAGGTCAGCGCATCCTTCCTTAGGTGTGGGGCCCAAAACTGCTCACAATATTCCAAATAGGGTCTGAAAACAGACTTTTACACCCTCAGCAGTACACCCCTGCTCTTGTATTCTAACCCTCTAGAAATGAATACTAACATTGAATTTGCCTTCCTAACTGCCAACTGAACCTGCACGTTAACCTGAAGAGAATCCTGAACAAGGACTCCCAAGTCCCTTTATGCTTCAGATTTCCAAAGCCTTTTCTCATATCGAAAATAGTCTATGCCTCTATTCTTCTGATCAAAGTACATAACCTCACACTTCCCACATTGTATTCCATCTGCCACATCATTGCCCAGAAATTCCAGAAACTCTTTTCCTGATGTTCATCTCTCTCCTACAACATGCAAGTCAAGCAAAACACCAGGGCACCCAGCTATTCCAATGTTCTATTCTGTGCATCCTGGACCAGTTGTATTTTGTTGATTCAGGAAGCATCATATTCTATAAGCATTTGGTTATTTGGTCATCCACATTTGTATGTAACCGTCATCCTGTTTCAAACCAAACTGAACATAACCTTAAATGTATTTGGTATGGCACAGTGCCAGGGACCCAGATTCGATTCTGGCCTCACGTGACTGTCTGTGTGGAGTTTGCACATTCTCCCCATGTCTGCGTGGGTTTCCTTCAGGTGGTCCGGTTTCCTCCCACAGTCCAAAGATGTGTGAGTTAGGTGGATTGACCACGCTAAATTGCCCCTTAGGGGGACTAGCTAAAGTAAATGCATTGTGTTATGGAGGTAGGGCCTGGGTGGGATTACAGCATGTGCAGACTCGAAGGGCCAAAAGGCTCCTTTTGTACTGTAGATTCTATGGAAAACTATTTAACATTATTAGGAGTATTAAGCTGATTTTCTTTTGAACCACTAATTATCATGGTAGTAAAAACAAGTGGTGGACAATTATTTGATTGGTGTCCATTTTAATCAGGATCTGAATATCATTCGACCTGATCAGCCACTTTGGCAAGGTCAAATAATGGCCCAGAGTTTGCTGCCAAAATAACAGTGAGTTTAATGCCTTTCCGCTTTATTAGTATGTAAATCAGCCGGCAGCTTGTGACCAGGAAGAAGTGCTCCAAGAATTACAAATCATTACAAGTGGCTGGATGGCTTTCAGTCCTCTGCCATTAGCCTCATGCCTGTCGTCACTCCTTGCATGAAGTTATTATACTTCCACTTTAAATAATGAAGGCAAATAGGCTGTTGGCCTTCATAGTGAAATGATTCGAGTACAGGAGCATGGAAGTCTTGCTACAATTGTACAGTGCATTGGTGAGGCCACACCTGAAATATTATTTGCAGTTTGTTCTCTTTATCTGAGGAAGGATGTTTTTGTTATAGAGGGAGTGCAGAGAAGGTTTACCAGACAATGATCTCAGGCAAACCATGTGTACTAAAGGAGTAATGCAGCTTCTCAATAGTTGTAGCTGAAGTTGGCATCCTTACCTTGTAGACATCAAAACATTTTGAATGTGCATCAATGAATAAGGAACATGGTGTTTAGAAATGGTCCGATATAATCACTATACAGTCTGACCCAAGGACACTCTGGGTGAATAGGAAATGAAGGGGTTTGCTTCTGCTGAAGCTGGCATTTGATTATGTCCTCAATTTAATTGTCTAACCCTGGCCACCAGACATAGCTACATACCAACATCTTCACCCTGGATGTGCCAGGGTGTGTACTGTGGAGCTCTGCACTGGGAGGGGAACAGGACCCTAGAACCCCACAGCAAAATTCTGTGCTAGAAACTCAGCCAGTGCTTCTGGAATAAAAGGGGCGAAGGACATCAGACCCCATGGTGTGCAGCCAAGCTTGTTTAACTTCTGACAGTATTGGGTCTCTGCTCATTCTATGATTTATTTCATGCATATGGGTGATGCATTCAGACAATTTAACAACAGCACTAACTCCCATGGAATGGGTGTGAAGGAGTACCTGGTGGTGGAAGGTGACTAGGTCTGCATTGGTTGTGTGCAAGGCAGGGTGGTGCCTGTGCACGCGAGAACTGATAGAGTCAGAATCCAACACTGGATTCTCCAGAAGGAAGCAGAAGGAGGCCATTCAGCCCATCAAGCCTGCACCAACTCTCCGACAGAGCATCTTACTAGGCCCTATCCCCATAACCCCATATACTTACCTCGTTAATCCTCCTAACCTAAGCATCTTGATTTAGTAAGGGACAATTAGCCCAATCAACCTAACCTGCACATCTTTGGACTGTAGGAGGAAACCGGAGCACTCGGAGGAAACCCACAGTGAGAACATGCAAACTCCACACAGGCAATCACCCAGTGCCAGAATTGAACCTGGGTCCCTGGTGCTGTGAGGCAGCACTGCTAACCACTGTGCCAGCACCACTTGAACGTGTGCTGCCTGGCGACAGCAGCAACAACACCGTGAGAAATGGTCATGTTTCGAGACGCTGATGATGTCAGCAGTGACCAGTGAACCTCCAGAGACACTGGTGCTCAGACATGTCGAGATAGCTGATCCTACATCAGTAGCCTCTGTGCTGGTGGTGCCTTCTCCTTGGAGCTGTGAGCTGGTTCTCCCCAGCAACAGCAGTGGAACCACCCTCCATCTGCAGTTGCTTGCCATTCCCCTGCCCTGTCACTCAATGATGCGGCTCTAACAGCAGTCAGCTGATACAGAAAGTAAGCAGTGGCAGTGTTAGCTTCTGCAGTGTCAGTCAGCTGGATCAGATTTGCACTCTGCTGTGCCGTAGGACTCACTGTACATATTGAATATTACACGTGACCACAACTGAACTGAAGCATCCCAGAGTGGAGTCTGATTCATGTAGACAATTAAAATACCATTGCACTTTCGGTAATGACCATTCTGAATTATCTGTAATGTTTCTTCAATTGCATTGAAGCATCTCAGAGCATAACATGATCTATGTAGAAAATTTAAATACCATTGCACTTCTGTAATGGCCGTTTTGAAATGTTGGTCATGTTCTTTCAGATATTTTATGAATAATATGTAATTTTTCAAAAAAAAAACAAGAAGCCAAGGCAGTCAGCATCAGAGGTATGGTTGCTCCAACATGGAAACAGTGCATCACGAATGTCCTCGACTTTCAGAGAGGCATAACATTTTCTAAGAACATAAACATAAGAACATAAGAAATGGGAGCAGGAGTAGGCCATCTAGCCCTTCGAGCCTGCCCCACCATTCAACAAGATCATGGCTGATCTGAAGTGAATCAGTTCCACTTTCCCACTTTCTCCCCATAACCCTTAATTCCCTTGTCTATCAGAAATCTATCTACCCGTGACTTAAATATATTTAGTGAGGCAGCCTCCACTACTTCAATGGGCAGAGAATTCCAGAGACTCACCACCCTTTGAGTGAAGAAGTTTCTCCTCAACTCCAATCTAAACTGCCCCCCCCCCTTATTTTGAGGCTGTGCCCTCTAGTTCTGCTATCCTTTCCAAGCAGGAAGAATCTCTGTACCTCTACCCTATCTAGCCCCTTCATTATCTTATACGTCTCTATCAGATCCCCCCTCAGCGTTCTAAACTCTAACGAGTACAGACCCAACCTATTCAATCTCTCTTCATAGGCTAACCCCCTCATCTCCGGTATCAGCCTAGTGAACCTTCTCTGCACTCCCTCCAAGGCCAATATATCCTTTCACAAATGCGGCGACCAAAACTGCACACAGTACTCCAGTTGCGGCCTCACCAGTGCCCTGTACAGTTGCAGCAAGACCTCCCTGCTTTTATATCCTATCCCCCTTGCTATAAAGGCCAGCATCCCTTCTTGATCACCTGCTGCACTTGCAAACTGGGTTTTTGCGATTCGTGCACAAGGACCCCTAGGTCCCTCTGCACCGTAGCATGCTGCAGCTTTTCGCCCTTTAAATAATAATCCCTCCCACTATTATTTCTACCAAAGTGGATAACCTCACATTTGCTAACATTATACTCCATCTGCCAGGTCCTCGCCCACTCACTCAACCTATCCAGATCTCTCTGCAGACTTTCCGCGCCTTCCACGCAATTTGCTTTTCCACTCATCTTAGTGTCATCAGCAAATTTCATTACCCTACACTCAGCCCCCTCCTCCAGGTTATCTATGTAAGTGGTAAACAGTTGAGGCCCCAGCACCGATCCCTGCGGCACTCCACTAATCACCAACTGCCAACCAGAATAGCACCCGTTTCTGATGGTGCTCTGCCTTTCTCAGCAGTCTCTTGCATAACACTCTTCAGATCAACACTCATTTTTTTCTTCGGGCACTTCCCAGCCCTATCTGAGCAACCAAGACTCTCACTCACTCATCCTAATGCCCTCCCACGCCAATGTTACCCATTTACCTTCCACAAACATTGTCCTTCACTCCTCTCCACACTAATTGTTATAGAAGGTCACACCTCTGCTTTCTCAGCTTGCAGGAAATGAGGGTACACAGGGAGGGCCTAAGTCTCTGAAGGGTTCAGGTAGGGACCACTAAAGGTACACCAATGCCATTTGCCTGCATTTGTCCCATATCCTTGAATGGTTAAATATTTCAAGTGCTCATCCAAATATTTTTAAAAGGTTGCAAAGTTTCCGGCCTCCACAACCTTCTCAGGCCATGCATTCCAGATTCCCACCACCCACTGAGTGAAAAAGCTTTTCTCTCAAATCCTTTCTGAATCACCTGACCCTTACCCTAAAGTCATGCCTCCTCATGATTGACCCCTCAACCAAGGGAAACAGCAGCTTCCTATTCACCTTATCCATACCCCTCATAATCTTACACACCTCAATCATGTTCCCCACTCAGCCTTCTCTGCTCTAAAGAAAACAACCCAACGCTATACAGTCTCTCCTTATTGCTCAAATGCTCCATCCCAGGTAACATCCTGGTAAATTTCCTCTGTACCCCTCTGTCGTGCAATCACATCCTTCCAACAGTGAGGTGGCCAGGATTGTATACAGTACACCAGCTATGGCCTAACACAGAATCATAGAAAATAGTTGCAAGAATAGGCCATTCGGCCCTTTGACCCTACACGACTATTCAATATGATTGCGGCTTTCAGCATCCCTCTCCTGCTTTCTCTCCATACCCCTTGATTCCTTTAGCTGCAAGGGCCACGTCCAGCTCCCTCTTGAACATATCTAACAAACTAGCCCCTACAGCTTTCTGTGGTAGAGAACTCTACAGTTCTCACAATTCTAAGTGAAGAAATTCTTCCTCAACTCGGTCCTGAATGGCCTACCCCTTATTCTTAGACTGTGACCCCCTAGTTATGGACTTCTCCAACATTGGGAACATTCTTCCTGTATCTAGCCTGTCCAGTCCCATCAGGATTTTATGGGCAGGATTTTATGGCCTTGCTCATCTCAAAACTGTAAAACCTCGCCCAAGATCAATGGACCTTTCTATGTTCCATCCTTCCAATTCCTATGGCGGGCCAGGTGGTAAAATGCTGGCCTATATGTTAGTCTCTATGAGATTCCCTCATACTCTTCTAAGTTTCAGTGAGCACAAGCCCAGCCTTTCTCTGTATAGCTCTGTACAGCTCCAACACAACCTCCTTGCACTTACAGTCTATTCCATAACTGATGAAAGCAAGTGTCCCATATGCCTTCTTAACTACCCTATTCATGTGCTCATGGACTGAGGAACATATGAGTGTCCCTCTAATGTCACATCCCAGCAAAGAGCTAAAAACTTCAGACAAACTAGAAGAGAGGGAAGGAATGGACAAATGATAAGAAAAAACTGAACGCAAGGCTGAAAAGCTAAGTAACATTTAAAATATTTTAAGTGCTAAAAATGTTTGTTACAAATTGTGTTCATATCAGACTGAGCTCAAATTAAATGCTGCATCTCTTAAGTGATGTAAGTTTGCCTCCAGCAATATACAGTTTGCTGAATAGTTAATAAGAAAGCACAAATCAATGCCAAAATTCACAGTCTCAGCGTCTGCCCCACTGCTGCCTTTGACTGCTTTGAAAAAGTGTAATTAAAGTCTGCTTGTCTCTCTCAGTTCCCCCAGTGAAACACCTCATGACTGGCAGTATAGTTTTATACTTTCTGCCAGTCCTGCTAGTTTCAGCAAGTCCCTCGGGAAATAGCTTGTGTACAAAGGTATCAGAAAATCAAGTGGTTCGTGCAATGTGGCTTCAGCTACAACTCATTACTATGCCTGAGGCTTTTTGGAATGCTAATGCCGAGATGGTGGGCTGATGCATAATTAGCGATGTTATGCAGGTTGTCAGGCGGTATACAACCACTAGCTAAAAAAACACCGTAGCCCTGATTATGCAAAAACCAGCATGTCACTTACCCGTGCATACCTGTGTCAGCTACGAATCCAGCCCCTTCCCCTGGTTTGTACATACAAGCAAAATACTCAGCAGCACAATTGGCAAGGCAGGGGTGGGGGTGTGATGAGGTGAGATCAGGGAATGAAATCTGACCAGGCCCCAGTTCTTAAAAGGCAATAGCTGATCCTTTAAAAAAGGGGTATGTATTTTCCTTCAGGCATTGAAACATTTTGGTTGCTTGTATACTAAAAACAAGTAGAAATGTCCACAAAATTTCATTTCCATGAGACCACCTTGGAGGTTTTATTGCAGGAAATACTGAAAAGACTGTCTGCAGGACATTTTCCCTTGAAAGCAGATACAGATCATAGAATAATATCCCTACAGGGCAGAAGGAGGCCATTCAGCTCATCGAGTCTGCACTGATCCACCAGGCCCTGTCCCATAGCCCCATGTGTTTACCATTCAAGTCTCTCTAAGGGGTGATTTGGCACAGCCAATCAACCTAACCTGCACATCTTCGTAATGTGGGAGGAATCCGGACCACCCGGAGGAAACCCATGCAGACGTGGGGAGAATGTGCAAACTCCACACAGATAGTCACCCACAGTCAGGATTGAACCCGTGTCCCTGGTGTTGTGAGGCAGCAGTGTTAACCACTGTGCCACTGAGCTGCCCTACATGGAGAGAATCTTTCATGCTTGTTGGAGCTGGAGGCAAATGAATGTCAGGGTGCCAAGGTATCTATTCATCATTGGACCTATTATTACTGCTGGAGTATCAAGCTTATGGCAGAAAAGAAAAATCAGAATTCAGGAACTTTCAAGAACGCTGCATGCAAAACATAGAAACTTCCCCTTGTCATACTTCAGAAAACCTGTCAGACACAAATAACTTTCACTGATACAGATAAATATTGAAGTGTGCTCAGGTTCAACACAGTCACCATAAATTACTTCCCTGTGGCATTAAAATACACTCACATGAAGGGAGTCGCCATGTAAGTGGCAATCTATGTCAATGCTGTTTAAGCCAATTTTTTACAACTGGATATTTATACATGTTTGGATGATTTTTGTCTCTGAAGAGATGAGAGACTCCTGAATGCCAAGGATGAAGGCGTCATGGAGGCAGAGAGTGGGGGTCAATGGGTGCTATTCGGATTGGCGGATGGTGACTAGTGGAGTGCCCCAGGGGTCGGTGCTGGGGCCTCAGCTATTTACCATTTATATAGATGATCTGGAGGAGGGAACCGAGTGTATGGTGTCGAAATTTGCGGATGACACCAAGATTGGGGGAACGGCAAATTGTGCGGAGGGTGTGGAGAGTCTGCAGAAGGATCTAGATAGGCTGGGCGAATGGGCCAGGAAATGGCAAATGGAATTTAATGTTGGCAAGTGTGAGGTGGTCCACTTTGGAAGGAAGAATGGTAGGAAGGATTATTACTTACGTGGCAAAAAACTGCAGCAGGCGACGGTGCAGAGGGACCTCGGGGTCCTTGTGCATGAGTCGCAAAAACCCAGCTTGCAGGTGCAGCAGGTGGTCAGGAAGGCGAATGGGATGCTGGCCTTCATAGCGAAGGGGATTGAATATAAAAGTAGGGAGGTTTTGCTGCAGCTGTATAGGGCATTGGTGAGGCCGCAGCTGGAGTACTGTGTGCAGTTTTGGGCGCCGCACCTGCGCAAAGATATTTTGGCCTTGGAGGGAGTGCAGAGGAGGTTTACTAGGCTGATACCGGAGTTGAGGGGGTTGAGCTATGAGGAGAGGCTGAATGAACTAGGCTTGTACTCGTTGGAGTTTAGAAGAATGAGGGGAGATCTCATTGAGACGTATAAGATGATGAATGGGATGGATAGGATAGAGGTGGAGAGACTCTTCCCGCTCAAAAAAGACAGTAGGACTAGGGGGCACAGCCTCAAGATAAAGGGGGGGCGTTTTAGAACGGAGTTGAGGAGGAACTTCTTCACTCAAAGGGTGGTGAATCTCTGGAATTCTCTACCCGTTGAAGTGGTGGAGGCTACCTCGCTAAATATTTTCAAGAAGCGGGTTGATGGGTTTTTGATAAGAGAGGGGATTAAGGGTTATGGGGAGAGGGCCGGAAAGTGGAACTGAGCCACGACAGATCAGCCATGATCTTATTGAATGGCGGGGCAGGCTCGAAGGGCCAGATGGCCTACTCCTGCTCCTATTTCTTATGTTCTTATGTTCTTATGTCAACTTCCTGTATCTGGGCTGCTGAATGAAGGATTCTCTAAGCAGACCCATATGCTGACTTGACATTTCTATAGTGGAATTCCTTCCTCTTCACGAAGTGAAGATGTCCTCTTTGGGCACCTTCACTATGCTACCTTGTTCCTGGAACAAGTCAACAATCATCCAGGAGGCCTTTTATTTGCTATCTGGCTATAATAAAATCATAGAAATATAGAATCCCTACAATGCATAAGGAGGCCATTTGATCCATCAGATCTGCACCAACTCATCATCTTACCCAGGCCCACCCACCCTGCTCTATCCCCATAATCCCATGCATTTACCCTCTTAATCCACCTAAGCTACATATCTTGGGATATTTTAGCATGGCCACTCCATCTAACCTGCACACCTTTGGATTGTGGGAGGAAACCGGACCACCCAGAGGAAATGCACGCAAACATGGAGAGAACGTGCAAACTCCACACAGACAGTAACACACGGCCGGAATTGAACCCGGATCGCTCGTGCTGTGAGGCAGCAGCGCTAACAACTGTGCCACCAAGTTGTCTCTTAGGCAATAGATAGATATAGGAGTCTACACACGTACAAGGCAATCATGCCTTATTGTTAATGCTCCAAAATGAATCTTATTTTCCACCATTTCAAAGAAGTTACTTTTGTGATGGGGAAATCAGCACTCATCAAGTTTTTGGCATGATAGAGAATTAAGCCATAATTGAAAGGGAAAAGTGCTTTCAAGTCCTTGAAAGTGTAAAGGGTGGTGGGATGGGTGGCAGAGACAACATTGTTCCAGTTCAATCTTCATGGTCATTTTTATAGCCAACTATTAGAGCACCAACCACTAACAATTGGAGCATAGCCAACTATGCCTAATCCAATTTGCAGCCAGAACATTACTACTTCAGTCAGAGAGAATTAAGGGCATGGAGTGCCCTTCCTGCAACAGTAGATTCACCAACATTAAGGGTATTTAAATGGTCACTGGATAAACATATGGATGTTATTGGAATAGTGTAGGTCAGATGGGCTTTAGATTGGTTTCACAGGTCAGCGCAACATCGAGGGCTGAAGGGCCTGTACTGTGCTGTAATGTTCTATGTTCTATGTTCTAACATCTTTCAATGGGAGGAACAGAAATCAGCTGCTATTTAAGAATCAATGCCACAGCTAATGAAATGGACTCCTGATATTAGGCCTTGGGCTTCCCCTCAATAGGGCCAGTGTGGCACAAACAGCCACACTGTTTTTACCCTTTGACCTGTGTCAAAGGGTAAAACAAGATTGGGCCACTGCTAGCATTCAGTTAAGTGACAGTGGAGGATTGGAAGTTGTACAAAGGAAATCATAAACTGGGATTCAGGCTTTCTGAGTCCACATCTGGGATTAGTAGAGCAGGAGTTGGGACAGGTGTTGGCAAGGATATGGGTCAATAGATTTGTATTGGCAGGACAGAGCTCAAGGTAGGGGGGGAAATGGGGGCCACATTGAGAGGAACAGCTACAATGGGGACTGGGGAGGAATGTAGTGACTGGCACACTTTAATTGTGGGTTCAGGAGGAACACCCTGGCTCCTCTTGGCTGTAAGTTTAAATCAGTACATTTCAATGTTACTGTGGTATAGCTGATATTATTGTGTACTGACTTATAACACAGCCTTTTACAATGGGGTTTTAGATAGGTGAGGGACCTTTGAACTCACAGAGAAACAAGAGGTATGGGGATCAGGCAGGAAGGTGAGTGAACTTAAGGTCGAAGATCAACCATGATCATACTAAGTGTGGGAGCAGGTTCGAGGGACTGTACAGACTACTTCCATTCCTATTTTTGAAACACATATACAAAGGAACTAATGTCCATTTCAAACGTGTATTTTTATTTTCCTTTAATGATTTGAGGTTGCTTCCAAAGAGAGGGGCTCCTGGAGAAGTTAGAACCGAAACAAAGGCAGGACCATTGTTCTCACTCAGAGACTAACTAGGACCATTGGGAAGAACTTAAACTAATTTGCCAAGGAAGGAGGAGCTGGAAAATAGCCGCAAATTTGAAATGGGATCAGAGGAAGAAAAATATGAACAGTAAATTGCAGCAACCAGATTTGGGGAAATAGCAAAGTAAGGATTAAATTGTGTGTCAGTCAGTGTTTACTGTGTAACTTATAATGTTGGTGACCTGAAGTCCAGATTGTTATGTGAAATTATAATGTGATTGAATGAACAGAGGCCAGAAGTGTGTTCTTAATATTCCTGGTTAACGAATAGAACACTAGAGAGGAAAAAGAAGAAGGATTTTTGGTAGAATTGATTAAGAATAATGTTAAAGGTGATAGCACAGTGCTTAGCACTGCTGCCTCATAGCACCAGGGACCCAGGTTCAATTCCTGGCTTGGGTCACTGTCTGTGCAGAGTCTGCCCGTTTCTGCATGGATTTCTCCTGGATGCTCCGGTTTCCTGAAGTGCTGATTAGGTGCATGTCCAGAGTGAATGGGATCCTTGATTATGCTGGCTGCTTTTCCAAGGCAGTGGGAAGTGTAGGTAGAGTCAATGGATGGGAGGCTGGTTTGCATGATGGACTGGGCTATGTTCACAACTTTTGTAGTTTTTTGCGATATTTGTCAGAGCAGGAGGCATATCAAGCTGAGATACATCAAGAAAGGATTCTTTCTGTGGTGCATCTGTAAAAATTGGTGAGAGTAGCAGCGGACATGCTGAACTTCCTTGAAACCAAATTGAACTGAAACCACAGGTCCAGATATTCATGTCTCCATCCATGTCAAAACAATTTGGAAGGGCTTTAAAAATGGTAAATGGGATTCTGGGATTCCTGCCCATTCCTGTTCTTGGAAGTTTTTTGCCAGTTACAGGATAAGGGTGTAGGAAAAGATCCTGCAAACAGCACTCCTGACTCTGACAACTCTGTTGTGGAGTAGGCATTTCATACTCTGGCAATTTTGATAGTGTTGGGCCAGGTCTTTGCAGGAGACACAGTTCATGGTTTCTCAGAGGAGTTATAAACTGGTACGGAACCAACAAGCCATATAAAAACTTGGCCATTCTCAAAATGCTCATGAAACAAATAAATTCTTTCAAAAACATCGCCTCTCTTACTTTCTCATAAAACTAACATTCAAAAACAAGCAGTGAAATTCCCATTAAAGAAACCTCTAATTTTGTCCAAGTAAACATGGGCACAGGCATTGAAAAACCACTTCAAAGAAAGATTAAGATATTACTAAGTGATAAAGTAGTCAATCAAACTAAGCTTATAGTGCCTTTTGCAACTATGTAAACAGCTCCAACCAGCTCGACTCCATCAGTAGTTTCTGGAGCTAGGCAAGCATTTAAAATTAGACCAACTGCAAAACAGTTGCCTGGCCATCTGTTCAGCCTGTTTCTGTTGATAAAGTTGCCAAATGGCCTCATTATGAATGTTTGGCTGACTTCTAAAAATGACTAATGCATATAACCCAGCAGGGGTTGGTTGACACAGTTGTTATCTTTGTTTGAAAGATGTAGTATTTTGTTATTGTCTTTGAAGTGGCTTTCTATGCCTATGCATTCATTTGGACACAGTTAAAGACTTCTTCAATGGAAATTTAATTGGCTATCTTTGACAATTTGATGAGAAAGTAAGAGGGCAATGTTTTTCAAAGAAATTCCTGAATGGCTGATCTTTTCCATCTCATGAGAATTTCAATTTGTGTCAGCATTATTCTTTGGCTCATTAGTAATGTACTGAGTGAGTGGGCACGGTGGGGGCATGGGAGATGGGTGGGGTAAAGGGATATTTGGTGTGAGTGGTGAAGGCTAGTGGGACCTAAACACCATGGAACTGGATCAATGCCCCAGTAAATGGAGGGAGGCCTTCTAACCTGCTGACTTCACCGGCTGGCCACTCACCCACCCCTGTCAGGCCTTGGGCCTATCTCAGGAGATGACAGGCTTGTTTCCAGCCCATGGTCACCTTCCAGACATGCAAACAGGAAAGGCAGGCTCCTGTTGGATGGAGTCAAGATTGTGGATTCTGGAAATTTCCAAACTCCTGTAACTTTTCCTGCACCTTGACAAAATTCTAGCCCAAAATGCCCAACGGGGAAGAGGTAATTTCAATGATTTAAGAAGGGACCTAGCAGAGATAAATTAGAAATAGGGATTGCAGGGTAAAGCAATAATGATTTGATTTGATTTGATTTATTATTGTCACGTGTATTAACATATAGTGAAAAGTATTGTTTCTTGCATACTATACAGACAAAACATACTTTTAATAGAGAAGGAAATGAGAGGGTGCAGAATGTAGCATTACAGTCATAGCTAGGATGTAGAGAAAGATCAAGTTAATGCAAGGTAAATCCATTCAAACTTCCGACAGCAGCAGGAAAGAAGCTGTTCTTGAGTCAGCTGGTGTGTGACCTCAGACTTTTGTAACTTTTTCCTGACGGAAGAAGGTGGAAGAGAGAATGTCCGGGGTGCGTGGGGTCCTTAATTATGCCGGCTGCTTTGCCGAGGCAGCGGGAAGTGTAGACAGAGTCAATGGATGGGAGGCTGGTTTGCACGATGGATTGCACTACATTCATGACCAAGGGTAATTCCTTGCGGTCTTGGGCAGAGCAGGAGCCATACCAAGTTGTGATACAACCAGAAAGAATGCTTTCTATGGTGCATCTGTAAATGTTGGTGAGAGTTGTAGCTGATATGCCAAATTTCCTTAGACTTCTGAGAAAGGAGAGGCATTGGTGGGCTTTCTTAACTATAGTGTCAGCATGGGGGGACCAGGACAGGTTGTTGGTGACCTGGACATCTAAAATCTTGAAGCTCTCAATCCTTTCTACTTTGTACCTGTTGATATAGACAGAGTCATATTCTCCTTTACGCTTCCTGAAGTCGATGACAATCTCAACATTTTGTTGACATTGAGGGAGAGATTATTGTTGCCGCACCAGTTCACCAGATTCTCTATCTCATTCCTGTACTCTGTTTCATCATTCTTTGAGATCCGACCCATTACGGTGGTGTCATCAGCAAACTTGAAAAGCCAATGGGAGAGGAATTTGGGAATTTAGCCACACAATCATAGGTGTGTAAGCAGTACAGTTGGGGGCTGAGAACACAACCTTGTGAGGCACTGGTGTTGAGGATGATCATGGAGGAGGTGTTGTTGCCTGTCCTTACTGAACAAAGGACAAAGAGCAAAGAAAATAACAGCACACAAACATGCCCTTCAGCCCTCCAAGCCTCTACCGACCATGCTGCCTGACTTAACTAAAATTCCCTACCCTTCCAGGGATCATATCCCTCTATTCCCATCCTATTCACATACTTGTGAAGACACCCCTTAAAAATCACTACCATATCCACTTCCACTACCTCCCCTGGCAACGAGTTCCAGGCACCCACTCCTCTGTGTAAAAAATCTGCATCGTACATCTCCTTTAAACCTCGCAACTTAAACCTATGCCCCCTCGTAATTGACTCTTCCACCCTGGGAAAAAGCTTCTGACTATCCACTCTGATCATGCTTCTCGTAATCTTATGGACTGCTATCAGGTCTCCCCTCAACCTCCATCACTCCAGTGAGAACAAACTAAGTTCTCCAACCTCTCCTCATAGCTAATGCCCTCCATATCAGGCAATGTCCTGGTAAATCTTTTCTGTACCCTCTTCAAAATCTCCACATCCTTCTGGTAGTGTGGCGACCAGAATTGAACACTATATTCCAAGTGCGGCCTACCTAAGATTCTATAAAGCTGCAATATGACTTGCCAATTTTTAAACACAATACGCCAGCTGTTGAAGGCAAGCATGACGTATGCCTTCTTGACTATCTTCTTCACCTGCATTGTCACTTTCTTTGACCTGTGTACCTGTATACCCAGATCCCTTTGCCTATCAATACTCTTAACAGTTCTGCCATTTACTGTATAGTTTCCCAATGTGTCTCAAAAGTCCCCCCGAACCCCCAGGAATTGTAAAAGTTGATCACTCATTAATTAGCCTTGAAATCCTCTGCAGCAACTTGATTACTGTCAATCAAAAAACAAAGAATAAAGAACAATACAGCACAGGAAACAGGCCCTTCAGCCCTCCAAGCCTGCGTCGCTCATTGGTCCAACTAGACCATTCTTCTGTATCCCTCCATTCCCAGTCTGCTCATGTGGCTATCCAGATAAGTCTTAAACAATCCCAGCATGTCCGCCTCCACCACCCTGCTTGGCAGTGCATTCCTGGTCCCCACCACCCTCTGTGTAAAATACGTCCCTCTGATATCTGAGTTAAACATTGCCCCCCTCACCTTGAACCTGTCACCCCTCGTGTTTGTCACCTCCGACCTGGGGAAAAGCTTCCCACTGTTCTCCCTATCCATACCCCTCATAATTTTATACACCTCTATTAGGTCTCCCATCATTCTCTGTCTTTCTGGGGGAACAACCCCAGTTTACCCAATCTCTCCTCGTAGCTGAGACCCACCATACAAGGCAACATCCTGGTAAACCTTCTCTGTACTCTCTCCAAAACCTCCACGTCCTTCTGGTAGTGTGGCGACCAGAACTGGACACAGTACTCCAAACGTGGCCTAACCAACGTTCTATACAGCTGTAACATCAGACGCCAATTTTTATACTCTATACCCCAGCCTATAAAGGCAAGCATGCCATATGCCTTCTTCACCACCTTCTCCACCTGTGCTGCCACCTTCAAGGATCTGTGGACTTGCACACCTAGGTCCGTCTGTGTGTCTATATGAACTGGTCACTGCAGGAGAAGACGACTCTATATTCTGGTTAGCACCTCATGTCAGCAAGGACACATGCACCTGGGCTTCCTCATCCTTCAAAGGATAAGGACAACATGAGCCTGATGTGTAACGATTCACTCTCATATTGAAGTGTGTGGTTGAAATGAGGCAAATAGTAATTCTCGTGTTCAAGAATAAAAGCAAAATACTGCAGACGTTGAAATCTGAAACAAAAACAGAAAAATGCTGGAAAATCTCAGCAGGGCCTGACAGCACCTGTGGAAAGAGAATAGAACCAACGTTTCAAGTCTGGATGACCCTTCGTCAGAGCTGAGAGCAAAGAGAATCAGCAGAGATTTATACTCTGAAAGAGACAAACGGAAATTCTGTCAGGGTGAAGAGCAATACTTCTACAGGGAAGGCAAACCTAATGAGAAGTGGCAGTGAGTTAAACAAAAAGATCAAAGCAAAATACATCTGCAGTGTTTAACTCACTGCCACTTCTCACTGGGGATGCATTCCCTGAAGAATTACTGCTATTGTATCTGCTTCTACCACTTCCTCTAGCAACACATTCTAGGCACTCACCACCCCCTGTGTAAAACACTTGCCTCTCACATCTCCTTTAAACCTTCCTCCTTTTACCTCAACCTAGGTCCCCTTGAAATTGACATATTTACCCTGGGAAAAAGACACCAACTATCATTTCTATCCATGCTTCTCATAATTTTGTAAACTTCTATCAGGTCGCCCCTCAGTCTCCAACGTTCAACTGAGAACAAACCAAGTTTGTCCAATGTCTCCTTATAGCTAGTACTCTCAAAACCAGGTAACATCCGAGTAAACCTTTCCTGTACCCTTTCCAAATCCTCCACATCTTTCTGGTAGTGTGGCAACCAGGACTGTATTCAGAATTCCAAATATGACCTAATTAAAAGTCTATACAGCTGCAATATGACTTGCCAATTTTTATACTCTGTGGCCCGACTAATGAAGGCAAGCATCCTTGACCAACTTATCCACTTCTAGTGCAACTTTCAGGGAATGTGTATAGAAGTTCAGAACAGCTGTTACTTTCACAGCCATTGGATGCCCTCCTCATCCCCGTGGCATCAATTACTGGCCAATATGACAAATGAGAGCTACCAGATCCCTAGACATGTGGAGCCTTTGTTGACAGTGATTCTCACTCATCTGCAAAAAGAGATGTGAGTTCTGCAGACCTGTGCCTTGTGAAGCCTCTCTGCGAGTCTCATCTCTGTGTCAGAAAGTACTCATCCCTGAAATGATGGCCAATGCAGGATGCATATCAAGGTTCCACCCTTCCTTCCTGCTCCTTCCAACATGACCACCTGCTATGACATTGCTCTAACCAGGCACTAGGATGTGCTGCTTTCAGCCTAGGTGCTGGGATCCTCATTCATTACACTCTATAAACTCTTGAGATTAAACATGAAGGTAAATGTTCATTCAGGAAATGAGATTATTTGAGTGGAGCCATGAGGCTTCTCATCTGTGAACCATTGAACACCAACTTCTTAAGAGGCTTCTGGAACTTGTCTAGTTGTCTAATTGCTCTGCAGTTCATATTACTGTGGGGAATATCCATGTTCCAAACAAGCAGTTAATAAGAGGAGATTGATTAGTGCCACATTGCAGGATTAGTCTAACATGAATAGGCAACATAGTTTACTGTCCTGATTCCTTGCCCTGTCGTTCAAAGGTTCCTAATATGTCTCAGCTGTGTCTCTTCATGTGGGAATGTATAGATTAGTTGGGTGCTCCTTTAATCAGTGACCCCAGTACATGTACCTGCCCTTCAATCTATATATACAGACCTTAACTTAAAATAAGCAGTTTCTCCTTATTTTAAGTTAGCACTGCACCATCGTTGCAGATGCAGAACCTTCACTACCAAACCAGCTTGATCTCTCCCTATGTGAGTCTGGAAACCCCTCCCATTATCCCAGAGGGGCTTCACATTTAGGTTTTCCTTCCTCATGTACCCTCAATCCTCACCCTGTATTCCTTGATCCCATCACACCAATGGTGCATTTCCATCTGTTAACTTCTGGACATTTTGAGATGGATGTGCCGATGCTCCATTTGGACCTCACCCCTTCCTATCTTCATGCCACTTACACAGTTAAACATAAATCCCCCCCATACCTTCATTTCCCCCAACAATGTGTTTTTCTCATCAGAAGGCTGCAGATGGCTTCCCTGGGTGTACCATCTTCAGCCCATATGATGCCAGGGATCCCACGGACCAAGGCACACGATGTTGTGACCATGCCAGTACACCACTGAGCCTGGCCTGACATGCTCTGCCCCTCCCTGGACTGGGACAAGGACAGTCTTTGCAAGCTCAACGATGAAAACGGAAGTACTTCTTCACTCAGAGCTCCTCCCATTCCGGTCCCTAGTGGCTTATGTCAATCTGTTATATTCTCTCCCCCCATCATGATGCCAAGGATGTTAACCACCTGAACCCACCTCCCAGTCATGTGTCCAAGTGTTACCTTCCCTGCTCGTATCCCCAGCGCAGGCCTAACCCTGCAGACCCATCTTCATGGGAGCCTGAGGTTAGTTGCTCCCATTCCCGAGTACAGCCTAATCCTGCAGCACTTCAAAAGCCACCTCTGTCTTATCGCTGGTCTGATAGGGAGAGACTAACCTGTGAGACCTGCCTGAAAGTGACGTGTTGTTGCCCGCGAAGCCTGGCATGATTCCTGTGGATGCTGTTCGATGCAAGGTTGGCAAACTAACCTCAAAGTCATGAGCAGGTCACCAGTTGTGCATCACTTTATCTACAATTGTAAAACACTTTGTTCCAGTTGCAAGGCGAAGTGCCTAGACGATCCACTGTGGGGAGGATCATTCTAGTGAGCAGGGCTTATAGTGAGATACAAATGCTATTCCCAAAGTGCTGTCATAGGAGCCGCAGCCTGTCATTGATGGATGGAGCAGACGATCACAAACTGGTTTTCCTTCTTTTCCCAATATTTTTCACTCCAGCCTGCCATGACCCCCACCGCTAACAAGACTGGAAAAACCCACCCAGATTTGCCAATAGTGCAACCACAAAGTCTGGGCCAATTTGATATCTCCAAAGTTGAAATGACATGAAAGAAAACTTACAGAAAGATCAAGAAAATATTGCTTCATCGGCCATATACACACACCCACCAACCTGCCACAATAATACAAAAAGAGGAAAAAACTAACCTAGTTATCTTCGTGTAAAATCTAAATGAATTGTCCATTGTTGCCAACAAAAATATGTCAAATACAATGACAATCTGCCTGACATGCTTATTCTCAGTTGTAAATAACAATTTATTTAAACAAAACATTGTTGAAGAAAGAGCTAGAATTGGAAACACTACCGATTATCAAGCCAAATGGTATCAAGCAATATTTTCTATTCAATTTATCGTTCAGTATTAGAAAGAAACAATTGCTCTTGGCCATGTCATCTGCGGGTGATGTTAAATAAAACAGCAGCTCGAGTATCCATCTCTTTTTGAAGCTTAGGTTGGAATGTAGATCTTCCTAATACATATACAATCACCTGGCAAAACATAGCTTTAAGAAACTTGCTTCTGTGCAGCTATCTCCAAACTTATATGTAATTTGGGATGATATACCATAGACAATTGATTTTATCACAAATTGTTATCCATCTGTTCAGAAGAGACACAAGGGAATTTTTTGTATTAGGTTTACAGATTTTGTTCAGAGTACAGGTAAAATTGAAAGCAGATTTGCCGCAGCCCACACCTTCCAAAGGTTGTCTTCTCATTTTCCAAACACAGGTTGAAAAAACAATTCATAGCTCATTTTAATTCAATTCAGATCAGCCATAATTTCCATATTTTAGAGGAAGCTTTGCATTGCAGGCCAACTTTTTATCAGTCAAGTAGATTATGCCTTCATAAACACTACTTATTGAGTTCAAAAAGTCAAAAAATTCCTGATATTCTCTCAAAAACAAACAACCACTAATATTGGATGGCAATGAATTTATGTTAAATTGGTGTAGTTGTTTAAAAAAAAAGTTGAATTTTATGAGTTCATCTTTGAATGAGCTTTAAAAGAGATTGGAAATGAATTTCCAAGTAAGTGTTGAAACTCTCGTGTTTAGGGTGTGAACGCACATTGGCCAATTTTTATTTGTGTATATGGGGTAAATTTTTATAGAAAACATTTGTGCATTGTTACCTATAGGACTCAATTAAACAGGCCTTAAAATAGGTGGCCAGTGGACATGCCTGAAGCACTTTGGAGAGACAATACTGATTCTTGATCATTCACTCAGTCATTCTTTGCCGCACCATTGAAAACATGATACAAAAGGGAAAAATTGAATAAGGTCCCAAAACAGGAACAGGATTCACATTACACAATTAGCCTGCCCTCCTCTGTTGTGACGCAGATCTGTGCAAATTACACGTTGCCTGTTTTTTAAGGTTAAAAAGAGGTCGCAGGTTACCACAGACTATTCTCCCCTTTGAGGGGGAGAGCTGACTGGTGGTGATTTAACCTAAGAATCAGCATGCCTCAGGCAAGGTTGAGAAGGCGGGGCCTTTGTGAATAACCTCTGACGGTACAGGAATTGTATCTGCACTGTTGGCATCACTCTGCATTGCGAGCTAGTCATCCAGCCAATCCTTGGTAACGTGAAGCAGAATCCTATATGCAGTGTTGAGTGACGAGTGACTGCATATTTCAGCAGTGGGGGGAGAGGGGTTGTGAGGGGAGGGGGTAGGTTGGGGGGATGGGAGAGGGGTTGTCCATGTTTGTGCAAGGGAAGCACCATTTAAAGCTAGCTTACTGTTATGGATTGGATAGGATCAAACAGCACCGGATTTTCCTCGTATTACCTGTCTGTAAACAGAATTTTGAACAGTTTCTTTTTGTTTTTGAATAAGTGGTATGTGTTTCCCAACACCTCGGCTTTTATGCGTTCTGAATCTACTAATAATCTCGCATCAAATTTGAGGCTGCATTAACTCGGAGGGTTAGTTTATTGCACACATTCAAAAACTGCAGAAAGGAAATTCACAACTTTCCCCCTCTACATTGATGCAGTACAGGAAGGGACAGAAAAAAGAAGGTTTCACAGGACAAAGAAAATTAATATTGGCTCACGTGAGTTCCAGAGTTCAAAATCAGAGTCCAATGAAGAATTCTTTCACGGAGGTTGGCAGGCTAAAAACCGGTGTTGGTTTTCAGGGGTGTTGTTGTCACAAAGTGAAGCAGGCAGGTGCAGGTTTTGTAGGCAATGATACCAAATATCCAACAGAGTCAGGTCAGATGGGAGCAGTTATTCAGCCTTACCAGGCCTTGCCTCAGTATGGCCTGTCAGTCAGACGTTAAACAGCAGACTGGGCCTACAGCCCAGAAATGTGGTATTAGTCTGTGCAGCAAGCCAGAGTCTTAGGTGATGTGACCTTACTTCACCACAACACCTTCAACAAAGTATGCTTATCCAATGTCAGGAAATAGGCTTTGTGTCCCAGACTGATAACATCTCAGCCATTATGGGTTGAATGAGCTAATATTTTGTTGAGGCTCTGTTGTTCGGGAGATCTCTGTAGATTCTCAGATGCCGTTAGCAAGTGTGGTTTATCAAATGCAAATAGATTTTTGGTAGCTACCTTTGGCATTGGTTCGAGCAGGCCCAGATAGTCTAGAAGAAACTCTTTAGAGATAACGAGGTGTGACATTCTCGAAACTGGGATGTGAATTATTCTGTTCTGGAGACCCCCTGGATGGCAATTCACAGACAGTCAGTCATCTTCATGATCGTTGTTCAGCTAAAAAGTCCAGTTTAAAAATAAGAAATAGCAATCAGGATATATTTTTTAAAACACGTACAGGGTTAAGTTCTAGTCTGTTGTACTACACTACATAAAGTAAGTAGTCTCACAACACTAGGTTAACGTCCAACAGGTTTATTTGGCAGCATGAGCTTTCAGAGCTCTGCTCCTTCATCAGGTAAGTACCAGGTTAACCTGGTGTTGTGAGACTACTTACTGTGCCTACCCCAGTCCAACACTGGCATCTCCACATCTACACTATTTAAACTTGTTCCTCTTAAAGGGAAAATGCATTCTGTCTGCAGCAGGTATTGACATTTGAGCAAGAAGAACATTGATTAATGATGCAAAAGGACAGAAAGCAGATTCCAAAGTTTTCAGACATTTCACTTGAGGCCAGGAGGATGCTGGTAGTGGACAGGAAGGGAGAAATCCAATATCCACAAATGATGAAGTGGTCCTCCATACAGACACTGCGAAGACAGTGGGAGCAGATAGCTGAAATAGTCAATGTCAGTAAGATGGACCCGAGGACTTAGATGCATTACTATAAATAGCCCTGACTCTCACATCTCATCACTAAAGTCCAATATCAGGAACGTAAGGCTCAGTCCTCAGAGAGAAATAATAAAGTTACCAGACTCCTGGAACGAAACACAGTGTACAGTGCACACCATGGGCTGACTTGAACTGTCCTTTCAGTTTGTGCTACTCTCTCCCTTCCCGTCCCTTTTTCCTTCATGTCATGTTTCTCTTTCTCTCCCTCCCCTAGTTTGTGTTGTGCTTTCCCTCGCCCTGACTCAGTCGTTTTCTTTCCTCAATTAATGCTGCTCTCTTCGGACTTGCTTTGAGCACTGGGTTTTAGATGATGGTCATCTTTAAACTGTCTCTTTTAATTTGAAGGAAGGGAGAATGTCCCAGTAAAGGGAAATGGAATGAATTTGTACTAGTCTTTACCAGCCAACAGGCCAGGTAATTCTGAGTATAGAGACAGAGAACCCAGATTACGAGCGACTGAATGCATGTCCCATAAATATATAAAAAGGAAGAGGCTGGCTAGGGTGAACGTTGGTCCTTTAGAGGATGAGAAAGGGGAGCTAGTGGTAGGGGATGGGGATATGGCTAAGGTCTTGAATAACTTTTTTGTTTCTGTCTTCACGGAGGAGGACGTGAATAATTTGCCGGGTGTTAGCGATGGAAAGGTGGTAGGAATGGAGGGTCTTAATGACATTACTGTTACTAGAGAGGTGGTGCTCGACAGACTGGAGGGGCTGATTGTGGACAAGTCCCCAGGACCGGATGGAATGCATCCGAGGGTTCTGAAAGAAATGGCGGAGGTTATAGTGGATGCCTTGGTGGTTATTTTCCAGACGTCGCTGGATTCCGGGGAAGTGCCGGAAGATTGGAAAACGGCTAATGTTACGCCGTTGTTTAAGAAGGGTGCCAGGCAAAAGGCGGGGAATTATAGGCCGGTTAGTTTAACGTCTGTGGTACGTAAAATGTTAGAATCTGTCATTAAGGAGGAAATTGCGAGGCATCTTGAAGGGAATTGCTTGATAGGGCGGACGCAACACGGTTTCATTAAAGGGAAGTCGTGTCTGACAAATTTACTGGAGTTCTATGAGGATGTGTCTAGGGCAGTGGATAGAGGAAAGCCGGTGGATGTGGTCTTTCTGGATTTTCAGAAGGCGTTTGACAAGGTACCTCACAAGAGGTTATTGCAGAAGGTCAGGGGACATGGAGTTGGGGGTAGGGTGTTAGCGTGGATAGAGGATTGGTTGTCAAATAGGAGGCAGAGAGTGGGGGTCAATGGGTGCTATTCGGATTGGCGGTTGGTGACTAGTGGGGTGCCCCAGGGGTCGGTGCTGGGGCCTCAGCTATTTACCATTTATATAGATGATCTGGAGGAGGGAACCGAGTGCAGGGTGTCGAAATTTGCTGATGACACCAAGATTGGGGGAAAGGCAAATTGTGCGGAGGGTGTGGAGAGTCTGCAGAAGGATCTAGATAGGCTGGGCGAATGGGCCAGGAAATGGCAAATGGAATTTAATGTTGGCAAGTGTGAGGTGGTCCACTTTGGTAGGAAGAATGGTAGGAAGGACTATTACTTACGTGGCGAAAAACTGCAGCAGGCGACGGTGCAGAGGGACCTCGGGGTCCTTGTGCATGAGTCGCAAAAACCCAGCTTGCAGGTGCAGCAGGTGGTCAGGAAGGCGAATGGGATGCTGGCCTTCATAGCGAGGGGGATTGAATATAAAAGTAAGGAGGTCTTGCTGCAGCTGTATAGGGCATTGGTGAGGTTGCAGCTGGAGTACTGTGTGCAGTTTTGGGCGCCGCACCTGCGCAAGGATATTTTGGCCCTGGAGGGAGTGCAGAGGAGGTTTACTAGGCTGATACCGGAGTTGAGGGGATTGAGCTATGAGGAGAGGCTGAATAAACTAGGCTTGTACTCGCTAGAGTTTAGAAGAATGAGGGGAGATCTCATTGAGACGTATAAGATGATGAATGGGATGGATAGGATAGAGGTGGAGAGACTCTTCCCGCTCAAAAAAGACAGTAGGACTAGGGGGCACAGCCTCAAGATAAAGGGGAGGCAGTTTAGAACGGAGTTGAGGAGGAACTTCTTCACTCAAAGGGTGGTGAATCTCTGGAATTCTCTGCCCGTTGAAGTGGTGGAGGCTGCCTCGCTAAATATTTTTAAGAAGCGGGTTGATGGGTTCTTGATAAGAGAGGGGATTAAGGGTTATGGGGAGAGGGCGGGAAAGTGGAATGGAGCCACAACAGATCAGCCATGATCTTATTGAATGGCGGGGCAGGCTCGAAGGGCTAGATGGCCTACTCCTGCTCCTATTTCTTATGTTCTTATGTTCTTATATTCAAACCTAAATACAAGGAGAGGAGCAGCTGTGTTACCTTGTGTAAATCCACAGATTTTCAGTCAACCTGATTGAAAGAGTCCTTAGCAGAGGGAGCTAGAGATAGAGAGGAGAGAGAAAGACAGGAAAACAGTTGCCACAGTCGCAAAGGGAAAAAAAGCCACTTTCTTTGTTAGTTAACGGACACAATGTTCAGGAGATCTTGCCTGCAAGTCAAGGAGATGGAACACACACCAATAAAGACTGGAAGATTCATCCTGGCAAGGGCTATACCACAGAAAGACAATTTGGGAATTTTCAGGAGATTGAAGAAGAGAACATTTGACTGCCACTGGATGGTCTACTGAGATAGGCAGAAGTGAACTTGTTGGAAGCTGGGAATGGTTTTAGATTGTCTCTTGAAAAGATTGCAATTCCGTAGAAAGTTTGTGGTACAGTATATATGAGGCGTGGAGTTATTGGTCAGATGGAGGCATTAATAAAAGTTTTCTTTTCTGTAGTCTCAAGTAGTAATTGCTTACGAAGTAATGTTTAATGGAGAGACTTCTTACTGTGTCCACTCCAGTCCAATGACAGCATCTCCACCCCAAGTATACCTGTTTATACTTTGTCAAGTTAAAAAGCTTGAGTACATCTATAGTATATCTATTTTGCATACATCTATGTTAACAAAGAAAGTGATAATACGGATTAAACATATGATCATCTACAGACTCACAGGGGGGTTGTCATGTGTGATTTAAAATTCCTATTACAACTTTACATCTGTTTATTTAAATTGACTTTTTAAAAGCATAATCATGCTATAATCAGACCAAGATGCTTATTTATATATCATTCTTTACCGGTCTTAAAATTGCTTTGCAGATTGTTAAGTATGACATGGGACATGTTCTGAATCTGTAAATATAGCTCACTGACTGCTGTTTACAGCACTGTAGGAGGTGTGTGTTAGGATTTCACAGGAATAGCATCCTTAATGGCGTCTTGATATTATTCTACCTCAAGTTCTCGTCTGCAGAATAATAAATTCATCTAAGGTCAATTAATTTAGATTTATCTTCCTTGTGCTCTCCTATTATGCATTTTGCTCGCAAATAATTTGTATTAGTACATCTGGCTGCTCATATTTTATGAGTGGCTTTAATTTGAATTAAAACCATACAAATCATGGTTCCTTTAAAATGGTGTGTTGCAAGAGCTAAGTATCAATTCTCAGTGAACTTCTAAGAACACAGATTGCCGTATAAATTAAGTACTTGGACAATAGCTCCTCCTTTGTCATTCTCTGCTGCCGCTGATTCTTGTGGAGCTAGTCATGACTGAAATGGTTATTTAAAGGATGTTACTTATCCGATCTCTTTACAATATATATAGTAGTCATCCATGACTTTTATGCACAATTTGTACTTTTTACAGCTTATTCCAGCCTACCTCTTTGAAGAATTTTTATTGCTGTCAAAAAAAGTGAACATATTAAACATGGATCTTGAGTAAAGGGAGACTGGATCTAAGCAGAATTCTAACAGAGACACAGAGTGTCCGTTATCATTTCTCAATACATGAGATTTTAAAGTAGGTAAGATGGGATGGACTTTCATTTTGTGCAAAGTTTAAATTTATTTGTTAGTGTTACAAGTAGGCTTACATTAACACTGCAATGAAGTTACTGGTGACAATTCTCAAGTCGCTGCACTCTGGCACCTGTTTGGGTACACTGAGGGAGAATTTAGCATGGCCAATGCACCTAACCAGCATGTCCTTCGAACTATGGGAGGAAACCGGAGCACCCAGAGGAAACCCATGCAGACACAGGGAGAACGTGCAAACTCTGCACAGACAGTGACCCAAGACAGGAATTGAATCCAGATTGCTGGCACTGTGAAGACACTGTGCACTGTGCCGTCCAGGTGAGAACAAGTTGACTGCCTGTTTTACCTCTCTCCCGATCTTATTTCCATTGACTTCCTGCATCCATATGCTAATTTTCTGGGTTTATTTGTTCTTGTATTTAATAATGTTTTGTGGTGGCAATTTCCTATCCACTAGGCAGAGGGACATGCTATAATTAGGTATTTTCTGGGTGACTTGAGTAACAAATTTCTGGGGGATGCCAGAGTCATATTTTCGAGTGGGAATTTCTCAGTTGTCACGCACTAGTTTAGAAAGTCAACTATGGAGGAAGAACATACTTACAATGAGTAAGGTTACCAAAATTTCAAAAGTCAAACTGGGACACTAAGGGCCTGATTTTACCATTTTCATTCTAAGTGCTAAATCTGGGTGCAATTCAGATCCGACTTGGAAAACTGTTCTCAGCTGCCTCTGTACGCACTTAGATTGAAAAAAAACCGCGCTGTGAGTAGGCTTATTGCGTCCGGAACGCTGCTGCAAGGATCGGAGCCTCCAACTGCACATGCGCAGTCAGAAAAAAATTTGAAAATGCGCCCCTGTCACATCGCTCCCGGGCTGCAAAAAGCGGATAAAGTGGGAGCGATGGCCCCCACAGACATCGCCCCACCCCCACAGCAGAACTGTTACCCTTATCCACCCAACCCCTACTACCCGAACTGATTACAACCTTCTGACCCCCTTCTCCGATTGCGCGCAGATTGGTAGTAGTCCCCCTGCTCCCCCCCTCCCCCGCCCCCACCACCCCACTCGAGATCTATCTGGCCTTCCTCCATCCCCTCCCTACCAGAGAATGCTCGGGCCTCCCTCCATCCCCTCCCCACCTGAGAATGATTGGACCTCCCTCCTCCCCGTCCCCCCTCAACCAGAGAATGATTGGGCCTCCTTCCTCCCTTGCGTCCCCCCATCAGAGAATGATCAGGCGCGGATCACCCTAATGGCCTCACGTCCAACTTTACCAAGTTTTGGGCACAACACAATGGCTTTGACCAGCTTCTGGTAACATTGAGTTGCACATGAGGGGAGTTGAATGTCTGTGTGATTGTTCCCCACTTCTGTGCAGTACTGAACTCTTCCCCCAAGTCCTGCCATTGAGTGCTTTTACCTGAAACTACACCACGAGTTAAACATCCCCATCATCAGCAAGCTCATGGTTGCTAAGTGACGTTGTCACCACCACAGCGGGGCCCAGACAGATCGTGCAAGTGTTCATGGTGCACAGGCCTGAGGGGAGATGGGGGTTCTCCTTGGGATCAGCTGTCAATCATCCCTGGATGCCCCACCTACCCCCTTCAATGCAATATTGGTCCACTCTACACTCAGGAAAATCAGGTAAGCCACCTACCTGAGGGCAATTAAGGATGGCAATAAATGCTGGTCCATCCAGTGACGCCACATCCTAAAAATGAAGTAAATAAAATAAAACCCATCCTTCAGCCAGTGATACTGCCCGAGCAAATTGACTCCCCTTTCCTAACAACTCAAAAGCAGCTACTTGAGTTGTACTGATTTTATTTTCAACCACATTTCACCAGATAGACTGCCTTTTTCCACACCACATCTACCTCATGGACATGATCGCTAAGGGCCAGTTTTTTTAATATATTAATTCATGGTATATGGACATCGCTGGCTGACCAGCATTTATTGCCCTTCCCTAGTTGCCCTTGGATGGAAGTTGAAAGCCAACCACACTGCTGTGGCACTGGAGACACATGTAGGCCAAACCAGGTAAGGATGGCAAGTTTCCTTCTATAAAGGACAATAGTGAACCAGATGGGTTTTTCCAATAATCGCTTCATGGTCATCAGTAGATTCTTAAATTTCAGATTTTTAAAAAACTGAATTTAAATTCCATCAAATGCTGTGGCACGATTCAAAGCCAGGTCCCCAGAACATGAGCCGCGTTTCTGGATTAATAGCCCAGCGATAATACCATTAGGCCATTGCCTCCCCTCTGAGAGATGTTTCAAAGCCTCAATATTAGCCTGACAGGCTGTCGGGGACACTGATTTTTGTATGATCATAAATTCACCAGAAGATTTTCAATACCAGCTTATTTGCAAATGATTCCCATTCACTTGCAGTGAGAAATAAATAGACCGTTATGTGAGTCCTCTGGGATGTGTTCATTTGCTGTGAAGTACAAAAGGATTTTATGAAAATCTTGGACAAATGTCACAGTTTTATGCGGAGCTCTTCTGTGATTGGCAGGATAAAGAGGAGCATAAGAGAATTATTTATATAAAACTAAACAATTGTATTCAATCTTAAAACCAAAAGTATAAATAATTTTGTGTCAAGGACTCCCTCAGCAATAGTATATGCTTTTGTTGTGTAAAATGAGCTGGCCACGGAAATTACAAAGGAATCTGTACGCATGCTATGCAGCAGAGCTGAAATAACAAGCCCTTTATCAGTAGAACTGCTAGCTTAAAGTTAATTCATTTATCACAAATAAGGCTTACATAAATTCTGCAGTAAAGTTACTGTGAAAGTTCCCTAGTCGCCACAGTCCAGGTTAGTGCACCTAACCAACATATCTTTCAGAACGTGGAAGGAAACTGGAGCGCCCGGAGGAAAGCCACACAGACACAAGGAGAATGTGCAACCTCGACACAAACAGTGACCCAAGCCAGGAATTGAACTCAGGTCCCTGGCTCTGTGAAGCAGCATTGTTAACCATTGTGTTACCATGTTACCCTCAGCTTGTCATTAAGATGTTAATAAACTCAATGCTTTGATTGTAGATGAGGATGGACTTGTAGTCAACAGTTGGCTAAATTCACTTACGTATTCTAACAAAAACTGATAAAGTGAAATAAACTGAATGGCAAGTTAAAAGTGGAATCGTTCGAAGTCCTTTACAATTGTCTGAATTTTTACCAAATGTAGGTGGTTTTGAAAAGACTGCACCATGTCTAATCTTTTCATAGTGCATACTGGTGGAGTTCTTATGCCATAACAGAACTGTGCCATAGGCTGCCTAGCATTCCAAGGATGAGGCCATTGTTGCATTAGGTTGTGATTACTCATTGTGAGATTGATGTCTTTCATTGAGATGCTGGGAATAGTAGAGAAGGTGTTCATGTTCAGCCTGAATGGAGGGCACAAGTGAAATTTGATTGTACAAGTTAATTGGCTTCGTCATCACGGATCCACATGAGCAAATCTGCTACTCCTGGCTTGTGTTATGGCCTCTTCCTCTGGGGCCCCAACATCCTCACCCTTATTGAGCTCATTCCTTGTGATGATCTCCTCATTGGAGGAGACGTGCAGCTCCTTCATCTCTCCATCTGGCAATTCAAGCCACTTTGGACCACAATATAATCACAATGATGCAGGGCACCCACTGGGGGAGAGTCCTGGACAGTGCCACCTGACTGCAAGTTCAGCATGCCAATTGTCTGTCCAATCCAAGAGCATGTCACAGAATGAGCCACATTGGACCTCTCTTCTGACGCAGTTTGCTGCTGCTGTACATATGTCTTTAGCCACATCTTTTGCGGGTAGCCTTTATCATCAATGAGTCCAACCTGAACATGGAGGTCCCGCAAAGATTTGTGATACGTATGAATAACTCAGGAGTTGTGCAAATTCTCAGGATGTCGTGCACTGATCTGTATAAACTGCTTTTGGTGGTTATAGATCAGCTGCACTGTGAGGGAGCAGAAGCCTTTTCTGATGGATCAGAGTGGCTGTTTGGCAAGGAGCTCTTAAAGCCATATGTGTGCAGTCATTGGCACCCTACATCTCTGGGATGCCAGAGACTGCTGCAAATCCCACCGTTCTGGCAGCCTGGCTGACTTCGTCCAGAGGGACCTGAATGTAATTGTGTGCCTTACTGATTTGGGCATCAGTAACCTCCTGGATGGATTTATGAGCACAGGATTGTGATATTCCACAGAGATTCCCTGTGGAGCCCTGGAATGAGCCACTGATAAATTCAATCGGGTGCAGCAATCATCTTTAGCAGTCTCAGCTTCCCACAGAGACAAGGAGGAGTGCAGAATGGAGGTAGCCTCATAGAAGTTGCCTCCCATTCCGTGCATCATCAGACCCTCCAAAAGAATGTGGCAGATATGAACCTTGACACACACAGCACTGTCTCTTGCTCCTCTGCAAGTATGAGAAGCATGCTCGGTACAGCCTGGGTTGCACCAAGTGGCTCTGGAATTGGTCTACCCACTTCAACCCTTGGTTCTTCATGGAAATCCATTGGCCCATGTTCCCCAGGGCAAGGCCCTTCCCTTCTCCCTCCCCAATGGATCTTCTTCTCTTCCTCAGCTGCATGTCATGAGAAAGGCAGCATTGCTACCTCCATTCTGCACTCCTCCCTGTCTCTGTGGGAAGCTGAGGCATGATGGGACATAACAAAGAACAAAGAACAAAGAACAACCCAGCACGGGAAACAGGCCCTTCGGCCCAACGAGCCCGTGCTGCAATGCTCACCTTCCATCATCAATCTAGGGAGTCACTGTGAAGCCCTGGGGCTGCCTTCATTGCAGGAATTCCAATCTCCAGACCCTTCCTGGTAGTGGTCACACAGCCTTAAGGATGACTGGAAGCAGAACCCCAGTCCCCTCACTGTTCTCAGTCTGCCCCCTCCCCTGCACATAGACACCCCAGGCGTGTCAGCACTTTGACAAGGGTGGTTGGTGTTGGATGTATACAACCAGACACTATCAGCCTTAGTCAGGGCATTGGCAAGCTGTCACCTTTGCAGTGGATTAGATCCCAACCTGGCACTATTGTAAAGACTGTAATTGTTGAGTGTGTAAAGCCTGAATCTCTCAGCTGCACTGTGTAGAACCCTTTGGAACATATCACACATGCTCTTCAGCCATGACCCCCTTTATGGCCGGATCCTTATGAGCTTTGTACATTCCTCTGAGTGAGACAAATGGTCATTCAAACCCATCAGATACTCACAAAAATGCGCACCATGAATTACAGTGCCTATATCCTTCAATTGGTGTTTGAGTGTTTCTAAAAGTTGAGCTTTGGTCTCCATGTGCCAAAGCAGAAATTATTAGGGTGTCTCATCAATCGATCCAAAAGTGCAGTAGTTAACTTCTGCCACAAACCCTCGGCACCCTCCCCTGCTGATTTATTTCCTGGGTTATTTTTCAACAATATTCCATCAACTGTTGAAATGCTGCTGCTCTGATTCTGCTATCAGACCAGCTTCACCCAAGCTCAGTGACCATCCAGATTCCTTATATCACCCTGGGGAGAATTGTGTGTGAGCTTCTTTCCTTCCGATCACTCTGCTTTCTCCCTCTCTAATCCTGAGCTACTGGGGGAGGGGAGATATGGGCTTCTGCTTAAAGTATCCTCAAGGATGACAAGGGAGAAACTACAGAAATGAAGAGAAAATAGAGTAGGAAGCAAAGGCCTAGGCACTGGGCTAATTCAGTAATTCATTACAATGTACTGCTCTTGTACTTATAAGTTGTTGACGCATTGGATATGTCTAATCGAACTGATCTTTAATACACACAAGACAGTTATCACTGTTTTGTGCCAGTGGAAAGTAGAATAAGTGATAAATATTTTGTTGCGGTAATGCTTTTTCACGGATTATTAGAGATAGGTTATGTAACCCATTAAGTTGGATGGTGTGACTGCATTCAGAAGGTTGCTGTGAGCACCGGGTTGAGTGGATGGAGGTAAGGTTGGTGCACTGGATATTAGAAGGTCCGTTCAAGAGATTTCTTCATCAATGAATCGCTGCTTATAACCTCTGACAGTTGTAACTCTGCTGAACCTCACTCTTCTCCGGCAACTGTAGCTCCCTGATTCCACTTTCTCTCCATTCCTCAACTTCTTCCTGCTAGTGCAGCAGGCACCATCGTTTCAATATTGGAACAAAGAGTTGAAACAAAGAGAAGGAAAAAAAAATAAGATCAAGTGTGAGGGATAAAATAGACAGCAAAGAAAGGTATAGACAAATTTCATTTTTTGTTTTTTAAGTCGCTAGCAATAATTAAAATCTTAGGAAAGCAGACTCCACACTTGTAAAAATGTTCAAGTACTTACAAGTTGGTTTGAAGCAATTAAAACTGTTCCATAGATATTGAGGAAAGATGGAAGATGAAGATAGAGATTGATCGAGAAGAGGGAAATGTGAATGGATTTGCCAGGAATAAGAGAGTAGCATGAACGGAAAGACTTCAAACAAGAGTGTTTATTGTGGGGATGATCAGAAGAGGGGCAATCAGGAGAGGGTTCAAGATCGTGATTGGGAGGAAGCAGTGATTGAGAATGGAAGGGGGAGTTGAGGTGATAATTCAAAGGGTGTCAAGATTGCAATCAGGAGTGAGAGTGAGCGGTTGTCAGAAGCAGCCCATGGTTTCGAAGTTGACTGAGAAAGAGCACTCCTTGGTCTCCTGACACCACATTCAGATAAGCATTCTTCCAACTTTACCTTCTCTGTGGTTCTGGCAGCAATCTCTTTGCGGATGACTTAGAATCATAGCATATTAGAATCCCCACAGTGCAGAAGGAGGCCATTTGGCCCATTGAGTCTGCACCAACAACAATCACACACAGGTTCCATTCCTGCAACCCCATATATTTACCCCTCTAATCCCTCTAACCTATGCATCCTGGGACATTAAATGGCAATTTAGTATGGCCAGTCAACCTAACCTACAGGCCTTTCAGACTGTGGGAGAAAACTGGAAAACCTGGAGGAAACCCATTCAGACAGAGGGAGAATGTGCAAGCTCCACACAGACTGTGACCCAAGCCAGGTCCCTGGAGTTGTGAGGCAGCAGTGCTAACCACTGTCCCACCATGCCTCCCGTGACTTATTTAGCCAAGTGTAGACCTGTTTTTTGTGAAACAGTTGACTCAGCAGTGGTGTCATTCAGGGTAAACCAATTTAACAAAAGAGGTATCATCAGGTTTTAATTTCTAAATGCCAAGAAACAAACTCTAGTTTTGGGCACATGCCCTAGGCGCCTTTTTTCATACCTAGATCAATATAGTGAGTGGCATAATTGGTGGATGCCCAGGTGCCCATTTTGTGCCAGAAAAAATAGGAGTGGTGCCATCCGAATTTTAGCCCCAAATTTTCGTACATAGTTAGTGATTTCCCATTGGCAGTCGCACTGCTCCCATATCTTTGAGTTCAGGGAAACTGTTAACTTTCATTATGGTTCCTGTCACAACAAAAGGTTGTTAGACCTGGAAAAATAACTTGCGTGTGACTCAGGCTTGAATGATTTCAAACAACGAGCTGTAATATATGTGCTTTGATTAATAACAATATCGTTCTTCCAATGCTGTTCTCCAGCATTATATTAAATGTTGAGACGACATGCAAGTAATAGAACCAGGTTTCTGGACTATGAAGCTATCAGTTCTGGATTTGTTGGCTGTCAGGCTGTGCATCTTAGGAGTGTCCAGAGAACTCTAACTTTCAAAAGTGGGAATAATATACTGTTATATTTTTGTGCCATTTGGCTGCCTCAGGCTACACACATTCATCTCCACTTCTTAGCTTACGATCAGGACTTCCCAGCGTCCTAGCTCTGCTTTGCTTGACTGCTAATGGAAATGTTACCTTACAACTCCTACCTTGGCTGAAGAGCACAGTTTGTACCTCTCAGGAATGTGAAAGACAAGAAAGGCTCTTAAAGCTCCAGTTACTTTATAGTTATCGAGTCCTCCTACTGAGAGCCGTTTTCCATTTATGTGGGTCTCCTAGCAACTTAGCTTTCTTAACCAGATATTCCCTTGATCCGAGAGTCACAGCGAAAGAAAAATTCGGCATTCTCAACTCCAATCTTCCTTTGTTCATTCTCGCTGAGAACAAAATGAAATCTCTGCTCCCTACCTTCATCTTGCTTCCTGGATAAAATATTAGATTTAAAAAGTCTGCTTAGACACTTGACCATTCCACTTGAAAATGTTCTAAGGAATTGTCATTTTGCTTTTATCTTTCCAGCATATGACAGGTAAAATGTGCGCCAGATGTCTGTCCTGCCCTTTGACAACAGAGGTTTGAGAGGGGAGTTGGGGAGGGGTCCAGTTGTCTAGTTGCTCAGGAGTTGGATGAGGATTTTTCTATCAAACATTTCCAGTGTAAATGTCAAGGTAAGTAAATCAGAAATTCCGATGTCTCTAACTCTAACTCAGAGTGGAACTTTAGGGTCCCTTTGGCCATGGCATCTTCTGGTCTCCTGGAGGTCAATAGACTTATGAGTGACTGACCACCATTTTCTGACTCTGTCCCTTCTGTTCCACCCCCTGCATTAGAGATTTTTAGAAGGGGCGTAGAGAGCAGCAGAAGCTCAAATATCCTGGGTAATTCCCATTGAGTCACTGTGTCAGGATTACTGCAGAGACTTTGACCTTGACAACTTATTGTAGATTCCTACAGTGCAGAAAGAGGCCATTCAGCCCATCAAGTCTACGCCAATCCCACCCAGGTCCTATCCCCAATCCTTACATATTTTACCCCCTAATCCCGCTAACCTATGCATCCCGGGACACTAAGGGGCAATTTAGAACGGCCAATCAACGTGGCCTGCACATCTTTGGACTGGGGGAGGAAACCGGAGCACCCGGAGGAAATCCAAGCAGACACAGGGAAATTGTGTGAAGTCACTGAACTTTTTGCAACACTGTTCTCCCGGACCTTATCCCTGACATCGAAGGTGTAGTCCCACTGCCTTTGGCAAGTTGGTCTGGGTGGTTTTCAGGCTCATTCAGGCTAGACTGTGTTTCTCCACCATTCCACCTCTTTCGTCATGCTGTTCAATGCAACTTGAGGACTTTGGAGCACACTCTCTCGCTCTCCTTTAGCACCACAATTCACCCTTCTTCTCACTTAGACTCTCTTCCTCAAACTGTTCCATCGCTTGCTGCAGTCAGAGTGCACCTCCCCTTTAAGAGATGCCAGCTGACTTTAAGTAGATCGGATGGGATTCTTCGGTCGCGCTCATCCCCAGGTCAGAAAATCCTGCCTGAGATCAATGCACCTTTACATTGTCCGTGTCCTACCCGCTACAATTCCCTTGGGATGGTAAAATTCACCCCATTGTGTTTGCTTTAAGAGGTGTGAAGTCATTACATGCTGGGCATACTCCGCAAATCTGGAGAGTGGAGAAAGAAACGGAGTTACTAGACCGGATTTAATGATTATGCTGTGTACACAATGTGTTTAAAAGTGAATGGGATAGAGGATGGGGATGTCAATACTGCTTTGGTAGTCAGCGGGATTCAGGGCCACATCATGTCACTGGCAACCAATCAAGTGGGACAGCCAAGAGCTGCTGGCCCATTGCAGGGTTGGCAGCTCAACAACCTAAGCAGCGCCACTAGGATCGGTGGCCACTGTTGGGACTGCAACTGGGAGAAGAGGATGCCATGGATATGGATGGGCATATTGAGGCCTGAGGCTGCAGGGACCAGTCAGGCAGGTCCCAGCAAGGGTGGAGAGGTGGGTGGGGGTGGACAGGAGGTGTTGGTGAGGACAAGCAGCACCAGAGACCAGTGCGGGGAGACCGATGCCTCTGGGAGGCCCCTTTGTGAAATAAAATGAGGTAGTAGCCGAGATAAGAGGCCCTAAATTCAACTTAAGTTACTCAATTGGCCTCTGGTAGCGGTGGAGGACGGCGGGTTGGGGTGGGGTGGTTGGTCATCTCCCCACTCCTGTCTATCACGACTGGAAGGCAGTATCCTTCCTCTTCCTTCCCATGCAAGTTTACAGGCAGCCCCCCCCCCCACCCCCCCACCCCACCCTGGGCCTCCTAACCCATCCCCAGAAACCTGGTAAAATCCACCCCATTGTTTCAGGTCAAAATCCTTTCATTAGAATGCTGAGCTTTTGTGGTTTTTCTCCAGCTTTAAGTAACAGCACAGAGCCTCATACTAACCTGGGCCCGCTGTGTGCGACCCAGCGATAACAGGATCAGTACTGACTGTATGCAGCCATCATGCAATTTAACACCTAGCAAAAACAAAAATTGCCATGCTGCCTTCATTGGATGTGGCTCCGTCAAGGGTCGTGATTCCTGCACCCATGTTCATATATCATTGATATTTTCCCCTAGAAAGCATAAAGAATCAAAGCTGAAATTTTACACCCTCAGATTCTGAGTGTCAATAAACAAAGAAACAGCAGCAGTGGCAAGGGCAAAGGAGATATGACAGCGAGGAACTAGCAATGGACCAGCAGAACAAGAGAGGCAGAAGGGAATAGTGGATGGAGGCCAGTGGACAAGATCAAACCAAAGGAGTGAAGAGCAGAAAGATCATTCAAGTACAAGCAGCCATGTAATTTTTACTTTGATTTTACTTTTACTTTTGGTCATTTTCACTTGGATTTTATGTGTATGTGGTATTAATATTCTCCCTCATGAGCCAACACGATATTCTTTTATTGAGGCATCACCCCTTCTATCCCTTAAACAGTCTGCTCAGTGAAATAGATGGCTAATTATTGCAAATGTGGTCACGTGATTTTTTTTTAGTTTTGATTAGGTGGCGCAGTAGTTACCACTGCTGTCTCACAGCGCCAGGGGCCTGGGTTCGATTCCAGCCTTGGGTTACTGTGTGGAGTTTGCACATTCTATCCATGTCTGCATGGGTTTCTTCCAGGTGCTGCAGTTTTCTCCCACAGTCCAAAGATGTGCAGGTTAGGTGGATTGGTCATGCTAAATTGTTCCTTAGGGCCTGAAAATGGGCACAAAAACTTAGTAAAGTTGGGCGTGAGTCAATTAGCATGATTCCATGCCCGTGTCCGCGCAGATGCCCACTTTACCAAGGCCTGAAAATGGCCATGATCCGAACTGCCAGGGCAATTTAAATGCACTTGCAATTGAATTAATGGGCTGCCTGCCCAACTTTACCAGCATTTCTCCTTTACCATCACATTCACCCATCCAAACTCGTGAAACAGACATGCTCAGCAAAGGGCTGTTTTGGGCACTCCAGCTTCTGAAGAGGTGAGTTCAGAGCTTCCAGTGGCTCTCTGACTCAGATCGGTTGGTGGGAGGAGGCGGGGGAGGTAGGCCAGATCGTTCTCTGGTGGGGGCATGGGGAGGAGGAAGGCCTGATCTGGTGAGTGGAACGGGGGGTGAGGGGGGGAGGAGAGAGTCACGATCGTTCTCTGGTGGGGGAGGAGGTGGGAGGGTAGTGGGTCAGAGGTGTCTCTGGTGGGTGGGGGGAAGGAGGGAGGCCCGATCGCTTTCAGGTTTGGTGGGGGGGAGCTGGTGAGGTTGGGGTGGGAGGGAAGAGAGGACCAATCACTCTCTGGTGAGGGGGGGGTGCAGGGTGGACGGATGGATCTCTGGTGGGGGGCATTGCTGGGGGGACTGCTGCCACTCTGCGGGTGATCAGTGGGGGTGAAGGGAGGCAGGGGGTCATGATCAGTCTGGATACTGGGGGCTGGGTGGATAAGGGGGATAGTTATGTTGTGGGGATGGGACGATATTTGTGGGGGCCATCACTCCCGCTTTTTGCTCCCAGGCCGCTTTATCCACTTTTTGTGGCCTGGGAGCGGTGACAGGGGCACATTTTTCAATTCTTTATTCACTGCACATACACAGTTCAAAGCTCCAATCAGAGCTGCAGTGTTTCAGACACGATAAGCCCTGCCCAGAGCATGATTCAGACTTGTAATTTTTTTCAGGCTAAGTGCGTATGGGGGTGTCTGAGAACAGGTTTACAAGTCAGACCTGAATTGCGCCCAGATCCAGCACTTAGAATCAATATGGTAAAATTGGGCCCTTAGTGTCCAAAGATGTGTCAGTTAAATAGATTAACCATGATAAATGGGGATGCAATGGCCTAGTGGTATAATCTGCAAGACTATTTATCCAAAAATCTCGGCTAATGTTCTGGGACCTGAGTTCGAATCCCACCATGGTAGATGGTGGAATTTGATTTCGATAAAATATATCCGGAGTTAAGAATCTACTGATAACCATGAAATCATTGTTGGAAACACCCATCTGGTTCACTAATGTCCTTTAGGGAAGGAAATCTGTCGCTATTACCTGTCTGGCCTACACGTGACTCCAGAAGCACAGCAATGTGACTGAATGTTAACTGCCCTCCAAGCAACTAAAGATAGGCAATAAATGGTGTCCAATTATGCCCACGTCCCATGAATTAATAAAAAAAGTGTGTGGGGTTGTGGGTAAGATGCTCTTTCGGAGAGTTGGTGCAGACTCACTGCTTTATATCTGCAATATTAACTTGTCTATTCCCTTGGTTACTATCTCAGTTGAGTGCTTGCAGCATTTTCTGTTGTTGCTACATTTTTTAAGTTTATCACTGTTCAGCATTGTGCAGAATTTTGATTCACCGATGCAAACGACTTACAAGAGAGCTACTAATAACCACTTTCACTCCAAGTGGTACCAATGTGGCGAAAACACTGAACAAATGATGGAAACATTGCAGGCAGTGTAGATCTCATCATACCTTACAAGAAATAGATGTTGTGAATTTGAATGTTTGTACCAGGCTTCTATAAGTAGCTTAATCTGAATTTTTGGCAGGTTCTCATCAAGGGAAAATAACAGCACATGTGTCAGGCAAGTAATTTAATAGTGTGCTGAACACAAACAGACTCTGGTGCAATCCTCAATGTACACTGTAGGAGATCACATTTAATACATGTTTTAATAAGCATTAATTTTAGCTTCAACCTAATCTACGCCTTTGTATAACTGGCTTGCTGCTAGTTAATTCTGATCCAAAACCAAGTGCAATCTCTCCAGGGCAAACAGTATAAAATGAGAGTTTAAAGTCATTCAGTAACAGGAATCAAGCAGAATGGAATAAAACAAATGTGGTTAATTATATTGCATTTATTGGCAAACTACAACATAAGTAATCTGTTTTGCAAAGACCTATTCAGCATGCTCAGGGAAACAAATTCCAGGAGCCAGGTAGCTCGTCGAACTGATATTAAAGCAAAGGGACGCCTCCAAATCAAGGGAAGGTAAAGCCTGCAAGTGACCCCTCCCGACCCCTCTCCCTGAAATGGTGGCCCCCATCCCCAGCCCTGAGTTGAACCTATCTGTGTCCTTTGTATCCTGTCTGATCCCCCTGAGTGGTGAACGCCACAGAAGGTGCTGGCTGCCTAAGCGACGCCTCCGATACCCCCCCTCGGAGGTGAAGGTGCCAGGTTTGCACCAATGTGAACCTGTTGTAAACAGCACTGGTGTGACGTCAGGTCAGTGCCTGCTGAATATCCAGTGAGGGGGGATGGGGGGGGGAGGGGGTGGGTCACTTGCTCACTAATGACATGCTAATATATTCAAATGAGCTTCCGCAGCATTTTTCCACGCTACTCCACTGGCGGGGGGCTGGAAGATCGGAAACTCACTGGCGGGAATTACGTTTTCCGAGTCTCACCAGATTGTGAGCATGCACTGCCATTCCTGCAGAGGGAGAGTGCAGGCTTAATATGCCACCCACCCACCCCTCCTGCCCCATTGCCTATTTGTAACACCCCTGAATGTGAATTAATTTTGAAAACAGTTTTGAGACGATTTTTGGAACTTTGCACAATCAATGTCCCCTGTATGAATTTTCACATACCGGTGGGACAGATGGAGACCAAAGACTGGCCATCTTCCCACATAGAGCAAACGTTGTCTAAGCAGATGCAGGAAAGAAGTAGTTCAAATGTCTGCCATCCAGGCACGGACAGCTGCCATAGTAGATATGGATCTCAATGCCTCTCATAGACATGCAGCAAACTGTGCCCCAGCTGATGACTAGGATGGCTCAGGTGCCTTGCTCTAGGAGTAACCCATGGAACATGAGCCTGTTGTCCTCTCTCAGGATAACAGCATTCATGTTCCTACTACTGCTACTCCACCATTGCTCTTTGGCCCCTCTGTGTTGCTCTGCCATTCAGTATGATGATCTGTTCCTGTTGAATTGCACATTTTCGTTCAACCCCTGATAACCATCGATTCCCTTGTCCATCAGGAATCTATTTACCTCTATCTTAAAAATAATCAGTGATCCTGCTTTCACTGCATCCTGAGACCGAGATCGCAACATCGCACAACCCTCTGAGAGAAAAAAATTCTCCGCATCTTTGTCCTATGTGGGCAACACCAAATGTTACAATTGTGACCCTAGTTCCGGACTCACCCACAAGAGAAAATATCCCTTCTGTGTCTACCTTGTCAATACTGTTCTGGAACCTATATATGTCATTACAGCCACCCCTCACTCTTCTAAACTCTAAAACCAGGGGAGCCTAAGTAAACACAAATGCATTAGCACTGCTTAAATAAATACTCCATATCTAATGAGTACTTACCTTGTTCTCCCAGCAACCAATTGCTAAAAACAGTCCTAGCTTCTCTAATCTACTTTCTTCACTGAAGTTCCTCATCCCTGGAACCATTCATAGAATCTGAGAACCCCTACAGAGGAGAAGGTCGTCATTTGGCCCACCAAGCCTGCACCGACCACAACCCTACCCAGCCCCTATCCCCATAGCCCCATGCATTTACCCCTTTAGTCCCCCTGGCAATTTACCATAGCCAATCCACCTAAGCTGCACAACTTTGGACTGTAGAAGAAAACCAGAGTGCACCAAGGAAACCCACGCAGACACAAGGAGAACGTGCAAACTGCACACAGACAGAGACCCAAGCCAGGAATTGAACCCAGGTCTCTATTGCCGAGAGGCAGTAGTGCTAACCACTTTGTCACCATGCTGCCCCTGATGAATTCTTATGAATTCTTGCCTGCACACTCTCTAATGCCTTCACATCCTTGCTAAATCCCTGATGAATTCTCATGAATTCTTGTCTGCACTCTCTCCAATGCCTTCACGTCCTTGCTAAACTGTGGCACCCAGAACTGGACGCAATACTCCAGTTGCTCTTGTATTCTATGGCCCTAGTAATAAGACCTAGAACACCATATGCGTTATTAACCTCTCTCTCAATCTGCCCTGCCATCTTCAATGATTTATACACATCTACACCCCGGTCCCTCTGCTGCTGCATCTCTTTAAGATTGCTTTATATTGTCTTTCCACGTTCTTCTTACCAAGTGAATCATTTCACATTTCTCTGCATTGAACTTCATTGACCATCTGCCCCTCTATTCCATCAAATTGTCTATGTCCTTCTGAAGACCTACTTGATCCTCCTCACAATTCGCAATGCTTCCTAGATTTATATCGTTTGTGGATTTTGAAACTGTGCCCTGTACCCTGAGAACTGGGTCATTAATATATGTCAGGAAAAGCAAGGGTCTCAACACTGATCCTGGGGGAACACCACTACAACTCTTCCTCCTGCCTGAAAAAAAATTGCCCTGTTACCTGCCACTCAACAAATTTTGTATCCATATCACTAATGTCCCTTTCATCCCATGAATTATAACTTTGCTCACAGGTCAGTTGTGTGACATGGTGTCAAATGCCCTTTGGAAATACGGGGGAGCAGATTTAGGACTGAGTTGAGGGTTGTGAATCTGTGGAATTCCCCGCCCAGTGAAGCAGTTGATGCTACCTCATTGAATGATTTTAAGGCAAGGATAGATAGATTTTTGAACAGTAAAGGAATTAAGGGTTATGGTGAGTGGGCGGGTAAGTGGAGCTGATTCCATGAAAAGATCAGCCATCATCTTTTGAATGGCGGAGCAGGTTCGAGGGACCAGGTGGCCTACTCCTGCTCCTAATTCTTATGTTCTAAATCCAAATCCACCACTCTCTGCTACTTCCACAAAATAGTGCGTCATGGTCAAGAGGGAAGTGGTCAGTAGCACATTTTGTTTATGGAAAATGTAGATAAGCCTGTCATAGCTAAATTTCATGCCCCAAATATTCCCAGATGTACAGAAAACAAAAACGACCAGGTGCATCAATTGATTATGGGGGTGTGGGGGGGGGTTAAATAATTGGGACATCATTAAAACAAGTAAAGACTATTGATTTCAAAATAGAAAAAAAAAACACAGCAAGGCCCAAATAATCAACAGAATGCCAGTGATATATCTTACTGCAGGCATTAGAATATTGTGAAGATGGAGAATTTTTTTTTATATATATGTTTATTTTATGACTTATTTGTACAAGTGTAATATGGGCGAGCTCATAAATCAATCTGGCAGCTCAGATGACTTTCAAAAATGCCTTTTGCTGTTTTTCTAGTGTTTGCTGATTCCAGGGTTTCCAAAACTTTTCTGGGCACAGAACCCTTTTTGACTTCTCAGTGTTCTTCTTATTTTGAAGATTTGTATTTTTTGCGAAATAGGTACAATAGCAGAAGACAAACGGATTGGTTTTTCGATCTATCTTCATGCATTTATTATCATTAAAATATGATTTTTTTTCATCAAGTTGCTGAGGTCTGAAGCTATTTTGCCTCTATCCCTATGGCTCTCTCTGCTGCTCACCCACCTTTTCCCTGACAGCCAATCTCCACTGCCTGCTCCACCGTCCGTCACCCATTCCACCATCTGCTGTCCGATTCACTGCCCTTTAGGTCTCCGAACCGCCACTGCTTCTACCCCGTTATTAGCCTTCACTGTCAACCGTGTTGGCCTCTGCCTCACTTTGACACTCATTCTGGCTCATCCCATCAGAGGCCAGATTCTCAGTGCATTTGCTGCCAACTGTTGCACCAATCAGTAGCCAAGGCAGGGTGAAAACTGCCTCCCACTGGGCAAGCTGGAAGGACATATCTTTGCAGATTTTCAGTGGTTGTTCCTGCGGAACCTCTGGAAGCCTCCCACGGATCCGTGGGGTTCCGCTGAACCCAGTTTGGGAAATGCTGGGTAGACACATAAGGATTTCTCAGAGTAAAAGATGAAGGTCCAGTTACTTCAACCATTCCGAAGTTGTTGAATAATCATTGTGGAGTAATCTCTATCAATCTATGACAGACACGATGGGTGGGATTCTCCCAAAAATTCTTAGTGTTGAATTCATGTAAAAACTGGAGTAAACCATGCTGATTGTTTTAGAAGGGACTTTCAAAATGAACCTCCCACACTCTGTGCACTGCAGCGTGCATTGGCATGACTATCATTAAAAAGATGTGTACAGGGCCTATTTCTACTGGAGAGGCCGCTGGCATAGCGTTAAGCAGGCCACTGCATTTGCGCCGATCTGTCAGCACGGAGATTGGCACAGACGCAGTAATCCCACACAGCCCGACTCCTAATCACTGGCCAGCTCGATCACTGACCAGTCCTGTGACCCCCATCACTGGCCATGTGACTCCTCCACACCCTAATCGCTGGCCCCCCCCAGACGTTTCCAGGTCAGTCTCAACACACCCTCCCTCCCTGGTCCATCTCGATCTCCCTCCTGATAGGCCTGCTCTCCCAATAACCATCCCCCCCTCACCCCCCAGTTCCATCCCCCTAGCTGGTTGACCCCCCTCCCCCTCATCTCAATGTCTATCCCCAATCGATGGCCTACGTCCTTCTGTCACTGCTGAGTGCAGAGTGGCAGTGGAACTCCCAATCTCCCCCACACAAGCCCTGTCCCCAAAAGGACCCACTCTTCTCTGGCCCACCCATTGGGCCTTTCCATTTTGTCCCTTGGGTAGTGCCAAGGGCCCAAGCTGGCAATGCCCAGGGGGTACACCCCTCAGCCCAGACCTCCTGGGGGGACCTTCCATGGCTGGCCTTCAGTCCAGTGAGTTCGAACAACCAGCTCCCTGCTAGTGGGACACTATTGTAAACCCCACTGGAGTGAAACACTCTTGATTTGGTTTGATTTGATTTATTATTGTCACATGTATTAACATACAGTGAAAAGTATTGTTTCTTGTGCACTATACAGAGAAAACATAACGTTCATAGAGAAGGACAGGAGAGGGTGCAGAATCTCGTGTTACAGTCATAGCTAGGGTATAAGAGAAAGAGCAACATAATGCAAGGTAAGTGCATTCAGAAATCTGATAACAGCAGGGAACAAGCTGTTCTTGAGTCAGTTGGTACGTGACCTCAGACTTTTATCTCTTTTTCCTGAAGGAAGAAGGTGGAAGAGAGAACGTCCGGGGAGCGTGGGGTCATTAATTATGCTGGCCGCTTTGCCAAGGCAGCAGGAAATATAGACAGAGTCAATGGATGGGAGGCCGGTTTGTGTGATGGACTGGGCTACATTCACGACATTTTGTAGTTCCTTGCGGTCTTGGGCAGAGCAGAAGCCATACCAAGCTGTGATACAACCAGGAAGAGTGCTTTCCATGGTGTTCCTGTAAAAGTTGGTCACAGTCATAGCTGACATGCCAAATTTCCTTAGCCTTCTGAGAAAGGAGAGGTGTTGGTGGGCTTTCTTAACTATAGTGGCGGCATGGGGGAACGAGGATTGGCAGGGCGGGGAGAGGTGCCGGAGAGGCTAGTGGGTCGAGAGATTTCAGTCCTGGGCCCACTAATGATATGGAAATTCTAATTTGAATAATTTGTACAGCTCCAGGCCGACTTCTGGAGTTGATGGTGCTGGAAATCCAGTGGCCGGAGACTCGGAGGCTGTGCTGTCCTGTGGGAAATCCGCGAAGTGGTCTCTGCTTGTGTTTCCAGGCCTGCTGCGTCACATGAGATAAATCCCATGAAAGGTTTTAGGGTTAGTTTATCCAAGGCCACCCATTCTTCTCAATAATGCTGCACATGTCATGTCTCAGATTACTCACATACTGTGTCCCTTGAAGGTTTTTTCTCTGAACGAAGGCCATCTATTTTCCATTTGAATGAATCTGTTAACTGCTTCAATAAAAACAAATCACTGTGGCTGCTAGAATTTGAAACAAAAGCAGAAAATGCACTTGCTGAGATCTTCCAGTGTTCTCTGTTCTTGTTAACTGTTGCAATGTTTGCCTGTGGACCCTGTTCCATATATTGACCACTTCTCAATTCAGATTTGCCTGTTCTCACTAGTTTAATAGAGTGGTAAGGTGTTTTGTTGATAAGATTTTGAGGTAATCATATTTCCATCTAAAATATGCAAATCAATTCTGAAGCGCGACAGCCTTTGAATGAGTGGTCCTTTTAATGCTATAGTTAATTTGAACTCAGCAACTTTAATGTAATCCTTGGGTGCTGGTGCCTTTAAGACAGTGGCATGGTGGTTAGCACTGCTGCACCACAGCACCAGGGACCCGGGTTCAATTCCCTCGGCTTGGGTCGCTGGCTGTGTGGAGTCTGCACCTTCTCCTCATGTCTGCGTACATTTCCTCCGGGTGCTCCGGTTCCCTCCCACGGTCTGAAAGATGTGCTGGTTAGGTGGATTGGCCATGCTAAGTTCTCCCTCAGTGTACCCGAACAGGCACTGGAGTGTGGCGACTAGGGGATTTTCATATTAACTTTACTGCAGTGTTAACGTAAGCCTCCTTGTGACACTAATAATACATTTAAATTAGTTATTTCCTGTAGTCTGAAAGTGTCTTTGGGTCAAACACCAGATTAGTTTCTGTTAATCAGAAGGGAAGTTTTTTGTTTGCTACATCCTTGTCAATGTCAAGACAATCTAAATCCTGCCCTCACCAATAAAAATCAACCTGAATTGATTTTATCAGGAAGTGATTGCATCTCCTTCTTATAGACTATTGATGCTAAGACAGGCATCACTCAAAATCTTCAGAATAGTATTTATTGCAAATTCTGAAAGGGATTGCAACATCTCTTTGCAAAATGCAATGACAATTCCGAAGTCAGTCTTTCTCAACAGCAAGTTCTATTTATAAGTGTCAATATTTATTGCATATACAAGCTTTGCATGTAGGTGGCACTGTGGGATTTTCAATATAATTAATTGTTACGCTCTTGAACTAACGTTATATGACAGCTAAACTTTCTGCTTTATTTATAGTTACTATATACATAGTTAAAATGTGTTTTTTGTCCCCTCCAGGCTGTGCCCAGATGGCATTAACAGTTCTGCCTTGCCATGTTGCTTTACTGGTTCGAGGTTACAAAAAGATGTCTGCACCAGTTATTTTTAAATGGTGCTGTATACACAGAGTTAAAGAGAAATAAAGGAAGTGAGAGAGATGGACAGTTTTACCAATCAGGTTGTCAATTTTAAAACTGCAGCATTGCTGGACTAGGGGGTCAGCGGCAGTCAGCGAGCACAAGAGTGATGAGTGAAGGGGAAATGTGAGAGTTAGATTAGGGAGAACAGACTTTTAGATGAACTCAGGTTTATAAAATCCTACAGTGCAGAAGGAGATCATTTGGCCCATCAAACCTGCGCTGGGTGGCACAGTAGCACAGTGGTTAGCACTGCTGCCTCAAAGTGCCAGGGACCCGGGCTCGATTCCCAGCTTGGGTTATCGTCTGTGTGGAGTTTACACATTCTCCCCATCTCTGCGAGGTCCTCTGGGTGCCCTCGTTTCTTCTCACATTCTGAAAGGCGTGCTGGTTAGGTGCATTGACCCAAGGAGGCATTGGATTGTGGCGATTAGGGGAATTTCACTGTAACTTCAATGCTGTATTAATGTAAGTCTTACTTGTGGCTAATGAATAAACTTTTAATTTTTTGATAACAATCCCATTCGGAACCCTGTCTCCGTGACCCCACATATTTACCCTGCTAATCCCCCTGACACTAAGGGGCAATTAGCATGGCCAATCAGCCTATATAGGATGGAAGATGAAGGTGCAGGCAGGAAAGATTCTCCAGTCTCCTCAGTGGGGCCAATTAAGAAATCTCTCACCTCCCATATCAGGTACTATCTCTAATCCTGAATCCCTTCACCTGCCCTGTGTTTTAATGGTGCCTTCTCTATTCCAGTGCCTTTTCCAAGGAGCAACACAATTTGTGGCACTGGCCCCAGTTCTTCTGCATCAGCTGCCATCATGTTCTCAAGTTCCATGCATAACTATCTCCAGAAATGGCTGTAGGATTCTTCCAGATACCCGTGTCCTGATCGCATCCAGCAGCCATCACTGTGCCAGCCTCACTACCCTCCATATCCTTTACTCCCTCTCTGGCTTCCAGTCCAGTCATAGTGCCCCTATTTCACCCCTGACTCCACTGGCCTGTTCCCTGTTCATGGTTGTTGCAGTGAAGCCTCAAACAAGATTACAATAAGAGTCACATTCAGCCTGAGACAGCGGCCGAGGAGGTTGTTGGACTCAGGGGTGGAGGGTGGGAGCTTGTGGTAGAGACCAAGACAACAGTTTCAGCTTTCCTGGCATCAAATTGGATGAATTGTGAGACATTGGTTGGTTGAAGTCGAAACAACCAGTTTGGCAGCGCAGAGGCAGTCGAAGGGTCAAGGACAGTGGCAGGAAAAGAGAGACTGACAATATCAACATTCATGTAGAAAATGATGGTGTGCTTATTTGTTGACAGAAAGCAATGAGTGGAAAATATGATTTCATAACTCTGTCACTGACCATGTCCATTGTAAAAGCGCTTTTCAAAGTCCAAAAAATGTAAACTGGTTTGTAATATGAACTCTATTGGCAGCGACTGTGCTGCAGAGATAGCACAAACCCGACAAAACAGATGGAATTTATAGTCAATATAACAGCTCTGCAAGCAGGCTTTGGACTAGGTTGTTCCTGGTTGTTCTGAAAGCTGAGCCTGCTTGTAAACTCACAGTAAAGGTGACAATGTTTATTCAATTTACAAGATTGCAAGCACAGATACTAAGATAGGAGCAGAGTAATGAACTGCTCATTTTGGATGCTAAAATTGCTACAACATTGCATTACTAAAATACCTCGCTGTACAGTGCAGCACAGCTGATGGTTTCCACTGTGCAGTCCATAGCTGCATATCTTAACACCTGTGATCATATGCTCAAACCTTTAAAAGCCAGTTATATAAAAAAACACAATGTACTGTAATTGGTTTGATGTCCTGTTTTGCCGTCACATCTCTTAGAGCTCAATAGCAGTTTTTTTTCTCTATTTAACCCTAGTCTGAAATAAATGAAACACTTTGCAGGATATACTCGATGAACTCTAACCTCACTTGTGCATGTGCCTGACATTACCATAATCCTTCCCAAAAACAATTAACAAATCATTCTCTAATCTGTGGCTGTATTCTTAATCCTTAATTAAAAAGGTGAAAATTTTGAATGCCTGGTCCATTTGATGTTGCCAAAACTGATGCAAAATGCTGATTATCACAATCTAGTACATGAACTCTTAAAAATTGACTGATTGCTTGACACATTCTCCCAGCCTCCCCATTAGCTTACACACTGAAAGGGATTGCATTTATATAGTGCCTACCATGACTAAAGGATGCATCAAAGCACCTTACAACCAGCTTAGCACTTTTGGAAGTGTAGTCACTATTAGAATCATAGAACCCCTACAATGCAAAAAGAGTCTGCACTGACCATAATCCCACCCAAGCCCTATTCCAGTAACCCCACATAGTTACCCTGCTAAGCTCCCTGACACTAGGGACAATTTAGCATGGCTGACCAACCGAACCCACACATCTTTTGACTGTGGGAGGAAACCGGGGCACCAGGAGGAAACGCACACAGATGCAGGGAGAAGGTGCAAACTCCACGCAGATTATTGTAACGTGGGTAATCAATTTGGGTAGACCGATGTTTTGCAAACAGCTGTGAAACAAATGACTGGAACTAATAGCATTTTAGATGTTGGAGAACTCCCTTGTGCTCCAAATAAGAGGGCAGGCAACACTTTGGTTTAATCGCTGGCACAGTGGTCAACGCCGCTGCCTCACAGCACCAGGGACCTGGGTTCAATTCCAGCCTTGGGTGACTGTCTGTGTGGAATCTGCACTTTCTTCCCATGTCTGCGTGGGTTTCCTCCGGGTACTCTGGTTTCCTCCCACACTCCAAAGATTTGCGGGCTAGATGGATTAGTCATGCTAATTTGCCACTTGGTGTGTCAGGGAGATTAGCAGGGTAAATATGTGGGGTTACCAGGATAGGGCCTGGGTGGGACAGTTGTTGGTTCAGGCTCAATGGGTCAATGGTCACTTCCTGCACTATAGCGATTCTATAATTCTGTGAGTCTATGATCTGAAAAAAAAGCAGCTCCAACAGTCTAGCCTCAGTAATGATTAGAAATGCCAGCCCAGATCTGATGAGAATTCGAGGGAAAAGTACGTACTCAGAGAATGCTGCTACATGCTGTGGTTGAGGCGATCAGCACTGAGGCAGGTTAACAAGAAGCTAGATGGGTTTTTCTTCATTTGTTTATGCATTGTGGGTGTTATTGGCAAGACCAGCATTTATTGCCCGTCCTGAATTGCCCTTGAGAAGAGAATGCCTTCTTGAACCGTTGCAGTCCATGGGCAGAAGGCCCTCCCATAGTGCTGTTACATATGGAGTCCAGGAATTTTGACCCAATGACAAAGAGGAATGGGAATTTCATTTATTGGCAGTTACTAGCTTGAGGGAGATTGTGACATTGCATAAAAGTGACAATGAGTGGGTGGACACACGGGGATAGGGAGGAAGTGCCTCAACAAAGAGGGATGGTGTACCTGCAAAGTAATTTGCTGTGCTGGAGTAGGCTTGTCAAGGCAGAATGGGGGGCTTTGATTGGGTAAATGTGCTGCTGTGTTTACCTTACCTTTCCTACTTAAGTCACTAAATTGTTTTTCAACTTGAATCCATGTGTGTGTGATACCTATTTCCTGCCTGCATCTTCAGCTCTGACAAAGGGTCTTCCTGGCCCAAAATGTTGGCTCTATCCTCTCTCCACAGACGCTGTCAGACCTGCTGAGATTTTCCAGCACTTTTGTTTCAGATTCCAACATCCACAATGTTTGGCCTTTATCCAGCTTGAATCTGTGTATGTGGAATACCATGTTCCTGCTCCTGACCTGATGGGAAAATTCCAGTAAAAAGTCTGACAACACCAGGTTTTAGTCCAACCGATTCGAAGGGGCTAACCCCGCAAGCTTGTGAGTCTATTATCAAATAAATCGGTTGGACTAAAACCTGGTGTTGTCAGACTTTTTACTGTGTTTACGCCAGTCCAACGCCGGCATACCCACATCGGGAAAATTCCAGCCAGGCCTTCATCATTTTGTTGGCATTCTCCTTCTACCTATTAGTTGGGAATAGCTTCTCCCTGGATCCATTATTGCCAGCAAGAAAACGCCCATGAGATGAGCTTCTGATCACTGATGCACTTCATCTGAAACTGTTTATTTCAGCCCTGTAGCATTGTCTGTCTCTGTCCCTTCCTCAACTGATCTGCTGATGCTGTCCTCATTCATATCTTTGTAACCTCAGAATCTGACTATTCCAATGCTATTCGGTCTGACCTCCCACCTTCCACCCCCCACAGATTTCAGCTCATCTAGAACCTTGTGACCTCTATCATAACTTGTACCGAGTCTCATTAGTACCTGTGCTCATTGACCCGCACTGACACGCTAACCGGTAGTGCCACAATGCAAAATATTCAATTTTTCTACAAGTCCCTCCTTGGTTTTGCTCTCACTATCTCTGAAACATCTCCAGCCCTGCAACCCACCAAGATACCCTGGGCGGCACAATAGTTAGCACTGTCGCTTCACAGCTCCAAGGTCCTGGGTTCAATTCCTGGCTCGGGTCACTGTGTGGCGTTTGCATGTTCTTCTCGTGTCTGCATGGGTTTCCTCCGGGTACTCCGGTTTCCTCCCACAGTCCAAAGAAGTCCAAAGGTTAGGTTGATTGGCCATGCTAAGAAATTGTCCCTTAGTGTCCAGGGATGTGTAGGTTAGAGGGATTAGTGGGTATAATGTGTAGGGATATGGGGGCAGGGCCTGGATGGGATTGTGTTCAGTGCAGACTCGATGGGCCGAAGGGCCTCTTTTTGCACTGTAGGGTTCTATGATTCTATGATAATTGCACTCCTCCAATTCAGCACTCCTGCTTAGCCCTAATTTTGGCACTCTGCCATTGGTGCCAATGCCTATAGCTTTTAAACCCAAATCTGTAGAATTCCCTCCCTAAACCTTTCCCCTTCTCCTCCTCTCAGATGCTTGGTGTCAAATTGTGTTTGATACCAATACTATGAAGGGCCGAGGGACATTGCATAATACTCCATCAAGCCAGTTGGTGAAAGGTAGAACCAAAGGCACGTTTTACCCATTTTTATATTTATTTACAGAATTGCATATTATCATAGAATCCCTACAGTGCAGAGAGAACATTCGGCCCATCAGGTTTGCACTGATCACAATCCCACCCAGGCCCTTTTCCCATAATCCCTCATATTTACCCTGCTAATCTCCTGACACTAGGGTCAATTTAGCATGACCAATCAAACTCACCCACACATCTTTGGACTGCAGGAGGAAACCGGAGCACCCGGAGGGAGCGCATGCAGACACAGGGAGAATGTGCAAACTCCAGGCAGACAGTGGTCCGAGACCAGAATAGAACCCGGGCCTCTGGTGCTGTGAGGCAGCAGTGTTAACCACTGTGCCGAGCACAGCTGAATACAAAGCATTTACCTCCCAACCCAGTAACCATTGTTTGAGTCTGTGTTGATTTATCAGGATTCAAGATCAATGTTAATTTCCTATATCTGATTGAAATATACAATTAGTACATTGTCCTAACTTAGCAGTGCTTAATGAATGCTAGTTTTCGTTATTATTTAAGAAGTGAGCAGGTCAGGAAAAAAAATCATCCTTAAAGCTGCCGGTTTTACACTATCTGCCCATGAAAGATGAAATGATTCAAAATAAAATGTGTCATTTAGAAAGATATCTGATTCCAGCGACATTCATCCATATTCTTGCCAGTAGTTCCATTTGTTGGCATAGTAATAAGGATAATGTTTGGGTAATAAATGTGCTTACACACAGGATAAGATACTATTAGCATTATATTGTTACATTTGCTGAGGCGTATTACAGCAACCATGTTCCTGTGATTAGTTCAAAAGTGACACATTTTGTCTGAAAATAGATGCTTTAAGACAATTGTGTCAGGGAAAATTCCCAAAAGGATTTATTTTCCTCTCTTCAATCTGACATTATTAACATAAGAAAAGAAAAAAATATGCGAAATCATATTTCACTTTGATGCTACAATTAATCTGTATTCAACTTGTTGCTTGTGCAGATTAGTTTTGATTCATTGCAGAGGAATCTAATTATTCTTACCAGGCGGTAAACTCCTGTCGCTAATATATAAGCGAACTGGACAAAGCATTGTACCAACATGCTCAGTAGAAGTTAATATGATGCTCATACTCCTGAAAACCACATCATTTAGAACTTAATTATTAGAAGATTATGCAGTGAGAAGTTTATTTCAGGATGTGTAGAGCTTCCAGTTTACAGGTTTTAGCAAAGCAAACATACCTAAGATCTAGTGGACAAGAATTGGATAGCCACCTAATACAGGCACAGGGATTGTGATTTGCGATTAATCCCCCGTCCATTTGTTTCAATGTAACCAGCAGGCAAACCTCATACTTCATTCAAAAGGGCGGTACGGTGGCACAATGGTTAGCACTGCTGCCTCACAGCACCAGGACTCAGGTTCGATTCCCAGCTTGGGTCACTGCCTGTGCGGAGTTTGCACATTCTTCCCGTGTCTGCATGCCTTTCCTTCAGGTGCTCCGGTTTCCTCTCACAGTGCAAAAGATGTGCTGGTTGGGTGCATTGGCTGTGCTAAAATTCTCCCTCAGTATACCTGAACAGATGCTGGAGCGTGGCGACTTGGGGATTTTCACAGTAACTTTATTGCAGTGTTAATGTAAGCCTACTTGTGACTAATAAATAAATATGATTGTAGCATGCAGCCTATACTCAATACTTTGCTGGGTAGAGGGTGCAAAATCATGAGAGGTAAGCATTGGTTCAAACAAGCCCGCACAGCTTCAAGGCAGCTTGTGCCTCTGAAAGGGCATTGCATTTTGACTGGAGTAGATGCAGGAAATAATTCTAATTTTCTGGTTCCATCATGGGCAGGATGGAATATTTGGTGACACAGGAAAGCATCCTGACTTTAGAGTGAGTTTGACCTAAGAAAGACACACCATGGCAGAGGAGATGCTTCAAGGGTCTCTGACAGGTCACTGGAGGACTTGGTGCAGGAGGTGCACAGGACAAATATCCCCAGCCAATGCTGGGGGGGGTAGCATGGCCCTCCCCCAGCACTGCCATAGCTGGGGCAGTGACAGCAGGTTGCCACTGTGGTCAATGCAAACAGCGTAACCCTCAGGATGCAAGGAGTTTTAATGGCCTCCTAGAGGTAGCAAAAGTTAGTGAATTATTCTTCAAATGCCATATCTCACCAATAGCAGCACTAACCTCACATATTGTTTAATTCACCAGCCCTCCCATCATACACTGACTAACAATCTCTTAACAGCATCACCTCACTCTCACACACCTAGCAATGCTACAAGCCACACACCCACACTTCACAGCTTACACTCCCTGCCAAACTATTCAACCACAGTAAGCATATCAACTAAACACATTCCACCACACTCACTGAGACATTTCCCTCTCTCTTGCAGGGTAAGGCAGCTGTATAATATGGTGGCAGATAATTGACATGAACAACTGCATGTCCTCACACCGTCGGAAAACAGGATTCTTACCATCATTGGACAGGGGCTGTAGCCAGTAAGTTCACAAGACATAGGAGCAGAATTAGGCCATTTGGCCCATCGAGTCCACTCCACCATAGCTGATATGCTCCTCATCCCCATTTTCCTGCCTTCTCCCCATAACCCTTCAACCCATTACCAAGTAAAGATACGTCGGAGTCCTCCTTAAATTTATTGTCGTGATGTGAAACCATCAAAGATGACAGAATTGAATCTTTTCATCCCATTTGCCCCTTATCCCACAATTTCTCCTGATGTATAATCTACAGATAATGGATGCATGCACCTTCTATTTTCCCACCTTCCCTTTGAGTCTACCCACCATTTATTTAGATCATAGCTGATCTGTATTTCAACATCATCTACTGAGGTTTGCTCATATCCCTTAATAATTTTGCCTAATAATTTTGTCTAAGGCTTCTATTAATTCAGCAACAGCTAATAAAAATTAATCAGGAACAAAGCTGAATGTAGTTGCTGATCCCTTTACATAAGATTCCTTCCCACTGCTGAATATGTATTCAGCTGTGCAAAGCTCTGAAAGTTAGCTGGAGTGTTCAGATTGAAAATAATGTTATCACCTCAATGAAATCCATAGGGAATCACTAATTGATCTCCCTGTGGGGATCATTGAGTATAAGTTCCCCTGGTAACAAGCAGTGGCCTAACCTGCTCCTGGGCCTGGCAAAACGTGCCATTTACAGGTCCAGGCAGCGGGCGATCGAGGGTGCCGTCCATCCTGACTGTCTGCCCCTCTACCATGGCTACATTCGCGGCCAGGTGTCCCTGGAGAGGGAGCATGTGGTGTCTGCGGGCGCAGTCGACGCCTTTCACACTCGCTGGGCACTGCAGGGAATGGGGTGCATTATTGACCCGAATAATCACATTTTAATTTGATGTGTCTTAAGTTTCATTTGTACTTTTGTTTTTGTTCGGGCTTTTCCCCTTCCTTTTGGGGAGCTGCCCCTTTTACTTTGTCCTAATTGAATTTGAGTTTGTCTATTTGGTTTGACCTTAAAAGAGGATAAGGAGTGGCCTGCCCAGCTGCAACTCATTGCCTAAACCTTTTATAAGACAGGATCAGGCTAGGGTCTTCTAAACTACTTATCTCTGGACAGGATAAATGCAAGAAGGATGTTCCTGATGGTGGGGGTGCTCAGAATCAGGGGGTCACTGTTTGAAGCTACAGGGTAGACATTTAAGACAGAGATGAGAAGAAGTTTCTTTGTCCAGAGAGTGGTCAGCTTGTGGAATTCACTATGTAGTACAGGCCAAAACATTGTAGGTTTTCAGATAGCAGTTAGATATAGTACTTCGGCTGAAGGGAATCAGGGGATCAAAGGATATAGGGGGAAGACGGGATCGGGCTATTGAGTTGCTTAGTCAGCCACGATCATAATGAATGGCGGAGCAAGGTCAAAGAGCCAAATGGCATCCTCCTGCTCCTATTTTCTATCTGTATCACACATAGTGGCTTTAATTTGCATTCTGCAAATAAACTAGGTTCCTTTCCAGTTAGGCTTCCTGGCAATGAGGAAGAAGAAAAATTTTGGAAAGCCTTGCCTTTTAACAAACCCAGTAAAACAGTGATGGGGAGATATTGAAAATGCTGCTGATTGGGAACCTGTAAACTTATCATCTGAGTGTGGAGGATTGGCCTCAGTACGCTGAAAGAATGAGACATTTCTTTTGGGCAAACCGGATAGAAGGGGGCAATTGGCAAAAAGTCAATCTCCTGAACACTTATTGGGCCCCTGACTTTCAGTATGGTAAAAAGTTTAACCTATCTGGCAGCCCTGGACCCAAAATCTTTCAACAAATTGATAGATGTGGTATCGGACTACTGCAATCCTAAACTGTCTGTTATATTGCAATGCTACAGATTTAACACGGCAACTAGACTCCCTGGGGAACCAGTCACTGAATTCTTGATGAGACTGTGGAACTGGCAGAACATTGAGTATGGGCCAGCACTTCTGTATATGTTAAGGGATTGCTTAGTATGTGGAATCAATAATATTGCAACCCAAAGGAAGCCACTGACTGAACCAACTCTAGACCTCAAGGACGTCACAGAATTGGCCCTTTCCCATGAAAAGGTGGAAAAAGGAGCTTCAGTGGTCCATAGACAGTACTGTCCTCAGCCTTGGGCAGCCTCCATATGGCAGAGCTAACTCTCAATGGGTAACATTCATGTCCCCCATTTACTGCCAAGAAAGGGCGATCGAAGTTGGAGGCCACAACATTGCAGAACTGGATGGGAGGTCTCTCTATCATACAGTGAGAAACAAGCACATCAATGCTGCACTTGCAGTCATAGGGTCGGCCTCAGACAAAGTTACAGAAACAGTCAAAACACCACCCCAGGACAGGGCTTCACAAATAAGTCAGCCCAAGGACAAGGGATTGATGCAGCTAAATTGCAACACCGCACCCAAAGTGGCTCCAATCAAGATTAAACTCCTGGTAAATGGCCATCCCCAAGCCACAGAGGTAGACACTGGAGCAACTTTATCTATTACTGGGGAGCAAACTATAGACAACTCCGTTTGGGCATCTTACCTTTACGTCTGCGGGACACCAAGGCCAGCTTGGCCACATACACAGGGAAGCCCTTACATACTATTGGGACCACTGTAACCCCAGTTAGACACTGTGTAATGACAAAGATGATTCCTCTGACAGTGCAGCACGTTCCTGGTGGAGTATTGGAGTGTTTGGGTCTGTTTCTGCACTCAGGATCTGAAGTGGAACTTCAAACCACTACTTTCTGTCTCAGGAGTGTAAGCGCTACCAACCGAGCTACTGCCGACACTTTAAAAAAGATCTTTAAAACCATCTTTGCTTTAAATAATTGACTTATTAAATTATTTTGAAGTGACAATCATAAGCAGCAAAATGAACATACTTTAGTTTACAAAGAACAAGAACAGTACAGCACAGGAACAGGCCCTTCGGCCCTCCAAGCCTGCACTGATCACATTTACCTAACTAAACCAACCACTTCTATCCATCTATTCCCTGTTTTTAGACTAGGATTACATTCCAAGAAATCATTATATTAAATGAAGTGACTTCTTTTGGATAACCGATGAAAAGTAATGGATTAGAATGGGGCTGAAGAACGTTTAGAACATTTCTCGACTTTCCTTTTACTCCCTGAAACTGGTTATTCAACAGCACCCCTCGATTGGTGAAACAAAAGTCTCTCAATCTTTCTTCCTGTAAAGAGTTAGTGGAAAAGAACTTGGGTGATCCCAATCCTGTATGAGTCCATGGTTCAAAACTATTCCTAATTTAGCGCTAATTAAAAAACTCAATTGATATTCCATTCAAATGAGCTGTGCAATGGCTGATGAGGAGCGTGCAAATGTTATGCTAGTGGCTCAGTCTGTCAGTTCAGGGAATTTTACTGAGCCAAAACAAGGGGTGTTCTTTGCAATTGACTGTGTTATTCTTTTTCTCAGTGCTGAAACTAAATGCATCAAACTGAAAAATGGGCCATTTCTCCGCACTGATATCCCTTTGCTTTGAAGATTTTGATTTGATTTATTATTGTCACATGTATTAACAGACAGTGAAAAGTATTGTTTCTTGTGCACTATACAGATAAAACATATCATTCATAAAGAAGGAAATGAGAGAGTGCAGGATGTAATGTTACAGTCATAGCTAGGGTGTAGAGAAAGACCAACTTAGTGCGAGATAAGAACATTCAAAAGTCTGACAGCAGCCGAGAAGAAGCTGTTCTTGAGTCAGTTGGTATGTGATCTCAGACTCTTGTATCTTTTTCCCGAAGGAAGAAGGTGGGAGAATGCCCAGGGTGCGTGGGGGTCCTTTATTATGCTGGCTGCTTTGCTGAGGCAATGGGAAGTGTAGACAGAGTCAATGGATGGGAGATTGGTTTGCGCAATGGCTTGGGCTACATTCACGACCTTTTGTAGCTCCCTGCGGATTTGGACAGAGCAGGAGCCCTACCAAACTTGACACAATCAGAAAGAATGCTTTCTATGGTGCATCTATCAAAGTTGGTGAGTGTTGTAGCTAACTTGCCAAATTTCCTTTGTCTTCTAAGAAAATAGAGGTGTTGCTGGGCTTTCTTAACTATAGTGTTGGCATAGGGAGGGACCAGGACAGGTTGTTGGTGATCTGAACACCTAAACATATGAAGCTCTTGATCCGTTCTACTTTGTCCCCTTTGATATAGACAGAAGCATATTCTCCTTTACGCTTCCTGAAGTCGATGACTGAGGAGCACAAAAGTTCCAATAAAATAACCTCATTTCAGGAAAGGAAGACATTTGTTTCCTCCCTAAGCTACAAACAAAAGCTCTTTTAATGAAAAACAAACTGTTTTTGTATCACAAAATGGTCTGTGTTAGAATTCAGTAAGGATGCATCCCTCCGGGGATCTAACACTTCGAACATCTCTTTTCATCTTCAGCCAATTCTGCACCTTGGGTATCTGTACAGCTGCAATATTTTATTTTCCTTGGCAGTGGCATATCTAGCTGTCACTCAGTACTGAATGGATTTTCAAATCTGGGACGATTCTCCCAGTCCACTGCACTGCTGGAGTATCGCAACTAGCTAGGAGATATCAATGGGGCATTTCGCAAGCTTCCTCCTGGGCGTCATGGCCTCCAAGTCTCCATGACCAAGATTCCCAGTGTGATCAGCTCTTGCTGGAAATCAAAATAATGCAATTCACATTTACATCTGATTAGCAGCCCCAGGACTGAAGTCTCCAGGCCCACGAACATCTGCCCTCTGCCTGCAGTGGTTCCCTCCAGTGGAGTTTACTCCTGCTCTCCATTAACAGGGAACAGGTGGCCCAACCCCTCTGGAGAGAAGAGAGGCCATTGAGGCCCCCCGCAGGAGGTTGGGGTAAGGAAGGTACTGCCAAAGGGGCGAGCTGGCACTGCTCAAAGCATACCTTAGCACAGCCCACCAGGCACTCAGCAATGCCAAGGGAGTAGGGCCAGTGGGGGTGGGGGGAGATCCTGCCACCACTCTGCCACAGTATCGGTGGGAGAGGGAGGGGCAGTGGCGATCTGGGCTGACCATCAGGGTGATGGGGGGTGGGGTGGTTCGTGGCTGCTGGGGAGGCGGTCGGGATTGTTGGGGGAGTCAGGGCTGTCTAGAGGGGGGAGATTGGGGCTGGCCAGTGGGTGGGCGGAGAGGGTGGATATAGGGGCTGGCCCAGAGAGCTCCAGGAGGCCTGTGATGGCGTTTCCTGGGCTGACCAGTGATTTGGAAGCTGGCAATGCAGGACCACTGCGCATGTGCCAATCTCCGCCCAGACAGATCATGCATGCGTAGTGGCCTGCTGTGCACTGTGCTGCCAGCCTCTTGGGCGAGAATAGGGCCTGCCCACAAATTTCCAGAGTTAGTCACGCTGAGGTACTCTGAAGTGCAAAGTGTCAGAGATTCATCCTAGAAATCACGCCAAATAAACTAGTGGGGTTTACTCCCATTTTCCCACACATTGGAGACTGAGGATTTTTTTGGGAGAACGCCGGAAATGTAGACTGTACTATCCTGAACAAAGGAAACTCACTTTAATAAGATGGCAGTGCAATGGTGATTTAGATTGTTACTTGACAGTTGTAGACTCCAAGTAAACTAGAAAAATGTATGCAGGAGGAGACCATTTAGCCCTTCGAGCTTGTTCTACCATTCATTATCAAGGATTGCACCATTTACCTGATACCCATACCTAATAAGAATCACTTGAAGATGGGACATCTGTCTCATGGGGATTGAAACATGAGAACTGTAAAATCTGCTTGTGGCCTCCTGATGCATGCTTGGCATACAGCCTCCCTGTTCAATTCCAGCCTAGATTTCAACTTCAAATCTTTCATTCTAACTTTAAGATTATAATCAACCTTGTTCTGAAATTGAAATTATTCTTTTACGTCTATGCCAGTGAATCACTGTTATTTTCAATACATTGATTAGAACAGACCTCAACTCTGGTAAATTCAAGTATAAGTTTCAAGTTTATTTATTAGACACCAGTAGGCTGACACTAACAATGCAATGAAGTTACTGTGAAAATCCACTAGTCACCACACTCTGGAGCCTGTTCAGGTACACTGAGGGAGAATGTAGCATGGCCAAACGCAACTAACCAGCACGTCTTTCCGACTGTGGGAGGAGACCAGAGCACCCAGAGGGAGCACATGCAGACACGGGGAGAACGTGCAGACTCTGCACAGACAGTGACCCAAGCCAGGAATCGAACCCAGGTCCCTAACACTGTAAAGTAGCAGTGCTAACCACTGTGCCACTGCACCACCCCAAAGGAATACAAGCTAAGTTTAAGCAATGTGGGCTCTTAAGCTTCATTGTCAGTTTAGTGAATATGTGCCATATTCCATTCAAAGACTCAAAACATATTTCCTGAGGTTCAGTATCCACACCTGAACGTGACACTCCAGAAGGCGTCTGCCCGAGGTTGTATACAATTGTAGTATAACATCCTCGCTTTTACATTCCAACCTCTTTGAGATAAAGACCAACATTGCATAAATGCTTAATTATTTATTATACCTGGGTGAGCCGACACACTGAGGGAAAGTAATATTGTCGTGTTATGAGTCACCAGGTTGTGAAAAACACAGCCGTGACCAAGAAGTGTTTTAGTGTATTATTATCTTAATTACTCTAGTTAAATCATTGTGTTATTTTCCTGTGTTTCAGCCATGTTTTTGACACTGTTGTAAGCATTGATATACTCAGTAATCTCTTCCCACTGGATTGCCTCCTGACTGGATATCTGATAGGCTTACTTTGCCTTAGTGAAAAAAAAGTTCTCCCTTCTCTCCAAAGCTTAACATCAGTATACCACAATAATGGAGATGATGGCCTAATGACATTATCACTGGACTATTATTCCAGAAACTCAGCTAATGTTTTGGAGACCTGGATCCAAATCCTGTCATGGCAGATAGCAGAATTTGAACTCAATAAAAGATATCTGGAATTAACTGATGACCATGAAATTGTTGTCAGAAAAACCCCATCTGGTTCACTAATATCCATTCGGAAAGGAAATCTGCTGTCCTTACCTGGCCTGGCCTACATGTGACTCCAGAGCCACAGCAATGTGGTTGACTCTCAGCTGCCCTCCAAGGGCAATTAGGGATGGGCATTAAATGCAGCCAGTGACACCCATGAATGAGTAAAAGGAAAACTCCTCAAGGTGCTTAATAGCCTCTATAGCTAGAGTACAGCCTGCAGCACCCCACGTGCCCCCACCCTCCTCTTACGTCACATCCTGGATGCTACTTAAAGACAAGCAGCAGCTACCCCAACCCAGCCAATGAACAGCACAGCAAGTGCTGACTGCATGAATAAGCTATCTTAATCGCAAGTAGCATGAATATTGTGTGCTGCCTAAACTAGTGTGGGCAGTCCACGCTTTCCCTTCTCCCTACACACATTTTTGGGTGCGATATATGGTTTCTGCACAACACTGTTTACATTGCCTAATCCTCCTGACTGAATTCTCTTCTTTCAATGATGCAATTGTGCACTTTATCATTATCACTAAATCCTCTGTCTCCCTGCTCCTGCCTTTTCCGAAGATCCTATCCAGAACTCTGCACCAGAGAGTGTATTCCATACAAGAGTTCGTTGCTGATGCTCAGTAAGATTTTACATCCTAAAGTTTTTAAAAAATCTATCCTCAGATTTTTAAATGATTTAATGTGTACCCTAACCTTGTACCAAAGCTGTTTCTGTCCTATTCTGCATTTTACAGATGGGAGTTTCTATCTGTTTTCAAGCACTTTTGTCTATTTTTCTTAAATCGCACGTATTAGGCAATGCAATAAAATGTAATTTATTAACAAAACTGAACCATAAAGTATTATAACAAGGTGGTCATAATTATTTCCATATGTCCAGCAGGAGCTGGAGGAACTCAAATTCTTTAGAGGATATGTGTTCAGAGATCAATGAGACAGTTACAATTAGCTAAACAGTGGAGGAACAGTAAATATATTGAAAAATTCTAAAGGTTCAACACATTGTGATAACCCTTAACATTTTTATAATGTCTGAAATTTTTACTGAGAGCAATACTATTTTATGAGTCTGTTGTATGATAAGTGTGGATAAAGGTTAACTATTCCTCCAAGATGTTTACTTATGGTTCTCCTAGGCTTCATCCTGGATGGCGAGGTGGCACAGCAGCCTGCACTGCAGCCTCACAGTGCCAGGGACCCAGATTTGATTCTTGGCTTGGACTACTGTCTGTGTGGAGTTTACACGTTCTCCCTGTGTCAGTGTGGGTTTCCTCTGGGTGCTCCGGTTTCCTCCCACAGTGCAAAGGACATGCTGGTTAGGTGCATTGACTGTGCTTTATTCTCCCTCAATGTACCCAAACAGGCGCCGGAGTGTGGGGACTAGGGGCTTTTCACAGCAACCTCATTCCAGTGTTAATGTAGGCCTATCTGTGACGCTAATAAATAAACTTTAAAAAAACATGTTTATTGTTAAAAGTCGATAGTTCCATGGATAAGAAATGTAAAGCATATAGGGGCGATTCTTGGGGAGATTAAGGCAGGCCGGAGGGAGGGGATTCAGGACTGCGGGTTGTGGGAGGTGTGGTCGGGGCTAACGGGGATGGATCAGAAGATCGGGACACACAGGGAGGGGGGTGAGGTGGAGAGACATCGAGACAGGATGGGGTGAGGGGTTCAGGGCTGGCCTGGAGACCTCTGGGAGACCAGCGATCGGTGGCGGGGGGGGGAATAGATGAGGTAGGTGGGGGAGGGGTATGATCGCATAGGCAGCGATGGAGAAGTTGTTGCGCTGGCTAGCGATCAAATTGGCCAGCGATCGTGTGGCTGGCAGTGCAGGGCTCCTATGCATGTGCCAATCTCCATTATGACAGATCAGAGCACGTGTAATGGCCCCATTCAGTGCTATGCTGCTGGCCTGTCCAGCGGGAAGAGACCCCACCCCTGAATTTTCAATGTGAGCTGCCCTGAGGCACTCTGTTCTGCACAGAAAGTGGGAGATTCATTTTGAAAATCCCACTGAGAAAAAACGGCAGGAGTTACTCCCGTTTTACGCGAATTTGGCACTTAGAGTTTTTTGGGGAGAATCCCAGTGTAACTATTTCTCCAAGATGTTCCCCTAGGCTTCACTCTGTCAGCCACTGTCACCTTTGATAAAACACTTTCCACTACTTGTTGATAAAGAGGAATGTTGTACAAAGATAAAATCTGTCTATACCGATGAGCTTTACTTTGCATGTTTCTTTGCTGGCTACCCTTTTATTTAATGAATGCTTAATGAGATTGATGCAAAGATGTTTCTCCAGCATTATTTCCAATCAGTTTATCTCCCACTTGTCTATTTGAAGCTAAAAACAGCTTTAATGGCATCTGTTGTTAATAGCAATTATGCATTTGATTTTACCATCAAATACAAAGTAATAACAGTATTATTTGAGGCACTTAAAAATAAAATCACAGCCTCTTACCATTGAAAAGATATTATTGTTTGGCTGGGCCTAAATGTTTATTTTAAAATCGCACAATTGTTATAAGAACAAGCTCAATTTTAAATTCTGCACTGAATTGGAGTGGAAGCACATTAAACATGTAAGTGAATAAAAAAAAGTAAAAACAGAAAAGCTGGCGATGTCAGCTTCTTGGTGGCATCAGTCCCATAGTTACCCAAAATCAACATTTACATCGAGCCCACATCCAGCAAAAACTCAATTTGAAATTTCTCATCTACATTTCCAAATCTCTCCATGGCCGCACCCTTCTCTACCTCTGTAACACTCCAACACCCTATAATCTCTGATCCCTGCCTCTTCCAATCCAGCTCTTTAATCCCTCCACCACTGACTGCCTGGTATAAGTTCTCAGTTTAGGAGCTGAGCTGTCTCTGAAATTTCCTCTCTAAGTCTCCGAACCTCTCTCCCCTACCTTTTAGGGCTCTGTAGAACCCCCATTTTTAATATATTTTGATTTGATTTATTATTGTCGCATGCATTGTCAGCAGAGGCTTGAAGGGCCTGTTCCTGTGCTGTACTTTTCTTTGTTCTTTGTACTGGGATACAGTGAGAATTATTGTTTTTTTTGTGTGACAATGCATACTGTTCATAGCATATATGGGGAAGAAGGAAAGGAGAGGTGACAGAATGTATTGCCACAGTCATAGCTAGGGTGTAGAAGAAGATCCACTGGATCCACTACTGTTTGCCTACTGCCACAACAGGTCCATAGCAGACACCATTTTCCAGGCTCTGCACTCAACCCTGGAACACTGAGATAACAAGGACACCAAAGTTAGACTCCTATTTATTGACTATAGCTCAGCCTTCAACACCATTATTCCAACATAACTCATCTCCAAATTCTGTGGCCTGGGCCTCAGCTCCTCCCTCTGCGACTGGATCCTGAACTTCTTAACTCACAGACCACAATCAGTAAGGATAGGCAACTTCATCCACGATTATCCTCAACACGGGTGCCCCACAAGGCTGTGTTCTCAGCCCCCTTCTATACTCCTTATACACCTATGACTGTGTGGCCAAATTCTCCTCCAACTCGGTTTTCAAGTTTGCTGGTGACGCCACCATAAGTGGGTCAGATCTCAAACAATGATGAGACAGAGAACAGAAATGAGGTAGAGAATCTGGTGAAGTGGTGCAGCAACAATAATCTCTCCCTCAATTTCAACAAAACGAAGGAAATTGTCATCAACTTCAGGAAGTGTAAAGTAGAACATGTTCCCGTCTACATTAATAGGGATGAAGTAGAAAGTGTTGAGAGCTTCAGCTTTTTAGGTGTCTAGATCACCGACAACCTGTCCTGGTCCTCCCCATGCTGACGCTATAGTTAAGAAAGCTCACCAACGCCTCTACTTTCCCAGAAGACTAAGGAAATTTGGCATGTCAGCTATGACCCTCACCAACTTTTACAGATGCATCATAGAAATCATTCTTTTTGGTTGTATCACAGCTTGGTATGGCTCCTGCTCTGCCCAAAACTGCAAGGAACTATAAAAGGTTGCGAATGTAGCCCAATCCATCATGCAAACCAGCTCCCCATCCATTGACTGTCTACACTTCCTGCTGCCCTGGCAAAGCAGCCAGCATAATTAAGGACCCCACGCACCCTGGACATTTTCTCTTCCATCTTCTTCCATTAGGAAAAAGAAAAGATACCAAAGTCTGAGGTCACACACCATCTGACTCAAGAACAGCTTCTTCCCGGCTCTTCTCAGACCTCTGAATGGACTTACCTTGCATTAAATTGATCTTTCTCTACACCTTAGAAATGACTGTAACACTACATTCTGCACTCTCTTGTTTCCTGTTCTATGAACGGTATGTTTTATCTCTATAGCGCCAAGAAACAATACTTTTCACTGTATGTTAATACATGTGACAATAATAAATCAAATCAAAAAGATAAGCTTAATATATGGTAGGTCCAGCAGGGAAGAAGCTGTTCTTGAGTTGGTTGGTATATGATATCAGACTTTTGTATTTTTTTCCCAATGGGAGAAGGTGGAAGAGAGAATGTCCGGGGTGTGTGCGGTCCTGGATTACACTGGTCATGTCATCAGGTTATGTATTCTAATATCACCACTCGCCACTCAATGGGAAGGATTTTGAAGTCCTTCTCTCTCCAGTGAGATTTTCCAGTTCCGCCGATGGTAACCATGCACAGCATAGCACTGGCGGCAGGATGGGTGAGCCACATAAAACATTATAAACATTGGCAGGACTGGAAGATCCTGTTGGCAGGCAATACAAACTGCTTCTGCCACAGGAAAACAAGCTGAAGCGGGGGCTGGAAAATCCCACCCAATGTCAAATTTTATTTTGATAACACATCTGACTAATACCATGTTAAACGTGTTATATAAATGCAGGTTTTATTGTTATTGTGAGCACACTATACAATCTGGGAATTGCACATCAGTTTGACTCACCCTCTTACTGAAGCCAGAAGGTTGTAGGTTTAAGCCTCATTGCAGAACATGTAATCAAGATTAACACTTCAGAGCGGTACAAAGAGAGTCCTATATTGCTGGAGGTGGTGTCTTTCAAACCAAACATTATATTGAAGCCTTGCTTTCCTATTCAGATGGATGTAAGAGAACTCTTGGCTCCCTTTGAAGGGGAGACGAGTTTGTTTTGATGTCACATTTAAACATTCCCTCTCATTAGCAACTTAACCACTCTCCTACAAGATGTGTGTGCCCAGCAGTTGGGTCTAATGCTCGCCATTCTTCCACCGCTCTGCCTAAAGTTTGTGCGCATTCTGCTTCTTCGCATAAAGACATAACATTTCATACAAGCCGCATAATTACTTACTCTGTTTCTGGCTGCAGAACTGCTCTTTTCACCTTCTACACTTTATATGTGAATATAGAGATGGAAGCCATTGTCTTCGCACCTCCTAGTCCCCATCTGAGACATCCCCATTGCCAGTGAATGCATCTTAGTCCCTGGCCACTTTCTCAAACAGATTGTTGGCAACCACAAAATACCAATTGATATGGGATTGAAAGCTAAGCTTCCAACCCCATATTACCTTCCAACCCCATATCCTCGCCATTGCAAAAATTGTGATTTTTTTTAAACCAATGTAACATAACCCATCGCACCCCCACCTTCCATCTGCTGCTGAAACATATGTCACCTCTTGAATTGACTATTCCAATACTAGCTTTCCATCCTTCATTCTCCGTAAACTTCAACTTATCCAAAATCTGCTGCCTGTAAGGGCGGGATTTTCTGATGGTTTCATCAGCGGGAAATCCCATTGATAGCAGCAGGACTAGAAGATCCCATCACCAGCTAATGGTAGGCTACCTCTGTCACCATATAATAAGCTGCAGGATGCATAGTTGAGCGGCGTTGGGGTGGGGGGAATGGTGGAATCCTGCCCCAAATTCTGGACATTCATCATCCCTTCATTGGCTCCCAATTTAGAATTCTCATCCTGTATTGGCTCCCTTCATTATGTTCATTCAGCAATAAGGATCTTCAATTTCAAGCATTAAAAGAACTAACTTCACAAAGTAAGTAAAAAAAAAATAAAGACACTTCACTACACCAACATCCAGGCCATGCCCTAGGTCACACAATCTCTCCACAATCCCCATCTGCCTTCTATTTATACCAGGTCAGTTAGTCAGCTGACCACTCTCAGCATGTTACCATTGGTTACATTGTAACAGATTCCAATGTTATCATTGGTTATATTATAACACATTACAATACCCCTCCCTACCCCTGTTCCCTCCAAGAACATGGGGTGGACTTTACAACCTCGCTTGTCCCGGAATGGTATAATCTCGCCCAAGGTTAATAGACCTTCCCATGCTCCACCCCTTTTCCGCATCAATTCCTGTGGTGGGGGTGGGGGGGGTGGGAGATGGTTGGGGGGAGGTGGTGGTAAGATTCCCAGCCTCAGTGTTTCTCCAACTCTGGCCTCTTATTTATAACACACTCCTTCCCTCCCACTACTGGCGACTATGATGCAAGCTTTGGAAATTCCTCCCTAAATTTCTCCACCTCTTGAATTTCACGATCTTCCTTAAACCCTCTTTGACACTTCCTGGGGTGATTTCATTTGTTAAAGGAAGCTGTTGATGTAAACGTGTCTGCTTGTGTCTAACTCTCCTAACTTCACCTTTTTCTCTAACCCAATCCACAACCTCACTCCACCCCCACCTGCCGCCACCACCCCCCCCCCCTCCCCACCCCCCCAACCTGGTTGAAAATTAAGAGTGGCAGCAGAATCATACAATTTCAGAGTTTGAATTTAAATGTTCAAAACTAAACTTAGAAAGTACTCATTTCCTGAAAGCTAGCATCTTACCAGTCTTAGTCACTTCGTTTTTGAACAAACTGATCTCACAGCAGGTTTCTCTTGAGAAGATTGGGAAAGTTTGTGAGGACTTATTGACAATACGTGACTATGAAACTGGCCATTTAAATGAAGCTCTCGTATATGTTAGGTGCATTGGCCATGCTAAATTCTCCCTCAGTGTACCCAAACAGGCACGGGATTGTAACGACTAGGGGAATTTCACAGTAACTTCATTGCAGTGTTAATGTAAGCTTACTTGTGATTAATAAATAAACTTCACTTTATCATCAGAGCATAATGAGTCAGACAGAGACTATATACTGCACAACTAGACTGGAACTGTGCAATGAATCCTTGCCCATTTTTCCAATACTGACTGAGTTAATCATGCTGGGAAATCAGTCTGCAGGTCAACAAAGTTCTCTATAATTGTCACCAGCATTGTTGAGCAGAGCTGGATAAATGGTGTCAAACAATGCGGACAATGACGTAGTTATAAAAAGAGGCAACTGATCCGGCAAAGACTGGGAGCTGCCAGAGAACAATGTTTCGAAAGAAGAAGGAATCATTGGATAACAAACTTAATTTTTGTGGAGTTGAGTAAGAACCTGAGCACAACGATTGTGATTTCTTCAAATTCACGTTAGTGAGGAAAGTATGAAGGAATTGATAGAGGAAGAAAACAGGGAGCAGAATAACACGAAAGGTGGGTTTTTCCAGCCTCGTCACTCCCGAAATCAGAAAATCCTACCCAAGGTCAATAGACCTTTCCATGATCCGCCATTGGCCTGCTCTGATTCCCCTGGTGGTGGGATGGTAGAATTCGCCTCATGGGGTCACGGTGGACAGGACTCGTACATGGAAGCAAGAGGGTTTCCCCACCTTCGCTGCACATGTATAAAGCAGCAATTAATCAGCTGAGGGCCTGAGGATGGATAATTGATAATCTCACAAAGCTCCAATGGTTTTAAGCTTTCCCTGTAGCTTCCAGACACAACAATACACAGATGGAGTGCAGAAGGAGGCCATTTGCTCCATCGAGTCCGCACCAACTACAATCCCAGCCCAGGCCCTATCCCCATAACCCCATGTATTTATACTAGTTAGTCCCCCAACACTAAGAGGAAATTTAGCATGGCCATTCCGCCTAACCTGCACATCCTTTGGACTGTGGGAGGAAACCAGAGCACCTGGAGGAAACCCATGCAGACATGGGGAGAATGTGCAAACTCCACAGACAAATGTTTAATTGTGGTTTTATTCTGATTGTTTCTTTGCTCACGGGGGTGGGGGTGGGGTGCTTCCCTGCACATTAAGTGTGAGAAATATATTAACCTGTTGCAAAGATTTATGTATGAGTTTGCAAGGCATTGTACAGCAAGGATAGCTTTCTCACAGTTGATGAATAGTGCTTCAATCCCCTGATGTGCCACTCTGCCAGATGACTGAGTTGATATCCACATAATCACTCATTCAAATGTTTGGTAGATATACAGCCTTATGAAATCTTCCAAATTGTTATCATGTAGCCTTGAAGAGAGAGCCACACTGGTTTTTAACTGGGCCAGAGGTTGCACGATAAAGAAGATAAGTAATTTTACAGGTAACACTTGGTCCAGTTTGTGTGATATCCTTGACAGTTTGGATCGGAGAGGAATTCTGCAAGTTTTTAATCCTTTTTGAATCTGGTTCTTTCTCTTCCATTTTTTGTGTTGCCTTCCCCCAGGAGATGATATGGCAAGACAGCTGGGTGAAGTGTCTGGTCTTGACGCTGTGACCATTACAAGTGTTGGACGGGCCAGCTTTTCCCACCCAGCATTTCTGTATGTTACACCAGTTTGCACTTTGCATCATAATGCATTCCTGCTGATTCCACACTAATGCACGGTGACACTTGCTCTGCCTGAAAAAAAAGTAAAGGTATTACAGAATTCAGCAAATATATTGAAACTAGTGTAGTGTTGAAATTAACAATATGTAAAACTTAAACGTGAGATGATGGCTGAAAAGGAAGCAATGTAGTTTGGATGTAAAATATGCACATTAAAGCTGTTAATTCAATTGTATAATTTCCCTCTATTATGCAACAAACTAATTTCATTGGAAACAATTGTACTTACGTGCCTTATTAGCTACACCGGTTTTTTTTTGAAGAAGCTTTGATTCCATTGCACGTTAAAGTTTTTTAAAAAGAAATCAATATCAGAATTTAATTTCACCTTCCCTGTTCAGTGAACTATATCTTATTTTACAATTGGAGTGGAAATGTTTAGCAGTAATTAGCACATACGAATGTTCCTGTGTTCTGAAACCGATATTTCTGTTGTCTTAATAATGCAATATGAATAGACACTAGTAATTTCCTTCAATCGCATTGTACAGCTGGAGGATTCCGATCTCCGTGTATACTTTAACATTATTTCTGGATGATTCCAGCTAATCAAAAATGATAATGATGCATGTCTGGCTGCCTCAAACAATTTCATATTTAATGGGATCATATCCTGGGAAAGCTGTAAATCACGTTGTGCAACTCACATTGAACATGACTGCATTATTACTTGCGGTTGTATGACACAAAGCAGTGATATATTCCATGCTAGGCACCAAAACAATGTTGGAACCTGCCTTCGTAAGCCTGAATGTCAAAAACAAAACGAGAGCTGTCAAAAGAAATGAAGGGTCATTTTTTTTTCCATGCAGTTGGATGATAATGACTACAGACACATTTGGAAAGGCATCTTACCGCCAACAGATTAATTGCTCTTTTTGTTTGGATCCACTCCCCTTTGGCACTAACTTCAAAGGCTATGGAAAGGTACATGCAGACGATGTGATGAGATTTGGGAAATTCCAAGAATGAAACATCATGAGACGACAGCCTAGAAGTATGTTTGTGTCAGCAGGCTTCTCTCAACTCCACTATCATTTCGTATTAACAAATGTGCTTTTTGGTGCCAGTCTGAAGTGCTCCCTTAAGGTGATGCTGCAGTGAATCTGTTTTTTTTCCCTTAACATAGTCGACCTGTCTGCATTCAGGACAACTCAATCGTACACAGTATAATTCCAGGGACACTTGCTTTTCTTTAGAGTCAGGTCCAAGCTGAATACGGATTTATCGAGTCATTAAACGCCAGTTTATTGTCAGTGCAAATCTTTGCGCCAATGTTGAAGTTGCAGTGCATATGTACTGAACTATGTAACCCAATGAATACAGATTGCTAATAGCTGCAAGGGAATAAGTAATTGAGTAAGCTGGACACTTAACCCACATTCATACACGAATTATGGCTACTCGGAATGCACTGAGTTGGACAACAGTTTGGAACAAGAGGGGCCTCTGCGGCAAATGTATTGAGTTGGCCATTACCTCCTCAGGCTCAGTCCATCTCAAAACAAAACAAGGAATCTAGAGACTTCAGGTGGGATTTTCCAGCTGCCCTCGCCCCAAAACTGGAAAATCCTGCCTGAGGTCAACAGACCCTATGCCCCCACCCGCTACGATTCCAACGGCAGGCAGGACAGGAAAACATCCCACCCCACCCACCCCCCTTTATATTTGTCTTTAACCCATGATTTTTCACTCAACCCCAGTGAGGATATTTCATAGTGTTTTATCAGTGACAGAAGATTTTACTTCCAGTTTTCTCAGGTGTGTAAGTGTTATTGCTGTTTTCCAATCATTTGACCAATTAACTTGCCATGAGCTGTAAATTAAAGTCCAGTTGAGTAGAATATTGGGAGTAAATACTTAGTTTGCGGTCTTAATGCTGTATCATTATCTTAACTATCTTGAAAAACCTGAAGAATTTCTCTAAGTCACCCAAAATCTTAAAATTGTCCTAAATTTCTCTACAATTATCAAATTCTTGCTATTTTTATTTTACATAATCCATTCGTGTTTGCAGCACTTTCACCATCATGCATCCTTTTCAGGAATTAGAGTTATCTTACTTACTTTATTATAAATGCTGGGGATAAAAGTTACGTCAAATTATGAGCCTTACCAGACCAGAAAATATCTGATAGAGAATCACAATTGGAGCTCGAAAGTTATAAGCTCAGTTGTTCATTACATCCGTTCTTGATGAGGTGTCAAAATAATTAGTGTTATTGAAGTACAGATGTACATTCAATAATTTAAGTCACATAAGTTATTTAAAAACAAATCTCAAATTGGTTTTGGTTAGTGTTCTAATTAGGAAAGGTAAAAGAAGATAAAACATAAGCAATTAAATATTGATTCTGTCTCAGTGATTATTGTCTCACACCAGTTGTACTAACAAAGTGTCACACTTACTCCTTACTACTTAGTAAGGTTTTGCTCCAAAGTCTTTCACTAAGGAATTCTCACTGGAGACACACAATGAACCTGGCAATGAACCTTTTCAAATGTTTAACAGAATTTCCTTATATGCATCCTTAGGCCTGGAGTTTAAGGTGTGTGAGAGGTTATCCTTAATTGTTCTTGGGAAAAATACATTGACAAAGGAAATTAGTGTGCATAGAGATGGAACTGTTGGTTGTTAACTCTTCATTCTTGGTCAGTTTTAGATTTGATGTACTTCTTAGAAACATTGTTGTCCAGTCAAAATTTTATAGAGATAAATCAACCTGTGGACCTTTCTGGAGACAGCCAACCTGGCAACATGACCAAATAGGAGCACTGGTATGTCATGAGGAAGTGAGGAATTGTTTGTTGCAAAATAGGCTGCGTTTTCAAGGAGGTATTGCTTTTCAGCAGTATATGCATCCTAAGCAGCTATATCATACTCTCGGTGTGGGACTGGTATTTGGTACAGAAGTTCCTTCATTGTATTTGAAGATAGCCGTGATGTGGAGATGCTGACATTGGACTGGGGTGGGCGCGGTAAGAAGTCTCATTACAGCAGGTTAAAGCCCAACAGGTTTATTTGGAATCATGAGCTTTTGGGGCACTGCTCTTCATCAGGTGATGTATGTGATGTGATGACCTGATGAAGTAGCACTGCTCCTAAAACTTGTGATTCCAGATAAACCTGTTGGACTTTAACCTGGTGTTATGAGACTTCTTACTATATTTAAAGAGTGACCGAATTTCCATTTCATGAACCTTAGCAACTTGTGTGCTGTGGAAGTTCTGTTGACTTTGTAGATTCAACTTCAAATTATTTTGGATGTAGATTCCTAAACATTCTGTCGTAACTTGAAGGGGGGAGTCATGGATTGTGTATTTGTGTACTGATGGTCACCCTGTATTGCTAATTTGCATGATGCTGCATTTCTCTATGTTGAATTTCATTATCCATATATTGGGCCATTTGATGGAATTATTTAGACCTTTCCAGAGGCTGACCTTATCTGCTGCTTCATTTACATCTCTGTAGACTAGAAAGTCATCTGCAAAGGCTCTGGTCTAGCTTGACATTCCATTGTGGATATCAAAAGATAAGATACATGTGTTGGAATAAGCTGATACCTTGGGGCATATCACTCAAGACTTGTTTCTGGTTTGAGACTTCCCCATTAACTGTGACTCTCTGTTGCTGTTTGGTCAGAAATGTTTTGATCTATTGCTTAGTACGTAAACACAGGGTACTTTATTGAAACTTCTCCCCTCTCTCAGGGTCTCTTATAGACTTTGACTCATCCCCAGAGGATAACTCGATGAGTGCTAACTCTTTTAAGGAACTGTTACCGAACCTTTGCCTTGAGAAGCATTGTTGGCTGACCATAGGATGGATCTTCACAGTTAATAAGAAAGAACTATCATCTAAGTTTCACCTTTCAGAATGTTCAATACCACTTCATACCCAATGAAAAACCTTTGAAGAGTAGTTACTGTTGGGCTGTAGGAGCTGAATTGGCACGCATGAAGGTCCAATAAGAAATAATTAAATAAAAAAATCAGATAATCTGCTTGTTCTGAAGTCTAACATATGAATAGTTGTTTCTTAGGCACGTTAGCAGAGTTGTACTAAGGAATCTTAATACAAAAGAAATATATAGCATGTGAAGGGCAGCACAATAGCATAATGGTTAGCAGTGCTGCCTCACCTGGATTTGATTCTAGACTTGGTTCACTGTCAATGTGGAGTTTGCATATTCTCCCTGTGTAAGTGTGAGTTTTCTCCAGGTGCTCCAGTTTCCTCCCATAGTCCAAAGATGTGCGGGTTATATTGATTGGCTATGCTAAATTGCCCCTTAGTGTCAGGCAGACTAGCAGGGAAAATATGTGGGGCTCTGGAGAGAGGGGCTGGGTGGGATTGTGGTCAGTGCAGACTCAACGTACCAACTGACCTCCTTCTGCACTGTAGGGATTCTATGATTATATGATAAAATATCACATCATAGTGGGCATGTATTCCACACATAAATGCAATGTATTAAAATCTCCTTTTTCATAGGCTGTTGATCACTCCATCCAACACATATCCAGCCACTTTTAAGCCTTCAAATGACAAATTATAAAAATTATCAAACTTGTAAGATTCCTACTATTCGAATTACTTCAAGGCTTTTGTCAAATTATGACCAAATTTAAAAATGCAACAAAAAATAAATTATATTTCTGATGTTTTATTGTGATTCTTTGAGTTTTGTTTTAAATAACCTGAGACCCACTCTCTATCTATTGTTTCTTTGAATGTATTTTCATTAACTAAGTACCAGGCACATTAAAAATTGAGAAGCAGTGTCAGGATATTAAACATTCTGTGTCATGTACGCTGTTTACATTAGATGAATTTTTAATCATATTTACCTGGGGTAAATTTGGCATTTTCCTTGGGCTACACCTATTGACATTGCTTACCATTCAGTTCCACCCTTTATACATTGAGGAGGTTTCGAATGAGGTTCTCAAGAAATTTCAGCATGATTTGAAATTAGCAGAATTGGTGTATGATCGTGTATAGCTTCAGGTCTAACTTTTACGTTGTGCCATGAAAAGGATTGGATAATTATGGAGGAATTTTAATGATATTGGTTAAGGAATGCTGGCCCAGAGATTTCCATAGTTCTTTTCCAATTATTACCAAATGATTCTGAGTAGGTGAATAGAGCCTCAATGAGACAATAAAGAAGTGTTTTTAACAGTAAAACATCGCTTTATGAAGACAAAGTTCAACACCAATTCATTCCAGGAGATATTTAAAGTAAAGCAAAGATTACTTATTAGTCACAAGTAGGCTTACATTCACACTGCAATTAAATTATTGTGAAAATCTTCTAGTCGCCACACTCAGGTTCAGGTACACTGAGGGAGAATTTAGCCAATTCACCTAATCAACACATCTTTGGATCGTGGGAGGAAATAGGAACACCCAGAAGAAACCCATGCAAACACAGGGAGAATGTGCAAACTCCACACAGACCTAAGCTAGGAATCAAACCCAGGTCCTTGGCACTGTGAGATATTTGGACAAATCACAAAAGGTTTGATTAGCGAAATAGGTTTTAAGGAGCCTCACAAATGAAGAAAGAGAGGCAGAAAGATTAAGGAAGGGAATTCAAAAGCTTCAGACCTTGGGAGCTAAAGGAAAGACAACCAATAGTACAGTAATGAAATTGAGGATATTCATAAGGCCAGAAATAGAGGAATACAGATATCTTGAAATATTGTAGGGCTGGAGGAGATTGCAGAGTTAGGGAAGGGTGATGCCATAGTTTTTTTTTAAGTTTATTTATTAGTGTCACAAGTCAGCTTACATTAACACTGCAATGAATTTACTGTGAAAATCCCCTAGAGAACACTCCGGTGCCTGTCTGGGTACACTAAGGGCGAATTTAGCACGGCCAATTACATGACAATTACACGTCTTTCGGAGCACCCGGAGGAAACCCATGCAGGCAGGGGGAGAATGCGTTGACTTTGCACAGTCAGTGACCCCAGCCAGGAATCGAACATGGATCTCTGGTGCTTTGAGACAGCAGTGCTAATCACTGTGCTACCGTGCCGCCCGTTGGAAGGGAATGATTTGAGAACAAAGACAAAAAGTGAGGTTCTGCTTAATTGGGAGCACAGGAACAAAGGATGACTGGAAGCTAGTTTAGGATATGGGCAGCAGTGTTTTGGATAACACAAGTTTACAGATGGTAAAATTTGGAAGGCTAGTTGAAAAGGAAGAGCTCTAGATAATCAAGTCCAAAGGTAATAAAGAGATGGATCAAGATTTCAGCAGGAGGTGAAATAAGGCAATGTTGGATTCGGATGATGTAATGGAGATGTAAATAGGCTATATTAGTGACAACATGGTCAAAACTCATCTCAGGTTCAAATATCTCACAAAAGAAAGAGACAGAACCAATGGTCAGGAGTTGGAGGTTGTGTGGCTGCTTCATGCATGAGGTGTGACAATGTTTTTCAATACTTTCCCAATATCACAGTAGTATACTGTGAAACAGGCTTGTGTGTGTGAGTGTGGGTGTGAATAATTTAATTAAACTTAAGATAATAGACTGCAAGCTTCAGAACATCAAAAAGGGGTTCGGTATGAAAGCAAGTAGCTTGAATTGGAAGTGAGCAGAACTAAGCTGAAGTAGCAGTGGGCAGCATGAATAGAAATTTACATTAGGAAGATAAGAAAAGTGACTCAAAGTAACTACTGTATTTCAAAAGAAACATATGCAGCTGGCAAGGATTGAAATGGATGAAGAAGAGTAGTAAGTTTGGCAGTCTTGTGGTGCAATGGGTAGAGTCTGTGCTTCTGAGCCAGCATCTCTGGGTTTGTGTCCTAACCTAGAACTTGATGGCCAAGGGAAGTGTGCTTATAATACAGTCAACCCCTGAGTGTGTCAACCTGCAAATCATAGGATCCCTAAAATCCTACAGTGCAGAAGGAGGCCATTCAGCCCATCGAGTCTGCACCAACCACAATCCCACCCAGGCCCCATACCCATAACCCAATGCATTTACCCTAACTAGTCCCCCTGACACAAAGAAGCAATTTAGTATGGCCAATCCACCTAACCCACACATCTTTGGAAAGTGGGAGGAAACTGGAGACCCAGACGAAACCCACGCAGACACAGGGAGAATGTGCAAACTCCACACAGACAGTGACCCGAGGCTGGGAATCAAACCCGTGTCCCTGGCACTGTACTAACCACTGTGCTACCCTCATCCTTTCAACATACCAATGGCAGATGGTAAGAGCAGGAGAGACTCCTGGTCAGCCATATTTGATGTGGAGTGGCGTCCCTCAAACCATTAGCCACTGGTGACAGACTAGGGACTGTGTCTTTAAGTGTGATTATGAGACCTTAAAGCAGTGCATTAAAGAACAAAGAACAATACAGCGCAGGAACAGGCCCTTTGGCCCTCCAAGCCTGCACCGATCATGTGTTCCTAACTAGACCATCCATTTGTCTCCCTCTATTCCCAGTCTGTTCATGTGGCTATTCAGATAAGCCTTAAATGATCCTGAAATTCTGGAAACAAACCTGTGAAGAATCTGATGCCACCCACACTCAGAGAAAAGACATTTGGCAGCTGTCATTGCTGACTGGTACATGGTGTTCCTCTGCATATTCCCTTTGCTGGGGATATGGCTTATGGCATGAAAACACTGTGAGACAAGGCAAGGAGATCGGTCCTAAGAATGACCTAAGTCAGCACAGGCATTGAACCCCTGTTTGTTGGTGTTCTTCTGCAATATGTTTTCAGCCAATTAAGCAAAATGGCCCCTTGGAAAGCATGCCACAGTGCCAACACTGACGCTTCCAATCGAACATTCTCAGTTACAGAAAGGGCCACTGGGATAGCAGTCATGAGAAGGAGCATTGCTGGTTTTCTCCTCACTCATTCAGAAGCTCTGACCGCAATAATATAATCTGTACTGCTGCCCAGCTAACAAACCACAGAGAAAGTCAAACCTAGTCACTGTGTATCTCATCTATTCATTTAATATAGAACAACCGGGGAGCCAAGTCTTTGGCTTGCAGCCTTTTCTAATCTTGTGAGCTTTTGTATTATGATTGTACATCTGCTGATAACATCTAATCTGCTACTTAGTAATGTATTGTATTCCATATTCATCTAGTCGTATTGCTGTTTGATCTGTTTGGGAAAATAAAGCCTTAGGGATGGGAGAAAACATTAATATCTCTGATTCAATTACAACTGCAGGTAAAATGCTGATAAATTAAATGGCTGTGCAACTGTTTGGAGATCTCAGACCACAGACAAGATCTTTAAATATTTATAGAAAGGAATTGATCTCTCTTTCCCTGAGGGTTCGCACCTTGAGATACTCTAAGCCAAAAGCACAAGTCAATATCTCCCTGAACAAAATACAATATATATTATTGCTAAATTGTGAGGCTTTATTTCCTTTGATTTTATTTTCCTTTTTGTCAAATTAGTGACAGAACTAATACTATCACTGTTTCAGGTTGAGCTGTATGTCCTGCTTCAGCCTTTTCACGGTGGCAAACAGACAATGAAGACATTGATCATGACCTGAGTTTTGCAGTGAGTACAAAGGAAAAACGCACAACATTTCACACTAACAGGAGGGGCTGCTTGGAAGTCAGAAAACTTGGAAGAACATCAATGACAGGCAATTTATTTTCCAAATTGAGAGCCTGTGTGGCTATCGGGCAGTTAGGCCTTTGGCTCCAGGCCACAGCTGTCAGGGATGGAGATTTATGGAGGAGGGGGGATGGGAAAGATAGTGTAGGAGGTTGGAATCCATCAGACACGGAAATTGGAGGCCAGTGGCCACATGAAAGGTCAGGGAAGGGGGCAGCGTGAACGTCATTGGCAAGATCAGGATTCAGAGAGAGACTGGAGGCCAGAAAAGGAATTGAACGTCAGAAAAGGGGATTAGAGGAGACCAAAGCAAGAATTGCAGGCCATATAAGGTGGATAGATGAGAACAGAAGAAACCAGACTGGAAGCCAGAGAGTGATTAGGGTGTGGGGATGAATGTGTGTTGGGAGTTGTTCAGAGGCCGCGGTTGGGATGGCACCTACCAAACTGATGACCATTATCATTTGGAAGGATAAAGGCAGCAGGTACATGGGAACTTCCCCTTCAAGGCACTCACCATCCTGACTTGGAAATATATTGCCATTTCTTCACTGTCTCTGGGCCAAAATCCTGGAATTCTGTCCCTATCAGCACTGTACTTGTATTTACACCACTTGGGCTACAGCCATTCAAAAAGATAGATCACCACCACCGTCTCATGGGCAATTAGGGATGGGCAATAAAAGTTGGCTAAGTCAGTGATGCCCATTTCACATTAATGAATTAAAAAAATTAGGCTGGAGAAGATTGGAGGCCTTGTAGAGGTGATTGGAAAAGTTGAGGTTTCTTATTACAGAAGTTGGGAGAAGATTGCAGGCTCCATGGAGTGTATTGGAAAGATTGGGGAAGAGATCAGAAGAGTCACAAAGAAATCAGAATGTTCTTTTTTTAATCACTCATAGAATCATAGAATCCTTCAGTGCAGAAAGAGACCATTGAGTCTTGACTGACTGGGATTGTACACAGGCCTGATCCCAATAACCCCATACGTTTACCCTGCTAGTCCCCCTGACACTAAGGGGCAATTTAGCATGGCCAATCCACCTAACCTGCACATCTTTGGAGCATGGAAGGAAACCAGAGCACCAACAGGAAACCCAAGCAGACATGGGGAAAACAGGAAAACTCCACACAGACGGTGACCCAAGCCAGGAATCGAACCCAGGTCTCTGGCGCTGTGAGGCAGCAGTGCTAACCACTGTGCCATCATGCTGCCTTATGGAACACCACTGGCTGGCCAGTATTTATTGCCCAAGCCTAGTGGCCCGAGGGCAGTTGAGAGTCAACCACATTGCTGTGGCTCTGGAGTCACATGTAAGCCAGACTATAGATTCCTTTCCCTAAAGGACATTAATAAGGCAGATGGGTTTTTTTCTGACAATCAACAATGGATTCATGGTCATCAGTAGATTCTTAATTTCAAATGTTTTATGTTGAATTCAAATTCCACCAAATGGCATGGCGGGATTGGAACCCGGGTCCACAGAACATTAACTGAGTTTTTGGATTAATAACCTAGTGATAATACCACTCAGCCATCACCTCCCCTCAGGAACAAGTGTGCGATAGCAGGAGATTAATGAAGCACGGAATTATTGAATGGTTGCAATGCAGAAGGGAATCATTTGCCCTATTGTGTATGTGTTGACTAGATACATTGAACCTTCCTTTGGAAGCATCATGGTGAGCTTATATTTTCTATTTTGGGTTTTCAGCCTTCCTGGTAGATCTGCAAAGCAATCCCTGGCAGCCTCCCCTTCCACACATTTGTGGGTGCATGATAGTTATGAAATGATACAATTGAATTTCACATAGAGAGGTTTCCCAACTTTAATGCAGAAGAACATGAAGGGTTTCTTACTCTTCTCCTCTGTTGATGGAAGTTTGTGAAAATCGGCTTGTATTTCTGATTGAAACTATCTTCCTCATCCTCTTCCTTCAGGACAGATTTAGTTGTTTCATGATCAACAGCAGTTAAATAAATCTGCACTGTAAGAGGAAGTTTTGCTCCCTTTACTCAAGTTATCTTAGCCAAGATATATGCCACAGACTTCTGCACATGTTCATATTTTTCCTGCTGTCACTTCAAAAGGACCTGCGTCGTCACATCTTTCACAATTTTTCACCCAAAATTCTCAAGTTTGGCTACACTAATTCCCGGAAGCTGCTGCCTTGTGACTGTCTATGTCTACTAAATCATTATCTGTATAAAATCTAACCCTTCAGTTGCTAAATTAGGAATCACTTCCAAGGTGACAACTGTGTTTACTAAGTCACTTCATAAATTAGCTTTATACGAGAAAACAGATTCATAAATCTCATGAATCTCTCCCATTTATATATTTTCTTTTATCAAACTGTCTGGAACACAAACTGTATCATTAGCAATTATCAATGACTGAAGTACCCCTTATCTCTCAAGATATTAACATGTTTACTTGTTTTATTAGACTAAAGAAACATGTCTTTAAAACCTTTATAACTCCCAGTTATCTGACCCACTTCACCAGTATCCAGGGAAGAGCCCATTGATCATGGGCCCTAATCCATTCTAGTACTTTCTGAAGGAACATGTTATATTTGTACCATTGTGACTGTTTTATCTGCCAGTTATATCTGTGATATACCACACCCATCTGTGATTTATCACACTCAACTGCCAGACATGCCTATGATCTATCACACCCATATGTCAGATATATCTGTTACATATGACACCCAACTGCCAGATATATCTGTTACTTAAAACACCCATCTACCAGATATATCTCTGACATATCACATCCATCTACCAGATATAACTGTGATATATCACACCTGTCTGCCAGATATATCTGTGATATATCACAGCCATCTGCCAGATATATCTGTTATGTAACACACCCATCTACCAGATATATCTCTGACATTTCACACCCATCTACGAGATATATCTATGACATATCACATTCAACTGCCGGATATATCTGTTACATATCACAGCTATCTACCAGATATATCTATGATATATCACACCATCTGCCAGATATATCTGCGATATATCACATTCGTACATTTCTTTCTCCCTGGCATGTTAGAGGAATGTTTCATTTGGTCTTCTCTTTAAAGTCCAAAATCTTAGTTGATATGCTTTGGGGAGAAGTTTCTAAGCATTAGATAATGCAGTTTTCGCTGTCTCATCATCTAAGGATTGTATGACTGAATTGCGAGAATAAATATCCATCACTTTCTCCACCAGAACAATGCAAAGTAAGGATCCAAGTGTTCTTTATCCGCGCCAGCTTTGTAGCCACTTTTTCAAAAGAGACAAAATATTTTTCAACTCCATCCAAAGTGAGTTGGGCAAAAAGACTTTGTTATATCAAAGTGGGATTCAACTGAACTATTCCTCTGAACTACTAGTTTCTCCCTTACCCTGTAACCTAAGTTTTTCTTTGGCCAGTTCAGCTGTATGATTTTTTTTTCCTCGCCTTATAACTTTCTTTTCTTATTTCTCTTCTCCCTTGCTAACTTGTCTCTTAGGATTTCAAGTTTAAGACTGCGATTCTCTGATCTAGAGACATAGACTATTTTCTAAATGGGGAGAGCATTCAGAAATCAGAAGCGCAAAGGAACTTGGGAATCCTAGTTCAGGATTCTCTTAACGTTAATTTGCAGGTTGACTTGGTAGGGAGGAAGGCAAATGCAATGTTGGCATTCATTTTGAGAGGCCAAGAATACAAAGGCAGGGATGTACTGCTGATGCTTTATAAGGCTCTGGTCAGACCACATTTAGAATATTGCAAGCAATTTTGGGCTCCGTATCTAAGGAAGGAAGTGCTGGCTTTGGAGAAGGACCAGAGGAAGTTTATGAGAATGATCCCAGGAATGAAAGGCTTGATGTACGAGGAGTGCCTGATGACTCTTGGTTGGTATTCGATGGAGCTTGGAAGGATGAGGAGGATCTTTTTGAAACTTACAGAATACTGAAAAACCTGGATACAGTGGATGCGGAAAAGATGTTTCCATTAGTAGGAGAGACTAGGATCTGAGGGCACAACCTCAGAGTAAAGAGACGACCCTTTGGAACCGAGCTGAGGAGGAATTTCTTCAGCCAGTGGGTGGTGAATCTGTGGGATTCATTGCCGCAGAAAACTGAGGAGGCCAAGTCATTGAGTGTATTTAAGACAGAGATAGATAGGTTCTTGATTGGTAAAGGGATCAAAGTTTCTGGTGAAAAAGAGCGAGAAGGGGGTTGAGAAACTTATCAGCCATATTGCATGGTGGAGCAGAGTCTATGGGCCACATGGCCTAATTCTGCTCCTATATCTTATGGTCTTTTGGTCTTATCTTTGATACGCAGTCGAAACTCCATTCACTACAGCAAGATCAGAGATTCCCAGCTGCAGGCAAGGTCGGAGAATTCCGGCCTAAGCCTTTGCATCTCTCTTCTTACCTCAAGATGCTTCATCTCTTTTTGTTGTTCAAGCTGCTTAATCTACAAATGGATTCTAGCCAACTCAAGCTTCGCTCATCACGGGTTAGACTTTTCTTTTTCTGATCCCAGATGTTGTGCTAATGCCTCAATTATATCTGGGTTTTTTTGGCCCTTGCTTTTAATTCTAACTCCAACGTCTCTGCTAATGCTACTAATCTCACTTTGGTTAAATGTTGCAAATCGCTCAGAGATAAACAACTGACAAAGCCATTCCACTTTTCAATAAGAATTTTCAAATTCACTGTGAGATTCTGGTAACTTCCATCGCAGTACCAGTATCTGTCTGCAAAGAGCCCCCAATTTTATTTTCCAAGCAAGTATATAGGATCTTTCAGGTAAATGAAAAGGTAAACAATCTGAACCAAGTTGTCCTTGCCTCCATTTGGCAGAATGGAGCTGTCTGAGTTGTTGAAAACTCAGCCAGTCATAGTTGAGCTTAAGATGGTAGTTAAATATTGGCCATGTAACCTCATTATAATATTTAAATTACCAATCTCTTTTCTGGGAGCAGATGGGTTACCTGTACCCCATCCTCAACGCCAGTGCCCAAAAGGCTGTATTCTCAGCCCCCTACTATGCACCTTATACACCGATGACTGTGTGGGCAAATTCCCCTCCAACTCGATTTTCAAGTTTGTTGACAACACCACCCATAGTGGATCGGACCTCAAACAATGACAAGACAGAATATATGAATGAGATAGAGAATCGGGTGAACTTCTGCGGTTAATCTCCATTAAGACCAGAAGTAGGCAGATTGGAGGCAGGTCTGGAATTCATAGTTTTAACATTTTAGCCTTACCCAGATTGATTTTTGGGGGCACATAACAGGGGCGGGAGTAAGCTATTTGGACCCGTGAGCCTGTTATGCCATTGAAGAAGGCGATCCAATTGTGGTCTTAACTCCGCTTCCTTGCCTCTCACCCATAATCCTTGATTCTCTTATCAATAAAAAATATGTTCAGCTCATTTGATTTGATTTGATTTATTATTGTCCTTTATAAGCATACAGTGAAAAATATTGTTTCTTGCACGCTATACAGGCAGAGCATACCATTCATTGAGAAGGAAGTGAGAGAGTGCAGAATGTAGTGTTACAGTCATAGCTTGGATGTAGAGAAAGATCAACTTAATGCGAGGTAGGTCCATTCAAAAGTCTGACAGCAGCAGGGAAGAAGGTGGTCTTACATAGGTTGGTACGTGACCTCAGACTTTTGTATCTTTTTTCCTGATGGAAGAAAGTGAAAGAGAGAATGTCCTGGGTGTGTGGAGCCCTTAATTATGTTGGCTGCTTTTCTGAGGCAGCAGCAAGTGTAAACAGAGTCAATGGATGAGAGGCTGATTTGCGTGATGGATTGGGCTATATGGACAACATTTTGTAGTTCCTTGTGGTCTTGGACAGAGCAGGAGCAATATCAAGCTGTGATACAGCCAGAAAAAATGCTTTTTATGGTGCATCTTTAAAAGTTGGTGAGAATCGTAGCCAACATGCCAAATTTCCTTAGTCTTCTGAGAAAGTCAAATATACCCATGTCAGACTCCTATTTATTGACTATAGCTCAGCCTGCAACACCATTATTTCTATGAAACTCATCTCCAAACTCAATGCCTTGACCTTGGCTCCTCCCTCTGCAACTAGATCCTGAACTTTCTAACTCAAAAGGCCACAATCAGTAAGAACAGGCAACAACACCACCTCCATGATCATCCTCAACACCAGTGCCCAAAAGGCTGTAATCTCAGCCCCCTACTATACACCTTTATACACCTATGACCGTGTGGGCAAATTCTCCTCCGACTCGATTTTCAAATTTGTTGACAACACCACCATAGTGGATCGGACCTCAAACACTGACAAGACAGAAAATAGGAACGAGATAGAGAATCAGGTGAACTTCTGCGGCATTGGTGGGCTTTCTTAGCTACAGTGTCGGCATGGGGTGACCAGGACAGGTTGTTGGTGATCTGGACACCTAAAACCCTTTCCTCTTCGTTCCCATTGATGTAGACAGGGGCGTGTTCTTCTCTATGCTTCCTGAAGTCGATGACAAACTCTTTCATTTTTCACATTGAAGGAGAGATTATTATCGCTGCACAAGTTCACCAGATTCTCCATCTTATCCCTGCCATTGTTTGAGATCTGACCCACTATGATAGTGTCGTCAGCAAACTTGAAAATCGAGGGGAATTTGACCACATGGCCATAGGTGTATAAGGAGTATAGTAGGGGGCTGAGAACACTGCCTTGTGGAGCATCACTGTTGAGGATGATCATGGAGGAGGTGTTGTTGCATATCCTAACTGATTGTGGCCTTTGAGTTAGGAAGTTCTGGATCTAGTTGCAGAGGAAGGAGCAGAGTTTGGAGATGAGTTTTATAGGAACAAAGGTGTTGAAGGCTGAGCTGTAGTCAATAAATAGGAGTCTGACATGGGTGTCTTTGTTATTTAGGTGTTCCAGGGTTGAGTGCAGGGCCAGGGCCATTTTTGAATATACTCAATAAGCCAACCATCACTACACACCATAATCCAAAGATTAATACACCTCAGAGAAAATAAATTCTCCCTCAGAATATCTTAAATGGGAGATCCCTACTTTTGAACATAAGAACATAAGAAATAGGAGCAGGCGTAGGCCATCGAGCCCTTCGAGCCTGCCCCGCCATTCAATAAGATCATGGCTGATCTGAAGTGGCTCAGTTCCACTTTCCCACTTTGTCCCCATAACCCTTAATTCCCTTGTCTGTCAAAAACCTATCTACCGGTGACTTAAATATATTTAGCGAGGTAGCCTCCACCACTTCAATGGGCAGAGAATTCCAGAGATTCACCACCCTTTGAGTGAAGAAGTTCCTCCTCAACTCCGTTCTAAACTGCTCCCCCCCCCACCCTTATTGTGAGGCTGTGCCCTCTAGTCCTGCTGTCCTTTCTAAGCGGGAAAAATCTCTCTACCTCTATCCCATCCATCCCTTTCATTATCTTATACGTCTCTATAAGATCCCCCCTCATCCTTCTAAACCCCAACGAGTACAAACCCAGTCTGTTTAATCTCCCTTCATAGTTTAACCCCCTCATCTCCGGTGTCAGCCTAGTGAACCTCCTCTGCAATCCCTCCAAGGCCAAAATATCCTTGCGCAAGTGCGGCAACCAAAACTGCACACAGTACTCCAGCTGCGGCCTCACCAGTGCCCTGTACAGTTGCAGCAAGATCTCCCTGCTTTTATGTTCTATCCCCCTCGCGATAAAGGCCAGCATCCCATTCACCTTCTTGATCACAATTTTGAAACAGTCCCCGGGTTCTAGATTCCCCCACAAGGGAAACGTACCTCGTCAATGCCCCTCTGTTAAAATTCCCCTGCCCCCAGCAGAGCCTAAAGCAAGAATATAAATCAGGAAGTACAAATTAGATTAAAATCACGTAAAGAAAGTGGAATAAAGACTGGGAATGATGGAGTTAAGACAGAGAGAGAGAGAAAAAAATGAGACAGGCAGGAAAACGTTTTTTAAAAAAAATGATTTTTGAAGGTTTGAAATTCTAAACCTGTCAGATGAAATTTTCAGGGCCAGTGAGGTTGTTTGACAGTAATTATTCCTGAATGCACCAACCTGGTTTCTGCCATCTTTAGTGATGATCTAGTTAGCAATTCCATCTGCTCACGCTCTTTATAGAATCTGCCTACTTGTATTGCTTTTACTTCACAGTGGTGAAGATGAGAAATCTTCATTCTTCCATCACGAAGACATGGGCTTCAAATGGGCATACTGGTTTCAGTGACATTCCAGTGCAACCTGTGGAGGAGCAGGGTATCTCTGACAGCAAGGCAAATGTATTTCACATGTTGTGTGATGCATGCTTCAGCAGACTGAACCATCTGTTAAACTATCTGCACAAAAACAGATGTCTCTGTTGCTGTCTGTCTGCACTATCATCTTCAAAGCCTGCTCCCCATCATCAAGAGAGGTAGATATAACATATTTTCTCTGCTGTATCATATTTTTTAAGAATTTCTACAATCATAGAATCCCTACAGTGCAAAAAGAGGCCATTTGGCCCATCAAGTCTACACCAACAATAAGCCCACCCAGGCCCTATCCTCATACCCCATGTATTTACCTTGCTAATCTCCCGGACACTAAGGGGCAATTTAGCATGGCCAATCAACCTACTCTACACACATTTGGGCTGTGGGAGGAAACCAGAGCCCCCAGAGGAAACCCATGCAGACACAGGAAGAATGTGCAAACTCCACACTAACAATGACCCCAGACCAGAATTGAGCCCGGGTCCCTTGGTCCCAGAGCTGTGAGGCAGCAGTGTTAACCACTATGCCACTGTGCCACCCTCCGAGGGTGAGAGACTTCCATTAAGTGGATAGATTGGAGAAGATTAGGTGTTCTTCTTAGAGGAGAGATGTTTGGCAAGAGATTTGATGAAACTGTTCACTACCATGAACCTGGACGCAGCAGATTGAGAGAAACTGTTCCCATTGATAGGAAGATTGAGAATCAAAGAGCAAAGATTGAAGCTGATTGGCAAAAGAACCAACAGCGATGTGGTTGGACTAAAATGCACTGTCTGCAAATTTGACAATGATAGACTCAATCATGGCTTTCAAAGGTTTTGTGAAGGGTAGGTCGTGCCTCACAAACCTTATTGAGTTCTTTGAGAAGGTGACCAAAGAGGTGGATGAGGGTAAAGCAGTTGATGTGGTAGATATGGATGTCAGTAAAGCATTTGATAAGGTTTGCCACGGTAAGCTATTGCAGAAGATTCGGAAGCATGAGATTGAGGGTGATTTAGCAGTTTGGATCAGAAATTGGCTAGCTGTAAGAAGACAGAGGGTGTGGTTGATCAGATATGTTCATCCTGAAGTTCAGTTACAAGTGGTGTATCGCAAGGATCTGTTTTGGGGCCACTGCTGTTTGTCATTTTTATGAATGACCTGGATGAGGGCATAGAAGGATGGGTTAGTAAATTTGTGGACAACACTAAATTCGGTAGACTTGTGGACTGTGTGGAAGGATGTTGCAGGTTACAGAGGGACACAGATAAGCTGCAGAGCTGGGCTGAGAGGTGGCAAATGGCATTTAATGTGGAAAAATGTGAAGTGATTCACTTTGGAAGAAGTAACAGGAATACCAAGTACTGGGCTAATGATAAGTCACTTGGTAGTGTGGATGAGCAGAGAGATCTCAGTGTCTATGTACATTGATCCCTGAAAGTTGGCACCCATGTTGATAGGGTTGTTAAGAAGATGTACGGTGTGTTAGCTTTTATTGGTAGAGGGATTGAGTTTCAGAGCCATGAGGTCATGTTGCAGCTGTACAAAACTCTGGTGCAGCCACACTTTGAGTATTGCGTACAGTTCTGGTTGCCACATTATAGGAAGGATATGGAAGCATTGGAAAGGGTGCAGAGAAGATTTATCAGGATGTTGCCTGTATGGTGGGAAGGTCTTATGAGGAAAGGCTGAGGGAAGTGAGGCTGTTTTCATTAGAGAGAAGAAGGTTAAGTGGTGACTTAATAGAGGCATATAAGATGATCAGAGGATTAGGTAGGGTGGACAGTGAGAGCCTTTTTCCTAGGATGCAGATGATTAGCATGAGGGACATTGCTTTAAATTGAGGGGTGATAGATATAGGACAGATGTCAGAGGTAGGTTCTTTACACAGGGAGTAGTAAGGGTGTGGAATGCCCTGCCTGCAACAGTAGCAGACGTGCCAACATTAAGGGCATTTAAATGGTCATTGGATCATATATATCTACAATATATATGGATGATATTGGAATAGTGTAGGTTAGGTGGGCTTTAGATTGATTTCATAGGTCGGCACAACATTGAGGGCTGAAGGGCCGGTACTGCACTTTAATGTTCTATGTAAAGCTAGCATGACACAACAGGCTTAATGGCCTCTTCAGTGCTATAACCAATCTATGATTCGCTGAACAGCTTGCTTGTTGTACACTGTTGCGCACTGAAGATGATATGGGGATTATACATAAGCCTGTGCTGTAAGCAGGTAAGCCCATTTGAATCCCATGCCTTCATGAATCAAGTAGAAAGATTTTGCACCTTGAAGTTAAAGGTATGAAAGTCAGGCATGTTTTATAAAAGGGATGTGATCGACCCCACCAGATTCCTGTCCCAGTGGTGATGATGAACATAACCCCACACTTGTTTCCTTTGATAAGTAGCATAAAGAGACTGTTGATGCGATAATGATAAAATATGTGCAGCAAATTAATTAATAGTTTGACGAGCACATCACAGAAGATAAAAAGCAATTGTGTTCCACTCGGGGAGAACAGATAGTGGAGGATGACAAAAATTGCTTTGGGTGGCAAATGAAGTCATTGGGATATAAGAAGAAATAAAATCGACAGGAGTCAAGAGAAAAGATAAAGAACAAGGCTACAGGAGTTCGGAATGTGTTCCGAAGAACTAAAGCAGAAAGAAAAAATACTACTTCATGAAATATAAAACACAATGACGACATTTTCTATAAATAAATGAGTATTTCTGCAGTACTCATTCATCGTATCTGACACAAAGGCAGATCTTTATGGATTTCGAAGGCCAATCACTTCAACTCCAGGACATATCACTGCAGGAGTTTCTCAGGACAGTGCCCTAGATCCAAGTCTCTGCAGCTGCTTCTCCTATGACCTTCCCTCCATTAGTCATTGAGGCACAGTGTTCCTCTCCATTTACAATTCTCCAGGCAAAAAAAGCAACCCATATCTGCATGCTTCAGGATGTCAGCCAGAATTTTTCAAATGGTGGGTGTAATGGTCTCAATGAGCCCTTGGAGTACAAGCTCCTTGATTGAGGTAATGGTTGTCTGCTCTATCAAGGAGTCTCATCTGTGTAAATAATGAGAAGTGTCAGGTCAACTGGCACTCCGTATTCTGACTCTGTACCCAAAGCACTGTTCGGAGTGGAGATAAGTTTGTAAATAAAGGGAATCTGATGAAGGGACACCAGCCTCTGAAGAATTATTTCAGTGGCTTTTCCTTCCCCGGTAGCCTGTCACCACTGGCTGCCCCACAGCCATTTAACACTCCAATAAACGAGGAGAGGCTGGAGATGGGGACTTCCACCCCTTTCTCAGGAGCATGTTTGTCTCTCCGAGATCTGCTGGCCAATCAGATTGGCTGGCAGCCCTTTAGTCTCAGCAATGCCGGAAGCTGCAATGGACAAGATTGAGACTGGTCCAAGTCCCAGAGTCCATGGCCAGATAAATGGGGGCGAGGAGGGGAAACAGGGCAGGGAGGGGAGGAAAAGCCAAACAGGCTGGGCAAAAGGTGGCGAAGGTGTTGTTGGAGAGGCCAGGGGAGAAGGAAACACACTTTGGCACAGATTGTATGTGCATGTGCATGTGCATGTGTGCATGCTTCCATGTGCCCACATGCACATATATGTGCATGCATGTGTATGCACATACATGTGTGTGTGTGCTTGTATGCATGCATGTGTGTGCTTGCATGTGCATGTGTGTGTGTGGAGGAGGGCCACTGTTGAAGCCACACACCATCATGGAAATGTATCACTGTACCTTCAATATTGCTGGGCTAAAGTCCTGGGACTCTTTCTCTAACAGCACTGTGTTTGTACGTACACCACACAGACTGCAGTGATTCAAGAGTGCAGCTCACAACCACCTTCTCAAGGGCAATTAGGGATGTGCAATAAATACTGAAATTTATTTATTTATGCATTAATATTTATTTATCACAATAGTGATGCCCACTGAGGAATGATAGAAAAGTTATCATGGGTTAAGAATTGGTGTAAATAAAACCAAAAAATGCATTATAATGATTTTGATCCACTTGGATCCACTCATGGGATCAACTGGCACCAATGATTCCAAGAAAGTGACCACAATAGTCCCAGAAGCTGACAAAAAACTATGTGCAAATATTTTCAGGTAGGAAGCTTACACATGCAAGAGATTATTCACATCAAAAGGGGTGGCACGGTGGTTCAATGGTTAGCATTGCTGCCTCACAGTGCCAGGGACCCAGGTTCAATTCCCGGCTTGGGTCAGTGTCTGTCTGGAGTTTGCACATTCTCCCTATGTCTGTGTGGGTTTTCTCCGGGTACTCCAATTTCTTCCCACAGTCCAAAGATATATAAATTGCCCCTTAGTCTCAGGGGACGAGCTAGGGTAAACGCATGGTGCTATGGGGATAGGGTTGGTGGGATTGTTGTCGGTGTAGACTTGATGGGCTGAATGGCCTCCTTCTGCACTGTAGAGATTCTAATTGTTGACAAGAAATGAAGGCAAATGTGAAACTTTTACTATTTAGTTGTAACAAGCAATTAATCAGGAAAATAGATGGGGTACCCTGACCCTTGAAGAATTCCAAGGGTGATGGGCTTTCAGTGACACACTCTGATAGCTGAAAGCGTGGCGTTGTCAGAACAGAAGTGATAGAGACATTAGGAACATGGAATAGAGTCCTTACAGAAATTAGGGCCAGAGCGGGTATAACCAGGCAACTATGAGAGACATTGTATTGCAGCAGGCATTGATCGACAACCTAATTCCAGAAATTAAGATGAGGACATGAAGGAAGTGACGTTAAAGAGATAGATAATGGGCGGAATTTATACAAGAATGATTCTAAGTTCCCGTTTCTTGGGTGAGTTTTTACAGCCAACCTTATGGACTTAGACATTGAAAGAATGGTTTAGACCATTTCTAGCTGCTGCAGGCAGCGAGCTGGGTTTAATTCGCCAGCCAGCTCGCAGAAGGAGCTATTGCGCATGTGTAGATCTTTGATTCTGCACATGCACAATTCCAACAGCAGGGCTCTGACAGACAGACAGAGAGCTGTCAGGCCCTTGCTGCTGGAGCTAGCTTGAATAAAACTCCCCCCACAATCGCGTGGGCCAATCGCGAACCTCACACCACATGGACATCTAGCCCCAACCACATCCCCTCTGCCACCCAGACCAATTGTGTCCCCATCCCATCCGATCCAATCGCAATGCAACACACACCACCTCTCCTGGGTCCGATCAGAGGCAGAGTGTGCAGCGGCCCTCCCCTCTCACTCGCCGATTGGAATGCCCTTTCAGGTCCCCTTTAGGCCCATCCAACCTCATGCCCTCCCCTTTAAGATCTACCCCATAGGCCCTGCCCCTATCCCTGTCCCCTTAGATCTTGCCACCTGGCCCCAACCCTCCATAGTCCCCATAGTCCCCACCTCCTGGAACTGCCCAGTGGGGCATGCCCCTTGCCCTCAGCCTCCCTGAGGGACCTCAATGGCCTCTGATTCCGCCAGCATGGCCAACATGACTGTTCCCATTCATGGGGAGAAGGTGTTTTCCTCATCGGAGAGAACTTCTTCTCGCGAGGCCATAAGGGGAAGCGAGCCCAGATGGTTCAGTGCTAGGCTCAATAAACACATGTAAATTAATATTAACATCCATTACCTTAATTTATTCAGCGTTTTGCCCATTTTCAGTGAGATGCTGACCTTGTTGGAAATCCGGCTCTCGTACGAGTAGCCAGTATGTAGGTAAAAAAGAAGTAGAAATTGAAAATAAATTTGCTATAAGTTTCCAATCCAACTTTTGACCAGGATTTAGACTAACAGACAGAAAGTTTGCATTATAAGACTAAAGGGCAGAATTTTGCCATTTTTGGACAAAGTGTCACATTGGCCGGAGAAAAGTGGACGGTGGTTCACAAGTGGCATCGGCAGATTTCCCTGCTGTATTTTTAAACTGATGCACAAAAAAATGTAAGGGGTGTGTCCCACGATGGGTGGGATCTGATGGTGCTCATCCTGCCAGAAACTTAGGTTTTAAAAAGATTGAGGTGCCGTTTTAAAGTTTTAAAGTTTATTACCGTCACAGGTAGGCTTACATTAACACTGCAATGAAGCTACTGTGAAATTCCCCTAATCGCCACTGTCCAGGTACACTGAGGGAGAATTTAGCATGGCCAATGCACCTAACTAGTGCGTCTTTTGGGAGAAAACCAGATCACCCAGAGAAAACCCACGCAGATACAGGGAGAATGTGCAGACTCCCCACAGACAATGACCCAAACTGTTCTTAAAGGGTGCCCAATGTAAAACAAAAACAACAGAATCCCCATTCCCACTACCATGACCAGGTGACTATGAGCTCCAGGATTGTTACAGAAATATTGATATTTTTCACTGTCACAGATAAAAACTCAAAATGTGGAAGTCAAGTTTAAACTTTGCTGGTCGCTGCATTTTGCAAACTGCAGAGCTGGAACAATAGCGTTCATGCAGCCAGGCTGTGGACAATCAACTTTCCACTAAAATCAGACAGGCCTGGAACTGCCTGGCCAGGTGCAGGCAGCCACATTGTTTTAGACACAACTGTTGTTCATACCTCCAGTAAACCTGTGAAAAGAATGCCATGCGGACTTGGTGACACCCTGATCAGTAGGAGGCCAAAGGTACAGCTTGATGAAAGTGGAAGCCCAAATCAATGGCAGATCCTAAATCATCAACGAACCCTCAAAGTCCAATGAACAGCCTGTCTAGGCTTTATTGAATGGGCATTACCTATCTTTTCAGACAAACAGTTCCAATACAGTAATGGGGATGTATGGATAGGGTATAGCGAATCCCCAGAATCACATAGAATCATACAGGTTTACAACAACTTGTCCACACCGCCCTTTTTTTTTAAACCCCTAAGCTAGTCCCAATTGCCCACATTTGGCCCATATCCCTCTATACCCACCTTACTCATGTAACTGTCTAAACGCTTTTTAAAAGACAAAATTGTACCTGTCTCTACTAGTATCTCTGGAAGCTTGTTCCACATACTCACCACCCTCTTTGTGGAAAAATTGCCCCTCTGGACACTTTTGTATCTTTTCTCTCACACCTTAAACCCAATGCCCTCCAGTTTTAGACTCCCGTACCTTTGGAAAAGATATTGACTTTCCAGCTGATCTATGCCACTCATTATTTTATAGATCTCTATAAGATCACCCCTCAGCCTTCTCCACTCCAGAGAAAAAAGTCCAAGTCTATCAAGTCTCTCCTTATAACTCAATCCATCAAGTCCCGGATAGCATCATAGTAAATCCCCTCTGCACTCTTTCTAGTTTAATAATATCCTTTCTATAATAGGGTGACCAGAATCGTACATAGTATTCCAAGTGTGGTCTTACCAATGTCTTGTACAGCTTCAACAAGATGTCGCAACTCCTGTATTCAATGTTCTGACCAATGAAACCAAGCATGCTGAATGCCTTTTTCCCCATTCTATCCACCTGTGACTTCACTTTAGTCAGGAGGAGCTATGAACATGTGCCACTAGTTCTGTAACTCTCCCCAAGGCTCTACCATTAGCTGAGTAAGTTCTGCCCTGGTTCAATCTACCAAAATGCATCAACTCATATTTATTTAAATTAAAGTCCATCTGCCATTCGTCAGCCCACTGGCCCAATTGATCAAGACCCCATTGCAATCCAAAATAACCTTCTTCACTGTCCACTATGCCACCAATTTTGGTGTCATCTGCAAACTTACTAACCATGCTTCCTATATTCTCATCCAAATCATTAATATAAATGTCAGAAGTTGATAACAAGTTAAGATTTGAGGTTGTTTTCTTGAGATGTAAGATTGTTTACTGAAGAGTCCTGTGAAGAGATTAATAGAGTTTAATAGAATTTAACTACAGTATGATAGGACAATTTGTTGTTTTTCCTTATATTTGTTCAATAAAGTTATGTTGGACCTTCCCTGACTTTTCCCATTTGTTGATCTGTAACCCGCCAGAGTTAAAACGGGTAAACTGATCAAAGTTAGTCAGGGTACATTTACTCACCTTTCATTTTACAACACTATGTAATCCACCTCCCCCACTCCTCCCAGTCCATTAGGGAACTCTCCCCACTCTGACATTTCTCCCACAGAACTCCATGCCCTCCAGCACCATTGAGCCCCCTCATGGAAATGGAACCCTCCTCCCCTCACACAATAGGCCCCATGCAGCACCACCTCCCCAGCACTGCCTGGGCCATGCCAGGGTACTGACGGGCATGGCAGTCTCTGCCTGGCAGATGCCCTCATGCCAATGTGAAAAGTCAGCTTAACTTGGGGGTATTATCAGGCATAAAGACCTGATTGCGATATTTAAATACATTCAAATGTGAATCCCAAAGTTCAATGTCAGGATTCCCATTATGTCATTGGCTGAGAGTAGGACAATCAATCAGGGAAATCCCATCGGCGGGAAAGCTGTTTTGGGATCCCTGCCCTGATCCGGCTCACCTGCTGCTATTCCCATCCCCGCCCCTCTGAAAACAGGAACAGATACGCCAACCCAATAGATCCTTTTGTATAAAATGCCTAGCATCGGGGTGATTTCCCTTTTGTTGGTATCAATTTGACTGTCAGGACAAATGCAGGTCAGGATCCCACACAAGTCAGCAACGGGGTCCAGTGGGCGATTTTTTGTAGAGATGGTCCATTCATTAAGCAGGACCCTCTGGCCACCCTTCTTAGAAATTGTAAGAACAGAAAATGGCCATGGCTCTGTGACTGCCATTGTCAAGGGGGTGGGGAGCCCATCCTTAGGGTAACCTGTGACTGCAGCTGTGCCCGCCTTTTGGGATGGGTTGCTTTAAAATAAAAATAGGGCACCAATTCCTGATCTCCTGCTGGAAAGTTGTCTCTTATAAGGGCTGAACGTTGGCCACAGTGGAGGAGAGGGGGCGAGGGGGGTTGACGTCCAATGCCTGGCAGGATGTCACCAATTGTCCTTAGAACATTAGCTTTAATAGGCGCCCTTCAATCACATCGCTAGGCTAGCTGGCCTTCTCCAGTTCCAATTCCCTGGCCTTACCTCTGGCCTCACCTCTGAGGCGACTCAAGAATTCTGCTGCACACCTCGGGGCAATAGACATGTAACATTGTTCAGCTTTATATTCATAATCGAAAATAAATTCAAGGACATTTATCTTTTATTTTGGTTTCCCTCACCTCCAAAGATTCCATTCTAAGCACAGTTGACATCAAATTATACATCAGTTGATAAATGCAGAAAAATTGTGTTTGTGAAATCCTGAGAAATGCAGTGTTAAAATCTGTTTTAACATAAGGTGCAAATTGGAGGCAAGCACTGCCTTGTAATTCCACATTTGTTTATTTTAACATGTTGTGATTCTGTAAATATTCCTGAGCACTGAGGAGACATGATTTAATGGCACCAGTGGTTAAGGAGATACTGAACTAAATTAAGTAATATATTGGCAAAGGGAAATTGTCTTGGATGAAGAAAGTATGAGATCAAACTCTTGATGGGGGCGGTAGCAACTTACCTGTGAATCAAATGGGAATAGGTACAAGCCAGCCTCCAGACATTTGGACACATATTCCAAACTGACATTTCACTATACTAAATTTGTGTTCATACTCTTTTGAGGATAATCAATTAAACTAATGTTATAATCCAGGTCAGAAACTCCACAGTATTTTATGAAGTCAGCCTAGACCACAAGGTTTGCAATTTGAATTTGGCACTGGTAAGCATGAGATGCTCCACTTCAGGTATAGAACAAAGAGCAGTACAGCATGGGAACAGGCTCTTCGGCCCATCAAGCCTGCACCAATTATGTTGTACTACCTAGACCAACTGCCTGTATCCCTCTATACCCCGCCTGTTCATGTGCCTTTCCAGATAAGTCTTAAATGTCGCTAACATATCTGTTTCAATACCTCACTTGGCAGTGCATTCCAGGCCGCCACTCCCCTCTACATAAAAAACTTATCCCCCAGATCTCTACTGAACCTTTCCCCACTTCTGCTCCCTTGTGATTGTCATTCCTACCCTGGGGAAAAAAAGAATCCAACTGTTCACCTTATCTATGCCCCTTATAATTTTATAAATATCTATCAGGTCACCCCCTCAGCCTCTGTTTTTCCAGGCAGAACAAAGATTGGGGGAAAGGCAAATTGTGCGGAGGGTGTGGAGAGTCTGCAGAAGGATCTAGATAGGCTGGGCGAATGGGCCAGGAAATGGCAAATGGAATTTAATGTTGGCAAGTGTGAGGTGGTCCACTTTGGTAGGAAGAATGGTAGGAAGGACTATTACTTACGTGGCGAAGAACTGCAGCAGGCGACGGTGCAGAGGGACCTCGGGGTCCTTGTGCATGAGTCGCAAAAACCCAGCTTGCAGGTGCAGCAGGTGGTCAGGAAGGCGAGTGGGATGCTGGCCTTCATAGCGAGGGGGATTGAATATAAAAGTAGGGAGGTCTTGCTGCAGCTGTATAGGGCATTGGTGAGGCCGCAGCTGGAGTACTGTGTGCAGTTTTGGGCGCCACACCTGCGCAAGGATATTTTAGCCCTGGAGGGAGTGCAGAGGAGGTTTACTAGGCTGATACCGGAGTTGAGGGGATTGAGCTATGAGGAGAGGCTGAATAAACTGGGCTTGTACTCGTTAGAGTTTAGAAGAATGAGGGGAGATCTCATTGAGACGTATAAGATGATGAATGGGATGGATAGGATAGAGGTGGAGAGACTCTTCCCGCTCAAAAAAGACAGTAGGACTAGGGGGGACAGCCTCAAGATAAAGGGGAGGCGGTTTAGAACGGAGTTGAGGAGGAACTTCTTCACTCAAAGGGTGGTGAATCTCTGGAATTCTCTGCCCGTTGAAGTGGTGGAGGCTGCCTCGCTAAATATTTTTAAGAAGCAGGTTGATGGGTTCTTGATAAGAGAGGGGATTAAGGGTTATGGGGAGAGGGCGGGAAAGTGGAACTGAGCCACGACAGATCAGCCATGATCTTATTGAATGGCGGAGCAGGCTCGAAGGGCTAGATGGCCTACTCCTGCTCCTATTTCTTATGTTCTTATGTTCTTATGTTCTTAATCCCAGTTTATTCAATCCCTTCTCATTGCTAATACTCTCCATACCAGGCAACATCCTGGTAAACCTTTATTGCACTCCCTCCAAAGCCACAACTTTCTTCTCATAGTGTGGCGAGCAGAATTGGACACAGTATCCCAAACGTGGCCTAACCAACGTTTTATAATGCTATAACATAATTTGTTGCCTTTTATATGTGATGCCAGGTCTATGAAGCAAGCATGCCATATGCTTTCTTCACCACCTTTTTTCATCCGTGCTGTCACTTTTAAGGATCTTATTCAAATGACCAACTAGGGAGCTTTTATCAAACAAAGTTTATTAAAGAATACAGTTAACACAGAGAAAGAAAAATAGCAAACTTTTACCAATTACAAACAAGATAAAATACAACCATGATATTGTATAAAATGTAACAACAGATTGCACTGTTCCAACACTCCTTATAACCATACACCTGTCCCAGGTTTAGCTCAGAAAAGAAGAATGTTGAATTCCTGCAGCTTTCTAGACACACACACATTCACACATACACACAGATAAGCTTGAAGTCAGAACAAATTCCCAAAATACCAGGGAGAGAGAGAGAACACTGCATCCAGCCTGAAGGCCACGCCTTCTAACTAGCCAGCAACCAAAACTGAAAATAACTGAGAGAACAAAACTGACCTGTCGATCATTCTTCCCACAACATTTCAAAAGGTCATAAACTCCCAGAAAGTGCATTAGATCCAGAGTAAAAATAAATAAAATCCCATTTAATCCATTTAAGCAAGAATAAAAGGACATCTAATCAGGCAGCTCGGTTCGATAACAAGAATAAAAGGTTTGATCACAAACTGAAGAGAACATGATTAAAAAAATACATTTCTTCAAGGTACCATACTGTCACACTAAATTAAACAAACAAAGGGACAAATCAAGAGAGCAGTTTTTAAAGGGTCACTGCATCCAATCACAAAGGGAATTTAAACTATTAAAACAAAATGTGATAAATAGGGTTGATAAAACATCCCTGTCCCCACGGTACCCACTAAGCATGGAAGGTCTCGATGGTGCTGGCAGACACCACTTACTTTCTCTCCAAGGACACCCGGCAATGAATATAGCTACAGGAGAAAGGCAGACAGTTGGGTTGGGCGTTCCCCACAATTGCCCTGCCTGGAGCTGTCAATGGCAAGATTGGCAAGGCTGGGGGCAGTTTTACAAGAATGTCCTCCTCCTTCCCCACCTCCCTCTGTACTGGGTGCCCGTCGATCAAGAGTGTGGGGCTGAAGTACAAACTGAAGTTCCTGTCCTGCTGGTTTAGAGAGTAATGAATTGATTGGAGATAGTCAGCATGGTTTTGTAGCGGGTAGGTCGTGCCTTACTAACCTTATTGAGTTTTTTGAGAAAGTGACCAAAGAGGTGGATGGGGGTAAGGCAGTTGACGTGGTATATATGGACTTTAGTAAGGCGTTTGATAAGGTTCACCATGGAAGGCTTCTGCAGAAAATGCAGATGTATAGGATTGAGGGTGATTTAGTTAATTGGATCAGGAATTGGCTAGCAGATAGGAGACAGAGAGTGGTGGTTGTTGGTAAGTATTCGTCATGGAGTTCGGTTACAAGTGGTGTGCCTCAGGGATCTGTTTTGGGGCCACTGCTGTTTGTAATTTTTATAAATGATCTGGATGAGGGTATAGTTGGGTGGATTAGTAAATTTGCTGATGACACCAAAGTCGGAGGTGTGGTAGATAGTGAGGAGGGGTGTCATAGTTTACAGAGAGACTTGGACAAGTTGCAGAGCTGGGCTGAGAGGTGGCGGATGGAGTTTAATGCGGAAAAGTGTGAGGTAATTCACTTTGGCAGGAATAACAGATGTGTAGCGTATAGGGCTCACGGTAGGACTCTGAATAGTGTTGATGAACAGAGGGATCTAGGTGTATGTGTACATAGATCCCTGAAAGTTGGGAATCAAGTAGATAAGGTTGTTAGGAAGGTATACGGTGTCTTGGCGTTTATTGGTAGGGGGATTGAATTTAGGAGCCGCAGCATCATGTTGCAACTGTATAAAACTCTGGTGCGGCCGCACTTGGAGTATTGTGTGCAGTTCTGGTCCCCACATTACAGGAAGGATGTGGAGGCATTGGAGAGGGTGCAGAGGAGGTTTACCAGGATGTTGCCTGGTATGGAGGGGAGGTCCTATGAGGAGAGACTGAGGGATTTGAGGTTGTTTTCGTTAGAAAGAAGGCGGCTAAGAGGGGACCTTATTGAAACATATAAGATGATTAGAGGTTTAGATAGGGTGGACAGTGATAGCCTTTTTCCTTGGATGGAGAAAGCTAGCACGAGGGGGCATAGCTTTAAATTAAGGGGTGGTAGTTATAGGACGGATGTCAGGGGTAGGTTCTTTACCCAGAGGGTGGTGAGGGATTGGAATGCCCTGCCTGCTGCAGTTGTAAATGCACCTAGTTTGGGGGCGTTTAAGAGATCCGTGGATAGGTTTATGGATGGAAAGGGATTGGTTTAGGTTAGAGGGTCATTGCTTTTTAATTGGTCGGTGCAACATCGTGGGCCGAAGGGCCTGTTCTGCGCTGTAATGTTCTATGCTGCAGTAAATGGAGGTTTGGCTGGCCGTCTGGTAAGATTGAGCTTCTTGTGTTTATCTGGAGCTTTTGACCTTGAAATCTGTTGCAAAGCACAACACAAATATGTCATTAAACAAAAAAGAAAGCTGCTCAGTCCAGTAAGGAAATAGTGGTTGGAATTTAGTACCCTCCTGGGGCAAGTTTGGTGGTAGGGAAGGCAGTTAGGCAGGAGGATGGAGTGTGGACCTTCCCTGGTCCACCTCAAGCAAATCAATGGCAAGAAGGCTTGTGATCAGCTTTCACACCCCACTAGCAATTGAGGTCTTTACATGTGCAATTAATGCCCAATTAAGGACTTTATCTGCCATCACACGTATAAACCAGCCATGTACAGAGGCCTCACCATATGGGGAGTATGACAAACAAACTTGTATGCTGATCCCTCGACTGTTATTATCTCTTAATTTATCTCTTTGCTATTTGGGGGAACTTGTGTGTGTGATTTGGCTACATTACAACACTGAGTGTCAGCTGAGAAGTTTTGAGATGTTCTGGGAGCAGGTGCGAAACAGAGATGACGTTAGCAGTGAGCGACGTCTGCACTACGCCAGTGAGCGGCCAAGGTGAGCCGAAACCAGGAGCTGGTGGGCCAGCAGTGCCTGAAGTTTGCATGGCAGCTGATCACTGGCTGGCACCAAAGGAAGGCTCATTACAAAAAAGGTAAGTCACAGGGAGTGAGCTTCAGGACGGTGTCATTGGAGGGAAGGAGCAAGTGTTCAGGGAAGGCCTATAGTCAGTCCCGTTAAGCCCTTCCTCTACTATCTCTGGTCCAACAAGGAAAGTAACATAAAACTTGCCTGAATGGCTTCCACTGGGCTCAGCTCCCCTCCTAACTGTCTTCACATGAGGGAAAATTCACAGTGACTTCTCCACTCAGTCTGCAGTCAAAATTGCAATCTGGGTGCCATCTACATATTTAGAGAAGGAATTAATGACTCAGAACAGATGGGAAATTGATGGTTCAGATGCCAGGGACATTATATTTTCCAAGCTAATTTCTGCAGGATGGAGCGGCAAAGTGGCATAGTGGTTAGCACTACTGCCTCCGCGCCAGGGACCCGGGTTCAATCCTGGCCTTGTGTGACTGTCTGTATGGAGTCTGTACGTTCTCCCCGTGTCTGTGTGGTTTTCCTCCGGCTGCTCCAATTTCCTCCCACAGTCCAAAGATGAGGTTGATTGGCAATGCTAAATTGCCTCTTAGTCTCAAGGGAACTAGCAGGGTGATTGTATATGGTCAAAATGGCCAATGTTGATAATGAGGAAGAGATTGTTACAAAACAAACACCAGATCCAATCAATGAAATGAATATTTTCATATTGCAATTTATTCAACAGTAGTTTAAATCACTAGCAATCTGTGTGCTAGGCAGTTTTTTTTTAATTTCATCTCTGAACCTATTTGATGCACTTGGCCATTGTTAATTCATTGATCCACAGCAGAAATTCGACATTTAAAGCCTACCATATCAACAACATCAAGGTTGCGATAAAACTGCAAGTTACTTTTTGTTCCCATCTCTCAGATTTATTTATCTCATATCAATTTTCTAAGCTTTTTTTTGGCTGCTATAGTTAGCTCTTATCATTGGCTTATTCATTATTCAGTATAAATTTTGTGCAAGTCTACGCAAGCAGGCAAAATGAATGCCTTTGAAGTTATACTGACAAGCTCATCTGAATGGAACATGAAACAGTGATCATGCTGTGAGTCTGGCTTGCTTTCCCAAACAGAAGCAACCACATATTGGATCTTTGTACCTGCATAACTTCAACTTTGATACTGTTGCAGTTTTAGATTTGATCTTATTAACATTATGATTTTTTTTTGCTTCCCATTTGTACAAAGGTGATATTGCGAGGCTGATAAGTTAGGGGCATGATGTTCCCTGAATTTCAGTAAGTGCGGGAAGTGAGAATCAATGGGTAGAATGTTACAGCCGTTCATATCAGAGGAAATTTCCCATCCCACTGCAGTGGGTGGCACGGTGGCACAATGGTTAGCACTGCTGCCTCACAGTACCAGGGACCTGGGTTCAATTCCTGGCTTGGGTCACTGCCTGTATGGAGTTTGCACATTCTCCCCGTGTTTGCATGGATTTCCTCCAGGTGCTCTGGTTTCTTCCCAGAAATGTGTTGGTTAGGTGCATTGACCCAAAGTGTGGTGACTAGAGGAGTTTCATGGTAACTTCATTGCATTGTTAATGTAAGTCTTACTTGTGACTAATAAATAAACTTTTGAACGGAGATTTGGCTGGGCGCCAAATTCTCTGACTTCACTGCAGCAGGAGCATGGCCGGTAAGATTGCATCCAATGTGTTTTCTGCTGGCCGCAATGGCGGATTTTCACACCATATTGTCTGCTCAGCACCTCATTAATTACGCAGGTACAGCAGACATGCCAGATCACTGGCGTGCACCCTCTGTTTTGCCCGCCATGCTGTGATCTCAGTGCTCCCTCACTCCAGACACAATACTTCAACTACATTGTGCATACCTATCTCAATTTACGAAGACCAGGACTAATGCACAACACAATGAAACCTCCAAAGGCAAGAGGTCTGTTGCCCCCAAATTCACTGCTGCCCCTCTTGGCCAGCTGCTGGGTGACATGGAGGCCCACCGCCATATACTTTACCCTACTTCTGACTGCAGAATGTCCAGCAATGTGATCAATCTGACTTGGGAGACAGTGGCAGAGGCAGTCAGTGCCAATGCTGCACAGAGGAGGTCAGCCATCCAGCGCAAAAAAAGGATGAATGATCTCATCCGTGCCACCAGAGTAGGTCACCCCACCTCATCACTCTCAACTCGAACCATCACCAGCCCATCACACATTCACAGGGATCTCACTCACTGCCAACTCAACGGGTGTCGCCATTCACTCTCTCACTCACGGTCTCACATCTCCTCTGCAGATCATCTCTTCATCCTGTCTATGGCAAGACTCACCACCCCAGATGCCAGACAACCTTCTCATCTGACCTGGCATGCTTCCTGCTCACATTCTCTCCTCATGTAAGACGAAAATTGTGCAGAGTAAATGGGAGATGTCCCAGGCCAGGGATGGAGTGCCAGACCTTAATGTTCTCATGGAGTTTGAGAACCAAGCCATTGAGCTTGGAAGTCACCAAGGGCCACAGCAATGGAGTGCTGCTCCTGTAGGAGTGCAGGACTGATATACTGTGCTAAAATCGCCACAGTGGCTGCCAACCTGCCAGTGATGAACTTGGTGCACTGGCATCACCTCAGACTGAACGTGGATGGACCTTGCAATGGAGTGGAGGGCGGCATGACCCACGTGAGAAACCTTCAACAGATCATCCATCAGTCAGTCGGACTGTGAGTGCCCTGTCCTGTTTCATACTTGGCTGCCATGCAAAAATTGTGTCTACCTTCATCGATATCTCTGCCAAGCATCTAATGCCCTACACCTGCCAGGTTCTCCACTCCAACCCAGAGAATGCCTCTGATGAGGAGTTTGGGAACAACACCCTTGCAAACCCACCACGATGTTCACCCGCACCCTCCACCCTGAGACCCAGGTGGGACCGTCATTTAGATCAGGATCAGGTTCACAATCTGGTGAACGAAGTGTATCATCTGGTTCGTAACAAGCAGAGGGACATCCAAGGTCAATGGCCCTCATAAGCCGGCTGCAGGCCAAGATTCAGCTGAGTCTGAGTCAGATGATGAGCCTGCGGACAGGGTCCTAAATCAGTTGCTGGAACTGCAGTGAATGTTAGGAGAGTATCAGGCAGGGATGTCACTGCAAACATCAGATTGCAATGAACAATGGAAAAGTCCGTCCACGTTCGGGCTGAGGTGATGCCAGTGCACCAAAGTCTTCACTGACAGCTTGGCGACCACTGTGGAGATCTTGGCACAGTACATCAGTCCTGCACTCCGACAGGAGCAGCACTCCATCGTTATAGCCATAGGTGACATTTATCAATGACTACATGAGAGGGCTGTGGGACATTTGTATCTCACTCCAGCTGCCACTTCTCCCTGGGGAGTCAGCCAGGGATCCTCAGGCACCCGTAAGGAGGAGGACCAGCAGCAGCTGGGTGCCCCAGTGCCAGCCACACATATGACTCTGGGACTCTTTGGCCTATCCAAACACTCTCTTCCTGTGAGTCCATTACCTCCAGCTCCACTGACCCAGGAGGATGTACCTATCCCTCAGGAAGCTCAAAGCAGGCTGGTGACCTTCAGGCCTTGGCCCTCCAGAGAATGCCCAGAAAGGTCATCACCGACAACAGAATGTAACAGTCGACAGACTGCCTCTATCTCCGCTGTGGGCATCCGAGAACCATATCGTGGTAGGGTTCAGAAAGTTCTAAAGTTTTAAGAGCACAACGATGGTACAGCTGTTTAAAGTTTATTTATTAGTCACAAGTAAGGCTTACATTAACACTGCAAAGAAGTTACTGTGAAATTTCCCCAATCGCCACAACCTGACACCTGTTCGGGTCAATGCACCGAACCAGCATGTCCTTCAGTATGTGGGAGAAAACCGGAGCACTGGACATGGAGAGAACGTGCAAACAGACAGTGACCCAAGCCAGGAATCGAACCTGGGTCCCTGGCGCTGTGAAGCAGCAGTGCTAACCATTGTGCCACTGTGCCGCCACAATGTGAAGATAATGTTCACAAATATAAATAGGATCGTACCCATCTGACACGTCCTTGTGTGTATTCCTCCTTCATATGATGAGCTATGTTACTGTCAATCAGGTATGATATCATGCTCCCTCTCCTACTTCTCACAGATGTTGCTATCATGGTCCTCTCATTTATGTAATGTGCTCTCATATTACGACAGTGTCTGGCCTTTTCCCTGATCAGTGATGCCTGGACCTTAATGCTAAGTGTGCTTGTAGAACGAAGCTTGTTCACATGCTTTTCAGGATCATGTCATCTTTATTCTTGGTATGACTGAGGGCAGCGCGGTGGCACAGTGGTTAGCCCTGCCGCCTCACAGCGACAGTGACCTGGGTTCGATTCCTGGCTTGGGTCACTGTCTGTGTGGAGTTTGCACATTCTTCCCGTGTCTGCGTGGGTTTCCTCCGGCTGCTCCGGTTTCCTCCCACACTCCAAAGATGTTCGAGTTATGTGGATAGGCTATGCTAAATTGCTTCTTAGTATCAGGGCGACTAGCTAGGGTAAATGTATGGGGGTATGGGGATAGGGCCTGGGTGGATCGTGGTCGGCGCAGACTCAATGGGCTGAATGGCCTACCTCTGCACTGTAGTGGTTCTCTGATTCTATGAGGCAGAGGTGTTATCCTAACTTGTCTTGCACTTTCGAAAGGCGAAGGTGTGATGTAGAGGGAGAGATGCGTTCACATGTGGACCAGGATTCTGTATTATCCAACCCCACGTGCTCTCTGTCTGTCTGTCGAGTTATGATTTGGAGATGCCGGCGTTGGACTGGGGTAAAACAGAAAGAAATCTCACAACACCAGCTTAAACTTGTTGGACTTTAAGCTGGTGTTGTGAGATTTCTTTCTGCCTGGTTATGAGCCACTGCTCAGAGCTCCGGTGCGCTGCTATCAGCCAACCACATTATTGACTTCCGGAGTTAAATCTGCCGAGTTCACCACTGAGTGAGAGCACTTTGTGACCTCTGGGTGGGAAAACACAGCCACATTATTATTGTGGTGCTCATGTGTCCAAATGTGTCTCTCACCCTACCGTGGGGACAAAGCTCTCATCACAACGTAGTAATGGAGCACCGTGTGTCCTGCCACCTGAGAACTTGCAAAGGTAACTGATGTGAATTCCAAATGGTAATTCCTGGCGGACAGTTGCCTTTGTGGGCGTGCTGTGGAAATGTACATCGTAGCTTCAGCTATTGTGGAGGGGAGCACTTTCGGTTTTTATTTCAGATTTCCAGCATCTGTATTATACTGCCTTATTTTCGGGGTAGTTGGATGCTAGTCAGCAGCCAGAAACATTATTGTTGCTGCCCTCGCCTCAATCAGTTTTCTTTGCACTACATGAGAAACTGAGCTCAATTTTAGTGCCCCATTACCATTTCACCTATGATCAGCTAACTTAGCACGGACTAAAGGTGGAATCTGGATCTATTCTGTATATGGAGCAGCACGGTGGCACAATGGTCAGCACTGCTGCCCCACAGTCCCAGGGACCCGGGTTCAATTCCGGCTTCAGGTTATAGTCTGTGTGGAGTTTGCAACTTCTCCCTGTGTCTGTGTGAGTTTCTTCTCGGGTGCTCCGGTTTCCTCCCGCAGTCCAAAGATGTTGGGTTAGGTTGATTGGCCATGTCAAATTGCCCCTTAGTGTCAGGAGGTTAGCAGGGTAAAATGGGGATAGCGCCTGGGTGGGATTGTGGTCTCACCCAGATTGCCACCTTTTGCACTGTGATTCAGCTTCTCAGTGAATAATCTTGCTAACCTTTACAGAGCTCTGCTGCGTCCAGAGCTAACCTAGGAATGAACACAGAATTATTGTGATCGCCTGTACCCATTAATTATTCTTTATGCGGGCACATCCCCTCAGAAATTAAATAGGCAGAACAGAGTCCGTGAAAGAATAGGTTATCATTTACAAAATGAGCATTCCTAATAGCGAAATAGCCTTTTCTCTTCCTACGTGTTCTTATCTCATTCATTCATTCATCGATAATACATTTCAAAAAGCTATGTTTGCTTTGGGCTGTCAAGCTCCCACTGGTTTCTCCCTCAGATAAATTTGTGATCTGCTTATCAGCAGAAGTTTCAGTGTCATCACTCCAACGCCTAGGGTTGCCCGTTGAGTTATCATTAAGAGACTCAGCATAAGCTGTACCCTGTGAGTACATCCTGGGTATCTTCACACAGATCCAGTGAGTAATCAGTGCAGAGGAGGATGAATTGTTCTGTAGATCTAACAATTTTGTCTCCTCCAGGGATAGGTTTTAGTAACATTAGAAAGGGAGCACATTGCAGTTCTACATATTCCCAACTTTGCACAAGCTTCAAGGAGCCATAGATGCAAATGCAAAATATTAATACTAAAAACAGAAAATGCTGGAAATATTCAACAGGCCTGGCAGCACCTGTGGAGCAAGAAACAGAGTTAACATTTCAGGTTGTGATTTTTCATTCCCCACGTCCCAATCGAAGGCCTAGATCATAAACTCTGTTTTTTTCTCTCTACATTTGGTGAATGACCTGCTGGGTGTTTCCAGCAACTCACGGCTTCATTTCCAAATTCCAGCACCTGCAGTATGTTGTTTTAGATTAGAGATTAGTCCCAATGTGTATATCCTTTTTGCAAGGCTTATATTTACCTAGAGTAGAAAAGATGTGGAGATGTTGGCATTGGACTGGGGAGGGCACAGTAAGAAGTCTCACAACACCAGGTTAAAGTCCAACAGGTTTATTTGGAATCACAAGCTTTCAGATCGCTGCCCCTTCCTCAGATGACTCACCTGAGGAAGGAGCATCATTCCGAAAGCTCGTGATTCCAAATAAACATGTTGGACTTTAACTTGGTAGAGTAGAAAAGGATTAATTTTCTAAATTAAGTGCACAATACTATGGATGCTGGAATCTGAAATAAAAACAGAAAAATGCTGAAATGCTCAGCGGCATGCCAGCATCTGTGGAGAGAGAATTGAGCCAACATTTCAAATCCAGATGATGTGACCAAACCCATGACCATTTCTATTCAGAAGGGCAAGGGCAGCAGATACCTGGGAACACCACCTACTGCAAGTTCCCCTCCTGACTTGGAAATATATAGAGGTTTACGGCATGGAAACAGGCCCTTCGGCCCAACTTGTCCATGTTGCCCCTTTTCTTAAACCCTAAGCTAGTCCTAATTGCCCACATTTGGCCCATATCCCTCTATATCCACCTTACCCATGTAATTGTCCAAAATTGTACCATCTCTACCATTATCTCTGGCAGCTTGTTCCAAACAAAATGTTGAGAGGAATAGATAGGGTGGATTCTCAGAGGCTATTTCCCCGGGTTGAAATGGTCGCTATGAGAGGACAGAGATTTAAGGTGCGGGGAGGAAAGTACAGAAGTGATGTTAGGGGTAAGTTTTTCACTCAGAGGGTGGTGAGTGAATGGAATCGGCTGCCGTCAGTGGTGGTGGAGGCGAACTCGCTGGGGTCTTTTAAAAGTCTTCTGGATGAGTATATGGGGTTTAATGGGATTGGGGGTTATAGATAGGTCTATAGATTGGTAGGTGTTGATGTGATCGGTGCAACTCGTGGGCCGAAGGGCTTGTTTGTGCTGTAGTGTTCTATGTTCTATGTTCTAAACGCTCACCGCCCTCTGTGTGAAAAAACTTGCCCCTCTGGACACTTTTGTATATCTCTCCTCTCACCTTAAACCTATGCTGTCTAATTTTAGACTCCTTACCTTTGGGAAATGATACTGACTATCTAGCTGATCTGAGCCCTTCATTATTTTATAGACCTCTATAAGATCACCCCTCAGCCTCCTATGCTCCAGAGAAAAAAGTCCCAGTCTTATCCAGCCTCTCATTGTAACTCAAACCGCCAAGTCCCGGTAGCATCCTAATAAATCTTTTCTGCATTCTTTCTAGTTTAATAATATCCTTTCTATAATAACGTATTACCATTCCTTCACAGTTGCCGAGTGCAAATCATGGAATTCCCTCCCTAACAGCATTTGGGTCAACCCACAGCACGTGGACTGCAGCGATTCAAGAAGGCAGCTCACCATCACCTTCTCAAGGGCAACTAGGGATGGGCAATAAATGCTGGCCAACCAGTAGGATGATGTGGGTATGAAGCTTGTGCGTTTGCTGTCAAATAAATCGGTTGGACTAAAACCTGGTGTTGTCAGACTTTTTACTGTGTTTCAACCAGTAGAAGCCAGGCCCCACGAATGAATTAAAAAAACAACTGAGATTTTTCCAGCATTTTTCTGTTTTTGTTTCATTTTCTAAATGTCTATCATGATCTCTTCAATTTCTCCCTCCCGAGATCCTTCACTGTGATTTCTCCCTACCTCCGTTTATTGTTTAAGTGTATGTTATTGAAGGAAAAGAAACTTGCATTTATATAGTGTCTTCACATTCCCAAGGTATCTTAAAGTGCTACATAGCCTAAGAAATACTTTTAACGTATAGTCACTGTTATAATGTAGGCAAATATGTCCACAGCTAAGAAATAAAACAGCAAAGAGATAAACAGCCATGTTAACTGTTTTAGTGTTGAAAGCTGACAAATAAATGTTAAGTAGGATACCGGGGAACTCCTTGAATATTTTTTCAATCTCAGCATCCCTGAAATCCCTGAGAAGCATCTGAGAAAATGGGCCTTTCACTAAAAACCCAGAAAGCTAAGGTCATCTTTCAGCCAGCCCCTCACCACAGCAAAAAACCTTACCCCAACAATTAAGAATAATGGCAAGATCTTGGGAAATGTGGAGGAAGTTCCACATCTTGGAGAGATTCCTCTGGAAAAAGGCAGACATAGAAAACACTTTAGCCATTAAGATGAAGTGTATTTGCAGACCATAAAAAAAATTTGCAGACCAGGGTTTCAAATCCGAGACCAGGGTCACAGTTTGCCTGGAATCCTGCATTCCTATCTGTCTCAGAAACTTAGACAATCTGCCACAGGCACCTCAAAGCATTGGAAAATAACATCCGTGGTGCAAAATCCTCCAAATACAGTGGCAAGAAAGGCAATCCAACAGCAGCGTCCTCGCCTAAGCTAACATGCCCAGCTTCAAGGCAATAATCGCTCCAAACCAGCTCCACAGGTTGGGACATGTCATTCGTGTGAGACTCCCGAATTCCCAAAGCAATTGCTCTACTCAGAACTCAGTCATGGCAGGTGAAAGGGTTAATAATCTCACAAGTGGGCCAGGCTAAGTTGGTCCTTAGTGTCAGGGGGACCAGCAGGATAAATACATGAGGTTACAAGGATAGGGCCTGGATGGGATTGTTGTCAGTTCAGGTTCAATGGGCTGAATGGCCTCCTTCTGTGCTGTAGGGATTCTATGATTCTAAGTTTAAAAATCATAAAAGGAGCTATGAGAAAAACAAGAGGTCTTCAAAAAGGTTGACACAGATAAGCGTCAAGGCTTTTGGTTTGAGAGAATTCATTAAGCCAAACATTTGGACATGGGAGGAGGGAATGACATCCACAAACACAGACACAAACTGTACATCAATGATAACCTGTGACAATGATGAATTAGATCAGCTAATATGGTTAATTCTTCACACTGATTGGATGTTGCAATTAAGCAGACGATTGTGATTTGTTTTTATATCTGTACCTTATGCATGATGTAACCTTAATCAATAGCTGAGAATGAATAGCTATAACCCCTATACCTTGACTGATAAATGTTAATTATTTGTAATCGAATTTGAAATTATAACTGCTTGTGTATTCCTGAATCCTGTACTCTGACTAGCCTCGATAATCTTTCAGAGTCCTATAGCGAGAGAATAAACCATTTTGGACAATTCTATGATTTTGTCTGGCTGCTTCAAGGGAACAAAAGAAATAAATACATAATTCAGTTCAGCTCTGACGAAGGGTCATCCCCAGACTCAAAACATTGGTTCTATCCTCCTTCCACAGATGTTGTCAGATCTGCCGAGGTTCTCCAACATTTTCTGTTTTTTTGTGTAATAAATATACAAACAGGTAAAATATGAAAGAAGCTTTGTAGCAGCAAGCAACTTCCAAGATGACTGTGGAAAAGCTTTAGGGATGCCCTCAAAGTAACCCTGAAGAGGTTAAACATATCCAACAAGCCATGACCTGGCTTGTGATTGACCAAAATGAAGAAGGCTTATTCGGATAGAAACTGAATATATCAAGAGACTTTGACAGTAACGTGAAGAGGTGAACTCAAAGTGTCAGTGGGAGAGTACAAATCCCCAAACAACCCATGTACCCAAAGCTTCAAACAGCATCTGTTACACGTCTGGCAGAGTTGATAGATCAGGTATTGGACTCAGGAGCCATCTCAGATCCATCAAACCAAGTGGAAGGAAGTCATCCTCACCCCTAAGTGAATGCCTCAGAGAAAAAGAGAATGAGCCTGTACCTGCAATTTTCAGACTTAAATAAACCACTTTGCCAAGGCTGACAGTGTTATGGTGCCATTTTAGCTGCGGTTGCTGTTCCTGTTAGTTAATTCTCAAGTTGTGATCCTGATGAAAGGAAAGGGGAACTCTAATGAGGATAACTATTGAGGCAATTGTCAGGACATAATTGCTAAATTTTAGCTGTCACACATCAACTCATTTTTTTGTCAGGTTATGATCAATTGCAATTTAAGGTTCCGTATGCCATGCAACGATTTGTTGCAGCTGAATTTACTTCTTAGGTTTTTTTTAATGGAAATTAAATTGACAACGTATCTGTATTGTCTTTAAACATGTAACTTGCTAACACAAGATTGGAGCAACGTAATGAGCTGTGTAGCCCATTTTATGGTAATGAAGGGGATTATCCTCACAGAACAATTACAGCCTTAAGCATAAATTAATTTTTAATTTTTGGCCATTATGGATCGAGACCAGCTGTTAAAGTGCTGCAGGCTTCTCTTTAACTATGCAAAATAGCAGAAGTTCTGTTGGTCACAATGTTTCTAACTTTGTACAAATTGCCCTCATACATTTGTTTTGTGTTAACTTTAGCACGATTCCATTTTGTGCGCACTTTCCCATAATTGTCAATCAGGAAATGGATTTGACACTTTTGTAACAGGGATGAAGTATTTTCCCTCTGTTTTGATCGTCATCACCTTTCTTAACAACAAAGCTTATGATGGCGTGTAAGTAGAAACTAAAACTTTAATTATATATAACTATATCAGTCCATTGCAGGATTCTATCTACATTACAAGGTACGTGCATCATTAATTGTACTTAATGAAAGTTTTCTGAAGTCGTAAAAGTAAACCTATAAATTTTTCATGTGAATCATTATTGCGGAAAAAGTTGGCATGGGTGCAAATCTTCCTTGTCTGTTTGGCACACATGTTGACATTTGTGCTAAAATTGCTGACAGGATGAATATTAACAACATTACTTCCTCATAATAGCAGAAGCTTAATAAAATCCAAGAACTTTAATTGCATTAAGCTGAAAATTGATTTTTTTTAATAAAACCTAAACTATTAGTGATTTCTTAAACACTTCAAGTTGTGAGATGAGTGAACACTGAGAGGGGAGTTTTCCCATCCTGCATGCCACGGGAATCGTGGTGGGCGTTGACCTCGGGCGGGATTTTACGGTTTTGGGGTAAGCACAGCCAGAAAATCCCATCTTGAATCTTTGCTTATCCCCACTTTGCATGATTTTATCAATTGTAAAGTCTTTTTTCTTTATCTTATTGTAAATGGTTTTAACTGTATATCAATTGACTGTTAATTGTATTCAACTTGTATTAGTTGTATCTCACCTGCCCTGAAGTATGTGCAGGCTGAAAGTGGGGGTTTTGCTCACAACTGCATAGTACACAATGTATGTTTCTATAGATAAAAATCTGTAAGTGTACTAGAGCCTTCATATATTCACACATAGGATCTTGTCCTTTACAGGCGGTATGGTGGCACAGTGGTTAGCACTGCAGCTTCACAGCTCCAGGGTCCTGGGTTCGATTCCTGGCTTGGGTCACTGTCTGTGTGGAGTTTGCACATTCTCCTCGTGTCTGTGGGGGTTTCCTCCAGATGCTCCAATTTCCTCCCACAGTCCAAAGATGTGCAGGTTAGGTTGACTGGCCGTGCTAAGAAATTTCCCTTTAGTGTCTAGGGATGCATAGGTCAGAGGGGTTAGTGGGTATAATATGGGGGTAGGACCTGGGTGGGATTGTATTTGGTGCAGACTCGATGGACCGAAGGGCCTCTTTCTGCACTGTAGGGTTCTATGATTCTTTGCAGACAGAAAGAGCATAAAACTTGGGTAGCAGCCATTCCCTGGTTCATTCCCCTTGATCAATCAGAGTCAACCTGCCTTGTTTAATTTTAAACAAATGTTTCCCTTATTCATGACCATTCAGCTCTCTCTTCTCACGCAGGAGAACTATTGTTCCCTTTACAATTGGTATTTTTGCACATTTGTCCTGATAAGTACAAGATAGAAAGTTTCAACTGCATGTCTATTTGCCCAGCCTTATTAGGAAGGATGTAGCTGAATAAACCTGTTGGGTTTTAACCAGGTGTTGTGAGACTTCTTACTGTGCCTACCCCAGTCCAACTCCGACATCTCCACATCATAGAGAAACCATGACATGAGGGCACAGTCTCAGGATAAGTGTTTGATCATTTTGAACTGAGATGAGCAGAAATGTCTTCACTCAGGGGGTTAAGGTTGTTTCATCACTGAGCCTATTTAAGGCTGAGATCTATAGATTTTTGACTGGACAGGTTTTCATTGGACTGGAAGCAGAGAGTATGGAGAAACAGGATATTTTCAAGTTAGCATGCTAGTGGTGTGTTGCGAGGATCAGTGCCAGAGTCTCAGCTATTTATAATTTATATTAATGGCTTAGACAGTGAGAACAAGAGTAATATATCGAGGCCTGTTAGCAATGCACAAGGAATGTGAGTTATAAGGAGGATACAAAGGCTGTCAAAAGAAATAGTTTAAGTGGGTGGGCAATACAACAGCAGATGGAATATAGCATGGGGAAGTGTGGGAAGAATAGAAAAGCAGGACATTTTTAAAAGGAGTAGACTTTTTAAATGTTGATTTTCAGAGGGACTTGTATGTTCTCTTAGAAGAAACACAGAAAAATACAAAGCAGGTACAATAAGAATTGGAAAGGCAAAGCCATTTTGGCCTTTGTTTCATTTTCTTCCATTCCATAGATGGTACCAGACCAGCTGAGTACTTCACATTTTCTGATTTTATTTCAATGTTTTGCTTTTGTTCTTTACTGCAAGAAATTGGATTTATTAAAAAATAATGTTGCTACAATTGTATTTAACATTGGTGAGAACACAATCGGAGTACTGTTTTAGTCTCCGATTTTAAGAGGATATATTTGGATTGGAGGCCGTACAGCAAAGTTTAATCAGATGGGTTATCCTGTGATGAGAGGTAGGGTAAATTGTGGCTATGCTCTCTGAAGTTTAACAATGAGAGATGATCTCAAGAAACACGCAAGATTCTGAAGGAACTTGACAAGGCGGACACGGAGAGGTTCTCTCCCTTGGCTGGAGAAACCATCAGGTGAGTGAAGAGTTGAGCGAGACTCCGAAAAGCTTGTGCTGCGAAATAAACCTGTTGGGCTTTAACCTGGTGTTGTGAGACTTCTTACTGTGCTTACCCCAGTCCAACACTGACATCTCCACATCATGGAGAAATTATAACATGAGGGCACAGTCTCAGGATAAGTGTTTGATCATTTTGAACTGAGATGAGCAGAAACCTCTTCACTCAGAGAGTTGAGGTTGGTCCATCATTGAGCCTATTTAGGACTGAGATCTATAGATTTTTGACTCACTCAGAAAATCAGAGGACATAGGCAGCCAACAGGCAAGTGGAGTTGAGGTAGACGACCAGACATGATCTACTTCTTCTCCTGCTTCTTGTATTCTTAGAACACTCCACATATTTTAGATTATGTTTTAACTGTGGATCATACAAAATTTTTATTGTCCAAATATTTGTCATGAAACGTAAGTATATTGAATTAGAATGATAATTTTGATAGATATTTAATCACAGAATACCACAGTACAGTGAAGACCTTTCGGCCCATCAAGTCTGCACCAATACATGAAAGGCCCTGACCTGCCCACCTAATCCCATTTGCCAGCACTTGGCCTACAGCCTTGAATGTTACGGCATGCCAAGCACTCATCCAGATACCTTTTAAAGGATGTGATGCATCCCATCTCCACCACCTTCCCATTCTGCATTCCACATCATTGCCACCCACGAAGTAAAAAGGTTTTTCTTGAAATCTCCCCTAAACCTCCCACCCTTCACTTTTAACTTGTGCCCCCTCGTAACTGACCCTTCAACTAAGGTGGACAGCCACTCCCTAACAACCCTCCATGCCCCTCATAATCTTGAACACCTCGATCTCAGTCTTAATATGAACAGCCTGAACACTCATGGCTACGTGTGAAAGAATCAATGCTCCTACTCTAGTCATGAATGATCGAAAGGCTTCAAATCTCAATGAGAGAGAAAATAAGATGCGGAAGAGGATCTGAAAAGGAAAAGAATCAGATAAAGAAAGATTGACAGAAGAAATTCTGTGAGGTAGCCGAGAGGCCAGGAGATGAATTGTGTGCTGCCTTTGCTCAGGGAGCGAGGGCAGAAGCTTTGACTTTCCAGTTTATTACAAAGAAGTCAAAGCATATTGTTGGAGTTTAGAATGGTTACAGATAGCGGCATTGGCTCTCATTCACACTCGAATCACTCGCAGGTGAAATATTTGGAAACCGAATTTAACTCTTCAGAAATGTAAATCCAATTGCATGCACCAGTGGTTTATCTACCAGCGGCTTTTCTCTTCAAGTGCAGGATTCTAATGATAAGTGAGCTGAGAGTGGTTTTTGTTGTGCTGCTTTCATACAGCATCACTTCATTAATTTGAAATAGGAAAGATAGGCTTATTCTTTGCAACTAGAAAGGGCCAGTTCTTGTCTGTTACCTTCTGAGAGAATCAGCCAAAGAATGCAAAACATGGGCTTGTTTGATATTTCTTCTATCTTTATTTCCATCAAGTCTTTTTGAAAAAGGCTGAAAAACAGTTTGCAAAGCTACTTATGCCCAGTCTCATTTAAATTGTGGCAAGCAGAAAGTGAAATGAGTCCAAACTTTTAAACACAGTCTTAACATTAAAATCGTCGCGCTGGCTGAAGAGTTTAAAATGAATAAAATGAATGTAAGTGCAGGTCTTGGTGAGCAAGGCGACTTGGGTCAGTGGATGTCAATACAAGCTGCTCTGGCCAGCCCCGGCAAATGGAAACTGGAGCTCAACTCTAAACCCAGCAGAGTAATTGCCAGAGGGCACCACACCACATCCTGCACAACCCCCCCTCCCCACCCACCCTGATACCTGATAATAGGTAGCTCGTCGCCCTTATCAAGATTATGAGATTCTCAAAAGCTTTCTGTTGCATAGGTAATCAGCCAGTTAGTTGATTCAACTTGGCCGTGGAAGTGGCAGTGGTAAAATTAACCCAGGATTGGATTGCCACCCATGTTCCAGCAGCAGGTGAGCAGGGAGAGTCAGGAAGGGCACTGGGGAGGGCGATTTTGCCATCATATGGCATCCATTTTACGTGGTGGTAAAGTTGGGTGTAAAGTGCTTAGCGCAGTTGGCGCTGGTCTTGGTGACCTGTGCCATTTTACGAGCGCGGTCAGCCTCTCTTTGGAAATGAGTGAGAGGCAAGGTTAATTGTTAATAGGTGAGTGGCAGGTTGATGGTAAATTTATTGTAATAGTGGCACTCAATCATCTGGGTCCCCCCCCACCGCCCCCCCCCCCCCCCACCCCCCCCTCGACTTTGTGACCTCACTGGGAAAGGTTCTTGCTAGCAAAGAATAGACATGTTCACCATGAATGGGGAGCAGTCGACTTGGCCTCGCCGGTAGAACCGGAGACCGTTGATATCCCCCGGGAGGCCAAGGAAAAGAGGGGATGACTTTAGGACAGTGCCAGATTGGCAGTGCCACCCTGATATATGGGCAATGCCAGTCTGGCACCTGGGAAATGCCCATTGGGCAGTGCCAGGGGGCAGGGCTAATGGGGGGCAGGGCCAGTGGGGGACTGGGACTGCAGGGGGCAATAGGATGAGACCAGTTGGGGTGGGGCCAATGAAGGAGGAGCTCATGTGGGGACGGAGCCCGCCCTCACTCTGAAGTGTTTGGTTGGGGGTGAGGGAGGGAGTGGGGGCCTGCTGCAACTTTGCAGTGATCAGTGGGGAGAAGATGGCAGGTCCACGTTTGTTGCGGGGGGGGGAGGCGGCGGCGGGTCTACAATTGGTGGGGGAGAGGACGTCTATCACCGGTTTGGGAAGCAGGGGGGTTGGCGGGGGCTGTATTTTGGGCCGCAGGCTACTGCGATTGCCGGGGGTGGGGGGTGGTGGATGGGAGCTGCTTAAGGCAACTTGCAGCAGCAGAGGCCTGACAACTCTCTCTTTTCTGCTACTGCTAATGTGCATGTGCAGCATCAGAGGCCTACACGTGTGCACTATCCCTCCCCACAGGCTTCTGCAGCGAGCAACAGGCTTGCTGATACTTTTGTAAGCAGAGTGCGGAGAAATTGCGGGGGCGGGGGGATGCTGAACATGCCCAAAAGATGGATCTGAAACTCTCCCAGTTTCAAGTCCACCCAATACCTGGTAAAAAAAAGTGGCATAATTACTCCCAGAGTCTCCACACTGTATTCTCCTGCTCAATCAAAAGTTCTGTGCCACTACCATCCCTGGGGGCGGGGCTGGGGGTGGAGGGGGCAGGGAGGGGGGGCGCGAGGAGTGTGAGAGGAGTGGAATGCTGTTGTAGTCACTGTTAGAATGTCAAAAATATGGTGGCAAATATTCACTCAGTAAACTCTACGAATGGCAATATCATATTGTCCAGATAATCTTGTTTTTAATTTGTTCATTCATGGAATCTGGTAACCCAGGCCAATACTTAATGCTATTGGGGAGGTGATGATAAATTTTTTTTTGAAATGATGCAGTCCATATCGTGTATTTGCATCCTCAGGCTGTTGGAAAGGGAGCAATGGGATTTTAACCCAGCGAGGACCATCACAAGGGAGGACGCACTGATTTAAACTGAAGCAAGACAGTGCAGCACAGAGTAGAAAGAGTGAGGACAACAAGGGAAACAATCCCAAGGAAAGATCAAAGCCATGAAAGATCAAAGCACAGCAGGGGAAGGTGAACATCCCAGTGACACCACAGTGCAAAGTGAGGTGTAAGAAATCAGAGTCCAGATACAAGAGAGACTGAGATGATTGATGAATAGTGTTTATTAATTTCACCGGCTCAAGTGCACGTCTCAGGTCTTATTTAAATAGTAGTTTAATAAATAGAAGCAAGGCATGGCATCTCATTTCTGTCAAATGCCCATCCTGTACCATGTGGGAACTCCAGGACTCTTAACATGTCCACATGTGGAGAAGGTGTCATCAACTGGAAGAGTTTGAGTTCCAGATTCTAGAACTTGAGCAACATCTGGCATCCCTGTGGCATATTCACTTGACTGACAGCTACTTGGATGGCATGTTTCTTGATACGCTCATCACACAGCTGAAGGGTGTTCAAGTAAAGATGGAATAGATGAATGCCACAGAGACAAAGATAACCAGGTAAGCAATACAGCATTTCCCTGAGTACAACTTGCTCTCTAAACAATATTCAGCTCTTATACTAATGAGGATGATGTTTCCCTTTGGCAAAGAGTCTGTGCCTAGTTCGTGACAAGACTGGCAATTCAGTTGTGCACACAGGAGGAGAAAGGTCAGAAGAGCAATATTGATCAGGGGTTCAATAGTTAATGCTAAAGGCAGGCACTTCTGCATCAACAGATTCATTTCAGGATGGTATGTTGGCCTTCCTGGCAATATTCACTGGAAGGTGAAATGAAGATGGAAAGGATTGCAGTGAAGGAGCATTCTGGGGATTGTGGTCATAACCCAGTTAGGTTTAATCTAGTTATGGAAAATGGCAAAGGTAGACCAGGCCAATAAGTTCCCAATTGGGGCAAGGCTGATTTTACTAAGTCGAGATGTGATTTTCCAAAAGTAGGCTAGGAACAACTTATAGATAAATTGTCAGTGCAGTGGGAAACATTGCCGACATTCAGGAATTTTAGCTATGGTGAAAGATTGGCTAGGCTGGCGTGATCTTCTTTGGAACAGAGGACGCTGAGGGGAGGCTTAATTGAGGTGGATAAAGGGCCTGGTTACAGTGGCTAGGAAGATGCTATTTCCCTCAGCAGAGGTGTCAAGAACCAGAAGGCATGGATTTATAGTAATCAGTTTAAAAATTAGAGGAGAGGTTGAGAAGAAATCTTTTCACCCAAAAGATGGTGGGAGTCTGGAGCTCACTGCCCGAAAGAATACTCAAAGGAGAAATCCTCATGACATTGATAAAGTACTTGGATATGCACCCTAATCTTGTCACCTATATGCCTACAGACCAAAAGCTGGAAAGTAGGATTCGGTTGAAAAATGGTTTAATAGTTAGCAGAACAGTGGGCTGATTGGCCTCCTTCTCTGCAAGTTGCTATGATTCCAAGATTCTACAAGAGTTCAGCAGAGTATCAACCATCCTCACAGCCATACCATTACCTCTGCTGACCTCCAAATCAATGAAACACAAAGACAGGTTCACTATTGCTCCTTAGTTTTTCAGTTCCTCAATGAGACCACTCACCGGTCCTTAGAATCCTACAGTGCAGAAGGAGGCCATTCAGCCCATCAAGTCTGCACCAACCACAATCCCACCCAGGCCCTATCCCCAGAACCCCATGCATTTACCCTAGCTAGACCCACTAAGGGACAATTTAGCATGCCCAATCTACCTAACCTGCATATCTTTGGACTGTGGGAGGAAACTAAAGCATCCAGTTGAAACCCATACAGACATAGGGAGAATGTGCAAACTCCACATGGATAGTGGCCCAAGTTAGGAATTGAATGCAGATCCCTAGCGCTGTGAGGCAGCAATCCTAACCACAGTGCCACCGTGCCATCCAGGTAAAGGACTTCCTTCCTCAATCGGCTATCTTCAGGCCTGTGGCTTTGATGCCTTGGCTTCCATCCTGAGTAAAGATTATTTTGTTTGGACAACCGCTCATGGCCATCACTTTATCTAGCATCCAATCTGACTATTGACTCCACTTGGAGGACACATTTAAGATTTATTTTAGGGAATTTCTCCCACAACAGAATGAGGTCTCAAGCTCCGTCATTCAATCTGCGAATAAAATATCTAAAATACATTTTAGAATTGGAATTCGGCCACTATACAAAATTGAAGTGGTAACAGTGCATTTTAATTTTTTATAGACCAATTTTTTATTATAAGTGAACTGCCTTCACACTGAGTCATGAAGCAAAAACTGCATCCCGCATTATGACTCAATGCTGCGGTATCTTCTGTTATGGTGATTACAGCCTTCACAAATTTAATTCTTTATCCTTTCCATGGGGATATTCACGATGATTAACATTCATTTTTCTGAAGTAAAGTGAAAAAAAACCTTCACTCAGTAAATTGAGAAATATTAAAGTTCTTTTTATGTTGGTTATCTTCTTTATTAGAATAGATCAAAGAGCTATTTTTAAATGAATTAGCTAAGAAAATATACTGGCAGCTTTACTCTCTGTTTATCAACTGAGAAATAATGCTTGGACAACTTGCAATGATCCTGCTTTGATGGATTAATGATGATGTGGAGTTGCTACATTGGACTGGGGTAGGCACAGTAAGTAGTCTCACAACATCAGGTTAGAGTCCAACAGGTCTTTTTGGTAGCACGAGCTTTCGGAACATTACCCCTTCATCAGATGAAGAAGCAGTGCTCCAAAAGCTTGTGCTACAAAATACACCTGTTTGACTTTAACTTGGTGTTGTGAGACTATTTACTGGGACTAGTGATGGAGAGGCAGTAATATGTAGCCACTACAAGAAATAGTCTGGCCAGCCACATGCACCACGACAGCCATCACCAACTTAATTAAGGAGATCTAGAACTTTGTACTTTCCCACAAGCTTCATAGTTTGTTATTCTAAAACAATTTATATCAGTGATCTTAAGATAGCAACTGCAAAGTCTAGAAGTCACTGATAAACTTCTTAAACTTTTGCCATCAACATTTTGTGAACTCATTGCCCCCATTTGTCTCCCTTGTGGGGACTTTGAGTTGAACTGTATTGGATTTTTAATTTGGTTTTTGGTGCAAGCAAGGAATGGATTTGTGTTTGCCCGGTTAACTCTGAGCATTGGCTTGATAACTTTAAGAACAGAGCAAAAATGTTAAAAAATATATTTATCAGGCAGGGGCTGAGGCTAGCCCATTGCACTTGGGGAGTAGTGATCGATGTGATGGTGGTTCGCCCAGGCTAGGGAAGGATCAGGGAAACCATTGAGATTAAACTGAGACTTTACCTGATGCAATTTTTCAAAGCTATCTGGGCTCTTTGGGTAAGATGAAGTATTGGACCAAGCCTGGGGAGGGGGTGCAATTCCTCATCCTGTCAACTGGAATCTTGTCTGATCGAGCCCAAGATGGGATGCAGTGTCACATCTTCTCAGCTTGGATCTGATTTGTCCCTTATGTGGGGACCATGATTGGACTTAACCTGAATTGGCTTTTCTGATTAGAAGCAAAGTACTGAAAAAAAGTATTGCAAAGACTGGTTTTGAGGAATTGAGTGGTAGGGCGAGGGGTGGGTGAGTGGGGTGGTGGAGAATACCCAAAAGTAAAGTTAATGGGTCAGATTCTCAGAGGTGGATTTAATTGAATCATTGCATTTTCTTGTTTGGGCTTTAGTGTCTGCAGAATGCTCTGTCTGCATGATGCAGCCTGCAGGCTGAAACCTGAGTCCACTATTGAGGACCAATGCAAAAATGGAAGTTGCAGGGGCCAAGAGGTGTTTCAGATGGATTCACAAACAGCATTAAATGATGCTTCCTTTAAACTTCCTGAGTGCTGTTTGGAACAGGAAAGCTCTGCTTCTTCACAGCAATGGGAAGAAAAGAATTGTGGTTGGCATAATAAAGACTTGGCTGGCAACAGGAACGTTGTGCCCTCAGTCTTGCATAGAGAACAGGAAGTGGTTTAATTATCTAACTAGGTCAGGAAAACCGAGAATGTTGTTATGATTCCCATAAAAAAAGTTACTTAAACTCCCAGTGATCAATTTAAAGAAATCACTGGGCAAGATTTCCAGTTTTAAGACTTTTGCTGTAACAAACAAATTAGAAACAATATTGACTAAACACTATTTCGTAGGCAACTTATACAGAAGAATCAACCATTGTCAATTTTACAACATGGCCAATAACCACACACCTCAATTATGCACCACATTATACTCTCCAGGGAATTACAGTCCTTTTAGGAAACAGTACACAATCACTTCCAGCTTCTAATGTTTTCACATTTTCAGGTTTTCCCAAGTAGTGCCTTCATATGAGTGTCTAAAGGGTGTTCCCCAGATTTTGGAGAGTTTCTGAAATCCATTATTGACAGTAAAGCCTGTTCTGATGAGTTTTCCCCTACTCCTGGGCACAATTAGATAGTTATGGGATGTATCACTTCAATTAGAGACTGTATTCCATCCTACATCCTTAGTCATTAACTCACAGAGAACTCACAACTTTTCCTTGCTGCTGACCACACTTAAATGCCATAAAACATTTATTGATTAGCACCACTTCCATGCCTTCATTATTGGTGCATCTCAGGTACCAATTAAAACCATAGAATCTCAACACTGCAGAAAGAGGCCATCCAGCTCAACAGGTCTTCACCTACTCTCTGAACGAGTATCCCACCCAGGCCCTCCCCTCTGCTCTATCCCCATAACCTTGCATTTTACCATGGCTAATTCACCTAACTTGCACATCTTAGGACACTAAGGGGCATTTTACCATGACCATATCACCTAACCTGCACATTTTTGAACTGTGGGAGGAAACCAGAGCGTCCAGAGGAGACCAATGCAGACGTGGGAGAACGTGCAAACTCCACACAGACAGTCACCCAAGGCCGGAATCAAACCTGAGTCTCTGGCGCTATGAGGCAGTGTGCCACACCCAAACTCTTTTACTTGTTTCAGGATATGTGACAATACAGGATGAGACCCATTGCGTGAATCTGCAATAGCTGTCTGCATGAGTCAAAGGCTGTTTGGTGCAGACAGGTGTGTGAGTGCAAAGGGTGGGTTAGTGAAGGGAATCCCTGGCACCCTAGGCAGCAATGTGCACAGCATATTTGGAAATGGATGCCCACAACTTCATGTTTTTCTTCCACTTTTCTTCTTCAATGTCTTCTCATCATAAGATACCTCATGAGTATTATGGTCATTCTCCATCTGCAATCTTCTATGCTGCACACTAGTGCAGGATGCAGCACACTGCTATCTTGGACATTGTGAATATTGAAGGTTGCCTCAAGCCTAGTAGGTACCTAAAGCACTTTTGAACATGATAATAGTTTGTTCAGCGGCAGACAAGGTAGTCAGTAGCTCTACTATAGCATCACTTCACTTCCTTTGTGGAATTCCTCACAGGTATTAGGAGCCATGTTTGAAGAATAGATTGCAATGAGTCACTCCGTAAGTTTGGCTCCTAGAATGAAAAGATCCAGATGTTGAATTGCCATGATATGAATGTATTATGACAGCTCTGTGTACACATGCATAAACCCTTTCTCAGGTTACACACCAGCTATGCATTGATAGAATAAAATCCCTTGTTGTTGATGAAAGATCCTGATTGTTGCGGTGGTCGTGCGATTAACAAGCATGTGCAGTTGGCAGTGGGAAGACAACTAGAGGAAAATGCAAGTCATATCCTGGTCTATCCCCACAGCCATTCAAGTTTATTTTCCCCAAGTGCCTAATTTCCTTTGGAAATCATTGATTGTCTCCCCTTTCATCACCCTCGTTGGCAGCGAGTTTGAGGGTATTATAACTCATCAAACTAAAAAGGGTTTTCCTCATATTTCATCCTGCATCTCTTGCCCAGAGTCTTGAAGTGTCCATTAATTCTAATAACCATAGCTGGAGGAAGTTGACACAAGATGATTTTCTGGCAAACAGTTGATCAGTGATCTTCTGCATTAATGTATGAGCAGCCATTATATGTCTCTGGTAGTGAAGCCAGAGGATTGACAGTAACAGAGAATGCATGACCACCAGTAACAGCAGAAAGCAGCACTTCTTGAAGGAGACCATGGATGTCAGCAGTCAACTACCATGTCAACCGAAGCCTGCAGCAGCAACGCACTTCATGAGCCTTTGTCAGTCGACCCCCCTCGTAGGGGTAGTGCCTGTTTTGACCTTGGCCCCGTGCTGTTCTCTTCCCTTCCATTCTGCATCTCTCCCTTGTGCATCCCTGCCTTTGTACAGCCTGCCATCGCTGCTGTAGATCGTGATTAACTTTGCCACCATCCTTCTTGTGCCTATTTGAAATCCTCCAATCTTCTCAAAACCCTCTACAAGAAAATAATTCACTGTAAACATTAGCCAGAGCAGCTGTCACCATTAAGCCTTTATTGAGATCAGGCAATCTCACGTTTTAAAGACTCCCAATGAAGGGAACCTTGGATTCACCTACTTTTCCCCAATGAGCCTTCCGAGGCTGAGAGACCCAAGCTGAAGGCGTTAAGTTCAAAAGACTGTTGGACTCAATTGAAAACCGCTTCATTACAGTGTATTAATGATGTTATATGCTGTGTTAATTACCGAGCTGCCTGTGCTAATGATCATGCTGGCTGGTTCTGCTGAGCAGCTTATTCAGACAGGGCTAAACACACATCTGTTGAACTAGGAAGCAGGCATATTGGAGGCAGGTGCTCCAATTGTCTCCAATTTTCACTTCCCACCTACTTCCAACCTATCTGTTAAACCACGTCATAACCTCTGCATAAAATATCAGTAGCAGATAATGTCAAATTAATTATATCTCCAATTTACAGTCAATCCTATTTGCCAACTGGTAACAGAATACAGTAGCTTGCAACGACCATGTTCTTACTGGATTGCAGTAACTGCAGCTAGCAATTCAACAACGCAAAGGTGGTCAGGATAGAGAATAGGTCATTTTTTTAAAAATTTCACCCAGGGGATGTGGGCGTCATTGGCTGGGCCAGCATTTACTGCCCATCCCTAACTGCCCTCTGTTTCAGAAGGCAGTTGAGAGTCATTCACGTTGCTGTAGTTCTAAAGTCACATGTAGGCCAGACCAAAAAAGACATGAGTGAACTAGGGGAGGGATTTTCCCACCCTGCTCACCTCAGGAATTGTGGCGGGCGGGGCGAACAAACCATGTAAATGCCCATTGACCTCGATTGGGATTTTCCAGTCTTGGTTAAAGTTAATTTACTAGTCACAAGTACTCTTACATTAACACTGCAATGAAGTTACTGTGAAAATCCCCTAGTCATCTTTGGACTGTGGAAGGAAACTGGAGCACCAGGAGGAAACCCATGTAGACATGAGGAGAATGTGTAAACTCCACACAGACAGTGATCCAAGCCAGGAATCGAACCTGGGTCCCTGACACTGGGAGGCAGCAATGCTAATCACTGTGCCACCCCCAAAGGGCAAGCGCGGCCAGAAAATCCCACCCTAGATGTCTTCTTTAAAACCGTTGACAATGCTTTCACAGTCATCATTTGACATTTTGAAAGTTGAATTCAAATTTCACCATCTGCCAAGGTGGATTTGAATCTAAGTCCCTGAATCTTGTCCTCCGACCCTGGATTACTAGACCAGTGGCAATACCTCTGCATCACTGCTTTCCCTTAACATTTACCTATCAAATCAGTCTTTTAGCATCAAATTCCCCAACATACCATCCAACCACACTTTATCTTTATCATGTACTTATCTCTGCTACTTGTCTTGGTAGATAATTCCAAACATGCATTAGCCTTTGAGTAAATAAACCACTTTAATATTTCTATTTCATATGTGCTTCTCACTAGATTAAATCTACGTCCTTTAGCCTAACTTAGTTTGAAGTAATCTCCCAAGAATATCTTATATAAGACTTTGTATAACACAATGAGGTCCTTCGCAAATTTTCTTTCCTGTAGTCTGTAGAATTTGAGGTTTTTGAATCTTTCAACATAGTTTATGGTCTTCACCCTTGGGATCAGATGTATTTTGGCTGTTTCTCATCTGCATATGATCGATTCTTTTACTATCAAACCACAGTGTTCTTATCACCGTTTAATCTCAGAAATCTTAAAAAGCATATTGAGTGGGTTTTGCATCGATTTGTAACAGAACTTGATTCAAAAAATATATATATTGTTGACTCAATGCCAATGAATAAACATCTTGGCTTCGAGTGCCATCAAGGCTTTCTTTTGAAAGCAAAATTGCCTCCAGCCATCCAAACTCACACTTGTTGATTTCCAAACAAAATATTCTGCACATGTCAAAAGGAAAGCTATTGATGATTCTTCAAAGATCTCCCTCCCATTTATTGACTGAAAAAAAAGCATAAATCCTCTTTGCGACTCTCCTCTTCAAACCATGCCAAAACCTTATGAAACAAAAGTTTTTTTGTGTGTTCTATACTATTTTCGATCCAGGAAGCATTTGTCAAGGTAAAAATGTATAGGGAATCTTCACAGGTTTTTCCATAGAGATAAAGAAAAGAAATTCTCATGAGAAACAAAGGGACAAGATATTGGGAAACAAAAACACTACCAACATTGTTGGACAAAATTAAATATCTTAAAACCACACTTTCTTGGGAACTTGTACAATTATAGTGGCGCATCAACATCATGAACAATGCAAAGGAAAGAGGAAATTACAGAGTAAATGACTTATGTTGTGAATTATACTACTTTATTTTCAGGGATTTCTGTATTACATTGTCATTAGCCTCACATTGAGAATGGCCTGAATTTTTTAGATGATGGGTCCCGCCGTCACTTCACGCACAAATGGGTGTTAAATTGCTGCAGGTAGCTGTTCTGCCCCTCACTAAGGAGGAAGCCATGTTGAAGAGATGCTAGCCAACCTAATCGGCCAGTATCTCTCCAATCCCTGCAGTGACAGTGCTGGAGTGGACAGAAGAGGAAATGCAGGAGGATGGCTGAGGCTAAGCTCAGGCAGCTGAAGCCCAGGTGAAGTTCAAGGGTTCCCAGAGTGGGCAGAATAGCTAAGGTCAAGGAGGATGCGAAGGGGATCATCAGGGTCTTGCGGGGAGAAGCCAGAATGAAGGAGATCCAGAGGCCACTGCACACAGCACATTAAGACCTTCAGAAAGAGTCTGTGATAAAGGAAATCCCCTGCTTCACACCTGAGATGTAACTGTTGACTTTCTACATTCCCAACACAAGTTCAATCCTCTCGTAACTTAAGAATTGGGCTATATAAGAATAAAGCCCTTTTGTAGCTAAAACATGGCCACTTAAGGGGCTCAACTGAGGCAAAGGTGACTTCCTGTCTGAAGTCTTGTCTGCCCCCGTATAAAATTGCTGTGTGATTGGGGCAGGTGGGAATCCAGAGGGAATCTTGTCTCTTCAAGTTCATGCCCCACCATGCTCCCCCCCACCATTAAAATCATTGGTGATATTTGCATTTTATTCCTCCATATTAATACCAGCATATTTACAGAGATACTCAATTACAAATAGATCAGGGTTACAATCTTGGAATGCTATCCAGCAAATCTACATTCCAATGAATCAATAAGTGTGCTTATTAAATATCACAGTTGGTGGTGCAAAATGAATCCAATTGTTGTCCAATTAATTAAATCTCATTCACAGAATCTCTTCCTCAAAATAGGTTCACTGAACTAGGATTGGAGTCATGATACAAGACCACTGAAATTATTTCAATGAGCCAGGTTCTGAGAAATCTGTCATCGGGGACGGAGGTATGGGATGAACCTCCCCCTCTGCTAAAGTTGTTGCAGATGTAAAATAGCCTCAAAGTGCTTTGTACTTTTAAAATTCAATCTAAAACCGAGATACATTCCAATCTAAAGTATTCCCTGACTGATCAACAATTAAACTCTGACTAGAACTATACTTATTTACTGTTGGACTCTATTGTTAATGGAGCACAATCCCAGAATATTTACAGCGCAGAAAGAGGCCATTCAGCCTCCTTCTGCATTGGTTCCCTGAAAGAACATTCTACCTAATCCCATCTCCCTCTTAATCCCCATAACCTTGCACATTCTTTCTTTTCAGATAGCAATCCAATTGAATACCTCGATTGAACCTGCTTCCATCACTCTCGCAGGAGGTTCCTTCCAGACTCCAAACACCCTCTGGGTGAGCCATAGAGTCATAGAGGTTTACAGCGTGGGAATAAGTCCTTCAGCCCAATTTGTCCATGCTGCCCTTTTTTAACCCCTAAGCTAATCCCAATTGCTCACATTTGGCCCCTATCCCTCTATACTTATCTTACCTATGTAACTGTCTAAATGCTTTTGAAAAGATAAAATTGTACCCGTCTCTACTACTACCTCTGACCGTTTGTTCCAGACACTCACCACCCTCAGTGTGAAAAAATTGTCCCTCTGAAGACTTTTGTATATCTCTCCTCTCACCTTAAAACCTATGCCCTCTAGTTTTAAACTCTCCTACCTTTGGGAAAAGATGTTGACTAGCTAGCAAATCTACGCCCCTCATTATTTTATAGACCTCTATAAGATCACCCCTCAGCCTTCTACGCTCCAGAGAAAAAAGTCTCAGTCTATTCAGCCTCTCCTTATGACTCAAACCATCAAGCCCTAATAGCATCCTAGTAAATCTTTTCTGTACTCTTTCTAGTTTAATAATATCCTTTCTGTAATAGGGTGACCAGAATTGTGCAGTATTCCAAACTCAGCATTACCAATGTCTTGTAAACTTCAACAAGATGTCCCAACTCCCATATTCAATGTTCTGACCAATGGAACAAGCCAAATGCCTTCTTCACCACTCTGTCCACTTGTGACGCCACTTTCAAGGAGCTACGAACATGTACCTTTATATCTCTTTGTTCTGTAACTCTCCCCCAACGCTCTACAACTGGGGCGGCATCGTGGCACAATGGTTAGCACTGCTGCCTCCCAGCACCAGGGACCTGGGTTTGATTCCTGGCTTGGAGGGGTGTCTGTCTGTGTGGAGTTTGCACGTTCTCCCTGTAACTGCCTGTGTTTCCTCCAGATGCTTCGGTTTCCTCCCACAGTCCAAAGATGTGAAGGTAAGGTTGATTGACAATACTAAATTGCCCGTTAGTGTCAGGGGGATTAGCTTGGGTAGATAAGTGGGATTATGGGGGTAGGTCCTGGGTGGGATTGTGGTCGGTGCAGACTCGATGGGCTGAATGGTCTCCTTCTGCACTGTAGTGGTTCTATGATTCTATTCTATCATTAATTGAGTAAGTCCTGCCCTGGTTCAATGTTTGCCCTCACATTACTTTTACTCCTCTTGCCAATCATTTTGTATCCATGCCCTCTGCTTTTTAATGTTCCCTTGAGTGAGAATCTCACTATTTACCCTATCCATAACCCTCAGGATTTTGAAAACTGTTATGGGGGTGGATTCTCCAGACCCACTAGATCCGAGCAAGAACAGCGATGGCCAGAAAATCAGACGTTGGGCAAACAATGGGTTAGATGGTGGGCGCCAAACCTGTTGCAATTCTCCTAGACTGCCCACCCACTTATTCCTTTAGAAGAAACCACAAGCTGTCAATCAGGCTTAGAGTTAATGTCAACATTGTGGTTAGAATCAATGAAAGTTCTTGAGATGCACTCAAGTGTGAAGGGATATGCAAATAACCACATTTGACTGGAGGCTGAGTAGAAGAGCTGTCAATGGAGATCTTTTTCAAAGCAAGGCATGTTGGTATTGATAGAGATCAAATGTTTCCAGTGGAATTGAGTGGGCTTCAAAAGTGTCAGCTTGCTAGGAAGCCTTAAAAACTTCAAATCAAACCTGTGTGAATAGATTGGGGCTGAGTGCATAGCTGTGAATAATGGAGCTCTTCACCTTCCCCAATGCCCCCATCACCCCCAGGTGAAATTGATATCTCTTCTGTGGTGAAGGACTTCAAAGAGGTCTGCTCACACTGCAGCTTCAGAGCTGGGTCATCCAGATTCAAAGCGTTGACTCTATTCTCTCTCCACAGTGCTTTCAAATCTGCTGAGATTCTGCAGCATTTTCTGTTTTTGTTTCAGATTACAGCATCTGTGGTATTTTGCCTTTATCTTATGGTTCTGTGGCTCTTTCTTTAAACCCTTTTGCTGAATGTAAAACCTGTTTTTTTTTTAGTCTATTTAATTGGTTTTCAATTACATCAGTGATCATTTTCATGGCTCCGCAGATGCCCCTAGTGGACCCATTCAAAGATCACACGTGAAGTCACCTTGACTTTGCTCTGTGATCTTTAACATCATTATCTTTCTCAAAACTGGGGAGGAAAGCAACACACTTATTGCCCTTACTGAGGCTCTGTCTGCTGGTTTTCCCTTGTATGAGTCCGCTTACAGTTTGTTATTTTCCCGAAGTTTGCTAATGTAAGTCAAACTTTGACTTGGCTAAATTGACCATCATGCTTTGTGTTTTGAGCTCACAGTGCAGTTCAGTACAGTTCTTTATATGTCTTCCATCTTTATCTCTTTTACCTCACTGTTCCATGTTACCACCATGAGACACACTACACACTCACTGGGTTAACACCACAACCAGTCTCCACTGATTAATATAAAAGAAATAAGGAAACAGCTATAGCGTTAAAAGTGATAGTACATTAAAAAGGTAAATAATACCAACAAAAAATTGGATAAACCCAGCAGGGCTGGGCAGCATCTGTGAAAGGAAACAGAGTTAAGGTTTTGGATCTAAATGACTCTTCCGCAGAATTGAAGAAAGGTAGAGATGTACAGAATGTGTAAGGGGGCGGAGGAGGTGGGGCAGAATAGAAGGCCAGTGATAGCTCAGGGCAAAGGAGATATGGACAATTTGTCCTGATGTGATAACCCTCCACAAGGTCCAAGGGGAATTACTGATTGATCTCCCCATGGGCCTTGTAGAGCATGAGTTCCCCTGGTAAAAGGCAGTGGCCTGCCCAGCTGGAACGCATTACCTGAGCCTTTTGTAAGGCAGGCCCAAGACTGGGCCTGCTGAACAGTAGTCCCACACAGTGACTAGTGTGTATACCATGGTGATGGTTTTACTTCACATTATGTTATAAACGATGTTTCTCTCTAGTTAGGCTCCCCGAGTCATTACAGCTGGGTGTAAGACAAAGATGGGTGTTAATGGCGACATAAAGGGATGAAAAGTGCTAATGGTGGCAAAAGATGAATTTGCAGAATGTGTAAATGGGAGCGACTGAACAGCCAGACACAGGTGCTCAAGTAGGAGAATGTTGGGGTTCTGTTGGGGCAAGCAACTCCATGAATTCTTATGTAGAGTCCAGAAGGTTTAATGTGCCTAATTGGAAGAAGAGGTGGTGTTTTGCACTGGACATCTTTGGAACATTGCAGCAGGCCAAGGATGGACATGTGGGCATCAGAGCAAGATGGTGAGTTAAAATGCAAGCGACAAGAAGGTTGCGGTCAAGTTTGATGATGGAGCAAAGATGTTCCACAACGCTGTCACCCAGTCTGTATTTAGTCTCACCAATGTAGAAGACGAGACTGCATTGGGAGCAGAGAATACAGTCGGCCAAATTGGAGGAGGTGCAAGCTGCTTTACTTGTAAGGATGTTTTGGCCCTTGGACAGTGAGGAGGTAAAGGGGCAGATGTTGATTGCTTGTGAAAGGGCCATGGGAAGGGGACAATGGTTTGGGGCAATGTAGGAGTGGACCAGAGTGTCACACTCTGGAGTACACATTCGGAGGGTCAGTGCAGACGCAATGGACCAAATGGCCTCCTTCTGCACTGTAGGGATTCTATGTATTGTATGGTCTGCAACGAAAAAAACAAGCATTTTCACATCAATCATTTATAGTATATACAGATCCACTTCAGAAAGAAGTTTGTACGGTTTACCATCATTCATATTGAATGCCTTGCGGTGGGAAGTGTCCTGTAATAATCTGTCGTGCCTTCACAATACATTGGAATTTGTTATTGCTCATTAGTGTTGTTTCATAACTGTTTGAAACAATAGTTTTTAGGAATGCAGTTTTCTCACGTGGCAATTGATGCAATGCTTTGAAAGATGGAACGAAGGTGTTCCACAAAGCAATCACCCAGCCTGTGTTGAGTCTCTTCAATGTAGACGAGGAGACTATATTGGGGGCAGAGAGTTGGAGAAAGTGTAAGAAACACGCTGCTTCACCTGAAAGGAGCCCTTGGTCAGTAAGAAGGGAGGAGGTAAAGGGGCAGATGTTGCACCTTTTGTGATTGCATGATATGATTTCTACTTTATAAATTATGATATGCCACCAAAAATCTCTCAAATCACCAAAACGCATTGAAGCAAATTAATATTTACATTCAAAACCCTGGTTATTATTGAATAAAAATAAAAAAGTTGATTGATTCAATGGGCCACCTAGCAAGACTGAAGGCATTGTACTCAAGTTAGATGGGTGTGTAGCTACACGGTTGGATGGACACAGTTTTATCTGACATGGCATTTTGCAATAACTGTTGTCCTGGACAAAACGAGTGTACAGAAGGCAGATGACAAGATTTGTTTTTAGTTTACTGTAATGTTTACCTCTTAATTAAGCCCCCCCACCCCCCCATCCCCACCATGCCAGTGTTCTGCCTTTTAAAATCTTTCAAACTATGATTTAAACCTAAGATAACCTTTATCATAAAAATGCTTTCCTCTTTGAAGCGACAAATAACTGTCTCATTTCTCAATTTAAAGATCAGCTGGCCTTTTGCTTTCCCTGTCAAGGGTGCTGTTGTATTTAAAGAAAAAACTCCACTTTGATATTCTCAACAAAGAAATGTTGACCTCTGTGTCACTGAAAGATGTTGCCGCTTGAATAAATGCTAATCTCTACTGGCATCAAACCGTTATCTAATCAGGAAGAACATTGAAGCCATGGGCGGCTTTATTCTTTACCTCTGTGGGGAAGGTGGCAGATCTTCGCCCACTTCTCAAGCTTCCTATTGTATGAATCATCGAATCCTCATTAACACTATCCCCTAGTTCCCACCAGCTGATGTTATCGGACTTGGTGTGTGGGAAGAGAGAAATAGATGCTGGGATTGAGATCCGAAGGGATTGGAGTGGATGGATATGGGCCTGAATCATGCCATTGGGTATATTTGTCGTAACATTCTCTACTCTTCATCATCAGAGGATTCACACTTAACAAGAAGATTGTAATTCGGGCTCTAATGACCTCATCGTCATCTTATTCCTTTTCTGCCCACCCTCTGTGATGAGGGTAGCTTGTACTGTCCATCAATCTACAACGTGAAGGTATGGACTAAGTGTGAGTGTTACTCCACTGGGATTAGGTGGGTGCAGAACCTTCCAGTTATATGCCATGTCATTTCAATGTCCAGCGACCACCTAGGTGTGTAGCCAGTACAGACCCTCTGATCTCACCATGGCAACAGCTGCATGGTGGCTCTCTATAGGGGATTAATTTAGGGGTGTCTCTGATCCTTTGGCTGCTGGGAACATTGTAGACAAGTTTCTTCTGTGCCAAAAAAGGTTACTGAGGGAGAAATACAACTCTGTACCTTCTAAATTTTCAATCCTACACAGCCTCTGATCATTTGCAAATAATGTTTGAGATGAGCGCACAAATTTCCAGAGGGATTGCACAGACATCATCTTGGTGAAGACTTTTGCATGTGCATTTAGTGTCTGCCAGTATCTTTCCGAGTGGGAATATTATGTTGTCAGTCAGGGTGCAATGTTGATTTGACACCAGCCTTGCCATTTTAAAATGCCATACTCTAACCTATGCCCTCTTAACCGCTCAAATGCGAACACAGTTGTGGTTGTGTGGCCCCTTTAATTGGGCGTTCTGTGATGGCCACATGATCAGGCTGGACCCTGTGGATAGGCAGTGCGGGAAGCCAAACCATTTGGGAACAAGCGTATGCATCTTGGTTGGAGGAGGAACCTCAGATGGAGCCAGGGAGGAGTGGAGAAGAGGCATGTTTTACATTGCTGTCACACCCTTGTTTGTACAGACAGAAATATTATTGGATAAGGGGTAGCAAATTTAAAACAGTGTTGAGGAGAAACTACTTCTCCCAAAGGGTTGTGAATCTGTGGAATTCACTACCCCAAAGTGAGGTGAATCCAGGGACCAGTGAGTAAATTTAAGGAAGAGTTGGACAGATTTTTAATTGGTAATGTGTTGAAGGGTTCTGGGGAGAAGACAGGAAAATCGCGATGAGGAGCATATCAGCCATGATCTAATGGTGGAGGGGGCTTTATGGGCCAAATGGCTTAATTTTTCTCCTATATCTTATGAACTTATTAACATTGGTAATAAACCCTTTCTAACTTGAAGGCACAATGAGTTGCCTTTGAAGTTATTATAACACCATTAAACAGCATGAGGGACTCCTACCAATTCTCCTTCAAAGGATCATTAGCAGCTTGAAGTTAGCTGCTGTGTCAGTTGTATGAGTTTTTCGACCTTTCCTACAGATACTGAAGTGTCAAAAGCCTACAGACAGTGATCTGACTGGTGCTGAAGGACTCTTTCGGTTTAAAAGCTTAAAACAAATTACTTCCAGGAGGCCTGGGAGGCCTTGCTCTTGGCATTGAGCATAATTGAGAGGAGGAAGAAAGGCTAAGCAATGCAAGGCAAACTGATAGATGAGGGGAAGAGGAGAAGGATGAGGAGAAAGACTCTCAGCAGAAGGCCACATCGTCCGAGGTCTCCAGAGAGCAATTCTCTTACCTCAGCTTCAGCAACAATGAATAATTGAAATGTCTTCGCTTCACTAAAAAGGTTGTGACTGTAATCTGCCAACTGCTACAGCCATAAGTACACTTCAAAGCAGGGCAAGAGTTGCATTGTCTTTGGCTGCCAAGGCGATTGTGGCTTTTATTCATCTGGCTCCTTCCAGGCTGTTTCTGGAGAAATAATCCCTGATGTGGAGATGCCAGTGTTAGACTGGGGTGGACAAGATGAGAGGTCACACGACACCAGGTTATACTCCAACAGGTTTATTTGAAACCACAAGCTTTTGGAGTGCTGCTCCTTCATCAGGTGAACTTCACCTTACAAAGAAGTAATGCACCAAAAGCTTGTGATTTCAAATAAACATAATGGACCATAACCTAATGTCGTGTGCCCTTTCATCTTGGAGAAATAAGTAACGTCTCTCAGTTTGCAGCACGGTGCTGCAGAATGGAAGTCACCAATGTTTTCTATACACAAAGAGACAGTTTCATCTCATTATCACTTGCCAGAGACAAGTAGAGTGTATGTGACGGATTACATAGATTGCACACTTCTCCAGGATGCAGGTTACTAATGTTTACACATATGTTGCGTTGCACACACCTCATGTGAACTCTGCAATTTTCATGAACCAAAAGGAATTCTACTTCCTCAATACATACTCATGAGCAGCCATAGGCTGTGATTGTTATCCTGACAGTGGACACAATTCCTTCATTCTGATTTGGCAACATACACTTTTACATACATATTGCAGTCCTGGAGTTATGGGCAGTGATGGTAGAAATTCCAGTTTATTTCCAACACATGATGACCAGGAGTCTCTGTCACTCTTAACTCCTAGTAAAAAGTCTGACAACACCAGGTTTTAGTCCAACCTATTTATTTGATAATATACTCACAAGCTTTCGAGGGGACTGCCTCTTCGTCAGGTGAGGCAGTCCCCTCGAAAGCTTGTGAGTATATTATCAAATAAATAGGTTGGACTAAAATCTGGTGTTGTCAGACTTTTTACTGTGTTTACGCCAGTCCAACGCCGGCATACCCACATCATGACTCTTAACTCCTGCCATTGACATATGTTGGAAAGATTGTCAACTTGATACTCAACTTGCTTGGCCACATTATGAATGTGCATTCTTTGGCCAACAAGTCCTGAAGTGGGCAGCATGGTGGCACAGTAGTTAGCACTGCTGCCCCACAGCTCCAGGGACCTGGATTCAATTCCCAGTTGGGTCACTGCGCAGAATTTGCACATTTTCCCTAAGTCTGAGTGGGTTCCCTCCGGCCATGCTGGTTTCCTCCCACATTCCAAAGATGTGCAGATTAAATTGATTGGCAATGCTAAATTGCTCCTTAGTGTCCCAGGGTGTGCAGGTTAGAGGGATTGGTGGGGTAAATATATGGGGTTGACGGGGATAGGGCCTGGGTGGAATTGTTGACAGTGCAGACTCAATGGGCCAAATGGCCTCCTTCTGCTCTGTCAGGTTTCTATCATTCTGTGGAACTTGAACCCAGAGCTTCTGGCTTAGAAGCACGGTCACCACACGGTCTGTGTCACAGAACCTGTTCTTGCTACTTTAACAAGCCTCTGTAACTGATTCTGATTTCTTATGTGTCAGGAAGGTATGCTTGGCCACTGTTCTAAATAATGATTGTTATCAGCTCTTTCCGTCTCTGGCAAGACAGCAGCCTAATGGATTTCTTGGCAAAACTGAATTCTTAATCCAATGCAAAGTATACAGATGCCTGCCCAAATCAGACCCAGTCTTAATTTATGCCCTAATATATCTTCAGGAACAAAAACTCACATTTTTACAACACTTACGCAAATACAGGGAGAGAAACGTTCCCAGTGCTGAGGGCAAAGGTTGAAAGAAAGGATTTTTTGAAGATTGTGAAAGATGGGAGTGAAGTAGAAAAATGGAGGTAATAAGGACAAATTTACAGTGGTCCTGAGCTTGATAATTAACTGACTGGCCTGTTTAAAGTTCATTTATTATTGTCACAATTAGGTCTATGTAAACACTGTGCTATTACAGTGTTACTGTGAAAATCCCCTAGTTGCCACACTCTGGCACCTGTTCAGGTACACTGAGGGAGAATTTAGCTTGGATAATGCACGTAACCCGCACATCTTTGGACTGTGGGAGGAAACCGGAGCACCCAAAAGGAAGCCACGCAGACACAGGGAGAATGTGCAAACTCCACACAGACAATGACCCAAGCCAGGACTTGAACCTAGGTCCCTGATGCTGTGAGACAGCAGTGCTAAACACTGAGCCACCATATTGGGAGATAGAAGGGGTGAGCCCTAGTTTGAGAGGCATAGCTACCAACAATCATACATACCAAAACTGGACTAAGTTTGAAAAAAAAACTTTAAATTAAACAAACAATTAATAAATAACCTTGGATAAACTCTCTGTATGAAGTTACTGTTTGAAGAATTCTAGTGATGTAATTCCACATTTCTTATGGTTCTTCTGCGAAGCTGAAATCCAGTGACCTTATGTAACAAAGTAAAAATAAGTAAAATAGGAAAGTAGAAGACTGCAGATGCTGGAAATCTGAAATAAAAAATTCTGCTGAAAAGTCGTAAACTTGATTAACTCTTTCTCTCCACAGCTGCTGCCAGGCCTGCTGAGTATTTCCAGCACTTTCTGTTTTTCGTTAAGTTAAATAGGATGTCAATTTGTTAGTTGATGAAAGCAATAAAACTTGATCATTTGAAACTTATTTTGCACTTGCAGAATATCAGTGACTGTATGCCTGTCTGTCTGAGTGTTTTAAGAGTGGCACAATGGTTAGCATTGATGCCTTGCAGCACCAGGGACCCAGGTTCAATTCCAGTCTTGGGCGACTGTCTATATGGAGTTCGCACATTTTCCCCATGTCCACATGTGTCTCTGGTTTCCTCCCACACTCCAAAGATGTGCAGATTACATGGATTGGCCAAGCTAAATTGGCCTCTAATATCAGGGGAATAGCAAAGTAAATTAGTGGGGTTACAGGGATAGGGCTTGGGTGGGATTGCAGTCAGTGCAGGCTTGATGGCCAAATGGCCTCCTCTGCACTGTCCGATTCTATAAGTGTCAACCACATTGTTGTGGGTCTGGAATCACATGTAGGCCAGGCCAGGTAAGGACAGTAGATTTCCTTCCCTAAACAACATTAGTGAATCAGATGGATTTTTGCAACAATCAACAGTGGTTTTGTGGTCATCATTAGCCTTTTAACTCCAGATGTTTTTTAAATTAAAATTTCGCCATCTGCTGTGGTGGGATTCGAGCCTGCATTCCAAAAGCATAACCTGGGTGTTTGGATTATGAGTCCAGTGTCAATACCACCACGCCACTGCCTATTGGGCTTAACCTCATTCACCCCGAATTCTGAGTGCTGGGATCAACACCTGCGACCTACACACACTTCATTTTCATGATTGTATCATGGATGTCGATGGCTCCAGCGCAATCCCCCCAGTCTCCATTTCAGTACAGGCTCACTCTGCACACTCTAGAGAGACTCCCCTTATCAAAGGGAAATTGCAGCAATACAGGGTGGACTTTTCCAATCGGGGAGACGTTATGGCACAGCAAGAGTTCCAGATTTTGTGATGCTACTCTGGATTCACTGCATCACGAGGCCCAGACCAGAAAGAAGCCATGTTTCCAGTCAGGGGGTCAGGAAGTTCTCTGGAACAACCCTGGAAAGGGAGTGACATAGGATGAATGCACGGGGCATGGCATCAAAAACCTGGAAACAGTTCCGAAAGTGATTTAATAGCTTTGCTCAGTTGATCAAGATAGTGAATGCATCTGCACTTCATATCTCCAACAATTCATACACCACACACACACACACACACCCCTGACATTCAGGACTCAGCATGAACATCCTCGTACCAAATCTCATTGACACATACCTTCAAGCCATGCCAACAGCCCTACAAAACTAAAACTAATCAGTTATGTCAGGTACATCACCCAGACACACAGTCGCTGACATTCTGTCCTTTCTCTCTCGAAAGAGAAGATGATTGACAGCAGGTGGGAAAGGAACACAATAGTCAAAGGACCATGAAGAATCCAACCTCTTAGGATGCTCAAACATAAGAGGATCTCCATGGAGCCAGTGTAACCCAGCCTGCTACAACCTTGGATTCATAGTCACAGTGGCTTACAGCATGGAAACAAGCCCTTCAGCCCAACTGGTCCATGCCACCTAGTTTTTATCACCAAGCTAGTCCCAATTGCCCACATTTGGCCCATATCCCTCTACGCCCCTCTTACCCATGTAATTGTCTAAATGCTTTTTTAAAAGACAAAATTGTACCCGCCTCTACTACTGCCTTGGCAGCTCATTCCAGACACTCACCTGGTTGATAGCACGTTGTTGTTTTATGTGTTTTTTTATTTGGATTCCACTTTAAGCACTGTTGGATCAGGCTTGTAGCCTGTTCTGGATTGGGAAAGTTTCTCAGTGACTTAGGTCTAAGCCTAGTATGTTTCTTCAGAAGCTCCTTTATTTATGCTATACTAATTCTATGTTCCTAGGTAAGTAAATCTCTCTCCTCTACAATTTTCACAGTAACTTCATTGCAATGTTATTGTAAGCCTACTTGTGACACTAATAAATAAACTTGGACAAACTTATTCCATCGCCTCCTTGCAGTTTCTTACACATGATTGCTGATGTCACTGCTACATGATGTAGATCTCTATCTCTGTGCCATAACTATTAACCCATTATTCTACTTTGTTCACTTCCTCCACTAACTCCTTACCCTCCTACCAAAAGGTGCAACTGTCAGGAAGCAAAGACAGTATTGAGTGATCTATATTTGTATTGTTGAATTTTATACATTTATGTGAGTTTAATTTAGATTTTTGTGCAGGAAAGGGTTAGATTCTAGTTCGACTAAACAAATGTGTTCACATGTATCTGATTTTTGGTTTCAGTTCAAACTGTCTCTATTATGCCGAGAGAGTTTACAATGGGAAAAGTAAACACAAGCTTAGGAAAAGAATGAACTGTTGCTTAGCAACCAGGAGCCACTTTTAAGAAAATACCTTTTTCTGTGTTTAAATAAATCAAAGACAGTTAGAGCTGGGAAACTTGAGATGAACAACTCTGAGATCCCTGCTAAAAGCAGGAAAGTCTTACAATGGAGTAATGGGCAATAAAGCCCAGAAACTAAAAGATAATTTGTTCTAGAAATTAGAGGATAAAGATAAGTTTTCAGGAAGATTGAAGTAAAAAACAGCAAAGAGTATATAATCAAACTTTTCATGTTTCACTTTTTTTGCTGTTAAAAGTTAATTGGCAGTCCTTTGACTATGTTCATCCAGGTTTTCCTAAAAAAAAGTAAGTTATACTTCTTAGTGCTGAGGTTCAATTCTGTGATCTTCCTGCCCTGTAGTAACATCAACCTGAATCGTACACAATGAAATAGAAACTGCGAATTGAGTAACCATGGACCTTCTGCTTTCTAAAGCCCTCACCATACCCTTTCTCTCACCCCTACCATCCCTTTATCATTTTGCATTTTCAGGCCAGTCATAACGTCAGAAGTGAAGATGTTTGCAGATGATTACGAAATGTCCAGCAAGGTTTACAACTCCTCAGATACTGCAGCAGTCTATCTCCAAATGCAGGAAGACCTGGACAATATTCAGACTTCTCCTGAGAAGTGGTTATTACACAAGTGCCAGGCAATGACCATTTCCAACAAAAGAGAATCTAGCTAGTGTTCTTCAACATTCAACGGCATGATCATCACTGAATCTCCTGCTGTCAACATTCTGGGGGTTACCATTGAGCAGAAACTGAACTGGACTAGTCAGAAAAATACTGTGGCAAAGAAATCAGGTCAAAGAGGAATCTTGTAGTGAATAATTCATCCCCTGACTTCCTGAAGCTTGTCCACTATATTCTTCACTTTTGAGGATGCGTGCAGCTCCAACAACACTCAAGAAGCGCAACATCATCCATGACAAAGCTTGTTCTGCACATCATCCATGAACGTTCACCCCCTCCATTGTCAACAGATTATGACAGCAGTGTGTACCATCTACAAGATGCACTGCAGCATCTCACCATGGCTTCTTGGCAGCACCTTCCAAACCCATGGCCACTACCATCTAGAAGAACGAAGGCATCAGGCATTATTGAACACCATCATGTGGAAGTTCCCCAACAAGCCATTCTGACTTGGAATTATATTGGCATTCCTTCATTGTTACTGAGTTAAAATCCTGAAACTCCATCCCTGTCAGCACAGTGGGTGTGCCTACATCACATTGACTGCAGCAGTTCATGAAGGCAGCTCATCACCAGCTTCTCAAGAATATTTACTGTTGGACAATAAATGCTGAGCTAGACAGCAATGCTCACATCCCAAGAAAGAATTTTCAAGCGCAGCTAACTCCTCAGTCTGTGAAGCCTCAGGTTAAAGGGCAACAGGAGGGGTGAGGGTCAGAGAATGAAACACTGTCACTGAAGCTAACATTCACAGCCACCAACTCAGATACATGCACCATGTGAAAGTCAGAGGCTAATGAGTACCGGGGTCCAGGCATGGTGAGTCATCAGCCATGAGTGAATTGATGAATATGCAAAATATGATGTTTACTACATTGGCTGACCTGCTAGATAGCCTCGAGCTATTGGCTCAGAAAATAGATTCACCTTGGCACAGGACAATGTGTAGAGATTGCAACTCTGCCAAGCCAACCCATGGTGTTGGTCCCTGTCTCAGTTTCCATTGCAGCACTAGGTAGAAGCCACTTAATGTATCAGTGCAACAGTGAAAGCTTAGAGAGAGGTCCTGCTGCCAACCCAGTACAGACAGCTGTCACAGCAGTAGTGGATCTCAAAGCTCAACAGGGTTTGTAGGTTTTCAAAGCAGTCCAGCTGCTGCACTCTGGGTCGTGTACCTGCTGTCATCTCTTAGAATGACAGCACTTGCATTCTCACCACTGCCTCTCCATGAGAGCCCTTCCTGTTAACTTTCAGTCAGCCAACCAAGACTGTTGCCAACAATGCTGAGGTGGTGTCTGATCCTCAGGTATTTCCTCCAAGGCCATCTGTGCTCTCCCCCAGTGAAAGTCAGTAACTTTAGAGGCAGCATGGCGGCACAGTGGTTAGCACTGCTACCTCACAGCGCCAGGAACCCAGGTTCAATTCTGGCCTCAGAACAGTGTCTGTGTGGAGTTTGCATGTTCTCCCCATGTCTATGTGGGTTTCTTCTGGGTACTCTGTTTTCCTCCCGCACTCCAAAGATATGCAGGTTAGTTGGATTGGCCATGCTAAATTGCCCCATAGTATCAGGGAACTAACAGAGTAAATACATGGGGTTACTGGGATAAGATGGGTGGGATTGTTGTCAGTGTAGGCTCAATTGGCCAAATAGCCTCCCTCTGCACTGTCAGGATTTTATGATTGTTTCACCAGCTATTCTGCAGCCACTGGCAGGAGCACCAGGTCAGGTCAGGCAGGAGCAAGAGCACAAGACAGGCACTAAGTGAATGGTTCTGCTTTTGTTCCTCTGTTATTGATGTCTCACTGAATAGGGTTGTTGCATGAACGTTCTCTCCATTAGCTTTTATTGAGTGATGTAGGCTTTGTGATGGGGATTGTGAAATGGATGTACTGTGAAGGAATGATGAGTCCACGTTGGGGCTGAGGAATTTCCTTTTAACTGAAGTGAATTCTCACTTTGCTCTGTCAAGTTGCACATGGCGCAATTCTCCTCTTCATCCTCCGGATCCTGGGAGGTAATGGCTGTACTTCATCACCTGGAGATTGTAGAGGACATAGCAAACTACCAAAGGCATGGAGATGTGCTACAGGAATGATCCCCGAGTGACTGAGACAGCAAAACCTCATGGCTTGCTCAATAGTGGCTCCATAACTCTCACTAAAGGACCCCTGACCTTGCATGGCAGAATGATAGAGAGAGGTCAGTGAGCCATATGTGGAGGGGATATTTCTTGCTGCTAAGCTGCCATTCTGTTGTCTGCCTTGGAGGTCTGAAAATAATGAGAATTGGTGATTCTTACAGAATAAATGCACTGTGGGTGCAGCAGGATAGTGAGACAAGTTCACCGCAATTACTTTCTTGGCATGGCCGCACACCAGCTAAACCTTCAGAGAGTGGAAGCCTGTGTGATTATAGTATCACTCACCATAGATTCTGGGGTCCACAGAAGCCCTTGTGTACAGTCGAAGACACCCTGCAGCAATTAAAAGCTGGTCATCCTGGAGAACTGGTCATCGCTCCACAGAGAGAAGACGATTAATTCTCCTGTCTCCTCAGTTGCCTTGGTTACCTTCCGAAGCTGCTGTGGTCAACAATTTGCAACATGTGCTTCCAGTTTTCACCTGGAAATAATCAGTTGTGAAGAATCATAAGAATTAGGAGCAGGCAATTTAGTTCTTTGAGCCTCCTCCACTGTTTAATACGATCATGGCTGATTTTAGACGTCCTCAACTCCACTTTCCTGCCTGTTCATCATAGCCCTTCAAACTACTTAAAAATCTGTCCACTTCTTCCTTAAATTTATTTAATGTCTCAGCATCCACCACGTTCTGGGGCAGTGAGTTCCATACACTCACGACTCTTTGAGAGAAATAATTTCTCCTCATCCGTGTTTTAAATCAGGTATCCCTTATCCTAAAACTGTGACCTCTTGTTCTAGATTGTCATAAAGAGGAAACAGCCTCTCCACATCTACTTTTTCATTCACCCTTACCATCTTGTACACCTCAATTAGGTCTTCCCTTATTCGTCAAAACTGCATGGAGTATATGCCTAAACTGTCCAATCGCTCTTTGTAAGATAAGAACCCCTTTTGCATGGAATCAATCGGGCGAACCACCTCAGAAACATCTCCAATGCAACTACATTCCTCTTCAAGTAAGGAGACTATCAACCTATTGATGTCAAAAACAACCTGATCACATTCTCCGCCTTAAGGATGTAGCTCTACCTGTTACCTCACATCATACTGGCCAAGTAGCCAGTGAAGCCTTGATCCTTCACACCAATTTGGCCAGTAGGCCTGCCCGCTCCACTAAAAGCAGCACTATATGAATGAATTTCATGGCCATTGTAAACCCAGCTGAAATTAAATACTTCAACCAATTCAGCAAAATAAAGCAGTGCTCTCTCTTGCAACTGCAGCAGCCACGATTCAGCATTTTAAATCATGGCAAAGGGTTTGATTGTCCCGGCCAAAATCTGATCATTGTTAGAATAAATCTAAAGGCAAGAGAAAGCTTGAGCCAGAGAAAAATATAACAATACAATTGGGAGTTATAAATAGTTCCTTTAAAAAAAGCAATAGACAGACGACCTAAAGTAATTAAAATGTTACTGACTCGTTAAAGAGGATGGAAGCAATAAGAATGAAAGTTTTTACTTATGATTAATATCTCAGCCTACATTATATGTACCTCATATTAAGTTGCTCTTTGTCTTCACCCTAGCTATGACTATAACACTACATTCGGCACTCTCTTCTTTCCTTCTCTATGAATGGTATGCCTTGTATAGCATCCAAGAAACAATACTTTATAATGTTTAAAGTTTATTAATCACAAAAAGGCTTACATTAACACTGCAGTGAAGTTACTGCGAAAATCCCCTAGTTGCCACACTTTGGCGCCTGTTCAGGTACACTGAGGGAAAATTTAGCATGGCCAATGCACCTAACCAGCATGCCTTTCGGACTGTGGGAGAAAACCAGAGCCCCTGGAAGAAACCCATGCAGACACGGGGAGAACGTGCAGACTCTGCACAGACAGTGACCCAAGCCGGGAGTCAGACCTGGGTCCCTGGTGCTATGAGGCAACAGTGCTAACCACTGTGTCACCATGCTATCCCATACTTTTCAAGTGGCAATAATAAATCAAATCAAATCAAAACGCACCCAAGACATACTCTCTTCCACCTTCTCCCATTGGAAAAAAGATACAAAAGTTTGAGGACATATACCAACCCACTTAAAAACAGCTTCTTCCCTGCTATCATCAGACTTTTGAATGGACCTACTTTGCATTAAGTTGATCTTTCTCTACACCCTAGCTATGACTATAACACTACATTCTGCACTCTCTCCTTTCCTTCTCAATGTACGGTATGCCTCGTCTGTACAGCACGCAAGAAACAATACTTTTCACCATTTACTAATACGTGTGACAATAATAAATCAAATCAAATTGGTTAATTTCACTCAGAGTAAGTTGACTATCCTGTTCGCTCTGCATCAGCTTTGATTAAAATAAGCCAACGATGAGGGTGTAACTAATTCTTCATTGACACAGTCACATGAAATTGGACAATTGGGCAACAGTACATTGTTAACTGAAAAGGGTACAACAGCATCAACAAGTTCCCAACCTTTTGTGTTACTGTAAGAAATAATGGAAAAACTGAACCGATAGAGTTGTCTGCTGATAAGATACTGGCCTTTAATCCACTTTTTCAACTTGCACTTAACACTGGCAGCAAGATTTTGTCAAAGGAAGTGTAAGTGCAGAGCATCCACTATGAACTGACACTTCAACACTGTGTGTGGATTTGAGGCTAATAAGTGTGCTTCAAGTTCTGCATCAGTGTCAGGGGTTTCTGAAGGGAAATGTTGATGTGGATGTTGTTCAGACATGCTGCACTCATTCAAAGTATAGCCCGGCCTCAATGCACTCAGATGAAATTCTGGGTCTGTTATTTTAATGAAAATAGCAGAAAAGTGAATTTCAAATGAGTACACATGAAGTTTTTCAACACAAATAATTCATAGCATAATTTCAAGGCCTATGTTGCTATTTTCAGTTATTTGATGGATGTTTTATACAGATTTGATTTATAGTTTAAGCTCCATTTTTGGTTCCACTTGAGTGAATACTGATGGTGTAAAAAAAATAATCATCTGATCAGATGCTCATTGACTCTGTACAAATTTAACCTGCTTATTCTTGCAAATTAGCTTCTTGACCTTTGCAACTGGCTTGTTATTGTTTGAACTTTTACTGCAAATTCCAAACAAATTGTCAGATTGATGCCTGAGAATAGAACAGTTGCAGTGTATGAATTGGAACAAAGCAATGCAAACTATACTTGCAATAAATAAATAGGAACATAGGGACAGTAGTAGGCCATTCAATCCATCGAGCCTGCTCTGCCATTCAATACAATCATGGCTGCTAAATGCCCACATTAACCCCTTAGCTCTTAATTGCTATTGTTAATCAGAGATCTATCAATCTCTACCTTAAATATACACAATTACTAAATTTCCACAGATTAATGTAGATAGGAAATATTGCCATTTATGCCAAACTCCAAGATGAAACTTGTTCATCTAAATCTATATTGGGCCATTGTGCAATTTTGATTTATGCGCAGGCAAACGTAAAGTCTGAGTGATGTTGGATTGCGCAGTTCCACTTTGTCTTTCTATCTGGTTGCTAATATTTTTAGCCCATTGGTCATAAGCAGTATGAGGGCAGCAGATTGGTTAAACCAGGACACAAGGGCAAAGACTCAAACTAATGAAGAGGAATTTGGGAATGAAGAACAGCTATGCTTCATGTTAGCAAAGGGGTCAGCGCATGAAATGAACTGCACACAGGGAAGTGGAAGCTAAAACCTTGGAAAAGGTCCAATGATATGATAGGAGCGGCACCTTGGCACCGTGGTTAGCAGTGCTGCCTCACAACGCCAGGAACCCAGGTTTAATTCTGGCCTTGGGTCACTGTCTGTGTGGAGTTTGTGTATTCTCTCTGTGTCTGCCTGGGTTTCTTCCAGGTGCTTCAGTTTTCTCCCACAGTCCAAAGATGTGCAGATTAGGTTAATTGAGCTTGGTGTTCAGGGGATTAGCAGGGTAAATATATGGAATTATGGGAATAGAGCCTGGGTGGGATTGTAATCAGTGCAGCCTCAATGGAGGCAGCAGTCCCTTTACACTGTTGTGATTCTATGAAGGTTTAAACTTGTTGTGAATCAATGGGTGAGAATGGGTTGAGTGACATCTGCATCCATTTTACAACTTCATCATATTCAAACCGGGATGGAGAGATGTGGTTTGATATCAACATTGCCTAAAGAAACATTGGTGTCACATCCACCTTCTTCAGCCAGGGCTAAAAGGTTAAAATTCCACTGATGGATAATTTTGGCAAAAAAAAAGTCAGCAGGTGTGTAGGATTTCTTGTTTGGTACTGGAAATAACTTTTTTTCACTGATTTCATAATCAAAATGTTATGCCTTAAGAAGTCAATGGCACGGTGGCACAATGATTAGCATTGCTGCCTCACAGCACCAGGGACCCAAGTTCAATTGTCGGCTTGGGTCACACAGTCTGTGTGGAGTCTACACATTCTCTCCCCGTTTGCGTGGGTTTCCTCCGGGTGCTCTGGTTTCTTCCCTGTGTGGGGTGTGCCGGTTGGGTGCACTGGCCATGCTAAATTCTCCCTCAGTGTACCTGAACAGGCACTGGAGTGTGGTGACTCAGGGATTTTCACAGTTACTTCATTACAGTGGTAATATAAGCCTACTTGTGACATAATAAATAAACTTGAAACAATATAGCATCCTATGTACCAAAGTACCATATAACATAATGGTCCTAACTCATTATTAGAATATGCTGTTGGACTTTCTATGAAATATATTAATTATTCACTCACACTCACCATATACTAAAACTCAGAATTATTGACCTAATTAATATAATGAGCTAAAACAATGACACGTGATAGCCTCCAACTACTCATTATGTTGGTTTTCCACTTGCCATAGCCCCTGGAGCAAAATACCTAAGAAACTTTAGAAATCCTTCCGGAGGATTCCCAATGACCATCAATCACAATCTAATGAACGTTACTAATGGCAATCACTAATTAGTTATCACACCGTGTTTGTCATCAGCTGAAGGAACAGCATGATGCAGGGAAAAAGACTGAAAGTGTAACAAAACAGGTGATAGAGAATCAACAGTCCATTTAAGTAAGTTTATTTTTTAGTCACAAGTAATGAAGTTACTGTGAAATTCCCCTAGTCATCACATTCCAGCACCTGTTTGGGTTAGTGCACCTAACCTGCCCATCTTTCAGACTGTGGGAAGAAACCCAAGCAGACACAGGGAGAATATGCAAACTCCACACAGACAGAGTGACCCAAGCCGGGAATCGAACGCAGCTCCCTGGCGTTGTGAAGCAGCAGTGCTAACCACTCCACCACCATGCTGCTCCAGTGGCGTTGTTGTCAGCACTGCTGCCTCACAGCACTTACTTCCAGCCTGAGAATCCTATCAATTGTGGGCTGCAAAATGTGTTGCCAATTCTTTATCATAACATGCCAAAGGCCAATTTCACCCCCAATGTATTTAAACAGTTTGCTATCATTTTACCTGGCAACAAAGTACAGCTAGAGGACTATGAAATTCTGTTTCCCAGAATAAGAAGGAGTCAGCAAATGTGCAGACAGACAATCAAGACTTGAAAGACTCCAGAGGTAGTTTGCAGTTCCTTCTATAGGTTAGTGAAAGCCATAAGGCGGTCACATTGCAATCAACGTTATTGCATCTTAATCCAATTTATATGTTGCTTAAGCTGTCATTAAACATAGCTTACAGATACACATGGAGTTGTCAGACATTTAGCATTTTATTCAGACTGGCCTCATCTAGGCTGATGGCCATCTCAAGACTTATAGTGACCTTGAGAAACAAGCCATGTTAAATGACAGCAAAATCTATGCTGCTCTCCAGTAGGGCAGCAGAAGACTTGCATGTGCAATGTAAGGGGTGCTTTAATTTATTAGCTCTGATTCATAGAGGATAAAATTAAACCCCAACAGGGATACAAAAATTGGATCGGATGCCCGCTTTATTTGTTTATACATGGTTTTGCTAAGGACAGGTCTGACACACAGCTGATTTGCTTCTGCCCATCTACTCCCTCGCCACTGTTGAAGTTCACCGGCCTTTGATTCCGATATGACTCTCCCTCCTAGAATTCCAATGGCAGAACCACCCAGAGCAGAAAGTTAACCACCAGTCTGATACAAAAGTAAAATACTGCGGATGCTGGAAAACTGAAATAAAAGCAGAAAATGCTAGAACACTCAATAAGCTAGTCAGCATCTTTGGATGTCAATAAAAATTTCTCAATGAACAGATCATGGGGGATGTTTTCCCGTCCCAGCCGCCATGGGAATCGTAGCAGGCGGAGGGCGGACCATGAAAAGGTCCGTTGACCTCAGGCGGGTATTTTCCGCTTTTGGGATGAGCACAGCCAGAAAATCCCACCCCACGAGTAAGAGGCCAGAGAGAGGGTTCCAGGTGAGGGGGCAATACTGGAGATCGATAAAAAGATCCATTCTGTGAGGTAGACTTGTGACAAAAGAAGTGGATGTGGAGATGAAGGCAAAAAAAGAGGAGCTCAACATCAATCCCCAGCTTAACGTTTCCTGAGGTTGGTGTGTAAGGGATAAATTTGAGGCCCTTGCTGAGGGTGGATCATTTAGGGTTATTGGGGGTGGGGATATTGGAAGGTATTGTGACTGCGTGACAAGGGATTATGTTGGAAGAAAGGACAGGGCCAGATGGAAGTGAGGAAGAAGTGAGCTTGTGTAAGGGCAGTGGGAGAGAGACTTCCGTCAGAGTGAGATTCAGCCAAAGCGAGGGTATCAGAAATTTGGAGCTGAGCGGATAACTATTGGCAAGTGTTTCTTTTTCTTCTCTTTAAATTCAGTAGTCTAGATTAAAGGTCAATAAGCAACTGACCCAGTTCGCTATGTGGCAGTTATCTGTCAATCAACTGAAGCCTGATTAGAGCCTCGTTAAGTGCAAACACTTGGGAATTTTAATTGGTGTGTGAACTGAGCTCACCTCAGCTGTATTTAAGGCAGTGGTTTTAGCAAGCACATGACTAGTGAACTTATACATAACCAGTGGGAGAGAGACAGCAGCGGAGTGAGATTCAGCCAGATTGAGTATCAGAAATTTGGAGCTGAATGGGAATTCGATGCTGAGGGGAAAGAGGTGCCTGCATTTGGGAGAAGCAGACCTGCAAGGGAGACTTCAGGGCGAGACAGAAGTAGAAAGAAAATCAGAACATGACTTCATAGCCAGCAGGTAAGTGATTGGTGGGTAGTTTTTCTTTTCTAATTTTTTTTTCCTCTTGGTCCTGTTGTTGTTAAGTTAACTTAAAGGCTAAGTCATGGGAGGTGATCTCAGATCTGTGTCATGCTCCTCCTGTGCAATGTGGGAACTCAGGAACATAAGAACATAAGAAATAGGAGCAGGAGTAGGCCATCTAGTCCTTCGAGCCTGCCCCGCCATTCAATAAGATCATGGCTGATCTGAAGTGGCTCAGTTCCACTTTCCCGCTTTCTCCCCATAACCCTTAATCCCCTTGCCTACCAAAAACCTATCTACCCGCGTCTTAAATATATTGAGCGAGGTAGCCTCCAGCACTTCAACGGGCAGAGAATTCCAGAGATTCACCACCCTTTGAGTGAAGAAGTTCCTCCTTAACTCTGTTGTGAACTGCAACCCCCCCCCCACCCTTATCTTGAGGCTGTGCTCTCTAGGCCTGCTGTCCTTTCTGAGCGGGAAGAACCTCTCCACCTCTACCCTATCCATCCCTTTCATCATCTTATACGTCTCAATAAGATTCCCCCTCATCCTTCTAAACTCTAACGAGTACAAGCCCAGTCTATTCAGCCTCTCTTCATAGCTCAACCCAACTTTGTCACTCCAAGTTGTGAACCTGTGAAATTCTCTACCACACAAATCTGTTGATAGAGTTCAGTAGAAATGTTCAGGAGGGAGCTCAACGTGGTCCTTGTGGCTAAAGGGATTAAGGGGGCTGGAGAGAAAGCAGGAGTGGGTTACTGAGAATGCATGATCAACCATGATCATATTGAATGGTGGTGCAGAGTCGAAGGACCAAATGGCCTCCTCCAGGAATTATTTTTTATGTTTCTAAAAATCCATATGGGTGTTGCTACCCAAGGACTGTTGAAGCTTCCAATCTTTCACATCTGAAAGGAAAAAAAATTATTAAGTGTCAGATGAAGCAATAATGAAATGAAACTGAAGACCAAAGCATCTTGGAGAAACAATGACCAAAATCTTCCAGACTTTCCGCCTTCCAGCAGGATCATCTGGTGCTGCCGATGGAGACTCACCTGCAGCGCATTCCCAGTGGCAGCCAGTGTGGAGCATGCATCCCTGTACACATCAGCGGAACCGGAATATTCCACCTTCAACCAGTGGCCTCCTCCTCTGCTGGAAAATATGTTGCGGGGACTGGAAAATGTTGCTCGAGTCTGTACTGTCAAGAAAGAGGTTGAGCACATGTATGTGGCAGTTCATGGCATTGAGGGCGGAATTTTACTGGCACATCATTCCGAGATTTAGACGATCCCACCCGAGGCCAACGGAGAATGCCATTCCCCGAGCATCATCAGCCCCCAGAATCAGGACAAGCATGCCGGGAAAATTCTGGCCTGAGTGTGGATCTCAGGTTATGGGAACACAAATGTCCAGGAGGTAGACATTAATCAAAGTGTGGAATTTCAATTGGACCTCACAAGGAGGCCAGAATCTTACCTCTGTTCATGCTGACGGGATTTTCCCATCCTGCTGCAATGAATGGAAATTTGGCTGGGTGCCAAATTCTCCGACCTCGCTGCAGCAGGAGTGGGGTGTGAACAAATGGTGAGATCGTGCCCTGAGTACGTCAGAACTGGAGACTGGCTGAGGAAGGAGACGTGTTTGTGAAAGCGAGCTTTGATAATTACCTGATTGGACACAAGACATGAAATAGAAAGTAATCAAGGTGAATGAGGTAAAAGAGATCAGCAGAAATCTAATTCCAGAGTAGAGCAGAACTTCTTTAAGATGGACATTCCTAGATGAGAAGTGACATTAAGTGATTCCCTTAGAGACCGATAACTTTTTAAGAGATATTTGAATTTGAATAGCTTTAGTATAAATTGGAAATTGTAGTGGTCCCCATAATGAACCCTGGTGCACCATATTCAGAACCTGGTTAACTCCTGTTTAAAAAAAAATTGTGTTCTATCCTTCAGTGAGTTTCATATCATCCTCAGTTTTTAACCTGAGCTTATAAACACTTAGGTTGAAACTTCAAAGAAGTTTAGTTAGTTTAGATGGGATCATTCAGTAAAGATACAATTGTCAATGCCTCATGACGTATGAAAATAGGGACATACAAATTAACAGAAGGAGTAGGCCACTTGGCCCCTCGAGCCTACTCTGCCATTCAATAAGATCATGGCTGATCTGATTGTAATCTCAATCCCACATTCCTATTCTCTCCCTGATTTCTCACCACTCTCCATTAATTTTTTGAATAAAAATAAAGATTGGGACATGTGTATCTTTGGCAGCTGGATTGATATTGTCCATTTTACACTTATCAAAAATCAAAATTGCCCCTGCAGAATATATAGTATTGAAGAATGATATAAAACCTCATGTAAAAAATTGACTCATCCTAGGTCTCGATATATCATCATGAAAATGATTGATTCATATGGTGTATTTCTAATTCAGGTTTTAACAGTTAATATTGAGGGAGTAGGGAACCCAATGGATTAGTACAACTATATATCAAACACATTTCAATGCCATGGTTTTTAAAAAAAGCCATTACAAATAAAAAATTTATCAGATTGTAAAAGCAAAATAATGAGGATGGTGGGAAATCTGAAATTCTGAGAACTGAATAATACTTAGTCTCCCAACCTGTTTAATTCAATATCCTCATAAGGAATAAGGCACCATTCTTGCCCTTAAAAATCAGTTGCCCCCCGGTCTTCAGATCAACATAAATCTTTTTTTGTTTTTTATTCCAATTCAGGGTCCCAACAAGTTGAGATGTTCCTGATCCAAGCTGACAACAGAGGGCTCTCACCTCCTGTCTTGGGCTTCATGTCGTTAGTGTGTGCCTAAACTGGACAAGATACTGGGCAAGACGGCAGCTGTTTGCTGTGCAGACACATGGATTTGGACCGGTGTCTGTGGGAGTTTGCGCATTCTCCCTGTGCTTGCGTGGGTTTTCTCCAGGTGCTCTGGTTTCCTCCCGCACCCCAAAGATGTGCTGTTAGGCTGACTGGCAGGAATAAATTGTCCCTAAATCAGTTTCCCTCAATCTGGATGGCCATAAAACATTAGACAGGGGTCATGGGTAGAGAGGTGGACTGGTGGTGTTGAGATGGCGGCGTGGGCTCGTTGGGCCAAAGGGCCTGTTTCCCGGGCTGATTTTGTTCTTTGTTCTTTGTTCTTTGTTCTATGATCTACATGATCCAAGCTGATTTTGAATAGGCATAGCTCCTCCTCCAAGGCTTGATCTCATTTGTATCTTAGGCAAAAGGCCGAGATGCCGCTTTTAAAAATAGCTTCAAACGAAGCTAAAATGTAACCTAATGACTTCAACCGAGCACAGCATGTCGATACTACACTTGATATATCTTTGCTTGCAAGCTTTTGGTTTTGCCTAATCCATCACAGAAGACTTTGGTCATATTTTATTGACAATGCTTGCAGTTCCCCTGCCCGCTGAAAGACCTCAGTCAAATTTCAACTTGATATCTTAAGCCCAGAAAGCTTGAACCATCACCCATCACTATTATTACCAAAAGCTGGGAAGACTGCTGTCCATTACTCACAGGCCTTTTACTTTTATTTCTTCCCCTGTGTACATCTTCAACTCGACATAAATGCTCTCCAGGTTCAGTGGTTGGATGCTGTCTCTCAGGTACTGAAACATGTGCTCACCCATCAGTGGCTGATGCCTCTGTATCTATTTCTATACTTAGATGCTTCCCATTTACAGCGTATCACCCTGTAAGGTCTGGCTTGACTGCTTTTAGATTAAAAAGAGAGTAAATATCAGAATCTATGGTTATGCTCTTTTACATTGTGTACTTGTAGCTAATATGTTACTTGGCTGTCTTGGTTTAGTTTTGCACTGTTTTATCAAATATCATCTTTTGCGCCAGCCTCCTTAAACACAATGATTCAGGAGTGTGGTTAACCCCATATCAGTAAAAATGCATCTTAAGATCCATTATTTGATTGGCTTCGCTGTATCTTTTAATTCTGTGGGTGACTGAAAATGTTTCACACTTCACACTGGATAAAAGCAAATTACTGTGGATGCTGAAACCAAAAGAGAATGCTGGAAAATCTCAGCAGGTCTGGCAGCATCTGGCGACACTCATTCCAGGTTAAGCAGCATTTCACTTGCACCTCTTTCAATTTAGTGTACTGCATTTGCTGCTCCCAACGTGGTCTCCTCTATATCGGACAGGGGAAGTATAGACTGGGTGATTGTTTTGCTGAATACCTTTGGTCTGTGCTCAATCAGGACCCTGACCTTCCGGTTGCTGGCCATTTTAACAAACGATCCTGCTCCCCTACCCACATGTCAGCCCTTGGCCTGCTGCAGTGTTCCGGGGAAGCTCAACGCAAACTGGAGGGGCAGCATCTCATCTCCGGTAAGGCACTTCACAGCCTTCCGGTCTCAACATCGAATTCAACAACTTCAGATGATTAGCTCTACCCCACCTCGACCCCTTTGTTTTCACTTTATTTAATTTCTAACTGTTCTCTATCTTTTATTTCTTTATTGTCTTTGTTTATTTTTCTTCCCCCTACTCTTTCCCCTATTTTATCCCCTTTGCTTACCTTTTCTCCCCATTTGCTTCTTTTTCCCCCTTTTTTCAATTTTACCTCTCTCCCACCCATCACACACACACTTCATCTGTCACTGTTTACTCTGATTTTAGCTTCTCTGCTGTTTGGCCATTTATTCATTTGGCCATTTGGCCCTTATTCTCTCTATGGGCTGCCATTAGCAGCCTTTCCCTTTGTTTTTGTGACTATGACTTATCTTTCATTCCCTCACACTGCAGTTTAAATATCTCCCACTTTTTACGTCTTTTAGCTTTGACAAAGGGTTATCTGGACTCAACGTCAGCTCTTTTCTCTCGTCACAGATGCTGCAAGACCTGCTGCAATTTTCCAGCATTTTCTGTTTTGATTTCACGTTTCACAATTACTTAGGCAGTTTTGGTGCCACAGCTGGCTATAGGTTTCCATCCTAATTGCTACACAATACCATTTTGTGCACCCTGCAGCATCTGCGAATGTTTTTCAGCACTTTCCACAGCCAGTGGTACCCCGTTGCCAGTTTGAAATTTATGTTGACTTCGGTTTGCAATCAGCACTGCATAGCATCATTGCTCATGACAAACTAACCAATCCCACAGCATGTCATTTAGGCTCGCTCCAAAATCGCAATACTTCAGTATCATGATTCCGGGGCAGTTGTGCTGATAAAATTCCTGACTTCCACAAAGGCTCCGGAGAATTGCCTCCTCCCCATATAATTTTCTTGGAAATAAGAATTGAGACACTCAATATTGACTGCAGTCCTCTGTGGATTGAATTATAAAGTCACTACGGTGTAGAAGGAGGCCATTTAGTCCATTGAGCCTGCACCAATAACAATCCCATCCATGCCCTATCCCTGTAACCCCAATGAATTTACCCTTGCTAATCTCCCTGACACTGAGGGCCAATTTAGCATGGCTAATCAACCTAATCTACACATCTTTGAAGTGTGGGAGGAAACCAGAGCACCCTGAGGAAACCCACTCGAGGCTGGAATTGAACCTGGGTCCCTGGTGCTGTGAGGCAGCAGTGCTAACCACTGTGCCACCCGATAGAATAGAATGGATCCATTTGCCTGAAAAGAGGCGTTCTGATGAGGATAGTTTTTCTTCAATCTTTGTTTAAAACATGATATGCAGGTGTCAGGCTAAAGGCAGCATCAGGATCATTTACCCTTCTCATCAAATGTGAGGATGTAATCACAGGGGCTTTGGAAGTTGAACAAACAAACTTTCTTTACAAGGTTGCTTTATTAGCTGCATGCTTTGAGCTAGTCTGTAGTATACGCTATCCAAACTCCTCACCTTACATATAAGACATATAAGATGATGAATGGGATGGATAGGATAGAGGTGGAGAGACTCTTCCCACTCAAAAAGGACAGTAGGACTAGGGGCCACAGCCTCAAGATAAAGAGGGGGGGCGGTTTAGAACGGAGTTGAGGAGGAACTTCTTCACTCAAAGGGTGGTGATCTCTGGAATTCTCTGCCCGTTGAAGTGGTGGAGGCTGCCTCACTAAATATTTTTAAGACTCGGGTTGATGGGTTTTTGATAAGCGAGGGGATTAAGGGTTATGGGGAGAGGGCGGGGATGTGGAACTGAGCCACGACAGATCAGCCATGATCTTATTGAATGGCGGGGCAGGCTCGAAGGGCTAGATGGCCTACTCCTGCTCCTATTTCTTATGTTCTTATGTTCTTACAGAGATTCCCCAAGCTCGGTGTCGTTCGGTTGTTTAGACCATGTAGCTCTTGTTCAGTTAGGTTGGTCTTAAAGTGACAAAGACCTTTTTCCAGCCCTGAACACATTTCCTTAGACAATGCACCTTTGTCTTTCAAGAATACAGATGAGTTAGGAGAACACCTCTTGCACAACCAAGAATAAACATGACATGACCCTGAAAAACATGTGAACAAACTTCAATCTACAAGCACACTTAACATGAAAGTCGAGGCATCATTGATATTGAGAATGATCAGGGAAAGAGTCAGACACTGGTGATATGGAAGCAATTACATGGACGAATGGTCCATGTTAGCAACATCTGTGAAAAGTAGGAGAGGGAGCATGATATCAAACCTGATTGACAATAATCCAACTCATCATGTGAAGGAGGCATACACAAGAGATGTCAAATGGATGTGATTCTATTTACATTTGTGAACATTATACATTGTCATTTATTTTACATACCTGTGCCACCATTGTGCTCCTAGATCTTTCTGGCTTTCCAAACCCTACTGTTACATCTTGACGCTTCCCAGATTTCACAGTGGAGGCAGTCTGCTAACTACTACATCCTGTTGCCTGTGATTATCTTGTCGATAATCCTGAGGGCCAAGTCCCAGAGAGCCTGCTGTGGGCACCCTGCCATGGGCAGGTCTACCCTCAGTGAAGTGGTGACAGAAGGGATTTGGATTAGTCAGTATTCCAGAGTTAACTGAGTGCATGGCCCCAGGGTGTCTCATTGCTTGTCCTTGTCCCTATGAGTGCCCAAGAGACCCTGGCTGACTGCCTGAGGAGAAGGGGTAGGTGACTGAGGTCTAGGTGCCTTTCTTCCCCTGTAGTGGTAGAGTGTTGGGGCTGCAGTGCTGTAGGAGCAATGTCCTGGACCAAGATCTCCAAAGTGGCCACCAACCTGCCAACTCTCAAACTGTGAGGACCTTGTTGTCAGACACTCCACCCCCTGTCTAGGACTTCTTCCTTTTTACTGTACACAAGCTTGTCCTGCATAAATACAGATGGAGCAACTCTGAGAAAGATTCATGTTAGGGCAAATGATAACTGGTGCCTGATGTGTGGATGGTGAATGGACAGGATAAGGCCAGGATCTCCAGAGGCCAGATGTGAGAATGAGTGGTGATATCTCTTGAACTGGCAGTGTGTGAAATTGCCATTGCTTTATATTGAGGGGTGATAGATACAGGACAGATGTCAGAGGTAGGTTCTTTACTCAGAGTAGTAAGAGCATGGAATGCCCTGCCTGCAATGCTCATTGGATAAACATATGGATGATATTGGAGTAATGTAGGTTAGATGGGCTTTAGATTGGTTTCACAGGTCGACACAACATCGAGGGCCAAAGGGCCTGTACTGCACTGTAATATTCCATGTTCAATGCCAGGAAACATTGATGGGCTTGAGTGTGTGGGTTGTGTGTGATGAGATGATTGACTTACCCTGGTAGCACAGGTGAGATCATTCATTCTCTTCCTGCCCTGGGTGGCTGATCTCTTCTCACTGACCTCTATTGCCACCATTTTCCAGGCTGGATTTGTGACCTTGCTGGACCTCCTGCACCCAGACCAGAAGTAGAAGACATGGCAGCGAACTTTGGCTGCATCCTGCTGGTGCCCCAGTGAAGGAATCACTGAATTTGGGGGGGGCTGTTTTCTTGGGTTTTGGGGCCATGTCTCAATTGGAGCTCTCCGGGGCTGCTGACATTGAAAGGCTGCTGTGTGCCTGCTGTTTATATATGGCACCTGGAGTGAGGTAGCGGTGAGCTGATGGCAACGCCAGCAAATCAGAGGCTGCTCACTCGTGACCACGGCATGTTTCATATGAGCTGAAGAGTGGATGATACAAAGAGAAAACCTGTTATCATGGCTGGCTGGTAGAATGCTCTTTATTCACGCCCACTCCTGCACTTAGTGCAATGGAAATCCCACCTTTGCAGTTGCAGGTGAGATAATGACCTTCACTCAGCAGTTTCTACAAAGAGCGCACTGCACAAGTTGAAGCAGTCCATCTAATTCTAAGAACAAAGTCAATAAATCAAATGAGCTTTGACATTTTCTATGTTCTCCGAGAAACTATGGGAAAAGAAATCTGTGCTTTATCAGACAGCGAAGGCTCTTAAACTTCAAAGAGAATATTCCTGCAGCTGGACCTTCATAAGATTGAAGTGCCAAGAAAATTTGATATAATTAAGAATCAATTAAACAAAGATTGTTCTGCTTTCTTTAGTACCTAGCATGAGAATCTAATTGTTTTGCTCCAGTTTCCTCACAGATCAAAGGAGACAAAACAGTTTTTGCAACAAAATGTTGCCATTATGTATAACATGAAGAGTGATAGTCTATCCTGTGTGCCTGAGGCCTTGAATGTAATGAAAAAGAATAGAGAAACACATGTCATGGTCCATCTTAGATACAATCGAAATGAATCAATTTAACCAAAGCAGAGAAAAATGACAGCTATTTAAGCTCTAAGCTCTATTGACAATTTTAATGCAAGCTTGGCTGGCATGTTTTACCCTTAAACTATCCAAATAACTGCTGCCCAAATCCTAACATACGTAACCTCCTTCTATCCTGGTGTGCATCGGTTCCTGCTTTGAGGATGCCTTCATTTTAAAATCCTTTGTTCTTCTTTTCACACAACTCCAGTTTTACCGATGGAATGCATCCGAGGGTGCTGAAAGAAATGGCGGAGGTGATAGTGGATGCCTTGGTGGTTATTTTCTAAACGTCGCTGGATTCTGGGGAAGTGCCGGAAGATTGGAAAACGGCTAATGTTACGCCACTGTTTAAAAAGGGTAGCAGGCAAAAGGCAGGAAATTATAGGCCAGTTAATTTAACGTCTGTTGTAGGTAAAATGTTAGAATCCGTCATCAAGGAGGAAATAGCGAGGCATCTTGAGAAGAATTGTTTGACAGAGCAGATGCAGCACGGTTTCGTTAAGGGGAAGTCATGTCTGACAAATTTATTGGAGTTCTATGAGGATGTGTCTAGTGCGGTGGATAGTGGAGAGCCGGTGGATGTGGTCTTTCTTGATTTTCAGAAGGCGTTTGACAAGGTACCTCACAAGAGGTTATTGCAGAAGGTAAGGGGGCATGGAGTTGGGGGTAGGGTGTTAGCGTGGGTAGAGGATTGGCTGTCAAATAGGAGGCAGAGAGTGGGGGTCAATGGGTGCTATTTGGATTGGCGGTTGGTGACTAGTGGAGTGCCCCAGGGGTCGGTGCTGGGGCCTCAGCTATTTACCATTTATACAGATGATCTGGAGGAGGGAACCAAGTGTATGGTGTCGAAATTTGCTGATGACACCAAGATTGGTGGAACGGCAAATTGCGCAGAGGGTGTAGAGAGTCTGCAGAAGGATCTAGATAGGCTGGGCGAATGGGCCAGGAACTGGCAAATGGAATTTAATGTTGGCAAGTGCGAGGTGGTCCACTTAGGTAGGAATAATGGTAGGAAGGACTATTACTTACGTGGCAAAAAACTGCAGCAGGCGACGGTGCAGAGGGACCTCGGGGTCCTTCTGCATGAGTAGCAAAAACCCAGCCTGCAGGTGCAGCAGGTGGTCAGGAAGGTGAATGGGATGCTGACCTTCATCGCGAGGGGGATTGAATATAGAAGTAGGGAGGTCTTGCTGCAGCTGTATAGGGCACTGGTGAGGCCGCAGCTGGAGTACTGTGTGCAGTTTTGGGCGCCGTACTTACGCAAGGATATTTTGGCCTTGGAGGGAGTGCAGAGGAGGTTTACTAGGCTGATGCCGGAGTTGAGGGGGTTGAACTATGAGGAGAGGCTGAATAAACTAGGCTTGTACTCGTTAGAGTTTAGAAGAATGAGGGGAGATCTCATTGAAACATATAAGATGATGAATGGGATGGATAGGATAGAGGTGGAGAGACTCTTCCCACTCAGAAAGGACATTAGGACTAGGGGGCACAGCCTCAAGATAAAGGGGGGGCGGTTTAGAACGGAGTTGAGGAGGAACTTCTTCACTCAAAGGGTGGTGAATCTCTGGAATTCTCTGCCCGTTTATGTGGTGGAGGCTGCCTCACTAAATATTTTTAAGACGCGGGTTGATGGGTTTTTGATAAGAGAGGGGATTAAGGGTTATGGGGAGAGGGCGGGAATGTGGAACTGAGCCACGACAGATCAGCCATGATCTTATTGAATGGCGGGGCAGGTTCGAAGGGCTAGATGGCCTACTCCTGCTCCTATTTCTTATGTTCTTATGTTCTTATGTAAGACATCTGGCCATTTCATTTTAATCGCTCCACCATAGTTAGCCATGCCTTCACCTGCCAAAGTCCCAGCTCTGAATTCCTCCCCTGGATGTCGCTACCTCTTTACCTTTAAGATGTACCTTAAAACCAACAACTCTGACTAAATTTCTGCTGCATCTTCTGGTTCACTGTCAAATTTTGTACGTATAGTAGTCTAGTTAATGGGTTGATAAGGTAGTTGACTGAGTGACAGTTAGCTGACAATCACCTCAAGCTTGATTAGGGCCTCTAAGTGTTCATTACTGTTGAAGCTTAAGTTGTGTGAGTCATCTCAGCTTACCTCAGCTCTATTTCAGTGACTACTAGAGCACTATCATTAAGGTTTGTGCACAAGCAGTGGGGGAGAGCATAGCCTGAGGGAGAGATTTTGAGCACAGCTGGAATTGGATGCAGAGATGAAAGAAGTGCCTTTTCTTTGTTTGCTATTTTTTTAAATCTTCAGAGTGGTCTTGCCCTCCACGAGCTGTAGAGGCTACAAGGAAGAGAGCTGATTGGGTCAGTCAAGGGTAAGGTCAGGTAAGTATTTGTTACTTTTATCACTGAAAGTTTGTGCGGTCTTTTTGTAGTTTATATTTTGTAAGAGGTATACTGTGGATAAATGTGAAGATTTATCCACAAACAGGAAGGCAGACTATTCTCTGGCTACAAATTAAGAGAGGAATGTGCAACAAGACCTGCTGTCCTTGTTCACCAGTCACAAAGTAAGCATGCAGGTGCAACAGGCAGTGAAGAACACCAGTGGTATGTTGGCACTCATAGCGAGAGGAATCAAGTATAGGAGTAGAGTGTCTTAATGCAATTATACAGAGTCCTGATGAGGCAACACCTAGAATATTGTGTGCAGCATTGGTCTCCTTATCTGAGAAGGGATATTCTTGCTCTAGAAGGAGTGTAGAGAAGGTTTACCAACCTGATTCCTAGCATGGTGGGACTGACATAAGAGGAGAGATTGAGTTGGTTTGGATTTTTTTTGCTGGAGTTCAAAAGAGTGAGAGGGGAATCTTGTAGAAACATATAAAATTCTAACACAACTAGACAGGGTAGATACAGGAAGGATGTTCACAATGGTGGGGGTGTCCAGAAACAAAGATCATAATTGAAATATAAGCGCTATATCTTTCAAGACCGAGATGATGAGAAATTTCTTCAGCCAGAGTGGTAAGCCTGTGGAATATGCTAGTACAGAAAACATTTGAGGCCAAAATATTGTATGTTTTCAAGAAGTCAGATATAGCTCTGAGGGCAAAAAGGGTCAAAGGATATGGCAGGAAAGGTGAGATCAGGCTAGCAAGTTGGATGATCAGCTGTGATCATAGTAAATGGCAGAGCAGGCTTGAAGTTTCATAAGAACATAAGAAATAGGAGCAGGAGTAGGCTATCTAGCCCCTCGAGCCTGCCCTGCCATTCAATAAGATCATGGCTGATCTGTCGTGTCTCAGTTCCACATTCCCGCCCTCTCCCCATAACCCTTAATCCCCTTGTTTATCAAAAACCTATCAACCCACGTCTTAAATATATGTAGCGAGGCAGCCTCCACCACTTCAACGGGCAGAGAATTCCAGAGATTCACCACCCTTTGAGTGAAGAAGTTCTTCCTCAACTCCGTTCTAAACCGCCCCCCCTTTATCCTGAGGCTGTGCCTCCTAGTCCTGCTATCCTTTCTGAGCAGGAAGAGTCTCTCCACCTCTATCCTATCCATCCCATTCATCATCTTATATGTCTCAATGAGATCTCCCCTCATTCTTAACTCTAACAAGTACAAGCCTAGTTTATTCAGCCTCTCCTCATAGTTCAACCCCCTCAACTCTGGCATCAGCCTAGTAAACCTCCTCTGCACTCCCTCCAAGGCCAAAATATCCTTGCGTAAGTGCGGCGACCAAAACTGCACACAGTACTCCAGCTGCGGCCTCACCAGCACCCTATACAGCTGCAGCAAGACCTCTCTACTTTTGTATTCAATCCCCCTCGCTATGAAGGCCAGCATCCCATTTGCCTTCCTGACCACCTGCTGCATTCCTGTTCCTATTTTCTATAATAATATTTCATGGTAACACACCTAAGTAGCATCCTGGAACATTTTTCTCTGCTGAAAACATTGTATAAATGCTAGATATTGGCACTGCTGTTGTAAGCGTTGTCTTTTGTTAGTGCTTTGTACTGGTGAGCACAGAAAGATGATATGTACTGACTATAATAAACTTTAGAATTTAGTTTTTAACAGTATGCTTCTTGAGCTATGCTTATGGGACATCCTGATCTCAACAGTTTCCAACGTTTATTGCAGTCCTTCTGCAGCCTCAAGTTGACACCAATTTAACCATTGCTACAATTCAGGAGTCAAGGCAGAATAAAACTACGAGGTCTTGAACAAAGAAAAATAAACTTTGCGAGATAAAATCAGGAAGTTTAAAAGAACATTTACAATATCCATCATAAACTCTAACATTAAAGTTAGAGGTAAATGGAAATTAACAGACAAACTATACAATGAATGTCAAATGCAACCAAGATGGAGTCCATGGATTTCACAACACCAGCGATCAGTAACACTAAGACAACCAATTTCATTGAAACCCTCCCTCTCTTACAAGGAATCCTAGTCTTTGCCATTAAAGGTCTAATCATGGAATTTTCTCTAAATGTCGCTTCAACTTGAATGGGGTTAACAGTGGCCCACCTTGCAGGATTTCATTCATATATCCCAAAATTCCATTTCCCTGAATTCCTGAACAGGTATTTGAACATCAAAACACAAACATGACTTCAGACTTCCAGTCATGTTGAGTGGAACAGTAGTGTTCCAAAGTGGTACATTTTCCACAATTCCCCACAACATACCAGCAATCCACTGCTTTCTTGAATCTTCAGCACTTTCCTTGAACCATCTTCACTGAAAGTCTGCTCCCTTTTTCCTAATTAGTACTTTTTCCCTGCTTCTTTTTACTGAACTGGGACATTATCATGTACCTATACTCTGTCTTGGAATTCTCTTTTGGGACCTCTGGAGTTTGCATGTTCTCCCTGTGTCTGTATTGGTTTTCAGGTGTTCTGATTTCTCCTCACTCCAAAATATGCACAGGTTACGTGCTTGGCCAAGCTAAATTGCCCATTATTGTCCCTGGATGTGTATATAGATTAATCATTGTTAAATGCGTGGGATGATGTAGGCCTAGAAAAGAATGCTTATTTGGAGAGCCGGTGCAAACTCAATGAGCCAAATGGCCTCCTTCTGCACTGTAGAGATTCTAACCCTCTCCCTCGGTAACCTCTCACTATTCCCTCTTGGAGTTCTCTACCATGGACAGTTGCCTTAATAGCACACCATGTCCAGTCACCTTGTCTGGGTTTTTGTTTCAATTTTCCTACTTGCTCACATGTCCAAAGAATGTAAAAATCCCTAATCATTCCTATGCTGCCCAAAAGCAGTCTTTCTCCCATCTCATTCACAGGATGTGGGCGTCACTTGCTGGCATTTTATGCCCATCCTTGACTATTCCATTTCAATCAATTCAGAGGACATTTGAGACTCAATCACATTATCAGCCAGGCCAGGTATAGACAGCAGATTTCCTTCCCTGAAAAACATTACTCACCCAGATGGGTTTTTACAACTATTGGCGATTAGTTTCACTGTCATTAATCTTTTAATTCCAAATTTGTTCTGAACTCAAATTTCATCTGCTATGGTGGGATTCCCCACCCCTTCCCTGCACAGGTTTAAAAACTGAGGCCCATCAAGTCTTGAAGTTCTTCAGCTCTGCAGCGTCCAGTGAGGTAAATTGGGTTTCATAACAGTAACTTAGTGGGCACTGATGTCTGGGTGGGTTGCTGAGAATCCATGGGAGTGGTCTTGGTCACATCTGCTATTTAATGTGCAGTTTCAATACAGTTTCCGTTAATTTGTATGCACCTCTTGTTAACCCTGAATTGTAGAGTATAAAATGGATATTGTAAATTGTTTTATCTTAATGACTTCTTATGGTGCGGTTTATTTTAGTTTGTTTAAGACCATGGAATCTGGTGGATTTCTTCTCTTAGTAAGTACCTCTGTCCACTTGAAATAAGTTGCTGGTCTATAAGCGGATTGCAGTAACTTAAAACATGAAAACATGATTCCTCCTTAATCTGTGGTTAAACATACAAATGTGAAGTTGTGTGACTCAGTGATGCACTGTTTTGGGATTCATTGTGCTTGGCATCAGCGAAATGCATTTGCTTCCATGAAATTCAGGTCAACTGGGAACCAAAAAGGAATCCTTTAGAGGAGGATTATTCTTCAAAGGTATAACACAGTTTGAAACAAACTCTACAGAATTCATCAAAGGTACAGCACATTATGTAAAATTGTATTTTATTCCTCTGATTTCCTGTCACTTTTATGCAACCTTCTGTGGCATTTCATTATTCTAAATGCAACATGCTTTTTTTGCCTGAGAAAGCTAAACTCAAACAATAAATTGTCATTCTGTCTTGAAAAGATTCTGCAATATCAAAATAATTTTCTGAATTCTATAGTCTGCAGAGGTTTTGTTCATTATTCCTTTTCAGGCTTGCACACTAAAACATCATGAAATAGGAAACTGATAAAAGTCATGACGATCATTGTTTCATATTTTAGTTATTGTTAATACTGTTACAACCATGAGTTCAACAGGCAATTTAACAATGCACCTACAGAAATACATTATACATGAGTGGAGATGTGTGCAGAAAACTGGAGAGGAGCTGACAGAACGTCAACTTTCAAAAATGGAGACAAGGCCAGTTGGCTCAACACATGTGACAGGGAAAATAATGATCCAAGTGATAATTCCTCAAAGTGATAAACACCCATCAGTTTGCCACTCCAACTGTACTTCTCTATGCCCCAATCCAGCTCTGCATTTCTGACCAAGTCTTCCAAGCCTGATTTCTCCAGGTGTGGTGATGCAGTGCCTTTACAGAACGTATTTATAATGTTTCTTGTGAGGGGTATGTTTAAAATTCAACTGTTTTAAGAGGTGCCAATTTGTTTGGGCACCAGGCTAAGAATGCCAGCTAATGATTGATTTTAGCTAGGGATGTGTTTGTTTTAATCTGAGGTGATACATTTTTGTTTATTTGGTTTTCCCCTGGAGTTTCACAGGGTTTTGATTAGGTTGACAGAGGCAGTCATGTCCTTGATAGGATGAGCTAAGCTAGCAGGGGAAGTTTTATTTTTAAACAACCAGTTTCTGCCTGGTTTTGAAAGGAACCAGGTGTGTTCTTTGTCCAGAGGCGTTAAAAAATTCTGAACTGGTTATTGAGATGTGGAGATGCCAGCATTGGACTGGGGTAAACACAGTAAGAAGTCTCATCTGATGAAGGAACAGCGTCCCGAAAGCTCTGGGTTTACTATCAAATAAACTTGTTGGACTTTAACCTGGCGTTGTGAGACTTCTTACCGCTTAATAAGTACAAGTCTGTGATTTTTGCTCACAGATTTCGAAGAGGGATTTTAAGCCTATAAGAAGAAAATTGCTTGAATTGGAACTACTAGAGATAGGTTAGCAGTTAAGATTTGTATCTTGTCATTTTTAAGTATTTCAATTGGTAAAAGTTAAGTTAATTGATTTGTTATTACATAAAGTTTCTTTTGATTTAAAGATTCCTAGCCTGTCAATAGAATCACACCAAAAATGACACTTTATCCTCACACTGGTATCAAAATAGGAAAATTTGGGATCTTGTTGGGCTTCATAACATTTTTTGGAGTTGGTTTCTGATCTGATACCTTAACAAGAAATGAGGAGCATACCATCCAGTAGAGAACTCTTTCACAGCACAGTAGCATCGAAGGTAAGGCTGGACAAAACCTCTTTTAACCACAATTGCAGCAAAGTTAGTGTAAGTAGCTAGCACGAATGTTAATGAATAAGTAAGTGGATGAATGGACAAATGGGTAGGGTGGTACAGTGAATGGGTAGATAACATAAGGAGGGGTAAGGGATGTAGCCTTGTTGTCAAGAGGGATTTAGGATTTGGTGGTGAGGGGATTTACCCAAAGAGTTAGACTGGGATTTTTCTTACATTTCCTGGGTAAATATTCTGATACTTACATTGAAACTGTCAGACGTGACTGACTAATAAATGAGTGTCAGAGACAGTTGTGGAATAACCCAGGGAGCAGAGGAATTACCCACCTGAAGTTTAAACTCGCAGGTAATTCCCTCAAAGGCCAATATGTCAGCATTTTTTTGCAGGAGATGCAGGACTTGCATTGGATGTTCAGTCTCAATTCAGAGATTGGAAGTCCTGGGCCATCATACTTTGAGGAGCTCCATTACTGCAAATCTAGTTTTGGGGATAATAGAAGTGGCCAGGGTGGATTCCTAAAGAAAGGGACAAGTTTGATGAATGTCAAGACTTTTTTTAAGTGATATACAAGCAAGTTATAGTTGTGGAAGATGCAGTGAACACGGTGTACATAGACTTTTGGAAAACCTTCACTAACATAGTACCACATGGAAGATTATTAGGTGCTATTAAAGGGTATAGAGTTTCTGGGAGTGGCTGTTGGTGATAATTATAAACTGGATTAAAAAGTGGCTAGCAGGAAGAATAGAGAGTTAAGAGAAGCTTTTCAAAGCAATTGGGTAGAAATAATGGCCCCAGCTCTATTCACTGGATATATCGATGATTTGGAAATAGGCTCACTGGAAATGATGCCATAATTTGCAGATGATATCAAAATAGGAAATTAATTAATTAGAATATCAAATGAAGTTGCATAGGAATATTGGCATAAAAATATTGGTATGGTAGAGATCTGGTATAAATTGTAAGTATAAGATGAACAATTTTCAAATATCTGCAACTATATTTTGAATAGGTGGAGGTTTGTTGCTGTGTAAAGTATTTAGGGGAACAGGTTCAAAAAATTTTGAGAACAGTGTCTCTGATAAGATTGTAACAGAGCTAATGCTTTCCATGTTTTATCATGAGGGGTATATAATGTAAAGGTGAAGAGGAATCTATATGAAAGCTTTGTTGGTGTATAATGTGCATTATTGGAGTACACTCTATAGGAAGAATAAGAACAAAGAACAAAGAACAGCACAGCAAACAGGCCCTTTGGCCCTACAAGACTGCACCGCCCGTTTTAACACTTATTCAAGTCTTTCGTCATTTGTCGACACTTTGTCTACCTCTAGTGGAACTCCACAATAAAGGGGATGCTAATTTAGGGAATTATATGTGCGCCAGATTAAGGCAGATAGTGAGGTTTTCGAGAAGATATTGCTTCATGAGGACATTACCTGGCATTAGACAATACAAATATGAAGAAAAACTTTAAAAAGTATTTTAATATTGAAATAACAGATTATGGAATGATATGATAGGAACTTTTGAAAAGATTGGGACAGATCATTTCCAATAATTGAAGGGAATAAAATCAAGGCCACAGATCGAAGCAATTTAGAACAGAAGGCAGGAGAAATGTTTTATGAAAAGAGTTGTGAGGCTACAGAATTCACTTCAAAGGTTAATGATTCAAGCAAACAGTGTATCAATATTAAAGTTTTGAACCTGTACTCTTGGTTATTTCTTTTTGCCCAAGTTTTATTTTGCTAAATTCGTATAGCACCCTCTAATATCAATATCATCTTCCTGAGGTGTGCTGGCCAGAATTAAACTCAGTACTCCTGGATCTAAACCTGGTGTTAATGATATGTTCATTATATTGTTAAGGTACACAACTGAAAGGTGTTGTTTAATTAAACATATTTCAATAGGGGGTGCCTTTTTTAGTTACTGTCCCACAGTGTCTGTCACCCCATCTCATCTCTGTTTAGTTTATTTATTATTTAATTGAAGGACTATAATTAGCAGATGTGGCTATATTCACGGCCAGTGAGCCTGACAGAGAAAACATATGGTGTCTACTGGCATGCGTCAGGCTTTCCATGATTTGTGGACATTGTGGGAGCTGATATACATAGAGTCATAGAGATTCACAGCATGGAAACAAGCACTTTGGCACAACTTGTCCATGCTGCCCTTTGTTTTAAACTCCTAAGTTGATCCCAATTGCCCACATCCCTCTATACTCATCTTACCCATGTAACTATCTAAATATTTTTTAAAAGACAAAATTGTAACCACCTCTACTATACCTCTGGCAACTTGTTTCAGACACTCACTACCCTCTGCGTGAAGAAATTGCCCATCTGGACACTTCTGTATCTCTCCCCTGACACCTTAAACATCTGCTCTCTAGTTTTAGACTCCCCTACCTTTGGGAAAAGATATCAACTTTCTAGCTGATCTGTGCCCCTCATTAGTTTATATACCTCTATGATCACTCTTCAGCCTTCTACACTCCAGAGAAAAAAGGCCCAGTCTATCCAGACTCTCCTTATAACTCAAACCATCAAGTCCCAGTCGCATCTCTAGTAAATCTTTTCTGTACTCTTTCTAGTTTAGTAATATCCTTTCTGTAATAGGGTGACCGGAACTGCACACAGTATTCCAAGTATGGTCTTACCAATGTCTTATACAATTTCAAGATATCCCAACCCCTGTATTCAATGTACATCACCCCCAGTAAAGACGTTTTGGTTTAGTTAATTTCCTTGGAAATTTTGTTTTAGCTAGTGTACCCCCAGGGGCTGTCATCTCTTTCATTTTAAGTTATTGATCATTTGTTTAATTAAGTGTCCCAAGATGTGTTGATTATAGATCGGCCATGCTAAAATGCCACACATGTCCCAAGATGTGTAGGTTGGGGGATTAGCGGAGTAAATATGTGGGATTTCAGGAATAGGGCTTGGGTAAAATATTCTGTTAGAGGTTTGGCGAAGACTCATTGGGCCAAATGGCCTATATGGATTCTATGAACAGAGAATGCATCCTTGGAGAGGGAGGACATGCTTCAAGTTTCCTCTGACCTCTGGATGTCATGGGGACTGGGATGCATCTGTACTCCTGGAAAGGACACTAAGGTTTAGTTAACATATCCATTGGCATTTTATTTTAGTTACATCAAAGGTCACACCACTTTATTTATTGATTATTTGTTCAATTCAAAACAGCATATCAACAGGGGATAGCTGGGACACTGGGCGAGAGAGTAGAGCTGCGAGACTGGGCAATGTCAATAAGCACCCTCAATAAAGAAAAACTTTGGGTGGGATCCCCAGCCACAATCGCCCTAAAACCAAAGAATCTCACCCAAGGCTAATGGACCTATGCATGGTCCACCCCCCCCCCTCTGCCCCCCCCGCCACTATTCCCCCTCCATGCCTTGGTTTTGACTTCACCAACCACTTTGGATTCTGTACAACTAAAGCATGACTTCCTCCTCTTACTGAGTTAAAGGCTAGCATTTCATTAGCCTTTGAATACTTTTCGTAGCTCTACACTAACTTTTAAATGATTTATGTACCTGGACATCGAAATCCGTTCACTCCTTCATAGCATCTGGGGGTGGCACAATAGCACAGTGGTTAGCACTGCTGCTTCACAGTGCCAGAGACCAGGGTCTGCTCAATTCCCAGCTTGGGTCACTGTCTGTGTGGAGTTTGCATGTTCTCCCCCTATCTGCGTGGATTTCCTCTGGGTGCTCCGGTTTCCTCCCACAGTCTGAAAGAAGTGCTGGTTAGGTACATTGACCCAAACAGGCACCAGAGTGTGGCAACTAGGGGAATTTCACAGTAACTTCATTGCGGTGCTAATGTAAGCCTACTTGTGACTAACAAATAAACTTTAACTTTTTCAACTAGCCTCTCACCAGATGGAAAAATTCAATTTGAATTAATGGCCAGGGGAGATCCAAAAAAAAACTCAGAAAAGAGGAAGTGGAGTAAGGAATATCTTCATGTTATGAAAGAAGAATACATCTGAGGCACAGAAATCTGGTGTATTAGAAAATGCTTGAGTGTCTGGGATGGCTGGAGTGATTCAGATTGTTGCTCTGTGCTACACTGGAAGGTGCTTTTGCTGTTCCTGAAGACTGTTAAAATCAAAAGGAATTGATGCTAAAAAGATCCTTGAATTTATTTAAGATAAACCTTGTCTATTTTACTAACAGGCTAATGGAAGCAGCTAAAGGCTTTAATTTTTAATAAAATCATGAAAGGATCTAGAGATTAGTGAGCTGAATTTAATGATTTGGTTCAGGTGGAACAAGAGGGGTGAGGAATTTGAGTTAGCATCCTTGGAGCTCCAGACAGGCATCCGTAATGTGTGACTACAAGTGTGGGGTGAATCGAGCTGTAAGTGTGGAGGCAGTGAACATCGGCCAGGAATATGCAGAGCAGGCATCAGTCCTTTGAAGCCAAGATGAAGAAATCCTCTTGGGACTCATTACTCCAGCCAACACCCTCTCCAAATTGTGCACAGCTAACAGCAGCAAAAGGAATGCCCTCCCCTCTCCTCCCACAGTTACTACTTAAAGGGGTTATTAGCTCCTTACGGGTTTTGTATAGTATATGCATTACTGAAGACCATCTAGACCAACCAGTCCATGCCAGTATTTGCATTCCATTCAAGGCTCCTCCCATCTTTCCTTATCTTAATCTGCTTGTAGTAAATGCAATAGTTACCAACCACCAGTTAGCTAGCAAACATCGAAGAGTTTATTACTATTAACATCCACATGCAGAGTGCTGCAATTAGTGTCTTCATTCTCTGCTCTGATTAATCTCGCTGCAAACATCAGTGCTCTGCCCCAATGCTCAATCACCAGTGGGCAAGAGGGTCACATGACCCTTCTATTTATATGCCCTTTAAAGGGACAAGCTACAACAATGGTTAGCGCTGCTGCCTCACAGCGCCAGGGACCCGGGTTCAATTCTAGCCTTGGGTGGCTGTCTGTGTGGAGTTTGCACACTCTCCTCATGTCTGCATGGGTTTGCTCCCATTTCCTCCAACAATCCAAAGGGCAGGTTAGGTAGATTGGCCATTCAAAATTGCCTTTGAGTGTCAGGGATTAGCAGGGTAAATACATGGGGTTACAGGAGTAGGGCCTGGGTGGGATTGTTGTCAGTTCAGGCTCGATGGGCTGAATAATCTCCTTGGGATTCTATGATTTATCATTGTAACCCTTTATTCCCTTTTCCCTCAAATGCTTGTCTGGCTTTCCCTTAAATGCTATCAATAATATTATTTGTTTCAACCAGTTCCAAGTTAGATGCTGGCTGCTTTCTTCTGGCTACTATTACAATTTTCTGCTTCCCATAATGATTTTATGGGAATAACCTCCACCAGGAGGAATATTGTGTGCTGAAGAACATTTGCTATCTTATAGGCTTCGGCCAAGCAGTTGGTCCTAAGTATGGATATACATGTAGTCATTCCCTTTGATACTCAACATGACTGCGAGAATGAACAGAGGTCACACAAAGCAGAGAAGGCAACTGGAAGTGTTGGGTGGGAGACAAAGGGTCTCTGAACAATGGGACATACATGCCCAGAGTCTTGAGGTAGTAATACAATCTCCATTGGGACTGATAGTTTAAAAAGGAATTTGAATGTCCAGGTAATAGCTTAACAAAAATTGACATGACAAAATTTCATATTTTAAAACTTTTACTGTAACAAACAATTAAAAAATACACTAAACACTTTTCTTTTTGTAGGTAACTTCTGCCTTAACGGCAGAATTTGGTATCCTTCTTGCATACTTATCACCCATTATACTCTCCCTGAACTACACATCTTAGCAAACAGTCCACAGTTGCTCCCAATTTCCAAACCGCATTTGGTTGAGTAGTACGTTTGAGTCACTGGCTGGAATTTTATTGGCACACCTGTCCTAGGCTCGTACGATCACGCCCGAGGCCGACAGAGAATACTGTTCTGCAAGCCTAGCCCGATGTTTGGGGTGAGCGTGCAGTAACATCAGGACCCCTATTTCCATGTGTTTTTCTCAGATTTCCAAGGGTCTCTTAAATTTGCCACCAACAGTAAAGACTGTTGCTGATTATTCTACCACTCCCCACCTTACCCCTACCACCCCCACCAGTAGCAACCATAAACCTCCCAGCGTCCATATAAGTTTATGGGATACATTTCTTTGATTCTTTCTTCTACACCTGGTTTTGGTAGACCAGAGAGCCAAACAGCCTTTTCTCCCTGCTAACCACACAGAACCTCCACTGCCAGTTTATGACAATCATTGATTTTTAGGGAAACCTGTTCCCAAAATGCTTTTTCCTCTCTCTTCTCCATTGTGTTGACGGTGTGCCTTTGCTATCTTTGGGCCCTGATTCTTATGCCGGATCTCTTTTAGCAGCTTATTTTATTATTAGTACTGTTTTGTCTGGATCTGGAAGTCCTGTTGCTACTGCAACAGCATAATTGATCTTAATTGCTAAGATGTTTGTTTTAATCTTGACCAGTACAGACTGTTGTTTTTGTGTTCCCCCTGGGGTTTTTCAGAGTAGGGTTTGATTAGGTTGATTGACAGGTAAGGTCATATGACTGGGCAAGACTAGGCTCACAGAGAGAAACCCAGCTCAGTTGCTTTTAAGAGCTGTAGAAAGTAGTATTATCTCTGAATCTCTGAAGTCTGGAGACTGAGATCTGCCACAGACTAGATTTATTCCTCTGAAGTTTGCTTGAGGATATATCCTTCTATGGAAATTGCTATATGGGAGTCAGTTTCTGTATCTGTCCAGAAGGGTTAAATATAATAATGTAATGCCCACGTTAGTATATGTATTGTGCTGATTCTGAAGAGATATGTATATAAATGAGGATACTGCATACATTGGATACAGGGATAGCTCGTTGTTAAGAATTACACTTTGTCAAGCTTAAATCTTTTAATGAGTGGCAGTTATGCTAATTATTTTTGTTATTCCATGTTCTTAAAGATTGTTTCAAGAAAAGCTTCCTGGTGAGTCAATTGAATCACACCTAGTGTGAACCATATGCCTGTCACAATGCCAAAATCAAAAATAGTTAGGTTCTAGGCAAACTTCATAATAGCCTTTGGAATTTCTGATCTGGTCCCTAACACACTGCAATGTAAAACACATTGATAATTATCTACCTTTGGTCCCAACTGGACTGTCTCCAGCACAACTGTTTACAACCTAATTACACATTTTGGGACTTTAAAGAGATTCAGGATCCATTCATGACAAACGCAGACACTATTATCATTGTACTACCTTTCAGTTTCTCCTCATTAACATAATCCCATGCTTCCTTTGATCTCACAATCAAACTGCCCAGGCTCACTGTCAGGTAAAGGACAGAAAAGGTCGCTTCAGGTTTTCCGGAAGTTAAAACTACCAAAATTATAATAAACTTGTAAACTTCATAATTGCAACAGAATCGATTCTCCATATTGAACCTCAGGAGGGAAACAGTGTGAGAGAGATTTGCATTTCAATAAGGATATCCTCACTGAAATCTGCCAGCTACAAATGCAACGTCAGAATGGAGTTCAGTGCCAGTGGCTATGAAGGTGACTGTGACAATGGTCTTTTATGTGTCAGCCTCTTTCCAGGCTGGAGCTGCAGATAATTGCAGCAACTTGCAGTTTGCTAGCCGTTTTTTGCATGATTCAGGTTAGAGGCTCTCTCCACACAATGAAAGCTGACTACATTTCATTCTCTCTTGCCAGGCAACAGCAGATAGAGCAAGGACTGTCATGGCTTTGGGTGGTGGGGGAAGTGGGGACAAGTAGAATCATTGGATTAGACTTTGCTGTTCGCGGTGGAGTTAAAAGACTCTTGGAATTGAGAGAGAAACACCTGGGGACGGCCACTCAAAGTTACTGCTTAGTGATGTGGGGTTGGAAGCTGTTTGCTAAAAGGAGTGTAACTCGGGGGAGAATATGATGGTTGAGAAGTATGCCACTTTTGTAGTTAAGGCATAAGTTGCCTATCAAAGGAAAATAGTGTTTTTTGAATTTTTTTATTGCAGTAAAAGTTTAAAATATGCAATTTTGACATGTTATTCCTTCAGCTATTAACAGGAAGTTTGAATTTCTTTTATTGGTCTCAGGAGATTGGAATGTTGTCAGGTCTACATGCTTCTCTGTAGAGCAGGGTATCACTGACTTCACAATATTGTATTGCGGGCTGCGCATCAGCTCTGCTGTATCTCAGCCGCAAAGGGGGCTGCACTCACTCAACTCTTAGTTGGTGTGTGACAATAGCCAGAAAGTCATGCAAGTTTATGTCCAGCAACCTGCTCACATTCATGGTACTTTCATTTTGCAGCAAGGCACGTTGCCAGCTGCATTGGAGGCATCATAGCAAACTATCCTAACAGCAACTCCAGGGGATCAATGTTTTTCCACTAACCATACAGTTTGTGATTCCAGTACACAATCCATGTACACATGGGCAGCATGCCACACAAGGTCTGCAGATGCACTATAGAAAGCATCTTTTCTGATTGTACTACAGCTCTTCCTCTGTCGAAGACCACAAGAAACTACAAAGCCATGAATTAGTCTGTGGAATTCCGTGCCCAGTGAAGCAGTTGAGGCTACCATTGAATGTTTTTAAGGCAAGGATAGATAAATTTTTAAACAGTAAAGGAATTAAGGGTTATGGTGAGCGGGTAGGTATGTGGAGCTGAGAGTCCACGAAACGATCAGCCATGATCTTATTGAATGGTGGAGCAGGCTCGAGGGGCCAGGTGACCTGCTCTTTCTCCTAGTTCTTATGTAAGCCCAGCCCATCACTCAAACCAGCCTCCCATCCATTGACACTGTCTACACTTTCCAATGCCTCAGAAAAGCAGCCAGCATAATCAAGGACCCCACGCATCCTGGACATACTCTCTTCCATCAGGAAAAAGATACAAAAGTCTGAGATCATGTATCAGCTGATTTAAGATCAGCTTCTTCCCTGCTGCCATTAGACTTTTGAATGGACTTACCTTGCATTAAGTTGATCTTTCTCTACATCCTAGTTATGACTGTAGCACTACATTCTGCATTTTCTTCCCTGTGTACAATAAGCTTTGTTTGTATAGCACACAAGAAAAAATACTTTTCCCTTTATACTAATACATGTGACAATAATAAATCAAATCGAAAGAGCAAATCACTAGATGTTCTCCGTGATCTTCGATCCCCGTGGAGGAAGCCTGTACTATTCAGGACTCATGCTAGTGTGTTGCATTATGCACCACCTTTCCATCAATATCTTGTCTTGCCACCAGCTATAGGAAAACCACAGGAGAAGGAGCTGAGAATCAGCAAGTGAAGGTGTGTGTGCAAGAAGAGGGGCAGGAGGAAGACAAGGAAGAGGAGGCTATTCAAGCAACCCCAGCCTAGCCAGGCTGTTTGTGATACACTCTGAGTATGATGCCAATAAACATAAGTCCAGTTCACCAACAATTCCACACCTTGCCTCTGTTGCTGATTATCATAGTATTCACTCAGCCAGAAAACACATAGGAAAGCCATTACAAAATAGAACAGTCCAAATCAAGTTTATCGAACTGAATTTCACACTCACCCACTGGTGGGTTTTAAGTCGGAGTGGAGAATGAAATAGAAGGAATGGCATTCCCAATTTTTGGCCCCTTAAGGGTCATTTTTTAGACTGTGGGAGGATTTCCCAGGAAGTCCTGATGTGGGGAAAGCCCAGTAGTGCCTTGGGTGGGAAGTGGGGACTGTCCCCTTCAAGGCCTGATGATGACTGGATTTCCCATCAACCATTCCTCCCACCCCTTATCCACTCCACCAACACCCCTATCACTCACCATCCAATCCCTGACAGGCCCTCCCTATCCTGAGAACACAAAAACTTACCTTTCCATCCAGTCCCGGAACTTTGGCTCCAACATCTTCAGACGTTCCTCTTCTGTTGCTGTGAGAGCTAGAGAACTGCCAGCCAGTCAGATTGACTGGCAGCTCTCTAAATTGGGGCTTCCTCCAGAGGCAGAAGTCCTGCCTGCAGCCAATTAACCTTGATTTGAAAGTGAAATGGCTGGGGACATGCCGAGTCAGCGGAGATGTATTCCCCATAGAGTCTTTGGATGGCAGGGTGGGTCAGGAAACCTAATCATCCAAGATATTAGGGCAATAATTTAAACCATGCCATATTGTATACAGAAGTCAATATTCACACTTGTGCATTCTCTTAATGCCTCTCTTCTATGTGCTTTTGCCTGCCCTCAGGTTCCTACATCATGTTACCCCAGTGTCTCCAGCATGGTTTGCATCAGGTTGTTGACTTTTGTAAGGCTTACTATGGGCATCCTTGGAGAACAGCCTGGAGCAGCTCTGGTACTAAGAGAATCCAACTGCACTGTCTCAGCATGGGCAGTACCAGTCAGGGTTGGCAACAGCAAATGGAGAGTGATGGTATGATTGCTTTCATCCCGAGAGAGGGCAGCACATTCATTTCCCGTGTAGTCACTACCAATCCACTGGGGCAGGACCCCAGCAATCCTCGTAGGCATATTTTGGGATTGCATGCTTTTTTTTACACCTTATAATACACAGTGGTCTGTACTTGCTTGGCAGTAAGCTGACCATACATGAAGGCAGCCTGAACTTTCATCACAGCACTCAGGCTTTAGGTGGCTAATATATGTGCCGCAATGGAAGTTGAGAGATCAGCTGTCAGGCTGTGCGTTACAGTTGGGTCCATAGGGACACAGTTGGGCCATCACTTCACTAGCCCTGCTCCTTGCCCTGACTGGAGTCCATCCCTACCTAGTGTCTCACCACTCCCTGTTCCTGCTATCCTCTAAAATACACACCCTGGTCACTACAATTGTGAAAATGAGTGCTCACAAGCTAGGGTGTATTTCTTAGGAACAAGGCTAAAGTTGCGCTATATAGACAGGTAGTGGGGGGAATGAAGGTGAAACGCATGCTTGCACCATCTGCAACTTATAACCCAACTAGGATTGAGAGAGGAGGGAAAGATGGAATGTTAGAAGGAGGATTAATTATGACGATAGTGTGATCTTTGATCCCTGCTGTTTAACCAGGGCATCAGGACTGGCTGTTTCAGTAACTGTCAGTACTGTTTCCTCCATGCAGATTAAAATATCCAGGCACACACTCTCTTGGTAGCTACTGCTGCTTCCAGTTTTGCACCATGTGCAAGAGGGAATTCAGCAAGCCAGTAGGTTTTGTGCAATCTGTTTGAATGATGTGACTCTCCTAGTTGAATAGCTGGCAGTGTGAACAGCCTGTGTGATGCCTGAGGCTTTAGGCAATGTGTGTTAAGATGTGGTAGAGCAGGTGAATATCAGGTATAACTCTTGATCAATATTGATAGGTGAATGATGAGGGTGTAGTATTTTGAAGATGTATTCACTGATCATAAGAATGCCTGTGCTTCATACAACACTGCATCCAGGTCCTCAGAGCTTAACTTTTGGCATTGACCTACACAGCTGTCTGCTCCCACTGCCTCCTGAGAGTTTGCTGACAGCCTGTAGATACAGGACATCTTTCTTCCATTCTGCCAAATCCTCCAGTGCAGCATCTGAAATCCTTGGAGCCGTGCTTCCCCCACGTTGGCCCATTCTTCAATGCTGTCTAGTTTAGAGTCCCTTCCTGCATGGCTGATAGCACCTGTGTGGGGAGGCAGTGGCATAATGGTATTGTAACTGGACTAGTGATCCAGAGGCCCAGGGTAATGCTTTGGGGACCTGTGTTCAAATCCCATCATTGGCGGATGGTGAAATTTGAATTGAATAAAAATCTGGAATTAAAACTCAAATGATGACATAAGAACATAAGAAATAGGAGCAGGAGTAGGCCATCTGGCCCTTCGAGCCTGCCCCGCCATTCAATAAGATCATGGCTGATCTGTCGTGGCTCAGTTCCACTTTCCCGCCCTCTCCCCATAACCCTTAATCCCCTCTCTTATCAAAAACCCATCAACCCGCTTCTTAAAAATATTTAGCGAGGCAGCCTCCACCACTTCAACGGGCAGAGAATTCCAGAGATTCACCACCCTTTGAGTGAAGAAGTTCCTCCTCAACTCCGTTCTGAACCGCCCCCCCCTTTATCTTGAGGCTGTGCCCCCTAGTCCTACTGTCTTTTTTGAGCGGGAAGAGTCTTTCCACCTCTATCCTATCCATCCCATTCATCATCTTATACGTCTCAATGAGATCTCCCCTCATTCTTCTAAACTCTAACGAGTACAAGCCTAGTTTATTCAGCCTCTCCTCATAGCTCAACCCCCTCAACTCCGGTATCAGCCTAGTAAACCTCCTCTGCACTCCCTCCAAGGCCAAAATATCCTTGCGCAGGTGCGGCGCCCAAAACTGCACACAGTACTCCAGCTGCGGCCTCACCAATGCCCTATACAGCTGCAGCAAGACCTCCCTACTTTTATATTCAATCCCCCTCGCTATGAAGGCCAGCATCCCATTCGCCTTCCTGACCACCTGCTGCACCTGCAGGCTGGGTTTTTGCGACTCATGCACAAGGACCCCGAGGTCCCTCTGCACCGTCGCCTGCTGCAGTTTTTCGCCCCGTAAGTAATAGTCCTTCCTACCATTCTTCCTACCAAAGTGGACCACCTCACACTTGCCAACATTAAATTCCATTTGCCATTTCCTGGCCCATTCGCCCAGCCTATCTAGATCCTTCTGCAGACTCTCCACACCCTCCGCACAATTTGCCTTTCCCCCAATCTTGGTGTCATCAGCAAATTTCGACACCCTACACTCGGTTCCCTCATCTATATAAATGGTAAATAGCTGAGGCCCCAGCACCGACCCCTGGGGCACCCCACTAGTCACCAACCGCCAATCCGAATAGCACCCATTGACCCCCACTCTCTGCCTCCTATTTGACAACCAATGCATTGGTCAACCATGAAACCATTGTCATAAAAGCTCACTTGGTTCACTAATATACTTTAGGGAAAGAAATCTGCTGTCCTTACCTGGTCTATGACTCCAAATCCATTGCAATATGGTTGACTCTTAATACCCTCAGGGATGGGCAATACATATGAGCCCAGTCAGCTAAAATAGCTTCTCAGAGGCCAGTGCCCCTTCACCAGGTTTCCTTTATTTACAAACTCTATTCCACTCCTAGAGTGCTTCAGGTACACAGTCAAAATCCGGAATACCAGAAGGGCTGGCACTCCCATTTTTATATATAGATGAGGCTCCTTGATGGAGCAGGCAATCATTATCTCAATCAGGAAGCTTATACTCCAAGAGGCCAAAATTATGCTTCTTGTTGAAGTCATTACACCAGTGATGACCACATCCCACAAATGAATTTAAAAAGAACCTGTTGCAGCCACAATGCAGTTCTCCTTTAAGAGGTGTAAGCTAGGTTTGGGCAATGCATTTCCCCTTTAATAGCATTATTCCCTCATAAACCTGGCATATTGATGCGTCCACGCAATAGTGTGATTAGCACTGGCTGCACATTGAAATAATTGAAAGATCCGTCACCACAAAGTTGGCTTAATGCCCGCATCACAATCAAAATGCATGACTTAAGCATGTCTCGTCATCACCTTCCCTATTTTTGGAGACTGTCAATTTTAGCTCCTGTAAACTTTTAAACTTCAAACCAAATTTGAGCCAAAGATAAATGTTAATCACAAAAATTATCCAATGGGTAGAAATTTGGCAGCGACAAATATGAAAATAATCCTTTAACATAGAATATTGTCTCTTATTTTGCAAAAGTTTCGGTTATTATTCAAGACAATATGCTCAATGTATTTATGAAACGTTATATATTATTAATAACAATATTCAATCTTTTTGTTGTCTTTTATGCACTGTACAGCAAATATGATAAAAAAATTTTATCATTTAAATGCAATATCCCTGTTTCAGTGAAGTAATATATCAATGCTACGGTAATACGTCCAAATGCACTAGTAATATCATTTTTGGGAACTGTGCATAAAGAATTTACAGTGAAGGACATATGATGGGAGATATTTAGCTCATTTCTCTATTGGTGAGTGATCCATGAAAAACACATTTATACCAAGGAGCATGGCATATTAAGAAACATGGGTCACTGCATCAAGTGAGAAATGGAAATTTGCAGCATCTAGGTACAGAAAATGATTGCACTGTGATGGAATATTGATATCATCTTCATACATAATGTCTAATTTTCCAGCAATTAAAATGCTGTCCCATGGTACTACACAATCTTTAGCTTCTGAATCACTCAGTCAATTAATTTATTTTACTGTGCACTTGGGAACTTGATTAGCTATAGTCAGTCGACAGAACTTCAAAGAAAACATTCCTCCAAAAAAAAGGCTGCGATTAAATGATAGTGTCCCGATTCCTTCAAAAAAATACAGACTACACCATGGTAGCTGGAAGCTTCACTAAGCTGAGAAGCTTCTCTGACCAGTTCACGAGGATATAACTGAACTTGAGAAGAATATTGTCGAGTTGAACTCATAGGACACAAACTGCTGGGAAGATTCTATATGACATTCTGACATTGCTGGACCTGAAACACAAGTTAAAGTCATTACATCCTGTACTTCATGGGTAACCTTACCAAGCAGTTGGGAGATCACAGCACACTTATGTTGATCGATTTGTTGCAACATAGATTTCCGACCCTTACAGAGATCAATAACTTAAAACAATATTTGATTTTCCAGTGACTGACTGGAAGGATCACACAAGATTTCAAGTTTTAAAAAGAAAAGTTGGCCATATACTATTCAGTGGGCCACCTATACTCAAAGCTATCAAAGATTTCCTATTTAACATGTACAACAACCTATAAATCCCTTCACTCTTATTCTTTTCTCTGTCCCTTAAGTGGACTCTTTGTTCTCCAGGAACCAGTCCAAAGCAATTCTCAGCCCACAGGAGCATGTTTCCTTTTCCCATTCTAGCCAGATAACATCTAATCCCTGAACTGAGTTTTATGGTGAAGGTTACCACAGAGATTCCTCTCTTTAGCCAAAATTGGGGTGAATCTTCCAGCCTTGTTTAAATCCTCATGTACTCAGTCTCTACAATCCAAGCACACGGTCCCTCCTGCATTCTTCTTGATGAGCAATGGAGTTTGGCTGCTTCTATCTTTCTGTTTTCTCTCTCTATCTCTCTCTCTTTCTCTCCCTCCCCCCTCAATTTTTTTCAGAAATGGCATGCCTCTGTCAGGTTCAGTCTTATTTTAGAAAACTCTGTAAGCTAATCAGACATTGGATATGGATTCTTACCCTCTCAAACCCATTTCCATGACAATGTGAATCACAAAGGCGTCCAGGTAAAAATGTTAATAATCTATCCCTTAGACAACCAATTCTATCAATTCCATTCTATCTTCAAATTAAATAAGCAGCTTAATATACACCCATTTATGAAAACAAATACTTCCCATGAGACTTGGAGAAAAGTCTAACCAGTGTTAGCATAGCTGCTAAGGTTAATGTTTACCCAGTGTGTATATTCTTCCCAGTAGAACAACCTCCTAGCCACCCCTCTCCCCTACCACCCTTGGCTGCCCACCTCCTTTAACGTCTAGCAATCAAGCCACCCAAACTTGTAGTCGGGCAGAATTCAGAATGCATCACATGACACATCATCTTCATTATTCCATTTTGAAACAATTCCAAAACATAATAATCCTTTAAAGTTAATTTTTGCAACACCAGGCACATCAACAAGTTGTGCCTTGTAGACAGGTACAAAAACACACAATTACACCATGTACCCAAAAATGGTGGCCCAAGGCTTCAGAACTTTGGCCCTGATGGTCCATATGCAGAAAACCAGCATGGGACAGCCACCAATAAAGTATCAAGATGCAATTCTTTACTCAGGGCCTTAGGATATTGTCCAATGGAAGCTAATTCAGCAGGGTGGCCTTAAGGAGGAGAACATTTTGACAAAATCCAAAAGGAGTAATAGCGATCAAGTTATTGCTGAGTAAGTTCTGCTTGATAGAATTGCTGCAATCCCTTCCAACATTTTGCTGGGTAGGCTGATTGAATGGTAACTGGATTAGATTTCCCTGTTATTTTCTATGCAGGACATACCTCAGCAATTTTCCACATTGTTGGGGAGATGCCAATGTTGCAGAAGTACCAGAACAGCTTGGTTAGGGCAATGGCAAGTTCTAGAGCACAAGTTTTCAGTAGTATTGCTGAAATATTGTCAGGGACTATTGTCTTTGCAATGTCCACTGCCTTCAGCCATTTCTTGATGTCACGTGGAGTGGATTGAATTGGCTGAAGACTGGCATCTGTAATGCTGGGGACCTACAGAGGGGATGGATCATCCATTTGACACCTCTGGCTGAAGATAGTTACATATAATTCAGCCTTATATTTTGCACAGATGTGCTGGGCTCCCCCATCATTGAAGATGGGAGTGCTTGTGGAACTGCCTTTTCCAATTAATTATTTAATTGTCCACCATCATTCATAACTGGTGGAAGCAGGATTGCAAAAATTCCATCTATTAGAAGTGGAATCACTTATCTCTGTCTATCACATGGCTCTTCCACTGTTTGACACACAAGTAGTTTTGTGCTGTAGCTTCACCAGGCTAACACTTTATCTAAAGGAATGCCTGGTGCTGCTATTGTCATGCCTTCCTGCATTCTTCATTGAGCCAGGGCTGCTCCCCCAGCTTGATGGGTAATGGTCAAGTGGGGGATATGCCAGGCTATGAGATTGCAGGTTGCAATTGAGTATAGTTGTGCTGTTGCTGATGGCCCACAGCACCTCATGGGTGTCTGGTTTTGGGCTGCTAGATCTGTTCAAAATCTATCCCATTTAGCATGGTGGAAGTGCCACACAACACATTGGGAGTTACCCTCAGTGTGAAGACAGGATTTTGTCTCCACAAGGACTATGCAGTAGTCATCCTATTATTACTGGCATGGGGAGATGTATCAATGGCAATGGGTCATTGTGGACAAAATCAAGTAGGTTCCTCCTCTTGTTAGTTCTCTCACCACCTGCTACAGGCCCAGTGTAGCAGCTATGTCCTTTAGGACCCAGTCATTTCAATTAGTAGTGATGCTACCAAGCCATTCTTGGTGATTAATACCGAAGTTGTCCACGTGGAGTACATTCTGTGTCCTCGCTAAAATTTCTTCCAACTGATGTTCAACATGGAGGGATCAGTTGGGGGAGAGGAGGATGGTAGGTGGTAAGCAGCTGGAGGTTTCATTGCCATTGTTTGACCCAATGCCATGAGGCTTTTTGGTGTCCAGAGTCAATGTTGAGGATTTCCAGAGCAACTCCCTCCTGACTGTATACCACCATGGAAAAGGACATACCTAGGATTAGGTCTGAGCCATTATCTGTTAGCTATGATTTTATGAATACGACAGGCTGTTGTTTGACTAGTCTGTGTGGCAGCTCTCCCAATGTTGGCATTAGCCTCAGGATGTCACTAAGGAGGACTTAGCAGAGTTGACAGGGCTGAGTTTACTGGTGTCATTTTCAGTAACCAGCTAGATCATCCATCCATTTCATTCCTTTTAGACTTCATAGGCTGGATACAACTGAGTGGCTTATTAAGCTATTTCAGGGTATTTTAGTGGCGGCCATGGTCCAGTGGGTTTGGAGTCACATAAAGGCCAAACCAGATAAGGAAGGCAGATGGCCTTCCCTAATTGAGTTAAGTTAACCAGATGGGTTTTCACAATATTCGACAATAGTCGCTATTAGACTAGCTTTCAATTCCAGATTTCTCAATTGAATTTAAATCCTACTAGCTACTGTGATGGGATTTGAACCCTCGTTCCCCAAACGTTTGCCTGCATTTCTGGATTAGGAGTCCAGTAATATTACCACAATGTCACTGCTTCCCTTTTCAGTGACAGCCTGAAACCTCATCTGTTACTATAACTCCCGTGTGCTATTTGGCACACTGTCCTCAGCTACTTGTATTTTGCACACTCTTTCTTCTGAAAGGACACATCAGCACACAGTATCAACCGAAGGCAGGCAACAGGGTAAAGCCCTCCCAGCTTTAAATCACTCTGGCCCTTTAAATAGAAGGCCCTGGACTTCATGGGGAACCACTCAGCATCTTACTGTGAGAGTTGGAATGTTCAATCGCTTCAACAGTCTGATGGCCTGGAATGCAGCACACGCAGAAACCGTCTCCATTCAGTTGCCATAGTGACAGCTCAGGTGAATGCCACACAAGCACAGTTTGTTGCCATCATGTCTGAGAATTTAGCTTGGAAAGCTTGGCCGTATGGGCTATTATTTTAGTATTTTGGTCTAGAGGCCCGTGACGTGACGATTCGCAGAGGGAAAATAAGGAGAGGGACTGTTGGGGAATAGCAAATTGAGGATTACATTTCCTGGGCCCTCATTTAGACAACTCAGTCACAGACTACATGGCCAGAAAAGGGACACATTGACTATCTCCTCCCCTTCTTTCCGGACCCAGGTTCGATTCCTGACTTGGGTCACTGGCTGTGCAGAATTTGCACGTTCTCCTCATGTCTGCATGAGTTTCCCCCAGGTGCTCCAGTTTCTTTCCACAGTCAGAAAGACATGCTGGTTAGGTGCATTGGCTATGCTGAATTGCCCCTTAGTGTCCTGGGATGCATAGGTTAGAGGGATTAGCGGGGTAAATATGTGGGGTTACAGGGATAAGGAATAGGTAGGATTGTTGTCAGTGCAGACTCAATGGGCCAAATGGCTCCCTTCTGCACTGTAGGGATGCTATGGTTCTATGATTCTCCTCTTTCTCCTCCTCGTCTGCTAACTGTGTATCCGGTGCTAATGTCTGTCCCCATCACAAATCTTGATAGACAGTCTGATAAGTATTGCAGGGTCCCTTTTGTGTGGTCTAGGTGACAGTAAGGTTATTTAAGAACCCAGATGGTCTGCTCTATCATATTTCCTGTGGTAGCATGGCCTAAGTAACAAGCATGCCACCCATAAATATGAGTCATGAGTCAACTGAGCAGTGAATAGCTTTGTCACCCAATAGCCACCTGTTGTGTTGTCACGGTGGCTCAGATGCAGATAGTGCAGCAGCTGTGACAGGATGGAGGCATCATGACAGTTGCCATGATCATGAATGTTGAAGTGCCTGCTGCATTAAGTTTGGCTGCGTACCAGCTAGACAGTGAGAGGCATAGTGGCACAATGGTTCGCACCAGGGACCTGGGTTCAATTCCAGCATTGGGTCACTGTCTGTGTAGAGTTTGTACGTTCTCCCTGTGTCTACGTGAGTTTCCTCTGGGCATTCCAGTTTCCTCTCACAGTCCAAAGATGTGCGGATTAGGTAGATTGACCATAGTAAATGCATGGGTTTGGGGAAAGGATCTGGGTAAGATACTCTGTCAGAGAGTCGGAGCAAACTTGATGGGTCAAATGGCCTCCTTCTGCACTGTACGGATTCTAAATAACAACTTCGAAATGCAATTTGGCTGCAATTAATTGCATTGTTCATCAAATAATGGCTCTTTCTGAATAAGTGTTGCAAAACTGCTATTGCCGTTGGAGACACTTGTCAGAAAATCAGAACTATGCTTAACACTGCTGCTCAAATAAAATGTTATGTTGACTTGGATTTTTGACATGCAATCAAGTGGCATCAAAGTTCCATATGGTAATCATCTTGACAGTCTCAAATGTCAGGGCTCACTTGTCAGTACTGGTGGCATTCACACAACAGGTAATGTTGTATGTCTCTCAAAAGTAAAATAATATTGTCTTTTGTAATGTCAAAATGCTTTGTTCGCGTGCTTTTTTCACATTTATCTATCCCAATAAAATGGTCTTGAATTTAAATAGTTTTACAACGTGTATAATCGTAATAATACACATGATGTGTAGACCATATAGGAAACATCACTGAGCAATAGGAAAGCTACTTTTCATTTGTCTATTGAGTTTTATCAATGCTCACTTTATACCTGAATTTATATGCCACTGAAAGCTTTGAAAAGAAATTGATCGAACAAAACCTTTCACATACTCAATTGATTTATCCCTATATCTAGAATCATAGAATGGCTACAGTGCAGTAGAAGGCCATTCGGCCCATCGAGTTTGCGCCGACCACAATTCCACCCAGGTCCTATTCCCATAACACCACATATTTACCCTGCTAATCCTGTCATTAAAGTCAATTTAGCATAGCTAATCAATGTAATCTGCACATCTTTGGACTGTGGGAAGAAACTGTAGTACTCACAGGAAACCCACGCAGACATGGGGAGAATGTGCAAACTCCACACAGACAGTGACCCAAAGCCAGAATTGAACCCAGGTTCCCTGACGCTGTGAGACAGCAATGCTAACCACTGTGCCACCGTGCCCCTGGTGAATGTTGAACATGTTGTTTAATTTCAGTGTTATGTGTGGATGAAGTGGGAACACTGGGCTATGAGTCACTACTTACTGACTGTCATATTTCAGCATGCAATCAGTAAGTTACTGCGGGGGGTCCTGCAGATTTGGGGATGGAATTATGTCAATTGCTGCAGCTTTTGAAAGCATAGCAATAACCTGAGAAGACGGGGAGCAACTGTGGTGGATGGTTGAGATGAGATGGTGTCAGGATTAGTCGCAGCTTCATGTAACACCTCTGCATATAATACCATTTCTGACAACGAAAAGACTTCTCAGCGACTTCCCGCTGTAAATGATTTCTCAATCCTCTGAGGAGCCGGACTGGAGAAGGAGCTGTGACTGATATGACAAAGGGAAAGGCCAATTCTTTAATTAAAATACAAACTCACAGCGGGGCAGTTTACTCAATCAACCGTGAGCCAGTTGAGGCCCTTAAGTGGCCATTAATAGCCAATTAAGAGCCTCCTGCCAACACTACTAGGATTTTCCCCATAGCAGGAACAAGTGTCCAGGCCACTTAGTAAAATCCGGTGGTCCGGTGACAGGGTCTTGGGTCATCTTCTGTTTGGACAGCCTTTGCCCATTAGAGCCCTCTCTAAGTTTCATGCTCATTGCATCGCCCCTCCCCCACTGAAAGCTGGGCCCTGGCACGATCCCAGATCGTGTCTCCTCTTCTTCAGCTCAGTTACTCCTGGAGGCAGCACTCAGAGTCAACACTTCCTCACATCTGGGAGAGGAGGTTGCGCGGCAAACTAATTAAAGGCCAGCACCCATTAAAAGGCTGCAAGGGAAGCCAGCGAAGTGCAGGGACACTCAGCCCAACCTTTTGCACCGGGAGAGCAGGGACACCACCCCCTGCATAAATTTCAGTTGGAAAGCATCTACAATTGCTCCGAGCTTCTGTTGCACGCTTCCATATCGCCTTTCCAGCTGCCAACTTAGCTCTCATAACTTTTCTTCTGGGGAAGTAATAGCAGCTACTATGGGAAGAGGATTTAAACAATGGTTTTCTTTTTTTTTGTTTAATAAATTTTGTTTGCCATTGTCATTTAAATTGCATCAGGCAAGATGGTGAGAATGGTATTGCTTGGAGAATTTGTGGGTAATTTTTGAACCTGCACTCTCCATCTGCGGGACTGTCGGCATGTGTGCAATATCCGGAGAGACTTGGAAAACGAGATTTGCACCGATAAGTTTCCAATTTCCGATCTTCCAGCCCCCTGGTGGAATAGAGTGAAACGCACGGGGGGACCCCAGAAAGCTCATTCTAATGTATTAGCATGTCATTAGTGAGCTCTCTCTTCGGGACTTCTCCCCTCCCCCTCCCCGGTGCCATTTACAACAGCTCCCCATAAGCATGAGCCTGACACATCGGCTCCGAGCAGGATTTCATAGGTGAACGCTCAGGCAGCAGGAACCCACTGTGGATAGCGCTGCTCAGGGGGCACCGGAGCGGGTGAGGGGGATGCAGATAGGTTCAACTCAAGGCCCAGGGTGGAGGTCCCTGAGTCGCCATTTTGGGGAGAGGGGTCAGCAGGGCAGCACTGTCTGTGTCCTCCTTTCTGTCCATATCTCAGCTGAGGGAGTGCCCTTCCTGAGTAGGACCTGGGAAGAGGGTGGGAGGGCTCGAAAACAAGAAGCTGAGAGTTTTGCCTGGGTGAGGTCCTATGAGAAGCCGGGCTGTCAGGGCAGAATGGGGGATTCAGAAATGGACCGTGCCTCCTCCGATGCAGCTTGAAGGGCCATGCATTCAACGGAGGATGAGTGCAATGTGATAAGAACCCACACCTGGGCAGCAGTGTGAGGACAAAGGGGAGAAGATTCCCCGCAGTCCAGGACCAATGGTCAGGGGTGCTTGTGTGTAACAGTGGAGCTCAATGGGACATTAAAGGCTGCACCTCCCGTGACCCGGGAGGAATAAGGTGCCCTGTCAGAATGCACTGGGCACACTAATTGCACATGATTCTCACGGACATAACAAGTCTTACTAATAAGTCTTACTAATGAGGCTTAAGATTCAGTCTGAAATCACACTGGCACCATTGGTGGTAATCACTCTGTGCTCGAACCAATACTCTACCACTTTTAGGTAAAATTTTGCGGCCTGAGCCTGCTACAGATTGTAATTTAGGAAGCAGAATTCATCAAAAGCTAAAACATTGATGTCATTTTTAATTTTATCCTTGGGATGTGGATCCACTGATGAGGTCAGCATTTATAGCCCAGTCCTAGCTGTTCTTGAGACTATGTTAGTTTACCTTCTTCATGAACTGCAGCACTTAATGGGCGAAATTTTCCTCTGCCTGCACAGAGTGTTGGCTGAGAGGAGAGTAATTGTGGGTAGCTCACTGTCTGCCCAGCCAGGTTTTCTCTCCAGATAATCCAGCAGGGTCAGGAGTCCTGGGGCAGTGCTGGTGCCAGGAGCAATGCCAGTGTTCTTGGGCATTTTCAGGGAGCCAGAGGCAGTGCTGGGATAGTGCCAATGTTCTGCGGCAGTGTCAGGTGCAAGGGGGCAGTGCCAGGGTACTACCCGGGCCTGCTCGTCTCTCCCCTTTGTGGGGGTGCAATACTTACCTGTTGCATCGTCGGCAGGTTCCCTTTGCATGGTTCATGTTTTTAAAGATATCCATATTGACAAGGGGCGATTACCAGATTTGGAGGGACGGTACAATGGGGAAGACCGCTACTTATATTAACATTTATTGAAATGAGGCTCACGACTTTTTGGGTGAGAACCTGGTTACATTACCAGCAAAGGGCAGGGAAATCAGAAAACAAGATCTTGACGGCAAGATTTGTGTTTTCCAACTTTCAGAAGATTTTGCATCTGTTTCACCATTTGCATTCGCAACAAACGTAGGCGCAAAATCGTGGTGTATGAGATGAAGGTGCTTCCTCAGTGCTTTTAGATAGCGACAATGAAGGAACCATTCGATACTCCAACTTAAATCAGAGAACCTGAATTCTTTCTGGAATCGTTGCTCAGGAAGAGTTAGAGTAAAACAACTTCTAACTCCTAGATAACAATGCTGGCAACTCCCAAACATTGACCCTCCCATCAGACTGCCCCACCCCTCCTCGACTGACTACAATGCACAGCCCCCACAGCCTTCACCCCCTATTATGTGCCCACACAAACCCCCTGACTACCCCCTGACTACCCCCAACAACACTCTGACTACCCCCAACAACACTCTGACTACCCTCTCCATTCCACAACTGACTACCCAAGCCCCCTGATCAATCCTATGATTACCACTCCTTTGAGATTCTGCTCCTATATGTGGCACTTGATGATCAAGTCAACCTCATGGATGGTTCATGGCCATTATTCCTGAGGTTATTCATGAAGCCCTCATTACAAAGCCTGTCAGTGCCCATCTTTCTTGAAGGAGAACAAAAGTTAAGTCGATGGTTTTTAGGAACCCATTTACTTTCTTTTAGCTATGTTGACAAAATGAGGCTTTTAAAGTTCCCTCTCAACTACTTATTCTAATTTTTCCACTCTGAAGTTTAGATTTAAAGTGATTAGATTAAAAGAATAGAATGAGTTTTTTTTCAGGTTAATAATGTCTTCAACATCTCACCTTCCAACAATTCCATTTGTTCACAGGGTTCAATAGGGCTAATTCTGTTCCCCCATGCTTGGCGCAGAGAGACATGCTTACACTGAGTGCTTTGCAAGAAATCACAGGCCCATTAGTTTGGATGAAAGGAAAATCATGGACTATGCATTGCAATTTCCCAAAACAAGCTGCCTGTTGAAAGCAGTGCCGATATATCTGGGATAATTACAGCTAGCTATCCCCATTACAACCTTTTATGTCTGTCTATTTCATTCATACTAGTTTTAAGTATACATACATTTACAAAAAATTAAACATTTGCAAGGCTACGGGGAAAGAACATGGAATGGAGTAAATTGCGTATCTCTTTTAGTAACAGAATGGGCTATATCTGTCTGATAATTCCATACTTTGACAATTGCTTTAGTGAATAATTTTCTCTTTCTCTCTTCCTCTTCCCTCTGTCCTCATTTGAGGCTGGGGTCCCTTCACCAGATCCCCTTTATTTACAAATTTATCTGCACTCCTTCAGGTACAGAGGCAGAATATGGAGTGCCAGTTGACCTGACACTCTTCATTGCATACACAGATGACATTCTCTGATTGGGCAGGCAATAATGACCTCAATCAGGGAGCTCATACTCCAAAAAAGCCTATCTTGTGGACCATGATGAGGTCATTACATCACTGCGTTGAATCATTACATCATCCCCTATGCTACAAGACCTGTAAAAGATATAGGGCAGAATTTCCCTTTAGCCCCAGGAATTGTAACGGCAGAACTGAAAATCCAGCAGATCTTTCCTACGACCTCAGGCGGGGATTTGCGGTCTTGGGGCACACACAGCTAGAAAATCCCACGCATGCGCTCATGCTACTTGAGTTTGACAATACAGAGAACAACTCCAATGCAGCATCAAACAAGGAGCCACTTTTTAAAATTAACCAAAGATTATTTAAACATGTTAATGTATACCGTCAGGTCTGCTTCAACAAAACATTCAATATGTAATGATCAGGTATGGAGTGCTGTAATGATGCACGATCATAGGCTGGTAACACCACTAACCTCCCACCTCCCCACCCCTCACCCCCGGCTGCCCTGGAGCAACCCAACTGCTGCCCCAGGCCCCACATTTTTTTATGACTTTTAAATACCTTCTGCCTAAGAGAGGACGCCACCCCCTGGGTTATTATCTAGTCTCAGTCCCAGTTGGTCCGTCAAGCCAGGTGACCCTCTTCTGCTATGTTTCCCTTAAAATGACAATCACCAAGCCCTTCCCCCTTTAACTCCTTTATACAATCTTCAATAACCAAGTTACTCGATTCTAAGCTCTAACTAAGTATTATACACATGAGTTACACAATTATCTATCTAGTGTTTGAGGGGGTTTTCTGTTTCTTGTCACTTTGTAGTCTGAGATGCTTCCACAGGATTAACATTAACAGTAACTGCAATAACGCGTTCCTCTTCTAACGCAGGCAGTTCACCACTATTTGCTTCCTCAGAAACATCAGGTATGTCTGTAGCAGGTTGATCAGGTACTTTAGTGCTAAAAGGTTCAAAAACATTTCTTCTCAGCAACATTGATTTCTGCAGCGTCCCTCCACTCCTCCAATAATCTGTATGCTTATAAGCAATCCCACCCTCCATGCCCACTGGGTATAACAGGAGTCCAGCCACAGAGACAATTATTCCAGGGATCTAACTTCATCTATTTGCTTTATATTATGGCACCATGTCATATTATGTACTCAATATGTTCCATACAGGCTTGTTGCTTACTGAGTTCTGTCCTAGATTGTTCTAGAACATAAAGAACATAAGAAATAGGAGCAGGAGTAGGCCATCTAGCCCTTCGAGCCTGCCCCGCCATTCAATAAGATCATGGCTGATCTGTTGTGGCTCAGTTCCACTTTCCCGCCCTCTCCCCATAACCCTTAATCCCCTCTCTTATCAAAAACCCATCAACCCGCTTCTTAAAAATATTTAGCGAGGCAGCCTCCACCACTTCAACGGGCAGAGAATTCCAGAGATTCACCACCCTTTGAGTGAAGAAGTTCCTCCTCAACTCCGTTCTAAACCGCCTCCCCTTTATCTTGAGGCTGTGCCCCCTAGTCCTACTGTCTTTTTTGAGCGGGAAGAGTCTCTCCACCTCTATCCTATCCATCCCATTCATCATCTTATACGTCTCAATGAGATCTCCCCTCATTCTTCTAAACTCTAGCGAGTACAAGCCTAGTTTATTCAGCCTCTCCTCATAGCTCAACCCCCTCAACTCCGGTATCAGCCTAGTAAACCTCCTCTGCACTCCCTCCAGGGCCAAAATATCTTTGCGCAGGTGCGGCGCCCAAAACTGCACACAGTACTCCAGCTGCGGCCTCACCAATGCCCTATACAGCTGCAGCAAGACCTCCCTACTTTTATATTCAATCCCCCTCGCTATGAAGGCCAGCATCCCATTCGCCTTCCTGACCACCTGCTGCACCTGCAAGCTGGGTTTTTGCAACTCATGCACAAGGACCCCGAGGTCCCTCTGCACCGTCACCTGCTGCAGTTTTTCGCCACGTAAGTAATAGTCCTTCCTACCATTCTTCCTACCAAAGTGGACCACCTCACACTTGCCAACATTAAATTCCATTTGCCATTTCCTGGCCCATTCGCCCAGCCTATCTAGATCCTTCTGCAGACTCTCCACACCCTCTCACAATTTGCCTTTCCCCCAATCTTGGTGTCATCATCATGTAACTACATACTTCACTCTGTGGGGTGTGACACTCTCCAGGGCTACATTGATCGTTGGTCTGCCCAGCACCCTACACATCATCACAACATCTTATGTCTTGACAGTTCTTTCACAATCTTGGTCTGTCACGTGTGAAGGAATGGCCATGTGTGATACAGTTTCTTCTCTTTCCAGCATTTCAATTCAGCATCTTTTTTTATCGACCATTTTACCATATTGGTTCTTGCGCTTTTCCATTAGTTTGACCATTTCAACAATCTTTTTCTGGCACGTAATCTCAGTTTCTTTGTCTGATTTGCTGATTCTGCTGTCAGTTCCAATGCTTTTACCTCTTCAGTTAATTTCTCACTGTCAAGTTTCCTTCTTCAATCTCTTATTCTCTTGATTCAATTCTTCACTGAGCTGGTTTCTTATTTTCTGGCTTTTCCATGAGGTTCAGTTGATTCTCCATTGTCTCGTTGATTTCCCCTTCTTCTTAACTTAATTTTGTGAATTGTTTTTGCAACTGCTTTTTTTTCCCAGGTTTGTCAGTCATTTCATTTTGTTGTTTTATTGTTTTCTCTAGAGCTTTAACTCTTTTTGTTGATTCCTCTTTTTGTTCAATAGTTCCTGGTTTCTTTTTTTGTGAAGTCTTTAACTCCTGCATTTCTTCTGGGGTGAATCCATTATGTTCTTACTGGACATATATATTTCAGAAACGGAATCTTCATTCCTGCTTGTCTTAACTTCAGTCAAATCCTGCGCAAGGATATTTTGGCCCTGGAGGGAGTGCAGAGGAGGTTTACTAGGCTGATACCGGAGTTGAGGGGATTGAGCTATGAGGAGAGGCTGAATAAACTAGGCTTGTACTCGTTAGAGTTTAGAAGAATGAGGGGAGATCTCATTGAGACGTATAAGATGATGAATGGGATGGATAGGATAGAGGTGGAGAGACTCTTCCCGCTCAAAAAAGACAGTAGGACTAGGGGGCACAGCCTCAAGATAAAGGGGAGGCGGTTTAGAACGGAGTTGAGGAGGAACTTCTTCATTCAAAGGGTGGTGAATCTCTGGAATTCTCTGCCCGTTGAAGTGGTGGAGGCTGCCTCGCTAAATATTTTTAAGAAGCGGGTTGATGGGTTTTTGATAAGAGAAGGGATTGAGGGTTATGGGGAGAGGGTGGGAAAGTGGAACTGAGCCACGACAGATCAGCCATGATCTTATTGAATGGCGGGGCAGGCTCGAAGGGCTAGATGGCCTACTCCTGCTCCTATTTCTTATGTTCTTATGTTCTTATGTTCTTAAACCCTTTTGGCCTTCACTGTTGGTCAGGTCTGTCTGCGACTAAGTGTTGACAGGTTGCTATTTTGCAATTATCTTGTCCTTCATTTGACCATTTAGTGTTTTTGTTGCCTACCTTTTAGGGTCTTTCATTGTCTCCTCTGAATATTCCGTTGTTTCTTCTCTGAAGCCTTCTTTGCTCATGGATCTTGTTCATGAGTTGCCCTCTATCTGGGGGTCTTCTTTAATTTTCCTGTCCATTGTCCTATATTTCTTGTGATTGCTGCTTTAAGTGCATTGTCACATTAAATGTATTTTACTACTTTAAATGCATTGCCACTTGAAACGCATTACCTCTTTAAGACTGTCAACATTTTTTCAAACTGCTGCCAGCAACTGCTGGTTCTCTCTGTGTTTTTCCTACACTTTTGAAGTATTGGCGGGAATCCTGGCTTCTCCTTTTTGAACCTTTTAAAACTTCACTCCTACTGATAGAGAGCCCTCCCACTGATCTCTGTAGTGTTTTTTTTCCCCTTTGGCTATTCCTGCTGTGTTGCCCTTAAAGGTACAATCACCACAAATACGGCAGACATGTCCATATATGTCTCTTTCCTGGGAAATTCAAGTTGGAGCCATATATATAAAAGAAGACTGGTCTGTTTGGAACATACACTGTACCGGTAATCTCAAATCATTAGCTGCAATTTAATTCAAAACTAATTATCCTTACCTCCCTCAGTTTTGCCCTTGTTTTACATAAACTGCAGCCTTTTAAAACCCACATTTGAGAATCCATACAAAATACCTCTTGATTTATCTCTGCATTGCTCCTCATCATTTAAACCATTGTCATGTTCAGTGTCCTGCAATACAGACCTTGGCCTTTTGTCCAGGTCCTCCAATAATAATGTTTCTAATTTAAAAAGTGAGGGAATGAATGTCACATGGATGGTGATGGTAGTAAGGAAATAAAAGAGCAGAGTAAGCTGATGGCGTCACCTTACCATGAGAGAGTTCAAAATACCTTTTTTTAAATTTCTCCTGGAGCTAAGGTTTATGCGTATGATAGAATGAGAGGTGTACACTCGCTGAATGCGTGTGATTTAAATTGATTAATGGAGATTATTTTGAGTTAACTTTTCCAATCAGATGCTCAGGATGTAACATTTCAGCAGAGAGGCTTGGTTTCCTGTATAACTGGGTGCACGATCGTATCTACTGCACATTATCTAGGTGACACTCTTCGCTATTCGGCACTACAACCTTTGAAGGGCAAACTGTAATCATTTCTAGCTTATTTATGTTCAGTGCCTTATTTTACACCTATATCGTTGCCTGCGGGCATGAAACAGAAAAACTTCAACCGTATCAACATTTTGCCAACAGTATTTTGTTTGACAGCATATTACCAAAGAGACACTGATTATAGAGAAACATGGAAAATAAGAGCAGGAGAAGGCCATTTCGAGACTGCTCCTCCATTCATTATGTTCATGGCTGATCATCCAACTCAATGTCCTGATCCCGCCTTCCCCCACTATCTTTTGCCCCAAGAACTACATCTAACTGCTTCTTCAAAACTTGTTTCTACTTTCAGTGGTAAAAAATTCCACAGGCTGACCACTCTCTGGGTCAAGAAATTTCTCCTCATCTCTGTCCTAAATGGCCAACTCTGTATCCTCAGAATGTGACCCTTGGATCTGGACACCCTTCTTGCATCTACACTGTCTAGTCCTATTAGAGTTTCCAGTTCCAGAACTAACCTTTCCAGTTAGTGAAGTCCTACTGTTTACCAATGTAGCCCACCTGCAGCTCCTCATATCTGCAAGATAAGAATGACACAGAGTGGGTCACCTTTACTTCCAATGGGCAGGGGAAGTGAGGGCGGGCAATTCATCTCCCAATTGTAAACAGCATCTCTCAATTGGGAGGAAGTCCCACTGTCAGGAGCTTTTGGCCAATTGGATGATGATTCACCTCTGGACTGCAGGAAGAAGGCCGAATAGGAACATGGCTGCCCTGATAGGCCAGTTTCAGATGGGTCTGGGGGAGGGGGGAAACAGGGCGGTGCTGACGCATGGAGGGATCCCAAAGCCCAGGCAGGGATTGAGGTGCTGTGGTCTGTCGAACAGTTGGTGCAGAAGGAAGGGGGGTGGTGATATCTTGGAGGGGCACTCTTTGTTTGAGATCCACCCATCTCCCTGCCATTGCTCATGTCGGCCTTTAAAACAACCTGCCTGCTCCCATTCAACGTTCCGTGCCAACCTTATCATGGCATGAGCAGCATATTATTCAGGTCAGTAGGGTGTTAACAGGCCCTTAATTATTTATTTAAATGTAGAGGGCAGAGTTATCATTTCAGTGCCCACCCACCTAATATATTATGGGTTGAGCTCAGGGGTGGCTGGGAAGATGGTGGACTGGCAACTTGCTACATATTTAAAGGTTGCATGATTGCTTTAAGAGCTGATCACATGATTCGGTGATGATGTCATTCGGATGCCTCACTAAGGCTGATGTTTGCTCTCAGTTTGTACTCTATGTAGGCAAGACGTCCTCAAATAAATCTGGTGTTGTTAGTTTGAGTCAACATGCGCAACCCACGTATTTTCTTTCTTTTAAAGCCCACCACCCCTTAATAAAGTCAGGGTATACCACCAGCCAACCTATTTAATACCCCTTCTTCCCCACCACACACCAGAGACATGTCTGTCAGGGGCATTTAATATCCAACTTGAAGGGTGTAAATATAGGATTGGCATTTGAAGTTTAAAAGAGAGGTTAAAATGGATCTTTCATGCTAATTGTTGGAAGATGAACTGCATTACTGTAAATAGCTATTAAAATTGTATTACTGCATTACTGTAAAAAGCTATTAAAGTTGTGTTGAATGCAGCATTGAAGGTATAGACTAAAAACTGTGAGAAAAAAGATTAAAAGATGTGAAAATGATTTAAAATGGTTCTAATTTGGAGGTAGTATTGGAACAGGAATAATGGAATGAATTGATCGTACTTTATCCCCTCGCCCACTCGACCCAGAATCGGGGCGGGTGAGGTTCACAGAACATTTTCCATTGACCTCAAGCTGGATCTTACAAGCCTCGGGTGGGCAAGACGGTAAAATTCCGGTAAGTGGCCTCCTTCAGAGCTGCATGCCCGATTTTCCTTTCCTAGCAAAATGCAAGAGGATAAAAAGTGACAACAGGGACTCCATTTCCAAAGTCATTCAAACAGAAAGCAAAGCGGAGAAAACATTGGGAAATTCTGAGGATCAGCCAACATCTGTGGAAAGGACTTTAGTCAATATCTTAAACATTGTCCCTTCCCCATAACTTGTCAAGTAGCATCTTGACCCAAAATGTTAAATGTCGTTCTCTACAAAAGACGCTGTCTGCTCAGCGAGACTTTTCCCGTGTTGCTTGTTTCTGTTTAAGATTTGCAATATCTGAAGTACTTTGCTTTTAGTTACGTCAACTGTCTCTTTAAAATCGACTGAATCCCTCTGCATCAATCTGCTCAGGGCAATTCATTGAGTCCAATACCTAGAAGTAGCCGCCGGAGAATAAAGTCATCCTTCCATCACCCACCTTACCCAAGGTATCAGTCATGAAGAAGTCATTTTATGGCTCTCCATTGTCCTATTACCTCCAATGCAAAACAAATAAAACTAACACAAATTTATATTTGCATTTGCCAGTTGGAATCATAAGGATCGTTTAATGCGAGTGACAGCTAAAATTTTTTGTTGAGAAAAATGTTTGTATTTATGTCATTAGCTAAATTAAAATATTTTTGTCAGTGTCTTGTCAATGCAGTTAAGGCATAAAATGTATATCATGTAACATTTTAATTCAAAGGGACAATTCCTTGCAGGAGTCCAGTTGGTTATATATCATTCTGTCTCGTATACTTGGGGTCTTGCGTGCTAATGTTTAAGAAGACTTTGTCAGCTGAGCTTTTCTGCCGAGTATTCAACATGCTCTCATTAAGCCTCATTTATCATAATAAATCCCCATGAGCACAGCTTCAAGAACTGTAAATGTTCCGTAGTCCAACTGGAACTGTGAACCGTTCAGTTCTTCAAGTGCTTATCAACAAAGGTTGATAACTACTTGCCAGATATTAGATTTGAGCTTCAACAGATTTGCAGCCTGTAAGATTTCCACTCATGTTCCCAGCGTTTCTCCAAATGTGCTGAGCCTCCGAGACATTTTGAATGAACAATTTCCAAAAGATCACTGCCAGATCAGAACTTTAATTACATATTTCCTTTCCCTCGTTCGCGCGTTGTACTAATAATAACCTAATTAAGTTTAATTTATACCAAATCAATTTTAGGTTGAATATATTTTTAGCATGGAAATTGCAAAGAATGTTTAACTGACGCACACCCGGCTGTGATTGAGGTTGATGATGCACTGTAATGGACAAAATTAGCATTGTTATGGGCAGTTTTCGAGAATGATGATAAGCCCTTTCATGTGCGTTATGGTATATGAGCAGTACATTTATCTCATTTTATATTTACTGAACTAAATGTGGAATGCAACATTCTTATCCATGTTTTCATTCAGTTTGTCTATTGTGCAGTGCTTTATAACGACCAATATTAGCATGTGAAAATGCAAACTGTTTGCTATCAATAAGCCAGTAGGTGGCACTCATCTATGATTTATCTGAGATGTTAGGACGCTGATTTCTGTTTCAAATGTGCAATTTAAAACGATTGCTACAGATTACAATTATAACCCGCTTGTATACAATAGATTACGATGGAGCAAACCACAATAAACAAATTTTGTGTGCACCAATTTAGTCACTTAATGCACTGTATTAGCTATAGGACAATAAACTAAAATATTGTAAAATGATAATTCAATGGTTGTGTGTTTTGGTAAAGGTTTCAATTGCTGTTGATTTTATTGCCTTGAGGTCGGTACAGTTAGTTATTTGTTAATTTATCATATCACAGAATCCCTACAGTGCAAAAGAGGCCACTCAGCCCATCAAGTCTGCACTGACTCTCTTATATGGTCACTGACTCTCATTATATGGTCACAACCTTAATTTTTCACAATAAGGTATTTATAAATGAAAAAAAATACACTGTGATTCCAAAACTAATATTTTGCAGAGATATTCAAAGGTAAATGCTTATGGGTGTCAAACATAATTCCTAATGGTAGCAGGTCTTCTTCATAAATGGATACTAGCTGGTATCATTTCATCTTGTGGGACATTTATTTCATACGTACAGAAAAAACATCAAAACCAAAACCTTTGACCTTTTGACTCATTTGCAAAAGCTTCTTTGGTTACAGGGAAAACAGCATCAATGATTTCCCTTATATTGTGGAGAATGGTTATAATTCGATAAATAATAGAGCGGCACAGTGGTACAATGGTTAGCACTTCTACCTCACAGCACCAGGGACCTGGGTTCAATTCTGGTCTCAGGTCACTGTCTGTGTGGAGTTTGCACATTCTGTCCGTGTCTGCGTGGATTTCTTCAGGGTGCTCTGGTTTCCTCTCACACTCCAAAAAATGTGCAATTTCGCCATGCTAAAATGTCTCTTAACATTAGGGAGATTAGCAGATTGAATATGTGAGGTTATGGGGCTAGGACCTGGGTAGGATTGTGGTTGGAGCAGGCTCGATGGGCCAAATAGCCTCCTTCTGCACTGGAGGGATTCTATGTCTCAACACCACATGGTTACAGACTTGCCTTGACTTCTCCGATGGACCATGCAGCAAGAATCACTTCTTATGAAAATGGTGCAAGAATTTCTCAGTTTTATTAATATTTCAGTTAGTTTCTATGCTTCGTATTTTAGTTGAAGATGCTGTAGCCTCTAAATTTATGGCATGCTCAGTCTACCCATCAAGATTCGGCATAAAGGAAAGTGCCATGAACAATTGATCCAGTTGCCACCGCTTCTTTGTCACCACCTCCAGACTGAGAGGACATGGACACACATCGGAGGGCTGGTCCCTTGCAATATGTTTTATTTTTGCCATTTTCCTGGCCTGGCCCCGCCTCCAAGATGGTGAGAAAGCTTCCCCCACTGACTATTGTGAGGAACAGGCCATGGAGCTGCTGAGGAGGTGGAGCAGGGGTATTTTAATCTCACACTGGAGATAATAGCAGAGTTAAACAAGTGCCTGTGGCAAATTGATGTCAGCACAATCATGCATTATCTCTGTGAAACAACATACAGCCATAGAAACATAGAAAATAGGAGCAGGGGGAAGCCATTGGACCCTTCGAGCTTGCTCCACTATTCATCATAATCATGGCTGATCAGCCAACTCTAGCCTAATCCTGCTTTCTCCCTATAACCTTTGATCCCATTCGCCCCAAGTGCCACATCGAGCCATCTCTTGAATGCATTCAACTACTTCCTGTGGTAATAAATTCCACAGGCTCACTACTCTTTGGGTGAAGAAATAGCTCCTCATCTCTGTCCTAAATGGTCACCCCGAATCCTCAGACTATGATCCCTGGTTCTAGATACTCCCAGCATAGGGAACATCCTCCCTGCATCTATCCTATCTAGTTCTGTTAGAATTTTTTAAGTCTCTAAGAGACTCCCCCCTTCATTCATCTGAACTCCAGTGAAAACAATCCTAACCTAATCAATCTCTCCTCGTACATCAATCCTGCCATACTCAGAATCAGCCTGATAAGGCTTCGCTGCACTCCCTCAAGAGCGAGAACATCCTCCCTCAGAAAAGGAGACCAAAACTGCACACAATATTCTAGGTATGGCCTCACTAAGGCCCTGTATAATTGCAGCAACACATCCCTGCTCCAGTACTCAAAATGTCTCACAGAACAATCCACATCTTAACATCAAGAGGTTTGTCATAGAGTCGCTGAACCAGGCCCTTTGGCTCAACTTGTCCATGCTGTCCTTTTTTTTAAAAGCTCCTAAGTTTGTCCCAATGCATTTGGCCCATACCCCTCTATACCCATCGTACCTACGTAACAATCTAAATGTGTTTTAAAAGACAAAATTGTACCCGCCTCTACTGCTACTGTGGCAGCTTGTTCCAGACACTCATCACCCTCTGTGTGAAAAAATTGCCCCTCTGGACACTTTTGTATCTCTCACATCTCACCTTAAACCTATGCCCTCTAGTTTCAGACTCCCCTATCTTTGGGAAAAGATATTGATTATTAGCTGACCTATGCCCCTCATTATTTTATAGACTCCTATAAGATCACCCCTCAGCCTTCTACACGCTGGAGAAAAAAGTTCCAGTCTATCCAGCCTCTCCTTATAACTCAAACCATCAAGTCTCCGTGGCATCCTAGTAAATCTTTTCTGCGCTCTTTCTAGTTTAATAATATCCTTTCTATAATAGGGTGACCAGAACTGTGCTGTTGCATTCTTTGTATCTTGTCTGTCATCTTGCAGATTGAGCACAGTGAGAACACAATCAGTGAGAGGAGGAAAATGGTAATGTCAAGAAGAAGAAGAAGAAAAGAAAATTCTTCAGTGTGGAGTGTGAGGATGATGATATCAAGTAGAAGGAGAAGTGTTTGGAAACAGAATCCCTCTAGCATTCTTTTTGCCCCAATCCCAAATCCCTCATTATGTGGTGCGAGGACTATATTTAAGGATGAATTCTCACTTTCCATCCCATTTGCCTTTCTCTCTCTATGGTAATTGTATGCAAAGGTATGCCTGTAGGAAATGCCATAGCTGTACTGTAATCCTCGACTAAAGGTCTAAAAATAACATGAGGATATTGGTTTCAATCTGATTTTTCAGGGAGAATTTGCTTAGCTGAGTTAAAAATGATAGCTAAGCCTAGAAGCACATGTAACTTCGAAAGGAATATGTTGGTTGATACCACTTTATAGATCATTGTCACCTCCACTAAGTGTATTTCCCCTCCACAGTAAAAAAAGGGAGTTGAGATTTGGGATTGGGATGAAAGAATGCAAGAGAGGTTTTATTTCCAAAAATTCATGGGTGGATGTAACTTTCACATTTCTTTTCAGTCTCATAGATTCCCTACAGTACAGAAGGAGGCCATTCGGTGTATCAAGTCTGCACTGACCACAGTCCCACCCAGACCCTATTGCCATAACTCCACACATTTACCCTACTAACTCCCCGAGACTACGGTCAATTATCATGGCTAATCAATCAACTCGCACATCTTTTGAATGCAAACTCCACACAGACAGTAACCCGAGAGTGGAATTGAACCCAGGTCCCTGGCGCTATGCAGCAGCAGTGCTAACCACTGTGCCACCATGCCGCAGTCTCCTTCTCTTCGACCTCCTTCTCCTCTGCAACCAAGAAACGTGAATGATATGTGCATCAAAAAGATGTATGTTCCACAATCTACACATATTTGGAAAAAATCGTTTGGGCTGTGCTTAGATTTAGAAAACACTGGAAATGGTTAAAGCAGTAACTCAGGAGAGAAAAAAAAACTGTAATTGGAAAACTGAGCTTGCAATCTGGCAAGGGCATCAAATCGCAAACCTAAGAAACAATTAGAAGCAGATAGTGATTGTAGCGAATGTTTGAAAGGCCACTTAGACTAAAACACCCAACTGTATAAACAATTTGAAAGCCCAATTAGATCAGAAAACATAACCTTGCCACATCGCCAAGCTGAAGATGCAAGAAAACCCAGAGAATTAACAGTGTGTAAAATCTAGCAGAAAGTGGGAGACAATTGAAATAAAATGCTGGAACAAAGTTGAAGAGTTAATCAGTGTCTTCAGTGCTGTTCTCCCTCAACAATAGGGCCACACTGTACTAGAGACAAGGCAGACCCAGATACACAGTGTCAAAAATTTATTTATTAGTGTCACAAGAAGGCTGACATTAACATTACAATAAAGTTATTGTGAAAATCCCCTAGTCACCATGCTCCAGTGCCTGTTCAGGTACAATGAGGGAGAATTTAGCATGGCCAATGCACCTGACTAGCATGTTTTCCGGACAGTGGGAGGAAACCAGAGCACCTGGAGGAAACCCACACAGACACGGGGAAAAGATGCAGACTGCACAGGCAGTGACCCAAGCTGAGGGAATCGATCTCAGGTCCCTGGCGCTGTGAGGCAGCAGTGTTAAGTACAAAAGAAATTTCAGAAGCTGGAGGGAAAATCAAAGCAAAAGAAAGGTGTGAAGCCTGAATCCATTATTCTCACTTAGCCACAAAATAGCAAGAATAATAATTCATCACAGGAAGAGGTAGTTTCTAGAAAATTAGCAGAGGCTATTGGCAAATATAATCCCAACTGAGATAGGTGACTGGAAGACCAGTGTTCAGAACCAGGACTTGCTGGCATACAACAAATTCCCCGAGTGGTAATATAACCCATACAAGTCGTACAAAAGGGCACTGCAGGCACTTACTGAACATAATTTTGTACTTGTCTTGTCGGGGTGGGTAGCCCTGTAGGACTCAGGCCCACCTCAGCAAGAATGGCTAATGGATCGGGATTGGGAAACTTACATGCTGGAGGGTGCCAGTAATTTTCAGCCCCATTTGTGCCTATTCTTGTCCCAGATGATGCCCAAAAATCCTTCCCTTGACATCTAAAAATGTCTTCAGATGAAGATTGTAAATTCTGAACACTATCAGAATCATAGAAACCCTAAGTGCAGAAAGAAGCCATCTGGCCCATCGAGTCCGCACCAACCACAATCCCACCCAGGCCCTAACCCCATATCCCTACACATTTACTCACTAATCCCTCTAACTTCCGCATCTCATGGCACTAAAGGGCAATTTTAGCATGGCCAATCAACCTAACCCGCACATTATTGGATTGTGGAAGGAAACCAGAGCACCTGGAGAAAACCCTCACAAACACAAGGAGAATGTGCAAACTATTGGATCACTTGTGCTATCAACATTTGTGTAGTCCAGAAAACCATTGTTTCCTGTTTAAAAGGAAAGAAAAACAGAGGTAACATTAACAGTTCCTAATTCCCTTGTGTTACCACATGGAATTATCCACCCAAATTAAGGCATTATTTATATGAAATATATTGCTGAAAAAAAAATGCTGCCAAAGCTTTTTGTCTTGCACTCATCAGGAACTCTTTGAGAAGGCATACATGAATGTGTGGTGGTTGCTCACTTTTGGATGTTAATCTGAATTGACAGTAGTGACAGGCAACTTGAGTTAGTGGGTGAGCCACAAGAGTGGCCCTCTGTCATCTGAGTGAGCCACAAGATTGAAATTGGGTATGTTCACAAACTGTAACCCCATGAATAAATTTAAATGCATTTAATACATGCCAAATATTTCATAACCAGTTGTAGAAAATGCTTAAACATCCATATGTTGATAGAACTATCAACCTCAAATGGTAAAATCAAAACAAATATTTAACATTCTGATTAGATGCAGAAGATTCACAGTCAATGATGTGTGAAATCAGCACACACCTCACTTCACTTGCCCTTTCTTTATGTGTGGATCCACTTTAGTCATACCCATAGAATAAAAGCTACACAAATGGAAACCATTGGTAACATGGGCAACAGTCAACAAAATGCCTCCTGGGCCACATTCAGGACCCTGTTGACTCGCTTGTGGCCCTGAGCTGCAATTCGCCCACCACTGCTTTAAACTCTTTGTAGTTGTGTATTTCAGGTAGAAGCATTTTAATCATTTTAAGCATTATTCTTCATACAAATGTGTGCTGTTTTAATTTTAAAGCTTAGTTAATTTTTTTGTCTATCTGTTTGTATGCACCCATGTACTATCTCTGAGACTGTTAGGCCGGCTGTTCCCCACAGGAAACAGGAGTTGGAATTGTTTCCAAGTCTGGAACCAGTCCCCAGTGGGAGCAGTTACTCTTTTATAGAGTTACACTTTAATTGGTTTCCTGACTGATTTAAGGATGGCGGGCAGGCTCCAGAATCAATTAATCAGTTAAACCAGATGCCTCCAGATTGAGGGGATCAGCAGACTGCAGTAGGAGGTAAGTAACAGAGAGGATGCTTCAATGTGGAAGTGCCATCTCAACAAATTTTTAAATCCTGAAATAAAAATTTGATTTAGTAGCCAGACCAGGTGCGTGGTGAGGTGGAGGCAGGGGAGGGGTGGGTTCCTCTCTGCAGGGTGGAGGGTCGGGTACCTCTCTGCAGGATGGACTTAGGCTGTGACTGCACCAAGGCAGGCAGAGAGGTCATGTAGGCACTCCAACCTGCAACCAGGTGCATGTGTGCAGGCAGTTACTGAGTTGACAATCCCATAGGTGAGCCTAATTGGCTGCTCACCTCACTGGGAGGTGGGGTCGGTCACAGAGTAGCTCTGATAACACAGAACCCACCTTGGCAAAAGTGGCTGGTACCAGGAATAGGATCTGGAATTTGGCAAACCAGCTAACAATGGTACTTGGGTAATGGGATAGGGATGGGGCCTGTCCATTCCCATTTCCGCTCTCAGTAGGATGCAAACAATAACCTTTGGGATTATGTATTTTGTTTTAAACTGATTTAAACTGTGGGTATTCCTTGAGCTTGTGACCTGGGGATATCACACATAAATTTCTCATTCTTTGAGTTCATAATCCATTCCTGAACATAGAACATAGAACATAGAACATTACAGCGCGGAACAGGCCCTTCGGCCCACAATGTTGCGCCGACCAGTCTTATTTTTAAAAAAAAACATTGACCCACTAATCTAAACCACTCCTTTTTCGTCCATAAACCTATCCACCAATCTCTTAAACGCCCCCAAACTAGGCGCATTTACAACTGCAGCAGGCAGGGCATTCCAGTCCCTCACCACCCTCTGGGTAAAGAACCTGCCCCTGACATCCGTCCTATAACTACCCCCCCTTAATTTAAAGCCATGCCCCCTCGTGCTAGATTTCTCCATCCGAGGAAACAGGCTATCACCATCCACCCTATCTAAACCTCTAATCATCTTATATGTTTCTATAAGATCCCCTCTTATCCGCCTTCTTTCCAGTGAAAACAACCCCAAATCCCTCAGTCTCTCCTCATAGGACCTCCCCTGCATACCAGGCAACATCCTGGTAAACCTCCTCTGCACCCTCTCCAAAGCCTCCACATCCTTCCTGTAATGTGGGGACCAGAACTGCACACAGTACTCCAAGTGCGGCCGCACCAGAGTTGTGTACAGTTGCAACATGACGCTGCGACTCCTAAATTCAATCCCCCTACCAATAAACGCCAAGACACCGTATGCCTTCTTAACAACCTTATCTACTTGATTCCCAACTTTCAGGGATCTATGTACACATACACCTAGATCCCTCTGCTCCTCCACTCTATTCAAAGTCCTCCCGTTAGCCCTATACTCAACACATCTGTTATTCCTACCGAAATGGATTACCTCACACTTCTCCGCATTAAACTCCATCCGCCACCTCGCGGCCCAGCTCTGCAACCTGTCCAAGTCACCCTGCAAACTTCGACACCCTTCCTCACAATCTACCACACCTCCGACTTTGGTGTCATCAGCAAACTTACTAATCCACCCAACTATACCCTCATCCAGATCATTAATAAAGATTACGAACAGCAGTGGCCCCAAAACAGATCCCTGAGGCACACCACTCGTAACCGAACTCCATGATGAATAATTACCATCAACCACCACCCTCTGTCTCCTATCTGCTAACCAATTCCTGATCCAAGTACCTAAATTACCACCAATCCCATACATCTGCATTTTCTGCAGAAGCATACCATGGTGAACCTTATCAAACGCCTTACTAAAATCCATATATACCACATCTACTGCCTTACCCCTATCCACCTCTTTGGTCACCTTCTCAAAGAACTCAATAAGGTTAGTAAGGCACGACCTTCCCGCTACAAAACCATGCTGACTATCTCTAATCAATTCATTACTCTCCAAATAATTATAAATCCTATCCCTAATAATTCTTTCTAAAACCTTGCCCACTACAGAAGTAAGACTCACTGGTCTATAATTCCCAGGGAAGTCTCTGCTCCCCTTCTTAAACAATGGGACAACATTCGCTGTCCTCCAATCATCCGGTACTATACCAGAGACCAACGACGACCTGAAGATCAGAGCCAGTGGCTCTGCAATCACCTCTCTTGCCTCCCATAGAATCCTAGGGTAAATCCCGTCAGGACCAGGGGACTTATCTATTTTCAACCCTTCTAGAATATCCAACACATCCTCTGTATCAACTACAATACTTTCTATTTTACACCCCTTCACCCCAGTGACCTCCTCAGCTACATTCATATCGTCCTGTGTGAACACCGAAGAGAAATAATGGTTCAATGCCTCTCCAATCTCTTCCGGTTCCACACACAACTTCCCCCTACTGTCTGTAACTGGCCCTAATCTTGCCCTGACCAACCTTCTATTCTTGACATACCTATAGAACGCCTTAGGATTCTCCTTAATCCTATCAGCCAAAGTCATCTCATGCCCTCTTCTAGCCCTTCTTAACTCCCTCTTCAACTCCCTCCTAGCCAATCTAAAGCTTTCTACTGCACTACCCGAGCCCTCAAGCCTCATCCGAACATAAGCCTCCTTCTTCTTCCTAACCAACAAATCAACTTTTTTCGTGCACCACGGTTCCCTAGCCCTACCAATTCCTCCTTGCCTGACAGGGACATACCTATCACAGACCCACAGTAGCTGCTCCTTGAACAAACTCCACATTTCAGACGTTCCTAGTCCCTGTAATCTCCTAGTCCAACCAATGCTTCCTAATTCTCTCCTAATGGCCTCATAGTTACCCTTCCCCCAGCTAAAACTACTGACCCGAGGTTCATGCCTATCCCTTTCCATCACTAAGGTGAACGTAACCGAATTGTGGTCACTATCACCAAAAAGCACACCAACTTCCAAGTCTAGCACCTGGTCTGGCTCATTTCCCAGCACCAAGTCCAATATAGCCTCACCTCTAGTTGGCCTATCTACATATTGAGTTAAAAAACCTTCCTGCACACTTTGAACAAAAACTGACCCCTCTAACGAGCTAGAGCTATAGCTATTCCAATCAATGTTAGTAAAGTTAAAATCCCCCATAACAATTACCCTATTACTTTCACTCCTAACCAGGATCGTCTCTGCAATCCTTTCCTCAACCTCTCTAGAACTTTTTGGAGGTCTATAAAAGACTCCCAACAGGGTGACCTCTCCTCTCCTATTTCTAATTTCTGCCCATACTACCTCAACAGACAAATCCTCATTAAACTTCCTCTCTGACACTGTGATATAGTCCTTGACCAATAATGCTACTCCACCCCCCCTTCTACCTCCTTCTCTACTCCGACTAAAGCACTTGTACCCTGGCACCTGCAACATCCATTCCTGACCCTGCTCTATCCACGTCTCTGAAATGGCCACAACATCAAAGTCCCAGGTACTGGTCCACGCTGCAAGTTCATCCACCTTATTCCTGAGATCAATATCTTCAATGGCAAGGGTAAGTATGAACGAGGTTATTGTGTATGTTCATTTTAATTTAAGAGGACATGCACAGAATTAGGGAAGACTTTGTGATTTACATTTAAAGTTAAAGACCGTGGTGCGGGTTTATTCTAACTAAAGCTTATTTGTGCAAATATTAAAACTGAGAGAACTTGTTTCAGAAAAAGAAGATAAGATACAACCTTGAAGAAATTGCAAGTTACAGTTGCCATGGTGTCAGAAGTAAATCAATTTGAATTTTTCAAAGTGCTCTTTTTTTAATTAGATTGTAGCTAAAAATTGCTTTATGCAGTTTAAATTAAAGATGTGTATATTGCTTAAAGTCAAGGCAAACTTTTACAAAGTGTTATATTCTTAATTTACTGTTCCTGCAATTCTGAAGTTTGTTTCTAAAAATGTCTCAGGCCAATGAGAGCGATAAAGCAGAACGGTGAATCACAAAGTTTGCGGTTGTCTTACAATTATACAGACCGTTCATAGTATTGCATGACCAGATACTCGCCTCGATCTTGCAGAATTGCAGAGTGAGGACCCTTCTTTAAATCACTGTGGGTGGCATGGTGGCACAGTGGTTAGCCCTGCTGCCTCACAGCACCAGGGACCCGGGTTCAGTTCCTGGCTTGGGTCACTGTCTATGCAGAATCTGCACATTCTCCCCATGTCTGCGAGGGTTTCCTCTGGGCTCTCCAGTTTACCCCCACAGTGTGAAAGACATGCTGGTTAGGTGCATTGGCCATGTTAAATTCTCCCTTGGTGTACCTTCACAGGCGCTGGAGTGTGGTGACTGGGGGATTTTCACAGTAACTTCATTCCAGTGTTAATGTAAGCCTACTTGTGATACTAATAAATAAACTTTAAACTCAAAGGTGATGGTTCATGGTCTTTAACAGAGAAGAACAAGATAACTTGTTAATTTATGGGGTAAATGGATCATTCTTGCACCTATGGTGACACGGTAGCACAGTGGTTAGCACGGTTGCTTCAAGCACCAAGGGACTGAGTTTGATTCCTGGCTTGAGTCACTGTCTGTGTGGAGCCTGCACATTCTCCCCGTGTCTGCGTGCGTTTCCTCTGCGTGCTCCGATTTCCTCCCACATTCTGAAAGACGTGCTGTTTAGGTGCGTTGACCTGAACAGGCCGGACTGCAGTGACTAGGAGGATTTCACTGTAGCTTCATTGCAGTGTTTATGTAAACCTTACTTGTGACTAATAAATAAACTTTACTTTGGTGATGCTGTTGTCCATTGAGTCACATGTCTCATGTGCACAAGAAGAGAGATAGACCGGAACAAGTGCAAAAGATAAGCTGACCTTGTATGGATCAAATGGAGAATGGCTTTATTAATGACAATCTCAGGTGTGCCCAGTATGGGCATCCATGCCCATGGTGAAATTTGCAGACTGATTGTATTGCTGTGTTTCAGGGAGCTCAGAAAGTTAACCAGTAGAACTGGGTTATAAATGGCTGTTTTTCTAAATGGCACCAAGTAAATTGCTTTGAGAGATAAAACACTGAATATGACAGGATAAAGTAGGAGAGAGGGGAAGATTCTATTTCTGTTCTATGGTGGCACAGTGGTTAGCGCTGCTACCTCACAACTCGAGGGACCGAGTTTAATTCGGCCTTGGGTGACTGTGTGGAATTTGTACGTTCTCCCAGTGTCTGCGTGGGTTTCCTCCCACAGTCCAAAGATGCGCAGATTGAGTGGACTGGCCAATGCATGGGGTTACAGGAGTGGGGTGGGGATAAGCCTAGGTGGAATGGTCTTTCAGAAAGTTAGTGCAGACACGATGGGCCGAATGGCCTCCTTCTGTCCTGTTTCTCTGGTTTCTACGGTTTCTATCACCAGCTGTAGTAATTGTCTTGGTTTCAACATATTGGGCGCTATTCTGCGGGTTCGTTCATCGTGGGCACAAACTTTGTTATGGCTGCTAAATCTCATGAGAGGGCCATGACACGATTTGCAGTGGTGGGATCTCCGTTTGAGATCATCCCTGGCTCTGCCAGTTACATTTTTTGATGAATTTAAATTCATTTACATAGTATTAAAAGGCTTGGCATTGTTGCACCCTGCCCTATTAATTGCTCCCCACATCAGCGTGGCGTCATGCCAGTGGGGATCACTACTGGGTTGTGAAAATGAAAACCCATCGTGATGACCACACTGAGGGCACGCAGATGACTGCAGCCCCCAGGTGGTGAGGAACATGGTTGGGCAGTGCCCTGGCAATGCCAACCTGCCAGGTCCTCTGGGGAGCCCTGTTGGAGGAGGTTCCCCTTATGAGTGAGGGAGGCTGAGATGATTGATGGGTGGGTGGTACCTGCATTGTTGTGGAGGTGACGGAGATTGTGAATGGGGAGTTGGCATGGCGACTGTGTTGGTGGGAAAGTGCCACGATGCAGATGAGGGGTTGGGTGTGGGGTCACTCTGATGACTATGTGGGGTGGGGGGGGGTGGGTGCTGCATTCCTCTCTGTGCAAGGGTTCGGCCATGTTCCCCTTGTCCACTGAGGGTCCCCTTGTCCACTGAGGGTCCCAATATCTGTGGTAAGTGGGGCGATGTCTGTGGTGTGGAGAGTAGAAGAGCCTTTAATTTAACTTTGAATCAGGGCACCCTTTGATCTCTGTGGAGCTAGCCATGTTGGTTCTACCAAACCCCGGCCTACAAGAATGACGGTGCAATCCTGATGAGACAATCTGGCTGTCTCTAGAGAAAAACATGCCCATTTTCAATCAGGACCCCACGGATCGCCATTTTTCTGGAAATTTCCACCTATTGTCTCTTTACAAAGCTTGTGTCATTGCTGGGTTTCTCTCTCTATCTTTCAAAGTGTAAGGATGCCACAGAGATTTTGTTTGTGAAAGCTCATTTTTATTCTTCACCTAGGTTCAGTATTGTCACAGTCAAGGTTCAATCTTTTTGCAGTAATTTGGAAGGCACCTGAATAAAGAGAAAAAGAACATTGAACTTAATTTGCTGGGCTTTTGTAAGCACAAGCCATTTTGATCATACAAACTGCTCTGTACTATGTTTACTTAATAAGACATTGGTTTGAAAAGAAAGTGAAATTATTAATTAAGCAATTAATGGACACAGTGCATTTCTGGTTATGGTAGATTTGGTGGCATTCTCTAATTCCAGATAGGAGGCTGTCACAGATGAACATTTGTTTAAAGTGGCAATTTCTATCTCCATGGCAACTGTCCAGAGATATCCTGTAAATAACAAATGAGTTAATTCCTAGGACAGCATAGAAGATATATTAAAGACGTTGAAAAAAAAGGTAAAATTTGTTTGTTTCTTTATCGTTCAGCAATTTTTAATAAAACGTAGATGTCCAAAGATGTGTAGGTTAGGTGCATTGGCCATGCTAAATTGCCCCTTAGTGTCCTGGGATTCGTAGGTTAGAGGGATTAGCAGAGTAAATATGTAGGGCTATGGGCTTCGATCCTACGGGGGATTGTTGCCAGTGCAGACTTGATGGGCTGACTGGTCTCCTTCTGCATTGTAAGGTCTCTGATTTTAACTTATGTGAATTTGCATATTTACTTCTAACATTATCTTATAAATATACAAAGGTGTTAACACTTTCTGATAATTATTTTTAATTTACCAAGCAGTAACTTTTTCTAATAATAGAAGTAGAAAATGCTGGAAAATCTCAGCAGCTCTGCCAGCATCTGTGGAGAGAGAAACAGAGTAGCATGGAGAATGCACCAGGGAACAGTTAACTGCCAAGCTTTTGTTCAAATTCAAACCAGGTAGATCAATTCTAATTGACCAAATCACTATTGTGGGGAATGAACCAGAGAATGGTTGTCGCCAAGATTTGTTTAGTTGAAATAGATGCAATGTGTGGACATGCTCATCTGTCTACAAAAGACAGGGTGTGTGTGAATATATGTGGATTCTATTATGCATAAGTGAGCCACACTGACAGCCTCAATCTTTATACTGGTTTTCAAAGTTATTCTTAGCAGAATCAGGATTATTTAGCAAATGTTGCCCAATCACAGAATCACATCTAATGTTGGACATTAAGTTTTGCTGGTTGCGTACAGTCTGGTTGGATACAGTCTGTATTTTGCCTGTTATGAACAGCTATGTTCTTTGATGTGATCTGTGTACAGCCTACATACCTAGCATCACACTGACACTTAAATTTATGTACCACATTATTAGTTTGTGCGGTAAGAAAAAAATCTTGTTGGTTTGATGGGAGCAACTGTTAGTAGAGTGCCACTCATGTTCCTGCTGCCTATTAATATCATCAAATGACTAGCTTCACTGTTACTCCAATTTTTGAGATACCTTACACATCCAGGGTAGTCTGCAAACTTATTAGGACCAAAGGCTTGGCAATTAACTGCTCCCTGGTGCATTCTCCATGACAGCACCTTTACTGATCAGAGTCCATCTGCCAACCAATCAGTCCTCTCTTCTCACACAGTATAAATTGTTGTTCCTTTTACTATTGTCATTCTTGCGAAATGTCCTGATGAGTGCAAGATGAAAAGCTTTGAAAGCATGCCTCTGTTTTCTATATATATATCTAGTGCATCATTAAAATTAAGTTCCTGAATTTGGGTGGATATTTCCACATGGTAACATAAGGGAATTAGGAAATTTCAAAGTAATCCCTCAGACCTTCAAGGAGAACAACAATGGATTTCCTGTTCTTCCTTAAATAAGAAACAATGGTTTTCTAGATTACACAATGTTGACAGCACAACAGGAGATTCAGAATTGTTCAGAATTTAGTACCTTATCTATAATTGTGATTAGACAGTAAGGAAAGAATAATTTGCCCCACCAGGGACAGGAATGGAGGCAAATGGGGCCAGACAATACTGGCACCTTACATCATGCCAGCTTCCCAACCCCATCCCCAGCTTTATCCATTCTTGCCAAGGTAGGTCTGGGACCAGCAGGGCTGCCCACCTCCACAAGGCAGGTGGTAAATTAGGTTCTGTAAAGTTGCTATATTTCCAGATGACCATAGACTGCTTTCTGCTTTGCGCTGACTGGTGGTGATTTCACCTGAAGATCACCACAGCTCAGGTGAGGGGCAAGGTTTAGCAGGTGAGCTTTCATGAATAACCTCAGCTGGTACAGGAATGGAACCTATACTGATGGCGTTACTCTGCGTCGCCAATGAGCCGCCCAACCAACTGAGCTAACTGACCCCAGACAGTAAGAACTTTGTTAATAGTGATTAAAGGAGGCTAACTGGAATTTACCAGTGTCCAATTTTCCGAAGGGGGGGTGGGCATTTTAACTGAAGGTGGACATCCAGCAACATGTCTGGGGACCTCTTCTCCAGGCAGACTTGGAGGCCTTCTCTACCCCAACACCACCCCCCTCCAAACAATGTCCCTCCCCCCCTGAATAGCCATAGGCTGCTCTGCAGAGAACATTGATTACCATTCTATCTCTTCACAAGTCTTCGATGAACTCTACCGTCTAATACAATATTCATGACAGAAAACGTAGGCTAAATCTTCCTATCTCATCCAAGTTAGCACATATTCTGTTTGGTTGTTTCAGAGGACCTGTCATTTAACAATTACTGTTACTCTATAATAAAATAGAATATCAAGAGTGCAGAAGGAGGCCATTCAGCCCATTGTGCCTGCACTGACAACAATCCCATGCAGCCATTATCCCTGCAACCCTACATATTTACTCTGCTAATTCCCTCACACTAAAGGGCAACTTAGCATGGCCAATCAGCCTAACCCACACATCTTTGGAATGTGGGAGGAAACCGGAGCACACCCCCAGAGGAAACCCACACAGACACGTGGAGAACTTGCAAACTCCACACAGACAGTGACTCGAGGCCAGAATTGAACCTGGGTCCTTGGCACTGTGAGGCAGCAGTGCCAAACACTGTGCCATCCTGTTGATGCATTTCAAAATCTAAACAGCAAACTTGCCAAAGTGCAATTTTATTTCCCCAAAGGCCTGAGAGTAAGACACCACAGTTCACAGTAAAATACAAAGGCTGGCCTACACCCTATGACACAAAAAACAAAACTTGCCCACTTAGAGGCCAGAAGGGTTAGAATGTGATTACAGTGTGACAAAATGTTGTAATGTTCACATGTGGTCCAAGGTAGTGAATAAGGTTTGACCCTAGCTCCTCCAATGTTTAGAATGCTCTTCGAACAGTTGGAAGTCCTTTGGTCTTTATGCTGACCCTTGAAAAGTCACAAACCCGATCTGTTTGAAGGGGCATGGTAGAGGGAAGAGGTTGTACTAATCGTTTGCTAATTAGTGTAATATTGTAAGACAGTTGTCTAAACAGAATAGTCCCATTATTCAATGTGTGGTAACGCTTGTTTTTAAAAAGCACGATAGCCTGAATCACACACAGGATATTCTGGTGGGTTAGCAATGTCACATGAAATCTGCTAACAGCACCTATATTGTGGATGATGAGCTCAAGATCCATAATTTGAAGAGGGACAGCAAGAATGACAGGATATAATGAGGATAAATTCTTCCCCAAATTCCTGGCCCATTTCCAGGAAGAGATCTTGCTATCCACTCTGACTGCAAGGATTGTATGCATACGTTATTCCAACACAAAGTCAAACTCCCACATTGAAAAACATATTTTAGAATTACATGATTAAAACAATTAATGCGTTCCATTCCTCCAATATAGAATCATAGCATCCCTGCAGTAAAGAAGGAGGCCATTCAGCCCATCAAGTCTTATCAGCTATAGTCCCACCCAGGCCCTATTTCCATAACCCCACGCATTTAGACTGCTAATCCCCCTGGCACTAGAATCAATTTATCATGGCCAACGAACCTGCATATCTTTGGACTGTGGGAGGAAATCGAAGCACCCGAAGGAAACCCACGCAGACATGGGGAGAATGTGCAAACTCCACACAGACAGTGAACCGAGGCCAGAATTGAACCTGGGACACTGGTGCTGTGAGGCAGCAGCACTAATCACAATGCCACTGTGCCATTCATAGTTATCATAACTGCTATCTTACCCTGTTTCTATTAAAATTCACCATGCAGTTCGTATCTAGGTATTTTCAAAAGCACACAAACTGAATTATAATGGTCAAAACTTTATTGCTGGGAATCATTTTTCAAGGAATAAATCAGATTGAAATTCACAAATGTTTTAATTTTCCCTCCAGATTGCCTTCAAATAATTTTTGAAGGAGAGCAGAAAGATATTATTAGACGTTTATCAGAACGCTGCTGAATTACACATGGAAATTGCCCATTACACATGTTTAGACTATAGTATCTACCTCAGCACCCAGTCAGAATCTGGTCACATCATTTAACTCAAATCCCAACTTGATATTTCTCAAATAGATATTAATGAAAGTACTCAGACAAAAATAAACTTCATTGCTGAGTTTAATATTTGATTGTGAAATACATTTTTATGGGTTTTTACGTGCCAAACATTGTAGAAATTTCAATTTGTTTCAGGGGGTGATTTTGATGGTTCAGCTGCTTTCTATTATTGATGGTCTCAGCATTTTTTGATTTGATTTATTATTGTCACGTGTACTGGGATACAGTGAAAAATATTGGTTCTTGTGCGCTATGCAGACAATGCATACCGTTCATTGAGTACATAAGGGAGAAGGAAAGGAGAGAGTGCAGAATGTAGCGATACAGTCATGATTAGGGTGTAGAGCAAGATTCATTTAATATTAGGTAGGTCCAATCAAAAGTCTGACCTTGAGTCGGTTGGTACATGACTTCAGACTTTTGTCTCTTTTTCTTGATGGAAGAAGCTGGAAACAAGTATGTCTGGGATGTTGGGGGTCCTTGATTTTGCTGGCTGCTTTTTTGAGGCAGCGGGAAGTGTAGATGCTGTTGATGGATGGGAGACTAGTTTGCGAGTTGGACTGGGCTATGTTCACAACCCTGGTGGTCATGGTCAGAGCAGGAGCCGTACCAAGCTACGATATGTCCAAAAAGGATGCTTTCTATGGCGCATCTGTAACAGTTTCATTGGATCTATGTTTCTGCCTCCACTGCCCTACAGAGTGGCAGAGAAGAAGGCAGCTGCTGTTGATGTTGTTCCTCCTGCTTTTTTCTCAGAGGTACAGGCAGAATTACATAAGCAGCCTCCATGCTGTGGAAATGGCTGGCATCAGGACAGTGCAAGTAAATGAAATGCAAGGCAGCTGAAGTAACTTCCAAGAAGTTAGCAATTACCTGTCAAGCAGCAATAGTACCCTTATACAGAGAACCAGTATTTTACCTGGATAAACACAAAATAACGTGGATGCTAGAATGGACATTCAATGGATCCGATCATTTCCTACTCACTGTAATTTACATAGTTTCTAATGCTCTTATAATCACCAACATTCACCAGTATTTTACCTGGTCATGGCTGCAGCTCTTCCATGTCATTAAAGAAAGACTGTCCCGTGCACTGAAGAAGCACTCTCCATTGTAAACTCACCTTGGTGACCTCAGCAAGTTTCTGGCAGTTTGGGGAATAGGCCCATTGGCTGTTAAAACCAGAATCCTTGGTTAAAGCACAACCTAATAAGCTATTTGTTTATTTTAGTGACTTGGTTGACAGCTGGATGGGCGGACGGGCGGTGGTTCTCCCTGTTACCCTCAAACGGTCCTCATTTTTAATTAATTTAATCCCTCCCCCCCGCCACGCAAGCAAATCTGCCTCTTTTTGCTGAGAAAATTCCATTAATCTTGTTTCTCTCTCCACACAAGCTGCCTGGCCTTCTGAGTATCGCCAACATTTTCTGATTTACTTTTAAATTTCCAGCATCCACCGTAGTTTGGTCTTGTAATAAAGTGATAATGCTTTCTTGAAAAATCCCAGCAACAACCTGTTTGCGTAATCTATCTCGCTGTTACCATTACTGAATACTCGCTGGTGTATTTAAATACATGTCTTTTAGATTTGACAACTGGATGTTTTATCTTATCTGTTCCTAATTAAATCCATTCTTGCACTTTACTCCGTAATCACCATTATAATTGATTAAATTTGGCCCTGATAAATCTATTCCGAGCCCAAACAACATGAATGCGTCCGATCATTTCCTATTCACTGTAATTTACACAGTTTTTGATGCTCTTACAATCACGAACATTCAGCAATATTCAACTTTTCTTTAGTTAGGTCACTCAACACTGTCAGTCCAACAGACATCAGTCATCTTAACCACACAATTTTTGTAACGGTCAGAGATAATGAAATACTCCTATTTTGATTGGTCGTGGAATAATTAATCGCATAAAAGTCACAATTGTTAAAAATTAATCAAAGGGCTTGGAACAAGACTTTAGAAACACTGAGATAATCGGTTTTGTTAAAAAGGATCCTGGTCACACAACAGGTGATTAAAAAGTAAATTTTCATCATTGATCAAATGTCTTATCTTCCTCATCAAGATGTCTTCTGGAAATGGTGCATATGGACATGCCTTCTCAAAGCCACCAAATCAACCTAAACCAAGGATGCCCAAAAGGGTAAGTCTCTTCTGTTAACTTCCTTCTGAATTTCCTGTCATGCCAGAAGGAGCAAGGATGCTCCTCTGGTCCCCATATTGAAAATTTAGGCCTCTCTTCCCATGGAACTCCTCCCCACTTCTTACTTTCTTGTGAAGATCAGCTCAATACTGTCCTTGCAAAGACTATTTTATTGGTTTCCAATGGCAGCCTCCTTCCACACAACAATCTACTCCTGTCCACCAGTCAGCTACCACTGCTCTGGGTTAAGTTTATTTATTGGTGTCAAAAGAAGGCTTACATTAACACCGCAATGAAAATTCCCCCATCGCCACACTCCAGCACCTGTTCGGGTATACTGAGGGAGAATTTAGCATGGCCAAGGGGAGAAGATGGCGGGGAAAGGGAAACCAAGAGGAAAATGTCGATGAGCTTGGAGAGAATCCAGTGCCCACTTCTCCACGCTGTCCCATGAAAAACCCCTCAGTACCTTATGGGAGCAGAAGGTGGCAGCCAAGAGGGAGAGGCAGGTGGAGAAGCAGATGAGCTGAAGGCTTCTGGAGGGCCAGAGGAGAGAGAAGGAGGACAAGAGATTGTGGCATGAGGAGACCTTGAGGTGAAGAGAACAGGAGGAAATCAGATATAGTGCAAGTGATCAAAAACCCTCTGAAGAGCAAAAGGATGAAGAAGAAGCAGCTGCGCAGGATCAAGAAGTGGGACACCCTGAAGTCCTGCTGAAGAGCTGATCCTGGGGTCAATAGGAGCAAGGGACAGGGGCAGAGTGACAATGAGAGAGATTGAAATGGGGCGAGAGAGCAATGGAGAAATGGAGACTGAGTGCAGGCAGGGAGGGAGAATATCAGAAAGAGAGAGTACTAGAGGGATGGTCAGCCTGTCTGACAGTCAGCAAGAGACACAATGAGTAAGCTATATGTTAATGTCATGTGGGTAATGTTGTCCAATTTTTACGCTGGGATGGGGTGGAAGTGACAGGTTTTTGACATTGTCTATTTTTTGATTTGTGTATGTGTGCGAACCCACACGTGTGTGCATGCAAGCCCACGCACATGCATACCGAACCATGCACGTGTGTGCGAGACCACAAGCATATGTGCAAGCATGTGTGTGTGTGTATGTATCTACTGTGTGTGGTGTTCCAACATTCTGACAGATGCATTAATTTACTGGAGATATTAAAAGCTTTTCTTTATGTTCCGACTAAAAAAATTACACCTAACCAGCAGATATTTCAGACTGCGGGAGAAACCCTGGAGGAAATCAACGCAGACACGGGGAGAACGTATAGACTCCACACAGACAGTGACCCAAACAGTGAATCAAACTCAGGACCCTGGCACTGTAAGGCATCTGTGCTAAACACTGTGCCACTGTACCGCCTTGAAAACTAATCCCCTGAGGTCAGTACAATTTGCTGCTCCTTTCTGCCCTCACCTATCCAATTCCTGTCCCAATATCTCAAACAAGTTTCCAGCAAGTTGACTCTGGATTTAGGAAGCTTGAGGTTGTGTTTGTGGGGCAGACAGTTGAGCCTCCAAGGAGGTTAGCCACAATGAAGAGAGCATGGGGCCTCTGTCACCTGTCAGTGAATTGACACAAAAGCCAAAGTTGTTTCTATTACATCTTAAGGAACCAAGTCCTCAGCGGACTGTTTGAAAGGCTTTTACCACATCAGTCTCTCAGTCAACATTGCAAACACACTGCCCCTTTGTTCCATGTCATCTTCAAATCCAGCATGGTAGGGTACAGGGGACAGTGATGGGTACAATAGTGATGATGATGATGTATGAACATATAAAACCATTCAAAAGAAAGAGATCCATTGACCCTTTATCAGAGTGCAGCCCATCAACTCTGATGAAGGATCATCCTGATTCAAAACGTTGGCTCTATTCTCTCTCCACAGGTGCCGTCAGACCTGCTGAGATTTTCCAGCATTTCCTGTCTTTTTTTTCAGATCTCAGTATCTGCAGTATTTTGCCTTCTCATTGGTCTATCTTGCCTGCCCTGTGCAGTTATGCTTCCTATTGCATCACAGTGTAGACAGTCCCCACTAACACAGAAGCCACATTCAAATACTAGCTCAGGGTAAATGCATCCTGGATGTTCCAATAAACAAGACCACAAATGAGATGCATATTGACGGAATGTTATCCTTTTCCACTGGGTCAAATATACAGCTAATAATGGGAAGCACATCATGCTCAGTCTATTGTACCTCATATCTGGGGATGGTTGAGATGCAGGCAAAGCCTAATGCTCTCTTGTCTTGTTCTGTTATTCCCAGGAGGAAAGCGATGTAAAGACCCCACTTGGCACAGAAAACCTTCATGACCTCCCTGACTCAGTTGTGGACTGCAAGATGTGCGATGTTACCAATGTCAGCTACTGCAACCTGTCGCTTATGGACCTAACAACACAACAGTGCTGTCCATGCCCTGGGGCAAGGCTGGAGTAGTGGTTGCAGTAGGTTATCGTGGTTCTTTGAAAGCCTCCTTTATAAAGTAGAAATGCCTCAGAACTTGCTCTTTGGATGAAGTTCAGATATAAGATATGGCAATCTGCACAGGGACCTCATCCTCGTTTGCCATCCCCAAGATTCTCCTCTCTCTTCCTTTCTTTGTTGCTCTCAAAAGCAGCCCTGCCACACCACTTGGAACCATATAACAGGCTTGCACACCACTGGGGGTAGCACAGTGGCACAGTGGTTAGCACTGCTGCCTCACAACACCAGGAATCCTGGGTTCGATTCCTGGCTTGGGTCACTGCCTGTGTGGAGTTTGCATGTTCTCCCTGGGTCTACGTGGGTTTACCCCGGGTGTTCTGGTTTCCTCCTGCACTCTGAAAGATGTGCTTGTTCGGTGCATTGACCTGAACAGGTGCTGGAGTGTGGCGACTAGTGGAATTGCACGATAATTTCATTGCAGTGTTAATGTAAGCCTTACTTGTGACTAATAAATAAACTCTTACTTTAACAGCAGTAAAATTATTTTAAAGTTATCAAAAACAGTGATGTACCTGTAAAAATCGTTTCTGAGAAGCCGGGATTCAGTTCTTGAATCAGAAATGATGCCCAGATGTTACCTTGCCACCTTGACGGGCAAACCATCAACTAACATCTTGTAGTATAGGAGCCCTCAAAATAGAGGTGGTGGTGGGATCTCAGGTTTCTGAGCTTTTCACATGGAGAATCAGACAATAACACAAACCATTTTCATTGAACTTATTTAAATCTTTTACAGAACACACGGATTGGCAAGAATAGCTTCTTCCCTGCTGCTGTCAGGCTTTTGAATGGAATTACCTTGCATTAAGTTGATCTTTCTCTACACCCTAGCTGTGACTGTAACACTACATTCTGCACTCTCTGGTTTTCTTCTCTATGAATGTTGTCTGTGTAGTGCGTAAGAAACAATATTTTTCACTATATACTAATTAATGTGACAATAATAAATCAAATCAAATCAAATATTTTAGCATCCCTCCCTGTAGACCATTGATGTACCTATTGTTTAAATAAAAGAGGCATCATTTGACTGGATGGAATTTGTTGAACTGTACTCAAATAAAATCAACAGAAGTGAAAGTGTCTGAATTTCACTCATAATTTAAAAGTACAAGTGGGACTTTGTTTAGATGGCAAATCATAAAACAACTTGTCAGAAGAATGATAATATGAAACTAATGAATAACATAACTAGAACTGTCAGTTGGTCCTGATGCATTCTGACATGCTATCCCAGCAAGTCATATCCCAGTGCAATCATTATTATTTTCAAGACTCCAATTACTTGCTAGTGATGGAAGGATAACCGTGCAAAAAAAAACGACTCCTGTGAAGCTCATGATGCTTGAGACAGTCATATATTTATCAGGTCTGATGGATCACATATGAGTATTCCTAACCACTTATTTTAAAGCTCAAATCACTGGCAGAAAGTTCATTGTCTTGTCTGCATTCTTGTTTTGATCCTCTGGGTGCACTCCTGCTGGCAACATGCTGTGTGGCAAAAAATAACACATTTCTAACTTCTAGCAACGAGTCATTAATTAAGTAGCACTAGAACAGATAAGATACAGGTAGCATGCTGACAAGCGGTTAGAACTACTACCTCGCATCGCCAGGGATCCGGGTTCAATTCAGGCTTTGGGTGGCTATGTGTGTGGAGTTTGCACATTCTCCCCATGGCTGTGTGGGTTTCCTCCTGGTGCTCCGGTTTCCTCCCCACTCCAAAGATGTGCGGGTTTGATGGGTTGCCCATGTAAATTGCCCCTTAGCATCCTAAAATGTATAGATTAGATGGATTAGCCAGGGGAAATGTAAGGGGTCATGGGGATAGGATGGGGGAGAGGGCCTGGGTAAGATATTCTGTCAGAGAGTCAGTGCAGACTCGATGGGCCAAATAGCCTCTTCTGCACTGTAGGGATTTGGTGATTCTATACGTTACCTACTATTATTATAATTGGTCCATTAGCACATCGGAGCAGGAGTAGTCCATTCAGAATTTCATGTCAGCTGTGCCATTTAAAAATGTCATGGCTGAACGGATTGCAGGCTCAACTCCAGTTTACCGTTTGCTCACAACATCCACACCATCCTCACCCCATCCGCTGCTGCCCCTGACTCCCTTGTTGATCAAACATCTGTTTAACTCTGCTTTGAAAATATCCAATGATCCAGCCTCCACGACTTTCCAGGGAAGAAATTCCACCTTCCAATGACACAGAGAGAAAAGAAGTTCTCCTCATCTCTGTCTTAAAAGGGAGATCACTAGTCCATAAACTATATTCCCTCGTTCTAGTCTCCCCAACAGAAGGAAACATGCTTGTGGTATCTACCCTCTAAGTGCCCTCAGGATCTGTTTCAATAGACCCATCTTTTATTCTTCTAAATTCCAATAGTATAGACCCAAACTGTTCAACCTTTCTTCATAAGATAAACCCTCCATCCCAGGAATGAGTCGCGTCAACCTTCTCTGAATTGTTTCTGGTCTCACCCACAGCTGCAGTAAACCTTCCCCATTTCTATATTTCATTTCCTTGCAATAAACACCAACATTCCATTTGCCTTCCTGATCACCTGCTGCACTTACATAGTAATATTTTGTGATTCGGACACCAGGACACCCAGATCCCTCTGTACCATCGAGTTCTGCAATGTTTCATTGTTTAAATAGGATACTGCTTTTCTACTCTTTCTACATTTTCTTACATTTTCCTACATTATACTCCATTTGCTAAATTCTTCTCACTCACTTAATCTTTCTGTATCCCTTTATAAGCTGTTTCTCTTCCTTGATAACTTACCTTCCAACACTTCTTCATAGCATCGGTGAATTTAACTATCGTGCATTCAGTCCCTTCATCATAATCATTGATATAACTTACAAATAATTGAGGCCTCACCACTGGTCCCCATGGCATTCCATTAGTTCCACCACCAGAAAGACCCATTATCCTACTTTCTGCTTCCTTTTAGCTAACTAACCCTTTATCCACGCTGATATGTTAACCCCTGCACCATGTTCTCTTATCATGCGCAGTAATGTTTGATGTGGCATCTTATCAAGTGCCTTTTGCAAATCCAAGTACACCATATCTACAGGTTCCCCTTTATCTGCCTGTCACTTCCTTAAAAAATACTAATAGATGATTTAAGCAAAAATTTCCTTTCCACAAAGCCATATTGACTTGTGTATTTGTGTTATGATTTTCTAAGCATCCTACCGGAGTCATAGAATCACTACTGAGAGTACTCAGCCCATTGAGCCTGCACCGACAACAATCCCACTCAGACCCTATCCCCGTAACACTGCGGATTTATCCTGCTGATCTTCCTGAAACTAAAGGGCAATTTAGCATGGCCAATCCACCTACCCTGCACATCTTTGGAGTGTGGGAGGAAATCGGAGAACCCAGAGAAAACCCATGCAGATACAAATGTGCAAGCTCCATATAGACGGTGACCCAAGCCAGGAATCAAATCCAGCTCCCTGATGCTGTGAGGCAGCAGTGCTAACCACTGTGCCACCATGCTATCCTAATAATGGATTCTAGCAATTTCGCTATGTCAAGCTAATGGCTGATTGTTTTCTGCTTTTTATCTCCCTCTTTACTTGAATAAAGTTATTATATTAGCTATTTTTCATTCCACTGCGACTTTTCTAGAATCTAAGTAATTTTGCAAGGTTAAAACCAATGCATCTACACTCTCTGCAGCCACTTCCTTTAAGGCCCAGGATGCAAACCACCTGATCCTGCGGATATGACAGCCCTTAGGACTAATTGTTTCCTTAGCACCTTTTCCTGATTCCCCGTTTCTCCCTCCTGTTCTCATTTCGATTTTCAGATAAAGTTTATTTAGTAGTGAGACAAATAGGCTTACATTAACACTGCAATGAAGTTACTGTGAGAATTCCCCTAGTCGCCACACTCTGGAGCCTGTTTGGGTACACTGAGGGAGAATTTAGCATGGTCAATCCACCTAACCAGCACATCTTTTGGACTGTGGGAGGAAACTGGGGAACCCAGGGGAAACCCATGTGGACACATAGAGAACATGCAGTCTCCACACAGACTGACCCAAGCTGGGAATCGAACCCGAGTCCCTGGCACTGTGAGGCAGCAGTGCTAATCACTATGCTACCATGCTACCCAAGTATATTTCTGAAATCTTGTACAGTGAATGCAGGTACAGAACACCTCTTCACTGTTTCTGCCATTTTCTTGTTTCCCATTGTCAGTTCCCAGCCTCATTTTTTAGAGAACTAAGAATAGCTTTAGCTATTCTTTACCATTTTAAATACTTGTAGAAACTCTCACTATCAGTGTTTATATTACCAGCTAGCTTTCTCTCATACTCAGCTTTCTTCCCTTTTCTATTATTCCTTGCTTGTTCTTAACATCTGACCAATCTTTTCACCTACCACTAATCTTTGCAAATCTGCGGCATTTTGTTCAATTAGATGTTATCCTTAACATCCTTAATTTCCTGTAATGACTATCAGGTCATAAATATTGTTCAGAAATGGGAATTTACCTTTATCGTGGTGAAGGTGGACAGTTCCATTTCCCGGCAGGCCCAAGACTTCCAGCAATGCGCTGAGCAGATAAGGTGACGAGCTGTATATGTTCTACTCTAGGTTTGCTTCCTTTATGGTTGAAGGGTTCAGCCAAGTGGGACATTGGGATTGAGCATAGTGTGAAAACAATGATCATAAGACTCAAGTTTGGCACCAGAACTAGAACAAAGATGGAACCCAGGGAGCAGTCCTAGAAAGAGAGGACCCAGAGAGAGAGTCCAGTAGGAACCACCGGGGAGAGAAACTACAGTGGGAAGTGTGATATTAGTGTACCTGCAAGAGGTCTTTTTTATGCTCATGGCCTTGGGTGGTGCCATTGCTGGAAGGAAAAGAAAACTGGGCATGTCAGGAGATAGAAGTTTTTTTTAGCTTTCAGTTTCATTTTGGCTTAAGCGTCAAAAGCAGTCTTAGAAGCAAGCTGGAAAAGAAGTATTGATCTTGCTCTGATTTGTTTTGAAAATTTTACCTGTTAGCTGAAAGAAAGGCTTGTTGCCATGATGCAGTAAAGATTCTCTCTGGTGCTTTGGGTCTTCAAACTGTTTAGAGTGAATCCAGAGAACTGCAGATTTCAACCAACAGACTTCAATTTCCATGAGTCATGTGAGCATTAGTCTGTGCTGTGTTAAACCTGTGAAAAGGGATCTTTTGTCTATGGGAGGTTCTGACTTTGATTGGGAACAACTTTTATATCTATATTCATTAAGGGTTGTACATTATAGTGGTTATTTCATTTCTTGTTTGCAATTCATAAAAGTTCTTGCTAATTGTCTTACTATGCATGTTAACTATATTCTGAAATGAACTTTGTTTGGTAAAAGCTCCCTTGCGGATCTTTTGTATCACACCTGAATTGAAACATCCCATGCTTATCCTAGCCAAATTCAAAATGCAAAACTTATGATTCAGACTGGCTTCATAAAACACTTTGGAGTTTCTGACCTGAACCATAACAAGAGGAACAAAGAAAGAAGCTCAATGCAGCAAAAGTGCTGCTGTTGGCATGCTTCAAGTAGAGAAGACTTGGGAGAGATCCCTGGAGAGCCAAAAAGGCAACAGTATGTTGATGACTCTGTACTGCAGGCTGTTAGGGAAAAACCCTTTGGAGCAGTGGTGTTCTGTCCATTGTAGCTAGCGAGCCAGAATTATGCCCATGAGTTGGTGCTGGAGTACAACCTCAAAAGGCCAGTGGGAAGTAATCTTAGGAGAAAAAATGGAACAATTAGGAGATGAGTAGTCATTGAGGCAATCTGAGTCAGGGCAACTTTCAAAGGGAATACAAAGGCTAGATCTTTGAAAGTGAAGACTTGAAATTTATCTCCCTTGAGAGAGGTAGAGTTTTAATGAGATTATATAACTCATAGTCTGGTTGAATTGCTGGAAATCCATGGGATCTGTCTTGGTCACAGCTGCCATTTATTGTGCAATGCCATGTGTTCAACCACAGCTCACTTGTTAATTCATGTGTACTTAGTTTAATTCTGAATATTAGACCACAGGTAAACATTGTAATTTTTTTTTTACTTGTCTGACTTTGTATTGTAATGGTTATTTTCTTTGCATAGAAACAATAGAACCCCATGGCTTTATTCTCTCTTAATAAGTATGTGGGATTTGAGAAGTTGTCATTTGAACAAAAAACATTTTAACCTAAATCTTACTGGATCCTAACCAGATTATAATGATATTTATTTCTACCTGCGCTAACAATTCTGTTACCCAAATCACCCCATTGTTTCCCTAAGATTTACCACACTTCCTCTCACATTGTCCCTCCTCCCCCCCAACCCACCCTCACCCTTTAGTTTAAAACCCCTCTGTCATGTCAAAATAAAACTTGCTACAGAACGAAAGTTGTATCTCTGGGCTGCTTTATAATGGTTGAATGGCAATTCCAGTAACTGTAAAATAATGCTGATTGTTTATTTTCACACGGCTCAAAATTGCTGAATTAGCAAATTCTCTCACAGAGAAGCATGAAAAAATAGAGGCAAAAACAGGATTATATATTTTTTTTAATGAACACCCCAATGTACCTATTTATGATGGAGATTGAAGGTTACAGAAATAAGTAAAGATAAATGATCAAATATTCTACAGAACATTGAAGGATTGAGTCCTGGTGAGAGGACAGACGTGTAATCTGCGGGATACCGCTACTCAAGATTAATAACGCCCATGGAAACTGTTCACACTGATATCCTGGTCTTGTTCAATTACTTCAGGAATGGGGGATAAATCAGATTTAATTTCTCACCTATAGCTATTCATCTCAAACAAGTGATCCCCTGAATTGGTTAGGACGCACGAGAGTGTACCTCTTTACCACAATAGGAAGGAGGAACGACAATGCATCTGGTTTTCCTTCCTGCTTTCATTTTGTAACCACGCTCATGGCTATAATGTTCACAGCAGCCCTTTAGGTTCCATAGAAGACTGATAAAAATGGTTAATATAAACAGAACAAAGCACTAAGTCCAGCACAGGAACAGGCACTGCAACCCTCCAAGTCTTGGCTGATCCTATCTAGAACAACCACCTGTATTTCTCTATTCCCGTCTTTTCATCTGTCTATCCAGATAAGTCTTAAATGTCGCTAATGTGCCTGCCTCAACCATCTCACTTAGCAGTGCAATCCAGACGCCCATCACCCTCTGTGTCAAATATTTCCTCCGCACATCTCTATTGAACATTCCCCCCTTACCTTGAACTTGTGCTCCCTTGCAATTGCCATTTCTGCCCTAGGAAAATACTTCCAGCTGTTCACTTTACCTATGCTACTCATAATTTTATAAACTTCTATCAGGTTGCCTCTCATCCTCCATCTTTCCAGGGAAAACAATCCCAGTTTATTCAATCTCTCCTCATAGCTAACACATAAATAGCAGGCAATGTCCTGGTAAACCTTTACCATTGTCTTTCCAATGCCTTTACATCCTTCTGGTAGTGTGGTGACCAGAATTGGACACCTTATTCCAAGTGTGCTGGATAAACTCAGCAGGTTTGACAGCATCTGTGGAGTGGGAAACAGGATTAAGGTTTCAAGTACATATGACTCTTCTACAGAAGCGAAGAGGGATAGAAATGGGGTGAATCATATTGTTGGGGGGGGTGTGGGGCAGAACAGAAAGTCAGGGATAATTGGGAACTAAGGAGAGGTCGACAAAGATGTCATGAATATGAGACAAAGGGGATGATAAAAATGGCTTCCTTCTTTCATGAATGCACAGATTAAGTCCACTTTAACCACTATTCGGCAAAATTAACTTGCAATTAAGTTAAAAATCTGTCAGAAATGGCTTGAAATTGCCTTGCATATGGATGGAAAGTACACCAGGTGTCTGAGGTATGCCAGAATTCTACCATCCAGCCTGCCACAGAATCGGAGCGGGCGAGGGGCGGACAGCAAAAATGTCCGTTGACCTCAGACGGGAATTTCTGGTCTCGGGTCGAGCAAAGCCGTAAAATCCCACCCCTGATCTGTGATTTGATTTTAATGCATCAGATAAAAAGTTAATAGCTGCCTCTGACTCTGGAACCATACAAAACGTATGTGATCACAGAAACAAACATAATCTACAGGTTCCATATCAGTGCAAAAGCAATATACATACTATTGGGAATCTCAGTACTACAATGTGCAGGATACTGTGGTTTTGAATTGCAGCACTATTTTAAAAGCTAAATTCAGTGATGCCTTAATCACTAAAGAACATAGTCAACACCAGACAACAGCAATGTGTAAGCCATCCCATGTTAGTGTATCCAATTTAACTCAATGTTGGAATTAGATGGTTTTAAAATCATTAGTTATAGCTGGAACTCGACCACCTCACCCGCCACGGAATTGGCACAGGCGAGGGTCTGACAACGGAAATCTCCATTGACCTTGAGCGGGAATTCCCATTCTCATCCGAGTGAGGCTACAAAATCCCGCCCAATATCTATTATTGATCACACAACTCACCACCTTATTGGCTATAAGCCTGGGCCTGATTGAGAATCATCAACTTCTACCATCGCTCTTCAACATTCTTGCAATCTTTTCACCAGCTGGTCACTTGTGCTGCTGAGTGTGTTATAGCAGTATGACACAATTTCACTGTTGTTCCATTCTGTTCACTATTTTGGCTTTTCCAACATCTCTCTGTCACTTCTGTTAAACATTCCCAAGTGTTCCTCGGCCTCCGCACTTATTTTCTCAATCAGCACATCTTCTTTCACTATTTACTTCTGGGGAGGATTTGTTCCTGAGTACTCCTGTTCTCAAAGATAAATGGATCAAAATGGATTTCACTTGCTTCCTCGTCACAGTAATCTTCCTAATCCTAGCATAGACTAAGCAAGGCCCTTGGAATTTCTTATTTCATATTGCTTCGGTATTCTTGACCCAGATATTTTTACCAGCACGAACAATACTTTCTCCCATCTGTATTATGTTATATTTCCCTTTTATTTCTTCTGTTATTAATAGGCTAAACCATTTACTTTTTCAATTTACCTTCCTATACACTTTCTTCTACTTATTTGCTTGGTATTTATGAAAAGTTAGAAGTGAGAAATTGGATAACCTGATTTTTTTTTGGGCACAGCAGTTTGTGAGTTGCTCACATCCATTTCAGATCAAGGCGAAAATAAACAAATTTGATGTATTCCCCTGATCTAAATGACAGGAGTATTTCCCCAAGCAGTTCCTCTCTCAACTAACTGCTCTCCTCTCTGAAATGCTGCCTGCAGCCTCTACACTCGCTGGGAGGACCAGGAGGTGTTATTAGAAAATCATGCAATCCAGTCAGTCACCGCGATCACGAGATTGAATTCGATGATTGGCTTTGATCAAATAGAAGGGCAGAACAGGCTCGAAGGGCCAAATGGCCAACTCCTGATTCTATATACCATGTTTCTATATTTTTATGTTTAAAGGTTTTTACAGGGAAGCTGCACCATTGGAATGAAAAAATGCTCGAACACCATGGTTATTTGCACATATTAATAACTACACTAACAAGCAATCTAAGATTTTGAAACTGTCACATAGAATCATAGAATCTACATTTGGCCCATTGAGCCTACACTGACAACAATCCCCAGATCCTCTCCCATCCCTGTAACCCCACATATTTACCCTCCTAATCCCCCTGACATTAAGGGACAATTTATCATGGCCAATCAACCTAACCCGCATATTTTTGGACAGTGGGAGGAAACCGGAGCACCCGAAGGAAACCCACGCAGACATGGGGAGAATGTACTAATTCCACACAGTCACCCGAGGCTGGAATTGAACTTGGGTCCCTGGAGCTGTGAGGCAGCAGTGCTAGCCACTATGTCACCGTGCCACCCCAAGACTCCTTTGCACTTGATAGACGTTTCTTGTCTTCATACGTAGGAACTCGTTTTCTGCAAACAAAAGGAATATGTTCAAGCCTTGTGCTTATTACCCAGGAACTAGGGGAATCTATAGTTCCCCATTGTTTACTCCATAATAACACCTCAACTAGTCAGAGTAGACTTACCAACCAATCAGGACCTTTCTCTGCTGCAGTATTATTTGTTCTGACCCTTAGGAGTTTGCCATTCGTGTGTTTGTCCTGATAAGTGCAAGATGAAAAGCTTTGACAACAAACATGTCCTCTTTTTCAGCAACATTCCTTGCTTTTGTACTCTGTCCCACTATTTATAAAACCTGGGATCCTGTATGATGTTTTTAATTGCTCCCTCAAACTGCCCTGTCTCTGTGAACAATCTGTGCATATATTACCCTTGGCTTTTAGAATTGTTTTCTTTATTGTTCTTTCTACCAAAATGAATCATTTTAAACTGCTGCCTGGGGCATTAACTGTATTCAGAGATTAACATAAAGGGCCCTATTTTACCATTTTAATTCTAAGTGCTGGACGGACTTGAAACTGGGAGTGTTTCAGATCTAACTTTTAGACACATCCTCAGGCTCCCCATATGCACTCTACCTGAAAAAATAGCAGCAGTTCTGAATCGCGCTGCAGAAGTCTGTGGGCGGGGCTGAATGCATCCAAAACACTGCAGCTCTGATCAGCTCCACACAGTAAAGTAAAGTATCAAAACGCACCGCTGCCACATCCCTCCTAAGATGGCTAATGACTCCAAGTAGCCCCCACAGACAATGGCCCACCTCTGCAATATTACTGACCCCCTTATCCCCCATACCCCCGTTACCCAGACCGATTGTGACTCCCTAGCCCCCTTTCCCCCCACTGATCACACACAGAGTGGCAGCAGATCCCTCCCCCTCCACCCTCCTCTTGCAGTGATCACAAGGAAAGTCGCAGCAGACTATTAAGTCAAATTAAATGCACGCAAATACTATTCACCTCACGTCCAACTTTACTGAGTTTATGTGCTCAAAAGTGGACACAACTTGATCGTAACATTAGGCCGAAATGTCTTCAAGATAATAGCATATTTCCTCCACCAACTTTGCCTCAACGATCTTACCGGCTTCTCGCGCCATATTCCTGCCATAGCGAGGTCGGGGAATTTGGAGCCCAGTGGGACAGGAAGATCCATCTGGGGTGAACATCCAGAATGCTCCGATCCTCATCTTCAATTGGTAAGTTGACCCTTCATTTAGCACAGATCCAGGTCCCAGACTGCAGCAGAATACATGATCAATGAAGATTAGTGATTAGTCATGAAAAAGTGACTTGGATCTGAATGGTCCAAGTTTGAAACTCAGGAGTCAGCACAGTCTGCCGCATGGTGTAAAATGATGGACATGTCAGTTGTCATCCTTTGGCACACCGGGTACCTTTCTCATCTAAGAATGCGACATTGCCTGGGGAAATTGGGCAGCAATCTATCACACCCTGGAAAGCTCAAGAAGGTTTCTGAAACATTAGTCAAGGCAGTGCTACACAATCAAATTTCCAGCTTATTGCCCCACCGTATTCTTTATTCTTCTTTGGGGTGTCTTGTTCCACTATAATGATTCATGCATTCTAGCAATTAGCTTCACCCACATATTAATCATCTTAGGAAATTACCTTCTCTTCAGTACAAAACTATGATATTTAGCTAATGATTAAGTAATGATTGAGTGATCATCTGACTTTTTCACATAATTTTAAGAAGAAACTTAAATCTGCAAATACTCTTCCTTGAATGCTGGCACGAAAGTACCCTTAAGAAAGGCATTGTATGGCAGAAATTAAAGTAGCAATCCAACAATGTAGAAAGAAATGGTAATCAATTGTCTGTCAAGCAAAGAGATTGGCAAAACCCTGACTTAGCCCCACAACCTCTTCTTGCCTTGTAGCTAGCCAAACTCTAAAAATGTGATAATTCTTTGTCTTGAACCAACTTCATGTAAACCTTAGTTATAAACCTGAACCAGCTTTCCACAGGTGAGCTTTGGCGTCAGTTCAAAAATTGCCTGGCGTGGCATCAGACTTTTGAATGGACCTACCTCACACTAAGTTGATCTTTCTCTACACCCTAACTATGACTTTAAGATTAAACTCTACAAAGTCTCCTTTCCTTCTCTCTGAACGGTATACTTTGTCTGTATAGCAATAATTTTAACTGTATATTAGTACATGTGATAATAATAAATCGAGTCAAATCAAATTAAATCAAATCAAATCAAAATAATCCTGGAGTATTTAATGACAGACCTCATTATGGTCTCAACTTCTATTGCACAACATGCTTCTATCTCATGAGAAACAAATCCTTCCAGTATGACCTGTGCATGTTCAGCATATCAGAAGCACAACAGGTTAGTGAGGGTGCACTCTAGCTGTCCAAAGTGCAGAATTTTTCATGTCACACTTGGGATAGGATCTCATTTGGCAAAAGGGTGCTTAAACACCACTAGGCCTTGCAATCCCATAAGTCTGTTCTGCAATTCAATTTCACATGGTTGAACTCCATTTACCCTTCCTCCATGGCAGTATATGGACCATACAGCTCAAAACAAGCCAATAGGCCACCCTGTCCATGTCCCATATCAGATTCTGTTGCCTTCTATTTATGGGGAAATCCTGAATTAAGGGTCATAGTTTGAGGATAATGGATTGAGATAAGGGAAACCTCTTCACCCAGAGACGGATGAATTTTTTTTTCATTCGAGAGACATGGGCATCGCTGGCATTCATTGTCCATCCCTATCTACCCGAGGAAAGTTGAGAACCAACCACGCTGCTGTGGCTCTGGAGTCATGTGTAGGCCAGACCCTGTAAGGAGAGCAGATTTCCCTCCCTAAAGGACATTAGTGAACCAGACGGGCTTTTCCAACAACTGTTTCATGGTCATCACCAGATTTTTAATTCCATATTTTTTAAAGTTGAATTCAAACTCCACCATCTGCTATGGCAGGATTCAAAACTGGATCTCCAGAACATTTGCTGAGTTTGTGGATTAATAGTGTAGCGATAATACAGCTTGGCCATCACCTCCCCATAAATGTAGAATTAACTAACATAGAAAGTAGTTGAGGCCAAAGCACCGTATGATTTCAAGAAGAAATTAAATATTGCTCTAGGGGCTAATGGGATAATGGATATGGGGGAAAACAGGATCAAGATATTAAATTTGAAGATTAGCCATGGTGCAAATGAATGGTGGAGCAGATTCAAAGGTCCACTTCTGCTTCTATTTTCTATGTTTCTATGTTTACATGTGCAAACTTGGGAGGGTCTAATATCTGCTTCAGGCACTTTTGGTTAAATTGGATTTCAGCTGAGTGCAGCTTAAAACAATATCCAGCGATATCATTGAACCACATCTTTATAATATAAAGTAGGCCTTTACTTGTCAGAATGGCAGCTCTTCTGTGCCAGTTGTCAGGCAGGTTATGGTGATGAGAGGCAGGAACATTCCCCTGGTCAAAGGGCTGAGGATTAAAATCTATCCCATTGATTCACGCATTTAAGCGAACCATCCAAATTCAGTGAGTTATATCTACAGTGAAGCAATAGGGTCCAATAGTTTATCAGGTTTGATTCAAGACCTTGTTTTTGCAGACAGGAATTATCCATCACATCAGCAGGTGCTACACGTTCCTGGCAAAGACTTCACGCAAAAGATAACAGAGAATGCCAATGATTCTGTCAAGAAAACCGTCCACATTTTTGACATTTTTGTACTGTGCTTTTATGTGGCTCATAATGAACATTTTAGACATGAGGGATGTCTGCCTATCTTTCCAAAATCAAGACACATTCTTACCGCCTTCTTTCTGACCAGTGTGGAGCAGCAACTTTTTTTGCAGAGATAAGACTCGGGATTCTGTCAGTCATCTACTGTGACTGCTGCAGTTTCCAATTTGCCTTGTCAGGGGAGGAATCTTCTCCCACCTTTGCCAAGCAACCATCACCGGGGCAGGCAGGAATCAAGAAGAGGACTGAAATATTGATAGAAATTTGCTCCACTGACACTTGACGATTCCTGTGAACTTGATTCAGTAAGGGCCTGGGACGCCTCTACAGCTTAGTACACAAACTGAGTTGAGGACTCCAGGTCAACAAACATCAGATCCAACACTGGGACCCAGGCTGAGAAATTATTCGTATCCCTGAGGAGATAAAATGAATGTGTCTGGGATTTAGAGGGATCAGGGAGAAGGTTGGCATGGCACAGGCACAGAACTTTTCCAGCTGCACAAAGCATTCAAGAATGGCAGATGTGCCTGTTGCCAGAGACAGAATTTATTGATTTCACTGTTGTTTGTGATCAAAGTGTTTAACACGTGAGATTAGTTGGTTTTTGTATCCTCAGAATATTCTCATTTATACCTTCCAGCAGCAAGCTTTTGTGAATTTAAAAACAAAGATTATTTATGCCCATACAATTCCCCCAGAGATTTAAATGCAATGCCTTACATACATTATCACACAAACAATGGTAAGATAAAGATAAAGGAAAAACAGGATGTTGATGATTACAATCTGGAATTATTTCAATCTCTTTTAGGTCTGTAGCTTGTTCAATGAACTGATGCTTTGGGAAGAGTGGAGGCATTGGAAAAGGACTCTAAGTAAGCAGCAAGGCATTTTGTAATTGAATTGCCAGGTGGTTAGCTCTCAAGTGACCTTTAAATTGAAACATGTTTGGAGTCCTTCTTTGGCTGTATATTACTTTCATCGTATAATTGTCTGGTAGCTGGTTCGATGTTTAATAAGGTAACTGCTCCAAATCAGCCATTACATTGTAAAAGTGGGTAACAAAAAAACAGTGGCTGCCTTACCTATGTAACCTGTTACAAGTCCAAAGTCTTGTTAAAAAAGTGACGTTAGGCCAATAAATATCCTGTTTTCGTGCCAAAGAGTTTCAGCTGTTTGTATTTTGAATAAAGAACTAACAAATTACAGTGGAAAGTCATTGAGATCTATTTTATTTTTGTCTAACATTCACTGCCTCTATTGTCCATAGTGAAGCAGAAGAATGAGTCAGCTAGTAACTTAGTCTTCACTGTCGATGGATAACGTTAACAAAAGGTATGTGAATTTCACAACTGACTGCAATTGTCCATTATTAGGAAGGCTTTTGTTTCAGTTTCACAATTCGGAAGAAGGGGGCCTTCCTAATCCCGTTGGTGTCCAACTCTTCAGAAAAACAATCTCTTGTGCTCCATACCAATTGTTTCCCCATAACCACACCAGGCATTGCCTGACTAGGCAAACCCATCCCACTCACTTCTCCTCTAATTCATCCATTGTTACGAGAACTTTGGTTCTCATGCAATACTAACAATGACCATCACCTCCCAGTGGCACTGTTGGGACTGAAGAGTGGTCAGCCTCCTGATTGGCTGGCAGCTCTTGGAGGTGGGATCTTCACATTCAAAGATATGGGAATCCCAATGACAGTCAGAAGGCTATTTAATATGGTCATTTAATCCTGTCAGGGATTCTGTATTTTCAGCAACTTTCTGATGGGTGGGTAGGACCATTTTTTTACAACAATCAACAGTGGGTCCATGTTCATCATCCAGATTTTTATTGAATTCAAATTTTACCATCTGGGACTGGAACCCCAAATGCCTAAAACATTAGCCTACTGGATTACTAACCAGTGGAAATACCACTAAGCTATCACTTTCCAATGGAGGCTAGTCATTAACTTTGGAGACTCCTAAAGAAAGAGATGGCAAATAGCATAGTTGGCAAAATTCGAACCTACGTGCGGAAACCCCAATGGATTTAAAATCCATCATCTTCACCACTCGGCCACAACCATAGCCTCGGTGGATGGGGGTACCAGTGTAATCATTAAATTCAGCCCTTACTTTCCATGTAGAAAGATATCACCTGCTATCTTGCTAATGGCTTCAGTGTAGACACTTTGGGCCTATCCTCAAAGCTACCATGAGTTCTTCTATATATGGAGGTAGGGCAGGGAGGGGGCAGGGGTGTTTAATGCATGTTACAGGGACCACATTCTGAAATTGCACTGCCCAATCATTTAAAAAATAAGCTTTATTCTATCAGCTACATACAGCAAAACAAAATATTTAATTGTAAATTTCCAATAAAAACATCGTAAAAATGTCAAGAATGGTTACATGTAAACATACTTTACAATACAGTTTTGTGCATTTAAAAAAAGTTGGCGCAACTCCTCATCAAAAAAGTTTTCTGCTGGTGTTCAATTCAGGTGGTGATGTAAATTACGTCAACTTTTCATGAGAAAGGTAATACAAGTATAAACTTGGTATTATAATCAACATGAAGAGTTGCAGAGAATACAATTCTAGAGGACGCTTGTCAAATGTCATGAGTTGGCCAGAAGAAACTGTTAACAATTTGACATTCTCATCAGGATCACATCAGTCTAACACTGGTGTGGTGCATCTGCCACACTCCAAGGTAAGCAACTTATATTATCCCTCGGGCTTTTAAGTAGATCCAGAGACAGGCTGTCTTCATTCAGCCAGAACAGTGTTCTACATTAGTGCTTCATCACCTTGGTCTTACAGGAATAGAAAGTGAAGAGAGTCAAGGGAAATGCTAAATTGTAAAAAATGTTGAACTTTCCTTTGATGTACTCATGAATTTAGCATGGCCAATGTTTTAGACTGTGGGGGGGAAACCAGAGCACCTGGAGGAAACCCACGCAGACATGGGGAGAACGTGCAGACTCCGCACAGACACTGACCCAAGCGGGAATCGAACCTGGGTCCCTGGCAGCTGTGCTAATCACTTTTTCTGGATCAGTTTTCAGGAATTTGTTACTTAAAATAATTGTGCAAGTACATCACCAGAAGAAATGCAAATGTTCGTGGAGAAGGTCAACGTCACTCATTCTCAGGGCAACTAGATAAGTGACAGTAATTGTGGCCTTGTTAATATTGCCTGAGAACTGATAAAATAATCCATCACCAGGGAGTGCTGATGTGGAAATTAAGAATTAATAAGTGTGATTGCCTCAAAAATTATTCGAAAATGTGTTTTTTTTTAATTTTTATATGGCATCTTGGCTGAATAAGTCTTAGTTTAAGCCGTGTGCTTATAATATTTTATAATGTGTTGGTAGAAAATAAATAATGATTGAATTATATCAAATCTGAACACAACTAGACATACTGTTTTTACCAGTGTGGAATCTTCTAAGAAAAATCGTAATGAAGAGCCAAGTATAAAATATTCTTTTGTCTTTGAAGATAGTTAACTATAAATTTAAGGAAAATTACTTCCTTATCTTTCCAGAATATGTCACTTCCCTGGTTCTTTTTATTTCGATTTTTACTTGTCTCCACATGTCACATGAAATATGCAAGCAACCATTTTTCAATTAGTTAGGTGTATGTTTCACTTGACAACTTTAGTAAATTAAGTTTTTCTCAGAATCTGCATAATGTAGACTTTGATATGTGAACCATCAAGGAGGCCAAGTCTGTGTTCTTTTTAAATTGGTAATAGTTTAGTTCAGATGGTTGTCATGCTTACATCTTCATAAAAACCAAGAGCAATCAATCACCTTACATTAGGATCACTTCAAAATGTAATAGAACTGAACTTGCCGCATGGATGACATCCATCCTCTTCCTTTAATTAATCACTGATCATTATTTAGCTATAACTTCCAAAACAACAGCCGCATGCCTATTTTCACCTGTCTTGCAGAGGTAACAAAATAAAAGATGCATTGTACAATGATGTCCTTAATTGCTTAATGTGTATTCCATCACTTTTTTTTATTTTTCTGCTGCAGCCACTTCCATGGAGTTACAACTATTGAACTAGCTGAGTGCAAGTTAAAGGGCCCTAAATTCTGAGAGGCTTGTTGAGTCAGCAGACATACATCATTGCAACACAAGATCCTCCTGAATAACCACCACAAAGAAACTCCTGGGCTATCTCTGGAAGGTAATCAATCCCAGGCAGAGCGAGTCACCCAATGCAGACTCCTCTAGTGTATTCCGTAAAGCACACCCATATTAGCCGTTACTAACTTACTGTTTGCTGAGTTCTGGTTGAGTCACATGGCAGATGTAATCTTATGATCTCACTGCACCTGCTTTTCAGTGAGGGGAGGTTGTAAGATCAGGGGAGAGGGAAGAAACAGGAATCGCACCCATTTTCACACAGATTCCGATCTTACTGCACTGTTTTTCCGGGCATGATGAGGAGCGCGCCCAAAATGGTTGAGACATCAATGAACATGAATTACCATGCATCTCAATATAATTAACGAGGTACTCTTGCAATCATCTCCCCTTACATAGCTGTCATGACGGCAAGTAAAATACCTGCTCCATTAAAGTCTGTTGCAGGTACCCCAGTTTCGAGGTAGGTCACCTTGTGCCTTCTTTAATGCTGTCCTCTTCCAGCTCCTCAGCCTGTGGGTGATCTGTGTTTGGTTCGCCTGAACAGGAGAGAGACAAGGATTAGTGTCAGGCTAAGTAGAGTCAGAAGAGTGGCTGCTGAAAGCAGATGTAATTTGTCAGACATAGTGGTTGGGATTTTTCACTCTTGTTTGCGTTGGCGGTATTCTTGAGTGGAAAGTATCTCAGTAAGGCCAAAGCCTTATCAAGACACAATGTAAAAGCAAGAAACGAATGCCCCCTGCCTCCAGACAGCGATATGTTAAGTTTCCCGAAGTTCAACGTAATATATTCACATCTTATTATCAGGCCCATACACCAGAATCATCCACCCAAGTCAAAATACCCACCTCTGCTAATGTGTTGCCAGAACAGCATGAAGCACTACTGGTCTCAGAAGGCATGCCCCTGACCAGCAGTACTCTCAGGGGAGCATGGAAGTGAGTAAAGTGCTCAGGGGGAGGAGCGTCGTGCCAGGGTAATGCCATGGTAGTGCCAGGGGGTTCTCAGGTAGTTCCAGGGTAATGCCAACTTGATGCCAAAGGAGTGCTGGGAAGAGCACCTGGGTGCAGATTGTTTCCTGGGTTGTTAGTGTGCACTGGGGCCCAGATTATTGAGTGGTTGATTTGTTGGCGGGCAGGCAAATCAGAGGCTGCCCACCAACAATATGTCATGGAACAGGTGACTGGAATTTCTTTTCCTAAGTCCTGGGCTACAGGTCACAAAAAGCCACCAGTGGCCTTGATGCTGCTTTTCCCACCTGACAGTGGTCTTTGCCAGTAATGGAGAAAATCTCACCCAGTGTGTTGGGATGAGATTTTGTTGAGAACAGATACTGTTAGGAAAGGCAAGAACCCTGCATTTACAACTTCCAACCTCATCCCTCCCCACAGTCTCCATCTCATCCCCCTTGACAAGGGAGAGGACATACTCTCTTATTAATAACAAGTTTGTCCTCAAAGGGAGAAAGAAGTTGTTAATGATGGCTTGGCAAATCTTCTGAGGATGGACATTAGAAGGTAGTATTGTGATCCTGGGTGGTAAAACAGAAAGAGGTACAAAGGGCGGGGAAAGAGTGAGGCAGTGATTTTAGTAGAGTATTGGTAACTGGGGAGGGAACAGAAGGGATGTGAGGGTTGGATCTTCTGGTAGTTTAGGGTCACATAGAAAGGGATACGAGATTAGAGAGGCTCTGAGTGTGGCAAAGTTGGTTTGGTCAGTAAACATTATCTTATCTTGCAGCAAGGTCTGTGACGATGGTCTCCTGATCTACATTGCTATTGGTGCCCATTAATGCCAAACAACTTTTCAGGATACATTCCCAGCAGTTGGTGGGAAGAGGACACCATTCCACCTGCTGACATCATCCATTCCATACTCGAACTGAGAGGTGGTTCCGCCTTGAAGTTTCCTGCCCTGTCATTTTTAAAATTAATTTGTGGGACATGGACGTTGTTGGTGGGCCAGCATTTATTGCCCATCCCTAGTTGCTTGTTGAGAATCAACAACATTGCTGCGATGTGTGGGCTCTGGAATCAGATGTATGCCAGACCATGTTAGGACGTTATGTTTCCTTCCCTGAAGAACTTTAGTGACCCAGATGGGTTTTTCCTGACAATCACAGTTTCACAGTCATCAGTAGTCTCTTAATTCCAGATTGTTTTTATTAAATCCCATGACAGGATTTGAACAAGAGTCCCCAGAACATTAGCTGAGTTTCTGGATCAATAGTCTAACGATAATGCCACTAGGCTGTCGCCTACCGCTAGGCAGAAGCTGTCTATTAGTAGTCAGCAGCCAAGATGCACCTCTGCTGGAAGAGGTGCTGACTGGTTTTTAATTGCTCTAGAAACACATGACAGTCACTCTTCTCCCTGATTAGGTGAGTTATTCCACTATTTCTATCGCCTTGTATTTAATATGCTTGTCAAAGCCGAAGTACTTACACTGCATAGCTTTCAGCTGACAGGTAGACCTGGATGAAGTGTGAAATATTTACACTGTTGAAATTTGTGTCAAAGCAATTTGACAATACACTATTTGTATATAAGATGAGTATATCAAGATTAGGCAGGCTTGCAGTCATATCACATTATTTCAGCTTAAACATAGTGTATGTTGCAAAGCCAGATCTCACATCTGGAAATAGCAGCTGCTATTGAAGTATGCAGCTAACTTTGAAGTGTTCTTCCAGTTCAGTGCATCCTCTAATCTCTACTGCAAAATTGCCTTACTTATTTCAAATATAGTTTCAGTCAGATTCATTCAGAATGGTTATACAGAGAAAAAGAGCTTGAGGTTAATTCAACTTGCTTTGTTTTCTTTTTGTTAGGAAAGTTTTAACAGGCTGGCATACTACTATGTTCAAATCTCTGTCTGGCGGTATTTGATGTGCATTGATATGAAGGTAGCAGTATAACTTGTGAAATCAGGCCAAGTCTGCTGCAAGTAAGACATGGTCCGTGGGTAGTCTCACGTTGCTTGAGATTTGACCTAGTTGCATTGTAATTCCAACCTTCGCACAGAACCAAGATTTAAAACTGTCTGGGCACTCCATTAAACTACATTTTGAATGAGCAATTTTGTCAATTTTCTTCTAACATTAAAAATTAAAGTGGCCAAAGAACAGAGATCAGTGCAATGTGCAACAAGTTTTTTAACTCCAAGCTACCGACTATGCATCATTGTTACGATTCCAACCCTGTTCATGTTCACAGTAAAACAGCAACTCCCACAAGAGGAAACTGCATGATCTAAAATTTATACCTTTATGCATGCCATATGTTGAAGTCGAGTGCCACAGGATTAATAACTATTCTTTTATGCAGTATTTCATACTGGAATACAGGCTGTCAAACCTGCACTGCCATCCATTGCAAAGCCTGAAAAGCCTTTACAATAGGATTATATTACACCGGCTAAAACCACCAGTCATCTTTATTTATAGGAATTATAGTTACACAGATGAAATATATTAAAATAAGAAACTTGGACAACATTAACATTTGAATCTGCCCACGAGACTTCAAGTATCATCTTCAGGACATATTTAATACTCAGTTTCCCATGTATGTACCAAGGGACATGATACATGCCCCCTCTCAATGTTTATACATTTTTGAATGGACCTATCTTATATTTAGTTGATTTTTCTTTACACCCTGTAACTGTACGGCTGTAACTCTGCACTCTGCACTCTCTCCTTTTCTTTTCAATGCCTTGTCAGTATAGAGTGTAAGAAGCAATACTTTTCACTGTAGACTAATACATGTGACAATAATAAATGAAATGAAACACAAGTTTCAATTATCTGCAACACTTTTGAAGAATACAAACTTGTCTCGACATCCTGATGCAATGTTTGTACACATGAAGAAATATTCTTGCCTACCAATCAGCAAAGACAAAGTTGAAACTGGACAACCTCGAACTTGAAAACTGGATGAATGATAACAATTATTTTGATGACTACATTTACATATTAGCAATATTTAACTCAAAGCTTTAATGCTTAGATTTTCCATTGTTGATATAGTGTGTACAGTAAAAAGTCTGACAACACCAGGTTTAAGTCCAACTGATTTATTTGATAGTAAACTCACAAGCTTTCGGGGTTTGTCCCTTCGTCAGGTAAAAGCTCTGTCTGAGGCCAGAGCTCTCCATTCACCTGACGAAGGGACAAACCCCAAACATTCAGCCTTTGACAGCTTTAAAAATTTTTGAGTGGTACAGTAGCACAATGGTTAGCACTGCTGCCTCACAGCTCCAGGGACCCAGTTTTGCTGCCTGTGTGGAGTTTGCACATTCTCCCTGTGTCAGTGTGGGTTTCCTCCAGGTGCTCTGGCTTCCACTCACAGTCCAGGAATGTGGAGGTTAGGTGCATTGGCCATGCTAAATTGCCCCTTAGTGTATAGAACATAGAACATAGAACATAGAACACTACAGCACAAACAGGCCCTTCGGCCCACAAGTTGCGCCGATCACATCATCACCTACCAACCTACAGACCTATCTATAACCCTCAATCTCATTAAACCCCATATACTCATCCAGAAGTCTTTTAAAAGACCCCAGCGAGTTCGCCTCCACCACCACTGACGGCAGCCGATTCCATTCACTCACCACCCTCTGAGTGAAAAACTTACCCCTAACATCACTTCTGAACCTCCCTCCCCGCACCTTAAATCTGTGTCCTCTCGTAGCGACCATTTCAAACCGGGGAAATAGCCTCTGAGAGTCCACCCTATCTATTCCTCTCAACATTTTGTAAACTTCTATCAGGTCGCCTCTCAACCTTCGTCTCTCCAGGGAAAAGAGTCCCAGCTCCCTCAACCTAACTTCATAAGGCATGCCTCCCAGTCCAGGCAACATCCTTGTAAATCTCCTCTGCACCCTTTCAATAGCTTCTACATCCTTCCTGTAGTGAGGCGACCAGAACTGCGCACAATACTCCAAATGAGGCCTGACAAGGGTCTTATAAAGTTCCAGCATTACCTCCCGACTCCTAAACTCAATCCCTCGATTAATGAAGGCCAGTACACCATACGCCTTCTTGACCACCTCCTCCACCTGCGAGGCCGATTTAAGAGTCCTGTGGACCCGGACCCCAAGATCCTTCTGCTCCTCAACACTACTCAGACTTCTGCCCTTGATAGTGTACTCGTTCATCCCGTTGGTTCTGCCAAAATGGACGACTACACATTTATCCGCGTTGAAGTCCATCTGCCACTTCTCCGCCCAGTCCTGCATCCTATCTATGTCCTGCTGCAACTTTTGCCATCCTTCCAGATCATCCACAACACCACCGACCTTCGTGTCATCAGCGAACTTACTTACCCATCCCTCCACTTCCTCATCCAGGTCATTTATGAAAATGACAAACAACAAGGGTCCCAGAACAGATCCTTGAGGCACTCCGCTGGTGACTGACCTCCATTCAGAAAAAGCCCCATCCACAACCACTCTCTACCTTCTGCAGGCAAGCCAGTTCTGGATCCACAAGGCCAAAGGCCCTTGGATCCCATGCCCTCTCACCTTCTCAAGAAGTCTTGCATGGGGGACCTTATCAAACGCCTTGCTGAAGTCCATGTACACTACGTCCACGGCACTTCCTTCGTCAATGTGTTCAGTCACATTATCGAAGAACTCAACTAGGCTTGTAAGGCACGACCTGCCCTTGACAAATCCATGCTGACTATTCCTGATCATGTCAAACCTCTCCAAATGTTCGTAAATCTTGTCCCTCAGAAGCCTCTCCATCAGCTTACCAACCACTGAGGTCAGACTCACCGGTCGGTAATTTCCCGGGCTATCTCTGTTCCCTTTCTTAAAAATAGGAACTACATCCGCAATCCTCCAATCCTCTGGAACCTCTCCCGTCTCCATTGACGACGCAAAGATCATCGCCAGGGGCTCTGCAATCTCTTCCCTCGCCTCCCACAGTATCCTGGGGTACATCCCATCTGGTCCCGGCGACTTATCTACCTTGATAGAATTCAAAAGTTCCAACACATCCTCCTCCTTAATATTCACGTACTCAATCCTTTCCATCTGCTGCAAATCCATAACAAAATCTCCCAGATCGGCTTCCACCGTGAATACTGAGGCGAAGTACTCGTTAAGCACCTCCGCCATTTCTTCTGGTTCCACACAAACCTTTCCCCCCTCACCTTTTATAGGTCCTATCCCTTCTCTTCTTATCCTTTTACCTTTCACATATTTATAGAAGGCCTTGGGATTCTCCTTAATCTTACCCGCCAAGGTCTTCTCATGACCCCTTCTGGCTCTCCTAATTTCCCTTTTAAGTTCCCTCCTACAGTCCTTATACTCCTCAAGATCTTTAACATCTCCTAATTCCCTGAACCTCTTGTACACCTTCCTTTTCTTCCTGACTAGGTTCAACACATCCTTTGTGCACCACGGTTCCCTCGACCCACCAAAACCCCCTCGTCTCATCGGAACGTTGTCATTCAGAGCTCCAGACACACATTCCTTGAATATCTGCCACCTTCCTTCGGTACTTTTCCCTAAGAACGCCTCCTTCCAGTTTATTTGTCCAAGTAACTTCCTGACTTCTTCGTATTTCCCCTTACCCCAGACAAACACCTTCCTAGCCTGCCTGATCCTATCTCGTTCCAACGCAATTGTGAAGGAGATAGAATTATGGTCACCATATCCAAGATGCTCTCCTACCGAAAGATCCATCACCTGCCCTGGTTCATTTGCCAGTACCAGGTCAAGTACAGCCTCTCCCCTCGTAGGCTTGTCCACATACTGCGTCAGGAAACCTTCCTGAACACACCTAACAAACTCCTCCCCATCTATACCCCTTACCCTAGGGATATTCCAGTCGATGTTTGGGAAATTGAAGTCTCCCATCACGACAACTCTGTTATTAAAACATCTCTCCAGAATCTGTTTCCCTATTTGCACTTCAACTTCCCTGTCACTATTGGGCAGCCTATAGATTACACCCAGCAAAGTTTTTGACCCTTTGCTGTTCCTAACTTCCACCCACAGAGATTCTGTAGACAATCCCTCCACGACATCCTCTTTCTCTGTAGCCATGACACTATCCCTGATCAACAGTGCCACGCCACCACCCCTTCTGCCACCCTCCCTGTCCTTCCTGAAGCACCTGAAGCCTGGCACCTGAAGTACCCAGTCCTGTCCCTGAGACATCCAAGTCTCCGTAATGGCCACCACATCACAATCCCAAACAGCTATCCACGCCCTAAGCTCATCTACCTTATTCACTATACTCCTTGCATTAAAATATATACACTTCAGCCCCTCAGTCTGGGCATTTCCCATCTCCACCACCTGTCTAACCTCCCTCCCATACTGCCTGTGGTCCTCCCCTACCTGGGAGCGAACCTCCTCCGTCCCAGTTTCCCCATCACAGTTCCCTCCCCCCATCCTTTCTAGTTTAAAGTCCCCCCGGTAGCCTTAGCCAGTCTTCCCGCCAAGATACTAGTCCCCCTGGTATTTAAGTGCCACCCGTATCTGAACAGGTGCTGAAGTGTGGTGGGGATTTTCACAGTAACTTCATTGCTGTGTGAATATAAGCCTCCTTGTGACTAATAAATAAAATAAACTTAACTTTTTAGAACAACTAGCTGTGGTTCAGTTGGTCGAACTCTTGCCTTTGGAGTTTGAAGGTTGTGAGTTCAGGTTCCAATCTGGGCTTTGAATGTAAAAATCTAGGCTGACATTCAGGGCAGCGCTGAGAGGGTGCTGCACTGTCAGAGATGCTGTCTATCGAATCGGGTATTTAACCACAGCATGGTTTTTTCCTCTCAGGTGGTCATAAAAGATCGTGTGGCACCATTTCAAAGAAGAATAGGACCTTTACTCCAGTGAAGTACTGTTCAAAATTCAATCTTTCCCATGAGACGTCACTGGATTCCGGGGAAGTGCCGGAAGATTGGAAAACGGCTAATGCTACGCCGTTGTTTACGAAGGGTGCCAGGCAAAAGGCAGGGAATTATAGGCCGGTTAATTTAACGTCTGTTGTAGGTAAAATGTTAGAATCCATCATCAAGGAGGAAATAGCGAGGCATCTTGAGGGGAACTGCTTGATAGAGCAGACGCAGCATGGTTTCGTTAAAGGGAAGTCGTGTCTGACAAGTTTACTGGAGTTCTATGAGGATGTGTCTAGGGCAGTGGATAGAGGAGAGCCGGTGGATGTGGCCTTTCTTGATTTTCGGAAGGCGTTTGACAAGGTACCTCACAAGAGGTTATTGCAGAAGGTCAGGGGACATGGAGTTGGGGGTAGGGTGTTAGCGTGGATAGAGGATTGGTTGTCAAATAGGAGGCAGAGAGTGGGGGTCAATGGGTGCTATTCGGATTGGCGGATGGTGACTAGTGGAGTGCCCCAGGGGTCGGTGCTGGGGCCTCAGCTATTTACCATTTATATAGATGATCTGGAGGAGGGAACCGAGTGTAGGGTGTCGAAATTTGGTGATGACACCAAGATTGGTGGAACGGCAAATTGTGCGGAGGGTGTAGAGAGTCTGCAGAAGGATCTAGATAGGCTGGGCGAATGGGCCACGAAATGGCAAATGGAATTTAATGTTGGCAAGTGTGAGGTGGTCCACTTTGGTAGGAATAATGGTAGGAAGGACTATTACTTACGTGGCGAAAAACTGCAGCAGGCGATGGTGCAGAGGGACCTCGGGGTCCTTGTGCATGAGTCGCAAAAACCCAGCTTGCAGGTGCAGCAGGTGGTCAGGAAGGCAAATGGGATGCTGGCCTTCATAGCGAAGGGGATTGAATATAAAAGTAGGGAGGTCTTGCTGCAGCTGTATAGGGCATTGGTGAGGCCGCAGCTGGAGTACTGTGTGCAGTTTTGGTCGCCGTACTTACGCAAGGATATTTTGGCCTTGGAGGGAGTGCAGAGGAGGTTTACTAGGCTGATGCCGGAGTTGAGGGGGTTGAGCTATGAGGAGAGGCTGAATAAACTAGACTTGTACTCGTTAGAGTTTAGAAGAATGAGGGGAGATCTCATTGAGACGCATAAGATGATGAATGGGATGGATAGGATAGAGGTGGAGAGACTCTTCCCGCTCAGAAAGGATAGTAGGACTAGGGGGCACAGCCTCAAGATAAAGGGGGGGGCGGTTTAGAACGGAGTTGAGGAAGAACTTCTTCACTCAAAGGGTGGTAAATCTCTGGAATTCTCTGCCCGTTGAAGTGGTGGAGGCTGCCTCGCTAAATATTTTTAAGACGCGGGTTGATGGGTTTTTGATAAGAGAGGGGATTAAGGGTTATGGGGAGAGGGCGGGAATGTGGAACTGAGCCACGACAGATCAGCCATGATCTTATTGAATGGCGGGGCAGGCTCGAAGGGCTAGATGGCCTACTCCTGCTCCTATTTCTTATGTTCTTATGTTCTTATGAGATGTCACTCTAAGGCCTCATCCATCCTTACAGGTACGTGTGAAAGATCTCATGGCATTATTTTGAAGACGATCAGAGCAGTTTCTCTGATCTAATGGCTGATGTTTATCCCTCAATTGACGTGAATGAAATGCAGATTATCTGGTCATTATCACAATACTGTTTGCGGGAGCTTGCTGTGTATAAATCACTGCTTACATTGCCACAGTGACAACAATTCCAAAGTATTTCCTCGGCCAGGAAATGCTGGCAGAGTCACGACGGGATGGGGGAAAGGAAATGGTTAGGACCAAAGTAACAGCCCACAAATCCACTGGGGGCAAAGTTCCTCACAAGGAAGTGGCCACCAAGGTGGCTCGCAAGAGCATCTGGCCATAGTGGGGTGTAGAAGACACACCGTTACTGCCCTGGCACCATGGCTCTGTGGGAGATCTGCTGCTACCAGAGATCCACCAAGCTGTTGATCCACAAGCTTCCTTTCCAGTGCCTGGTACGGGAGATTGCCCAGGACTGCAGCAATTCACCCAAGATCCTTAGGCAGCACCTTCCAAACCCACAACCACTTCCATCTAGAAGGGCAAGGGCAGCAGATACATGGGAACACCACCATCTGCAAGTTCCCCTCCAAGCCACTCGCCTTCCTGACTCAGAAATATATTGTCATTTTTTCACAGTCGCTGATCAAAATCCTGGAATTCACTCCCTAACGACATTATAGGTCAACTGCAGCGTGAACTGCAGCGATTCAAGAAGGCAGCTCACCATCACCTTCCGAAGGGCAACTAGTGATGGGCAATAAATGCTGGCCTAGCCAGCAATGCCCACATGCCATGAATGAATAAAAAAGATCGACCTGTGCTTCCAGAGCTCTGCCGTCATGACCCTGCAGGAGGTCAGCAAGGCTTACTTGGTTGAATTGTTCGAGGATACCAACATGTGTGCCATCCATGTCAAGCGAGCCACCATTATACCCAAAGATATCCACCTGGCTTGGCACATCCGTGGGCAGTGAGCCTGATTCTGCTTTCAGTTGCATAGAAATAAGGAAACATTTTGAGGTTTCTACCCAGTGAATTGTTCAATATAAATGCAAGTCTTTCTGCTTTATCCCCAATGTCCAGGTCAACATTTATCCCTCAGTCAGCAACACAGACAAAAAAAGATTATCTGGTCATTATCACAGTGCTGTTTGAGAGAGAACATGGTGTATAAATTGGCTGCTTTGTTTCCTACATTTACGACAGTTTAAGTAGTTAATTGGGTGGAATGCGCTTTGGGATGCCATGAGGTCATGAACGGTGTTATATAAATGCAAATCTCCCAAGACGTGTTAGCTAAACTGCAAGGAAGTAAACCTAAGGTACAGGCAAATGATGAAGCAGTTTGATTTCCTGCTCTTCCTCCAGACTTGTCAATAGTGGTTCAGGGAGAAAATGAATCACATTCATTAATTGGTGCAAAGACTCACCAGGACCTGGGAGAACTAAAATATCCACTGTTCTTTAACAGGTCGATACTTTGATTAGCTTGAGTTCTGAGAAATGTGTGCAGCAGTCGTCAGGAAGATTTCCGTGTATTTAAATTTTCAAGATGGAAGGAAATTTCTCATTTAATTAACTAGATGCATTAACCTGCTCTCTATCTATTCAAACCGAGCATTTTTTTTTGCCTATGGTAAACAGTGAGAGCAAGAACGAGTGCAATTGCAGGAATTTTCCTCCTCTTGACAGGTTTGCAACACCCTGTCAATGTGAAGCTGCCTCTGCAATTCCCACTCAGAACCTTGGTTAGCTACGCAGGGAGCTGTACAATTGCTCTTCATTGTCTTGCCGGCAGAATACAGTCCTGTTTCGGCTTTCGAAAAAGCTGCAGCTAGTTGTTCACTTCGGGGGTGTTGACAGAGATGGCAACACTGGCACTTATTATCCATCCTTATTTACTCTAAGACGGAGGCAGTGGCCTTTCTTGCGAAGCTGTGGACCCCATTTAGGATGGTTTTGCCACACTGCTCCCACGTATTAACATTGGAACAAAGGAGTAGGCACAGACCATTCAGCCCATCAAGACTGCACTGCCATTTGATTAGATCATGGCTGATCATCTGCCTCATTGCCTCTTTCCTGCACTTTCTTCACATCCCTTGATGTCAAAAACATCCTGAAATCTATCCATTTCCGTCTTGAATATGCTCAATGATTGAGCTTCCAAAGCCCTCTGGGATAGAGAATTCCAAAGACTCACCAACCTCTGAGTGGAGAAATTCCTCCTCACCTCTGCTTTAAATGGATTACACCTATTCCTGAGATTATGTCCCTGGTTTTAGACTCACCTGACGAAGGGGCAAACCCCGAAAGCTAGTAGATTTACTATCAAATACACTTGTTGGACTTTAACCTGGCGTTGTGAGACTTCTTCCTGTGTTAGACTCACCAGCCAGGGGAAACATCTTGGGCGGGATTTTCCAGCTCTGCTCACCCCAAAACCGAAAAATCCCGCTCGAGGTCAACAGACATTTGCATGGTCTGCATCCTACCCCCCCCCCGACTCCACATCACCTCCCCCCGCTACTCCCCAGGCACGATTCCCATGCAGGCGGGATGGGAAAATTCCCCCTCTTAACTACACTGACCCTGTCACACCCTGTAAAAACTTTGCAAATTCCAATGAAGCCACCTCTCATTCTTCAAAAGCAGGTGCTTGACCAGGAATATATGTTGCATATACTTAAGAGAATTCCAATTGTATCCAACCACCTCAGAGTAAAACATGCTGCACTGAGACAAGTCAAATTTTTTTGTACTTTCTGTCATTTGGAAGTCGAAATGTTTTGTTTGTGTACTTTTATAAATGTAGTGAATAAAGTATATTTTTGGGAAAAAACTTCTCATTGGAACTTCAGAAAAAGTTTGGGGGGTGGGGGGGGTGATGTTGGTGGAGGGTTGAGGGAAGCCTTTGGAGGTTACACCAGTAGGGAGAGCCTCCCCCCACCCCCAGTCCCTCCCCAGATCTTTCAACAAGGCAGTGCAGGTGACAGAAGAGGGGATCGTAAGGTGCCATTTGATGGGAACAGATTAAGCGGCTGCTGCAGAGTGTCTGGTGGGGTGTGATTGAAGCACAGGGTGCCATCTCCACCACCCCACAAACTACCACACAGTGCAAAAGAAGTTTTATTGACATTAGCATGAAGAAATGCATACATCGCTTCTGAAGGCGAACTAGAGGAGGACCCATCATCGCCGATAACATGATTCCGCAAGAATTGGAGGCGTTCAGTACAGTCGGCAAATAGATAAAGAGTGAGGATGGAGATGCATTGACAAGCGAAGGTTGGTGAAGGTTATCTTCCTCCGTGGATCCATCTCCTTGCTCTTGAAAACTTCAAAATGGAAGTATTACCATGGAGATGTCCAATTTTAGAAAGCTGTACTTCAAACTGAGCTGAGTGAGATTAGCAGCAAAAGCACTGAGCGTTTCTTACTAATGTAAAGGTGGACACGATTTGCGGTGGGTTTGGAATAGGAATGTGGTGGAGTGGTTAGCCCACGTCCCTTTAACCTGCAATAAAGGAACTGGTGACCTTTCGGATAAGAATGCAGTTACATTTTTTTTAGGTGGATTGAAAGCACTGGCTCGAAGCACTTCCCTCTTTCCACTGCCCAAGCTTGCCAAAAAAATGAGTGATAACTCAGAGGAGAATCCAGACCAACACTCGAAAGTGCTGTGTCACCTATATACCGGGCATTATTAATATAATTTGCAACTGCTCCCATATCAATTTAGTTTCTTGGCTAATTGATTAGATACTGTAGGATGGGTAAAATGTGAGATCACTAACATGGGCTCAGACCTTCTGGCCTCCGGATAGTTTGAGACCGGATGTACCCCCGCCCCCCCCTCCCCAAGATCGGCATTGGAACCTTGTGGAGGAATTGATATGCTGAATCTGTGATCTGTGGGAATTACTCGGAAAGTTTGAACGCCTGACAAGCAATTCCCCTACTTCCTAAAACCCCCTGCAAAGGTCTCCAGATGTGACCTTACCAGCTGTTCATGCCCTGCTGCCATTGCGGCGAGGATGGAGAACTTGGCGCCCAGCCAATTCTCCATTCACTGCGCTGGGAAGGGAAAATCCTGCTGGCATGAACGGCTGTGACATTCTGCAGTCCGGCTCTGAATCAGAGTGAAGATTTTGGACAGTTCATATTTCCTCATCTCAATAGTTACCCAGGAAATGTTTGACAGAGGAGAGCCCCTGAGTAACTATACAACTGCACTCCTGACCCTCATGAGACTCCTCCCATCTAATCTTCTGATCTAATGACTATGTCGCCTGACCATCCAATCTCCCTCCCTCTCCTCCCCCCACCAGCCGCCTGCTCAACCCCTGACCAGTTGACTGCGCCTTGTATGACTTAATAGCTCCTGCCACCTAATAAGCCCCTGACCCTGCATCTAATCCACTAACCCCAACTCCACCAACCTGACCTGAGCTGACTAGCCCCCTGACTCCCCAACTTCCTCCTCGATCACCCAACACCTTGTGACTGAGCAGACTAATGGTCGATCTGAAAACCCATCCTAACCGGGTCACCCCGACACGCTTAGCCCACCTCGGCACTGACCACCCTTCCACCCTACCCACCCATCACCCTCTTACCCACCTGCTGCTCTCTCACCTCAGCGCATGCCAACCTATCCACCGACAATTCTCCCCATCTACCACCCTACTCACTTTGCCACTTATCCAGCTCATCCACTTACACACCTACACTTTCATCTATTCACTCAGGCACCCATTCACGAGCACACTGAAAAGCTGTTTCAATGTCTCAAAGCTTTTCAGTCTGTTACTGAGCACTTACTAAAGTAAGGCATCTTATGCTGTAAAAAGGGAGTGTGGCTCGTCTGCCTCCTGATGTTCCAGTGAAGACATCAAGATCGAAGAACCTGGTCAGAAATGTGGATCTTTGTCATAAGTGCAGAAAACCAAGAGCAGAGCAGCAATCCAACAGTGATTGCTGCTTCGGGGAAGATTCAGGTCATGATTTTTGTACATCCCCTCCTGTAGAAGGTCACAAAAGAGAACGAAGGTTTCTTCATGGTGATTGTGGACATTGTCAATGTGAAAAAGATCAGCGGAATGTAAGGTTCAACAAAGATTTTTTTATTCATTCTTGGGACATGGGCGTCGCTGGTTGGCCATCCCCAGCCAGTGATGCCTATATCTCATGAATGAATAAAACAAAGGAATTGTCAGTCTTAACAAAACAGTTCTAATCCTCCCAGCATTCAGTCCAAGGAACTTGACATCTGGGTCAAAAGCTAATGTTTAAAAGACAGTCCAGCAGTTTAGTTAACCTGGCAATGTTATTAAAACTGGTAGCATCGTTGAAGAGGATTAATGAATTAGATGAGAAAGACATGCAGAACATTCAGAAGATCAATGGACAGATTATTGTTTGAAGAATATGATCTGAGACTGAAAATAAAGATGAACATGAAGCAAAATTTGTTTTATATATTATTCAATCGTGGGACCTGGGTGCTACTAGTTGGTCAGCATTAATTGCCCATCCCTAGTTGCCCTTGAACTGAGTTGCCTGCTAGGCTATTTCAGAGGGCAATTGAGAGTCAACCACATTGCTATGGTTCTGGAGTCACATGTAGGCCGGATCAAGTAAGACGGGAGATTTCCTTCTCTAAGGGATATTAGTGAACCTGATGGGTTTTTCTAACAATCGACAATGATTTCATGGCCATCGGCAGATTATTAATTCCAGATTTTTATTATTGGATTCAAATTCCACCATCTGCTGTGATGGGATTCGAATCTGGGTCCCCCAGAACATTAGCTGAGTTTTTGGATTAATAGTCCAGTGATAGTACCACTTAGCCATCACCTCCCCTTACAGACTATCCGTAAGTCTGTAAAACACAGATTGTGTGCAACTGTCATTCAAAACATTAAAAGTTTCATGCACAGCGTTTTGGATTATTGTTATGGGTCAGATGACAAAATCACATAGATGACATGCATGTCATAGAATCTACAGTGCAGAAGGAGGCCATTTGGCCCATCGAGCCTGCATCAATGACAATCCCACCCCGGTCCTATCCCCACATATTTACCCTCCTAATACCCCTGATAATGAGGTGCAATTTTCATTGGCCACTAACCCATACATCTTTGGACTGTGGGAGGAAACCAGAGCACCCAGAGGAAACCCACATAGACATGGGGAGAATGTGCAAACTCCACACAGATAGTGACCCGAGGCTGGAATTGAACCCTGGTCCCTGGCGCCATGCCACGCAGTGCAGAGGCAGAACAACATTTTCAGCATTGTGGTGAGTTCTATTCACGGGAATTGTTTTGAATCAACAACATGAGCTTACGTTTTGCACAGACAACTTTGCAATGACATTTACAGCGACACTGCCAGGCAAAAAGATAATGATGCTACAAAATACTAACAAAAAAACTACAAAGAAGCAGAAACAGACCACACAAGATGGCACAGTGCAGTCACAGTGCCATTGGAAGATTGATGAAAAATCAATGTGTGAACCAAGTAAATAGAATGGGAACAATGGGCCTGATTTTACCATTGTCATTCTAAGTGCTGAATCTGGGCATAATGCAGATCCGACTTAGAAATCTGCTTTCAGGTGTCCCCATATGCACTCAGCCTGAAAAAAAATCTCCAGTCCTATTTGCGCTGTGGGCGGGGCTCAGCGTGGCCAAACGATCAGAGCTCTGAACTGTGCATGTGTAGTTAGAAAAACAATTTGAAAAAGCGCGTCCATGTCAGATCGTTCCCAGGCTGCAAAAAGCGAAGAAAGCAGTGCGGGAACGAAAAGCAGAAGCGATGGTCCACACGCACATCACTGTCCCTCTTATCCATCCCCCCCCCCCACTATCCACACCCCCCACCACCCACACACATCACTATCTTCCTTATCCACCCCCCAACTAACCACACACATCACTGCCCCTCTTTTCTACCCCCCTTCACCCAGATCGATTGCCACCCCGCCCCCATTTCCCCCCCAGCCGATTGCCCGTAGAGTGGCAGCAGACCCCCCTACCCCTGCCCCCACCGGAGATCAATCAAATCCCCCCCCCCACTCCACTGAAGATCCATCTACCCCACCCCCCACACTCATGAGCGATTGGGACTCCCTCCTCCACCGCTCGTCCCCACCCCCCTACCCCCAAGACAACGATCTGGCCTCACTCACACCCCCTGCCCCAGAGGAACATCTGACCCTCTGACCCTCCCCCTCCTCCCTCCCCACCAGACAATGATCAGCCTTCACCCCGCGCACCCGCCCCCCTCCACACCAGGGGTACATCTGACCCGTCTCCTCCTCCTCCCCCACCTCAACCAGGCAACGATCTGGCCTCACTCCCCTCTTCTCCCCCCTGCCCAACCAGAGAATAATCTGACCCACCTCCCTCCTCCTCCCCCTCCACCACCGATGTGAGTCAGGGGGCCGTTGGAAGATCTGAACATGCTCTTCAGCAACTGGAGCACCCGATTCAGACATTTATTTTGCAGGCCCATTACAGCGCAGTTCGGGATTGGCAGACGCGGTGGTAAAGGGGAAATTGCTGATAAAGTTGGGCAGATAGTTCATTAATTCAATTTAAATGCGTGAATCGAATTGCCGCCATTCCCAGATTTCAGTAAAGCAGCAATCCGCGCGGACATGGGCGCGGATCGCATTAATGGCCTCACACCCGACTTTACCACACTTTAGCGCCTGTTTACGCAATGGTAAAATCAGGCCCAGTGACTGCAAGTCCAGATCCTGGGAACACTTGGCTACCTGCACCGCTGCAACAGGATGATCATAGAGCAGAATCCCTACAGTGCCGAAGGAGGCCATTAGGCCCATCGAGTCTGCACCGAATACAATCCCACCCAGGCCCTATTCTTGTAACCCCACAAATTTACCCTGCTTATCTGCCCTGACTGTAAGGGTCAATTTAGCATGGCCAATCAACCTAACCTGCACATCCTGCATAAGGGGATCTTATAGAGACTTACAAGATAACAAAAGGGCTAGATAGAGTAAAGGTAGAGAGATTCTTCCCGCTTAGAAAGGATAGCAGAACTAGAGGGCGCAGCATCAAAATGAGTGGGGGGAAGTTTAGAACAGATTTGAGGAGGAACTTCTTCACTCAAAGGGTGGTGAATCTCTGGAACTCTCTGCCCACTGAAGTGGTGGATGCTACCTCGCTGAATATATTTAAGTCACGGATAGATAGATTTCTGATAGATAAAGGAATTAAGGGTTATGGGGAGAAAGCGGGAAAGTGGAACTGATCCATTTCAGATCAGCCATGATCTTATTAAATGGCGGGGCAGGCTCGAAGGGCTAGATGGTCTACTCCTGCTCCTATTTCTTATGTTCTTATCCTACATTCTTGATATTCAAGAATGATCTTTTTGAGCCACGTGCAAAGGTACAAAGTCTAAGTGACACTGTCAGTAATGGCAGCCGATCAAATTATGAAAGGTAAAGTAGTCTTCAGTAACCTGTAAATTTATACTTATGAGACAATAGTTGGCAGAGCAGACAATGGCAATGGGGTATAAGGTTTTTTAGAGCAAGTCACTACAGGATTGAAACAACCGCAGAATTCTGCTTTACAAAATGATCATGTGGTTTAATGATAGAACAGCTTAATGGTGACATACTAAATATTTAATCCTTATTTTTCTCCACTCTTCTCATTTGTTCACATGATCCTTATTATGTTCTGCCTCCCGGGCACGTGAGATTGAAGGTAGGACACCTTCAGCAACCTGTGACTGGGGATTTATTGGGTGATACGAGTATCTAATTTGTCTGGCTATGCATGACTCATTTGGAAGCTGTTCCATTTTGGATTGTAGTTGTGACTTAAGACTGATCCCTGATGAAAGGAAAATCTATCCTTTTGAATAGACATTACAAAGAATAAAGTACTGGCCAAGGACTCCTCATGTTACTCATGTTTGTCTGACAGTCGATTAAACCTCATTTGAAAAGCTAACAAGTTGATACAATTATAATTTTTACAGAAGGCTTGCAGTTTCTAGTCTCTGTGAAGACACATGATTAATGATACATTCTTAAATATGCAATAATGCTGACATGTTAGTTACAGTTAAACTTGCTGCAATAAACGTTGAATATATGGAAGATTCATTATAAGCTAAAGAATTTGTTATACGGCAGCTGAACTGAAACTCTAATTTGCTAAGTTGCATAAATATTACATAATAACCCTGAATTTTCAACAACAGTAAAATCTGGGCTGCACTTGCAAGGAACAGACGTATGTTTGATATCAACAGAGAAGGTTAATTTCAACATGTTCCCTGTGCCTGGAAGACATCTGTGTTTATTGGCTGAGAGATGAAAAGTGGACAGCGCAGTATCTCTTAAAGGGTTGATGCTAACCAGTAAAAAGGGCACTACTTCAGCACTGTGATGAGGGAGCATTCTTGCTGTGAGGAGATGTCCCATTGTCTAATCAGCAGAAGTTTACACCGTCGGGGCTATGAGGGAGGTTCTGACATTTAGCAATGATCCTTTGGAGGTCCTGCTACAAGAGGCCAGGGAAAGGAGGGGAAATCTTGTCAGACCATTGCCCCACATTTGTGGGCGGCACAGCGAATAGCACTGCTGCCTCACTACGCCAGGGACCCGGTTTTAATTCCAGCCTCAGGTCACTGACTGTCTGGAGTTTGATGTGGAGATGCCGGCGTTGGACTGGGGTAAACACAGTAAGAAGTCTGACAACAACAGGTTTAAGTCCAACCAATTTATTATGTGAGTTTACTATCAAATAAATCTGTTGGACTTAAACCTGGTGTTGTCAGACTTCTTACTGTGTCTGGAGTTTGCACATTCTCCGTGTCTGTATGGGTTTCCTCCGGATTCTCCGGTTTCCTCTCGCAGTCCAAAAATGTGCAGGTTAGGTTAATTGGAGATGATAAATTGCCCCTTAGTGTGGGTTACGGGGATAGGGGTGGGGTGGGACTGTTGTTGATGTGGGCTGAATGGCCTCCTTCTGCACTGTAGGGATTCTATGATTCGATTCTCTGATAAGAAAGGCTGCATGAGAGGTTGCTGGGCAATTTGATGCAGTCTTGCAGCATTCTGAGTTAAGCTAAATCAGAACAGGCGTGCTGATCTGCTGAGCTCCCATGTCAGATGCGTGAGCTGCACACAGAGGCAGTGTTGGAATAATTGGGAATTATTTAAATCATGACTGGATTGTAGGTTTGAGTTCCACTTGCCAGTAGCCCTGCTGCCTTTGATCCGCTAAATTGTCTCTCAAGAAAGTCAGTACATTATAAACAGTGCAACTGAAATTTCACAGCACATGTTGGCCATCGGTGAGACTCTGTACTGCCAGCGTGAACTTGCAAAATTAGCGCAAATAAATTAGGATTTGATTCTGATTTTTTTCTGCTATTTGGCACATTCAAGCAACACGCATGAATAATAAAGAATGAAAAACATCAGTACCAAAGTTCAGAATGGGTTCAGATGGAGCAGTCATCATTGATGCTGTTTGATATTGTTGAATTATAGATTAGCCCTGACTCAGGCATCTAATCCATGACAGCATGATACTCCACATGAGCTAGGAAAACTGAGGATGTATTGAAATGTTACAGCAGTCCCACCAAATGAATTATCATATTAAGAATCGATACACAAGTATCTCTCTTTAGTATCTCTGTCTTATGCCACGCTAAAGGCAAATGAATTATTTACCCACACATTGTTGCTCATGGGAATCTCTGCATATGGTATTTAAGGGGATGATTTTCCAAGCTCGCCATGCCTCGTGCAAGTTGCGCCGATCCTGGAAAATAGCACGTGAGCCTAAAAGTCGGATTTCCGCCCAAACGATTTGCAATTGTCTCGGTCTCTTTCTAATGGCACCAATTGCATGGCGCCCAGAAAGAGCGCAAGGCCAATTAGCATATTTTAAGTAGCATTTAAACATGCATAACCCGTTCAACACCCAAATTCCGGAATCTTCCAACCTTCCGGCATGGCAGGAGAACGACGCGGAGACCAGGAGGCTTGGCCACGCCGGGGGTCTCAAAGGCCATTGAAGCTCCTGGGTGGTCAAGGCATGCGGATAGCAAGTGCTCATTGAGCAGCGTCTACCTGGCAGTGCCCACCTGGCACACTGGCAGTGCCCACCAGGCAACCCTGCAGAATCTACCAAAAACCCTGGCAGTGCCCATCAACACCCTAACAGTGCCACTTGGGCACTGCCAGCGTGCTGGAGTGTTGCCAAGGAATGGCCCTGTGGGGGTTGGAGCCTCTTGGGGCTATGTTGGGGGGGGCTGGGGTGTGAGGCTATGACAGGAGAAGGCTTTGTGTGAGGGGTTGTGATGGGAGCATGAAAGGGGTCATGATAGGGGCATGTTAGGGGAATGGGGTACAGATTTCAGCATTTGGCACGGGAAAATTATAAAAAAGGCAAATGCACATGGGATACAGGATAAATTGATAAAATGGATTCAAAATTGGCTCAGCTGTAGGAGACAAAGGGTGATGACAGAAGGCTGATGTGTGACTGGAAGCCAGTGTCCAGTGGCGTACCACAGGGATCTGTGCTGGGTCCCCTATTATTCGTCATTTATTTTCAATGACATTGGTGACTATTGAGGGTCACAGATAGGATTAGTAAATTTGCAGATGAGAAGGTGGCAACAAGAGGCAGGCAGGAGTGGGGTAGAGTGACCATGCGAGGATGATCACAGTGACAGATCCAACAAAAAGGTGGGGAATCTCTCTCTCTCGCAGGGGTGATCATGAGCAGGGTATCCAACCATGGTGAGACAGCAAGCAGTGATCGCAGGTTGGCCCAGTTGTAGCTGAGTGTGGGGTTCACCAATCATGGTGAAGGAGCCAGTAATTGCTGCAGGAATCCAATCAGGTTGGAGTGTCTGACCTTGTTTGGGGTTCTATTAAGGGCAAGGGGATCTAACTTTGGCCTGAGCTGCCCTGCCCACTTTCAATTCTATCTCCAGTAAAACAAGGGTTAGCAGCTTTGAGACATTTTGACTTTGTAGCTAAGATTTTAAACATTTTAAATCATCCTGCCTGATCCAAATCTAGCTGTCTTGGCAGGTTAAAATTCCCCTTTCCCTGTGGCACCTGAACAGTGCAAAATAGGAAAGGACCTAAATATAATCAAGAAACAAATTTCTTCATAGCGAAGATAGTAACAAATGCCCATAACACCATAAGACATAAGAGCAGAATTAGGCCATGCGCCCCATCAAATCTGTGCCGCCATTCAATCATAGTTGATATTTTTCTCATCCCCATTCTCCTGCCTTTTCCACATAATCCCTGATCCCCTTATTAATCAAGAACCTATTTATCTCTGTCTTAAAGACACTCAATGACCTGGCCTCCACAGCCTTCTATGGCAAAAAGTTCCACAGATCCACCACTCTCTGGCTGAAGAAATTCCTCCTCAACTCTATTTTAAAGGATTGTCCCTTTAGCCTGAGGTTATGTCCTCTGGTTCTAGATTTTCCTACTCGTGGAAATATCCTCTCTACATCCACTTTATCCAGGCCTCGCAGTATCCTGTAAGTTTCAATAAGACTCCCCCTCATCCTTCTCAACTCCAATGAGTACAGAGCGAGAGCCCTCAACCATTCCTTCTCTTGGCATACAGTGCGTGTGAAGTGCAAAACAATATAATATTAATAGTCAATGATCGTCATATTACTGATTTAGCATCAGGATGGTGGGAAGGTGAGCAGGATGAAAGGCAACATTGGATGGCAAAGGAGAAACAATGCTGGATTTGGCCTGAGCTGGAGAGAGTGAAGGACAAAGTGAGCTGAGGAAGAGAAGGCTGGGGAATATTGGTGAAGCACAGATGAGACAGCAAGAGGAAGGCAGGAGGGTGAGGTGGAGCAGCTAGGCAGGAGAGGGGGTACATGATTGAGATGTATAGCATTGCGAGGGGTAAGGACAGAGTGAATAAGAAGTAGCTTTTCCACTTTGGTTGAGGAGTTAATCACAAATGGGCACAGATTTAGAGTAAGGGGCAGGAGATTCAGAAGGGATTTGAGAAAACATTTTGTCACTCAGAGGATGATGGATTTTGGAATGCACTGCTTGAGGATGCCACAAACCTTACAGCTTTTAAAAAGTATTTGGATGAGCACTTGAAATATCATAACATTCAAGGATATGGGGCAGGTGTTGGGAAATGGGATTAGCGTGTCTTTAATGCTGGTTATTGATGGCCTGAAGGACTTTTCTGTGCTAAATGATTTTATCACTGGAATTCTCTCACTCTGCCCACCATGGAATCAGAGCGGGTGACGTGAGGACAGTGGAAATGTCTGTTGTTCTCAGATGGAAATTTCAGGCCTCACTCAAGCGAGTCCGTAAAATCCCATCCTATGACTCTGTCTGATTTGTCACATGTATTAGAATACAGTGAAAAGTGTTGTTTCTTGTACGCTATACAGACAAAGCATACCATACATAGAGAAGGAAAGGAGAAAGTACAGAATGTAGTGTTACCATCATAGTTAGGGTGTAAAGAAAGATCAGCTTAATGCAAGATAGGTCCATTGAACGTCTGGCAGCAGCAGGGAAGCAGTTGCTCTTGCGTCCATTGATATGTGACCTCTGACTTTTGTATATTTTCCCTGACAGAAGAAGGTGGAAGAGAGTATGTCCGGGATGTATGGGGTCCTTGATTATGCCGGCTGCTTTTCCAAAGCAATGAGAAGTGTAGGCAGAGTCAATGGATAGGAGGCTAAGTGAGAGTGATGGAAAAGGAAGAAACTAATGGAGGTGAAGGGAAGGGAAAGCAGTAAGGAAGAGAGTAGGGGTGGGCCACATTTCTATCAGCCAAGGGGGAAATGTGACCTGTAGCCCTCACCAGATACCTATTCTGCAATGTCCCCCAACATCACCCATCCAGAAGAGGAAATGAAGAAAAACAGCAAAAGAAGAGAAAGTCAGAAGTGAGATAATGAAAAAGAGATGCAGCTCACCAGACAGAGCCATTTAGAAGGATACATTAACATGAACTCAATAGATACAGGGAACAGGGAGTTGTATTCTCTGACATACTGTGAGCAATGCCATAGGAGGTTCACTATAGTATTCCAGAAATACCCATTAACATTGTAGTGGGGGGGGTGCATGGTGGCACAGTGGTTAGCACTGCTGACTCACAGCGCCAGGGACCCGGGTTTAATTCCGGCCTTGGGCTACTGTCTATGTGGAGTTTGCACTTTCTCCCCGTGTTTGTGTGTGTTTCCTCTGGCTGCTCCTGTTTCCCCTCACAGTCCAACATGTGTAGGTTAGTTTGGTTGGCCATGCTAAATTGATCCTAGTGTCAGGGAGATTAGCACGGTGAATATGTGGGGCTGCAGGAATAGGGCCTGGGAGGGATTGTGATCAGTGCAGGCTTGAAGGGCCAAATGGCCTCCTTCTGTACCGTAGAGATTCTATGATTTTTGTTCTGATGATATTTTTTCACTTTTAGAAATACAAATGCTTTGGCTCCTCACCTTTCATTGCATTTAACAAAAACAAAACAAAAAGGTGATTCATCTCTTTGCGGTACTAAAGTTCATGAAAAAGGAACTTATTGGAACTGGCATGAGTGTTAACAATCCTGACGCAATTAACAAAATCCTAGCTAAAGTGGTTCTTGGCCACTGGATTGACATTAATGGGCGTGAGTTATACCATCAACTGCAGACTTTGCAGGAATTATAAATCTATGAAACGATAGCAAAGCACACTTTGCCGTCAGGGCAATGGATCAGTTCATCACAATGAGCAAGAAGAATATTCCGATCAGGATTCCCTGGTGGAATTGGTTTTGCATTTCTCCAGCGATGAGCAGGCTGAAGATAGTTTAGAAGGGGGTGACTAACCTAATGACCTCTATTTCAATCACCAAACACACCACCAAGAGGCAAACATAAAGGAAGTAGTAGTTTACTTTCCCTGTAATGGTTCATCAGCAAAGTCTATACCATCTAATCATAGAACCCTACATCGCAGAAAGAGGATCTTCGGGCAATCGAGTCTGCACTGACCACAATCCCACCCAGGCCCTACCCCCATATCCCTACATATTTTACCTGCTAATCCCTCTAACCTAAGCATCCTAGTACACTAAAGGGCAATTTTAGCATGGTCAATCAACCTAACTCGCACATCTTTGGACTGTGGGAGGAAACCAGAGGAAACCCACGCAGGAGAACGTGCAAACTCCACACAGACAGTGACCAGAACCAGGAATCGAACCCAGGACCCTGGAGCTGTGAAGTATCAGTGCTAACCACTGTGCTACCGTGCCGCCCACTGCCATTATGAACACATGAGGAGGAGATGCCCATGTTGGACTAGGGTGGGCACAGTAAGGAGTCTCACAACACCAGGTTAAAACCCAACAGGTTTATTTGGAATTACCCGATGAAGGAGAAGCACTCTGAAAGCTCGTGATACCAAATACACCTGTCAGACTTTAACCTGGTGTCGTGAGACTTCTTACTGTGGACCCAGTCACAGTTAAATTAAACAGGTCTCTTTTTGTCAGAGTTGATATCCCGTCATTACAAGAACTTCAGCAAAGTACGTGTGGATCAACTCCCATCAGGACATTTTTATTTCACAGTTGGAATAATGTCGTCAATTGCTTTGTGTGTGATATTAATAAAGTAAATGTTTCCTTTCAGTCTTTGAAAACAGCCGAAAACTCCAAATAATATGAACACAACACCAGCTGTTGATTCATTTTAGCTGGCTTGAAATCACTTTGAAAGCACTGTTCGGTGGTTGCTCACTTCAGCAGCAATTGAAAACAGAGGGCTAGGTCAGCACCTTCACTGCTTGTAGATTGCTGTGGGCTGGTAAATGTTATGTCTCCATTTTGTGTGAATAATGACCACAAAAGTTATCAGTTTAGCTGAGGACCATCTTCTGAGCATCCCACAGGCAGGAATCCTCCCTCTGAGTCCACATTCCCGGCAGTCAGACTCTGTCTCTTGCCCCATCTAACCCTCTCCCTCAACTTACCTGAGGGCCGCAGCCAGCAGTGCGAAGGTCAGCCCAAGCTCCTGGGATGGCTACGGGGCAACAAGGTTACCCGCTAAGGCCATGGCTGATGACGCCTGTGCGCAGGCCTGAGATGGAGGCCTGCTACAAAATGGCCTATGCAGTCACTCAGTCCATCGTAGAACGGTACATCAGCCTGCTGAAGATGTGGTTCTGCTGCTCGGACCGCTCTGAAGGGGGGGGGGGGGGGGGGGGCATCCAGTATGCGCGCTTCACGCATCATCATCGTTTGCTGCCCACTGCACAACATCGCCCAACAGCAGGGAGACCAGCTGGAGCTGAAAGAGGAGGAGGAGCGGCGAGGGGGCGAGGTGGACATCCCGCCATACGAAGAGCCAGAGGAAAGAAGACAGGCAGCGATAGCAGGTGCCCGGCAGGGACGGGCAGCGAGGGACACCTTGATTACAGCCCGCTTCGGCTAGCTGGTGCTGTGCAGTGAGAGGGCTGCAACCATCACACATCCACCACACCCCAGGAGCAAGAACAGCCATTATTCCCCCTCCAAACCGACCTGGGCCTTCAAACCACCTCATCATCCTTCCCCTGCTCCTGTCATCCCACCATCCTATCCCCCAGAAACATCCAAACCAGTTAATGTGCCTGGGCTGGCAATGGTTGTGAGTCTTGGTTGGAGGTTGGAGGATGATGATGACTCACTCCTGCGTGCACTGGGATCTTGCCCCTGGTGCAATTCAAGTCTGACTCCTACCTGTTACTCCGAATGCACACTGTCACCCTGGCCCATGCAGCTGTAAGGGCTGGGGACGCATGTTGTTTGGCAAATGGGGTGTGTGGGGGAGGTGGGTGGGCACTTGCACCAAGGGTGTGGTGGATGTTGGGGAAAGTAGGGCAGGCACTCTGAAACATGTGGCAGAGTCTCGCAAGGCACAGCAGACAAACAGCACTTCTATACATGGGAATGGGGAGCACTCAGCCCTGGGCGGGGAGCGTGGGGGAGAGAGAGAATCAGAGACACATTAGTCACCGCTGTGAGGTGCAATTAACAGTTTATTGTGTTCCTAACATAGATGATTACCAAACCCTGACTAATGCTGACTTTCACCCGTGCCCTCTTAGTGAACTACAACTTTCTAACTTTGTGTGGTCCACTGCTTCTTCTAGGTGCTACCCCAAGCTGCACATCGGAGATGGAGGTGTCCAGCTGAGTTGCACATCCCATTGCCTGTGATGCCCAGGGTGACTGGGACTTTGCGGATGGCACCTGTTCATCTCGCTGGCCCTGAGATGCTCTGGTGTGAGAAAGGGAGAAATCGGAAGGTCTCGGGATGTCCAGGATCTCCTGGGTGAGAGACCCCGGCATGGGCTCAAGCCCTTCTTCCTCCCTTGGGGTGTCCAGAGTCCGTGGGGTCACTCCATGGGATACTAGGGTAGCTGGACTGAGCTCCAGATGCTCTGGCATCACCTGTTTCTGCCAGTCCTGGAGGCCCAGATGTGTCTGCCTCTCGATCTGTGATCCCTCAGTCCTGGTCTTCTGAGACTGGGCCAAGTTCTGGAGCCCATCCGCTACAGCATTCTGTGAGTGAGCCAAGCTCTGGAGTCCCTCAACAGTAGCTCTCTGAGTCTGGGCTAAGTTGTCAAGGCTCACAGCCACAGCCTGCTGTGTCTCCAGTATGAGACTCCCAACCGGGCCAGCAGTGTCTTCCACATGCCCCTGATACCCATGGCCATCGGGCGCTGTGCCTCCTGGATGCCAGAAACACACCCACCCGTGGCCTGTTGTGTCTCCTGGATGGCCTGGACCCTGTCATCCATGAGGACAGACTTCTGAGCCAGACTTTCCACTGCAGTTGCCACCTTTGCAGTGTTGGCCTGGGTCTCGCGCTGCGTCGGCACCATCTCCTGAAACAGCACTCTGTTGGACCCCCCTAAACAGCCTTGTAGTTACAGTATGGTTGCTGACAGCCCTTCCTCAACTCCCCAGGTTTCTTGGTGCATCTCCACCAGCCATGGGAGGAACACACCCAGAGACCCAGCACCTGGCTTGGGCACAGCTGAACCCTGGCCTCCGGCAGACCTCTGTGTTCCCGAGCCCTCGGATGTGCCCGCCTCCATCCGATGTGTGTCTCAGTGTCTGTGATGTGACCCAGAAGCCTCGACACGAAAGGTACCCACCGTGGTGATAATCTCTGTGTTGGTGGGTGATGCTTTAGTGGTGCTGCCCTCCGAGGATTTCTCAGTGCCTCCCTCCGAGGTGTCAGACAAGGGATCGTGGACAGTTTGCTCCAGAGCAGGGGGGGAGGGGCCAACACCCCAAGGCCCGGGTTCCTCTGGGTCCAGAGCTGGAAGAAAAGAACACACATTAGGGAGATGGAGACAAAACATTCCATGCAGCATCACACTTACTGAGAGGAGGACCAAGGTCGGGGTGCGCTTCTGCAATGTCAATGGGGGTGTTGTGGGGGCCAGCGATATGTGTTGGGGGGGGGTGGGGTTGTGGGGGACAGTGATGTGTGTGGGGGGTGGCGGGGGGGGTGGGTGGGGAGGTGTGGGGACCAGCCATGAGGCCGGCAGTGTCAGTAAGGGGGTTGTAGGGGACCAGCAATGAGGCCGATGATGTCTGTGGGGGTTGGATGGCAGTGATCTGGATGCTGGGGAGTGTTTTCTGTGACCCTCCAGCAATGTGCGTACGCGTGAGTTCCCACTCATCCTGCCGATTTCAGGCTCTTTGGCGTGAATAGGCCCCGTTCCCTGAGCTTTTAATGATATTCACAATTGGGACCTCTGCATCGCACAAGTGGGGAGATTCAGGTCTGAAGTTGCACTGAAAAAGCAGTTGTGATCTAGATTAGTTTTCCCGTCAATTCAGCACTTTTGGAAGAACCGCCCCCACCCCCCCCGATCTTCACTGCACTGGCGTGTGCCTAACACCCTAATCTCAGCCTGATTCTCCAGTGGATGAGCACAGTCCAGGGTATTCCAGGTCTTAAAAGCTCTTTGGGTAAAAAAAAAAATCCCCTGATTCCTCTTTGGTTCTTTTGTCACTTATTTTTGATTTATGGGCCATGATTGTGGGAAACAAGCTGGAGTGTGAGGCTGAATTGGACAGCTCCCTCAAAGAGCTGACACAGACACAAAGGGCAGAATGGTCTCCATCTGTAATTTTAGATTCCATTATTCAACTTAATTTGACGTGGTTTGCTTTTGGGTCAAATGTAGTGTCCTGCAACCTGAAAGGAAATGCTGCAAAGTAAGCCAAAGAATTACCATTCGAAAACTTTAAATAACAATTTTATGAACACAGGTATGTTATAGCCCCCAGATCTGGCGTGTACAAACATCGGGACTTCTGGCTCTCTTATCGTTTTCAGATTGCTCTTGAACCTGCTTGACTCATGTTTAAAGTGGAGATCTGAAGCAGTAATTTGAAACAGGCTGATAAGGTTTACTGGAAGAATCCAATTTTAGTCCACTTTGGATTTAGATAACAGATAACCTTTTCTTCACAATAAAAGAAAACCAGAGCGTTTCTGAAGAATTACAAAATGTCCCCGGTTCCCTCACAGAAGATTTCTGCATTTGAAAATACGACAAGCAGCATTTCTTCAATTAAAAAAAAAAGCCTCGAACGGTGCAAATCAGAAGTGAAATGGTGAAATGGGTCTCCATCCATTTATCTTCTCGCATTTTATTGCTAATAGACTCGGTGGGGTGGATCTTATCAATGTGCGGTTGTACAAAACAGAGGATGGCAATTTGGCAGCCTTTTTTACATTCCTCACTATTTTTATTTCTATTGACTTCAATGGCAGAGACTATCGAACAATATTTCTCAGTGAACTGAGTGTAAGTGGCTCCATTGACTAAGAGAGCGAGCCATTGGAGGGGGAAGACATGACAAACACAATACCATGTTATTCCTCTCTTAGCCAGCCTGATACAGTCCATTAGCCCTCACACATTCAAGTAATGGGTTATTGTGATTTAATCAAAGTGAAAAGAAAGGCTCCTTTTCTTCCAGTCGTCTGAACCTCAATGAATTTCACTGGGCTGAATGTTTACAGCCCCCAGTTAGTATATTTGGAGGCAGGGAGGCACGCTATGTAGAAAGCCGACTACCTTCCCTGTCCACCTCGAGTCTGCCCCTATGTTATGGGGAGGGGTAAGGAGGTGGGGAGCACACCCACCAAATGGCCAATTACCTTGTGCCCATCGGTGGCACCCACCCAGGATCATACCCCTCCCACTTTGTGCCTCTTCCCCAGCCTCCAAAACGCAACCAATTCCCCTTCCGCCATCCCCACACCCCTCGCCCACCCTTTACTCTGGTCATAAAAGCATGTCCACTCAAAATGCTTGGACTTCGCTTCAGTCCAGGAGACGCCCTCAGTTCTTCTCAAGACTCCTTTGCCGGAATTTTTTGGCCGTTCACGCTGGCAGAATCTTCCGTTCCGACCGTGCATCCCCACGGCAGGTTTCCCAGCACCGTGGGGTACATTTAACAGGAAACTCCATTGACAACAGCAGGACCAGAAGATCCCACCGGCAGCCAATGGCGGGCAGCCTCCATCACCACTGGCAGGTTGCACAGACAATCCAATCCCTAGTGGTCTCGGTGGCACAGTGGTTAGCACCGCTACCTCACAGCACCAAGGGCCCGGGTTCGATTCCTGCCTTGGGTCCCTGTCTGTGCAGAGTCTGCATGTTCTCCCTGTGTCTGCGTGGGTTTCATCCAGGTGCTGCGGTTTCTTCCCATAGTCCAAAAGACATGGTGGTTAGGTGCATTGGCTTTGCTAAATTCCCCCTCAGTGTACCCGGACAGGCGCCGGAGTGTGGCGACTAGGGGATTTTCACAGCAACTTCATTGCAGTGTTAACGTAAGCCTACTTGTGACACTAATAAATAAATGTAAAACCTTAAAGTGGCCCCCACTGTGTTCTGGTGTTGCTACAGAGCTGCTGGCTAATCAGATCTCCATGGATGCCAGGCATCCCATCATGCTTTGTTTCACATTGTTCCGACAGTTGAACTGTGCACTCGGGGAGAGAAATGAGTGAAAAATAAAAGCAATATTAGTTTATAGCCGGATGGAGATTATAAATCTTTTACTAATTAACCACAGAGGATTAGAGAATATTTACACAAAACTTTCCACAGAATACTAAACAGATTTGATATTTTACATAAGGATAGAATGATTTGGCTGTGCAAGGAGTGTGTTGAGCTGTCAGTGGTTGAGCTGTCAATCTTCTGGTCATGCTCCCTCATGGTGTTAGCACACCATAAAATCAGGGGGAAGTAGTGACTAGTTTGCTGATGCTCTCTATGTGGTTGGGTACTGGGTGACTATGTAGCTGGTGTATGGCAAATGACAGACTAACTGGATGCATTAGTCACCATGTGGATGAGACATTGATAGTTTCTGTGTGGGTGTCTGGCTGGGTGAACATACTGCAGGTGGGAAATCTGCATTTGACCAAATCCATTCTAATTTATAATGCGCTTTTTGATTTACAGAGTACTGTATGAAGTTTTTTTTAAACTGAAGCATTAGTGATCAACCGTGAATCTCAGTTATATGTCAAATCAAGCACATGATGTGCCTTTTAGAGCACAGGATGAATAAGCTTTTTATCTGCGTCAGGCAACGATCCACAACTTGGCATCAAGTTGTTATGAAATGCCACCATTTCATGACTTATTTTAAGTTTCGGCATTTGTTTCTCACTATTCAAATACATACAAACATGCAGGCATGTGAAAAGGCAGGCGTGAATGACTGGTTGGTTCAATGTACTTGTTGTCAATAGCTATGCCTCAGCAAGATGGAATGCATTATATAGCATCAGGATGCCCCACCGTACTGTCCAACACCATTGTTATATCACCACTGTTTCTATGTTGAAAGAACGGCAGCCATTTTGTAAGGCTCACAAACAATGAGGTGATAATGACCAAGTGATGTCTTTTAGTGATGTCGCTTCAGGGAGGGATATTTGCAGCCCGCTGAACATCATTTTCCTGTCTTTGAAAAAATGCCATTGGATCTTGTAATTCCACCATGCTGTTGACTCTCGGTGTAAATTCCAAACTGTCATCGCGTGTAGGAGGCAAAACGTCGAGAAAAAAAGCCTCGGCTGATTTAACAAGGAATGAATAGGAAAAGGAAGCTTCAAGGATAAGTCCTTGGGGGATCCCTGAGATAGGGGCAGGAGAAGAAGCCACTGCTGAAGAGAAAGAATGAAACTGAGAGTGTGCTTTCTCACTGAGAGACATTGGAAAAGATATTGCAGTCAACCATATCAAAGAGCTTGGAGAGTTGAGGAGGATGAAGGAAGATAGCGTTTCCAGTCACAGGCATTTACATTTGTGACTTTGCCTTGGCAAATCTCAATTCTGAGACAGGATGTAGGAAAAATGGGCAGGAAGTTGTAGGTGGCACATTCAAGGATTTTGGAGTGGAAAGGAAGATTAGTAACAGGTGGCAATTTACAAGGACAAAATAATGAAGGGTGTTTCTTTAAGGAGGAGGGAATAATAATGGTTTTGAAAGGTAGGACTTCAATACTTGAGGAGAGGGAATCAAATGCAACCTCAACTAGCATGAGGACAGGAAGAGAAATTGGCTGGTCAGCAGTTTAGTGGGGATGGAATCAAGAGAGAGGAACACAAGTGTTATGGAAATGAAAACTTGGGTAAGATACAAGGAAAGAGGGAGGAACTAGAGAAAGGCACAGGATCAGAGCTCATGCAGGGAGAGACTTGGGGAGATGTATGGAAGGGACAAGGGATAGGTGGGAAAGCAACTGAAATAGTAAGCTAACTGTGTCCATCTTAGTGGCAAAAAGTAAGTAGCCCCTCACTCTTGTTGAAGATGATGTAGAGATGCCAGAATTGGACTGGGGTGAGCACAGTGAGAAGCCTCACAACACCAGGTTAATGGCCAACAGATTTATTGTTGAAGATGAGCATGTTTAGAGGAAGGGTCTAAAGCAACATCTGGAGAAGGAAAGAGTAGCTTAAATGAGACAACAGAGAGAGTAAAGGTTTTTGGCCAGAACCTATGCAGAAGGGATTACCATGTTAGTAAATATAGGCTGTTTAACTTTGAGGCATATAGTCCATAGGGTACATTCAGCTTTATAGAGAAAACATCATCATTTGATTGACTCATGCACTGTTGAACCTGTCATGTACTGTCATATAAATAAATCTATCAGCTATTGCTATGTATAAATAGATTTATCAACTTTTGCTACAATGCAGATTTCATAAAACTTAACTCAGTAGCAGCAGCTTGGAGAAACTATCTTTATATTCTGTTCTTCAATGTAAAGTTTCTTTTGTCTATAGCATTAATAAACCAATGTATTAATACCTTTCAATAAAATTTAACAGATGCATAAAATGATGGGCTGGCATGGTGGCACGCTGGTTAGCAGTGCTGCCTCACAGTGCCAGGGATCTGGATTCGAATCCCGGCTTGGGTCGAATTTGTACATTCTCCTTGTGTCTGCATGGGTTCCCTCCAGGTGTTCAGATTTCCTCCCATAGTCCAAAGATGTGCAGGTTAAGTTGATTGGCTGTGCTAAATTGCCCTTCAGTGTCAAGGGGACTAGCAGGGTAAATACATGAGATTATGGGGATAGGACATGAGTGGGATTGTGGTTGGTGCAGACTCGATGGGCTGAATGGCCTCCTTCTGCACTGTAGGGATCCTATGATCATTTATTGAATCCTTTTTCATTTCCAAAACAAATCAGCTTTATCATAGTTTAATTAGTTAATGAAAAACTTTGTAATTTTAATTTTAAATCAACAATATTCTGTCAAACTGATTGATTTCTTTAGGCTTTGCAAAACAGTGCAGCTCAGACTCCCACATTTCCTTTCCTTTAGTGATCCTGTAGTGTACAATCTTACCAGCCATGCTGCCGCTGCAGCGAGGTCAGAGAATTTGGCAGCTAGCCAAATCTCCATTCACTGTGGTGGGATGGGAAAATTCCCCCGGCGTGAATGGTGTTAAGAGCCCAGCCGTAGCGTCTTTCACAAAAAGGTCAATTCATCAAAAGCTGAGCCTGATTTTAATGCTCTGGGGTATGGGAATAGAGACTCGGGAAGCTATATCTGAAGGTGGAAAAACCATGAAAGAGAAATTCTCAAATGGATGAGAATTTAACCTGATACATCATGTCCCACAAAACGAGAGATCAGCTCAGAGAGTGGCCTTTCCGCCTTACATGCTTGGAGCTATTTTGATGGGATGGGTTTTGATTAAACCGGTTACACTCCAAGAGAGGTTATTTTTTAATCATTTGTGGGACCAGCATTAATTGTCCATCCCTAGTTGTCCTTGGAGGGCAGTTGAGAGTCAACCACATTGCTGTGACTGTGGGGTCACATGTAGGCCAGACCAGGTAAGGACAGCAGATTTCCTTCCCTTAAAGGAGTGAACCAAGAGAGGTGACGTTATACTCAGGGTCTTTGACACTCCAGAACCTAAATTCAAACTATATAAAACAGATGCAACAACAACAAACTCAACAGAAGGAGCACGAAACCTCAATTTGCAAATATGCCTGGGCCACTCCGAAATTCAGCACTCTCAAAATGTAGTTAAAGTAGTCAGAACTTGCTACTCCTTTTACTGTTAATAGAACGGTTTAGCCTTAAAGATACTGTAGGAGGCTGTGAGAGATATTAGCAGTTTTTTTTAAGCTTACCTTGATATGAATACAGAAAGAGCAGGAGTACTCCACAGAGAGAGACCATCATATTCTTTCACTTCCAGTGTGCAAGGCCACAAGGATTTGATGTTTTTATAATAGAAAACTCTGCTTTAACTTGACGGGGGGAAATCATTACCAAGCTTCACAGCTTTTATTATTTAATGTTTACTAAAATATCGATCTTGTGTTTATTTCTCGATGCATGCAAAGTTATCGTACACCTGCTGCTACAGATTGCAAAAAAAAGGCGTTTGAAAAAAGTGAGGAAAATAGTGACAATATAAAGGGTTTTTGCCAGTTCTACCACAACAGTATATAGGGATCCTCAAGAGCACAGTACAGGAAATGTGAAGTATGTGGAAGAATGTTGAAGAGAATCACACGTTTTGTATTTTGGTAAGTGTGTGCAGCGGACAATCGCATGGCCTGTATTACAACATGTATGCATTATTATCATCTAATAATTAACCTCATGCATTATCTTTTTTCCTGAGAAGTCAATTCCTTTATTTTAATGTCAATGAAATGTTAAATGTAGATGAACATGACAACTTTACAATTCTGATTACTTGTAAAAAAAAAGCTGACGGCATCTCTCAGAAACATCAAGTAGTCTTCAGAGTCTTTATTTTTGTCAGTCTGATGAAACATTGAACAGCAGAGGAACTGGATGGAAGATTTATGCTTCCTCTTATCCCCAAGGCTAGGATTTTTCATGTCGAACATCAAGCATGTTCTATCTACTTATAGGCGTGGTGTTGATTGACTGGCACTGATGTAGATGTCAGACTTAAAAAAAAAGCTACAACGAATTCTCGATATTCATAGGTGAAAACAGAAAGATGAATTTTAATTCCCCGAGAAGAGACAAGAGGGAAAAATAGATCCCAGATGTGAACAAGCCACGCTCTCAGACTGACATCATTGAATTATGTTAAATGTTTTTTTTCTAAACACAAAATTTTACAAGGCATTGTTAAATAAAAAATAAATCAACATTTATTAATACTATAAGAAGCACTTACTTGGTTGTGGAATTTTAAGTTCAGTGTTTATGTCCTTGGATGTAATCCAAATACTCGTTCAATTATAAAATCCCAACAGTGCAGAAGGAGGCAATTCAGCCCATCAAGTCAGCACCGATGACAATTTCACCCATGCCTGTCCCCACATATTTACCCTACTTAACCCCCTGACACTGAGGATCAATTTAGCATGGCCAATCAACCTAACCCGCATATCTATGGAGTGTGGGAGGAAACCCACACAGACACAGGGAGAATGTGCAAACTCCACACCTGACAGTCACCTGAGGCCGGAATTAAGCCCGGGTCCCTGGCACTGTGAGGCTGCGGTGTTAACCACTGTGCCACCCTTGATCGATCTGAACTACAGAGCAAATTTCAGATTTTAATAGCTTTTGGCTATTGCAACAGAAATGTGGATTGTCTTGTCAAGAAACTGTATTATGTATATCCTGATGATGTTTGGTAGAAACACAAGATTGTACATTACAACTGCTGAATTCTAAATTAAAGTGAGCACTATTTTAAATGACAAAGTCCTGTAATTGTAAATTCAGCAATGCTTTCTCTGGCCAACATTTTCACAATGCACACTCATCTCAAAGTATAGAGTGTCTAAAATATAGTTCCTATAGTTCCTTTGACAGCGAGATACAATATCAACTATTTTTCTCAGCTGTACAAATAAGAATGACAGCTGCCAGCTGTCTTTCTGAAGTTTCGGGTAGAGAAATCTTTATTCTCTTCTCATCTTTCTAATGATGGGACCATTACTGTAGGTCTCACTGTGGGCCTTCTTACATATGTCTTTTTCATGGAGGCAGAACAGATGCCAGATAAATAGAAAATGATTACAGAGCTCAGAGTAATCATGGAAGAAGACCCACTTGGACATACATATCCACCTAGGTGTACAGTGGTTTTTGTCTGTGTGTGATATCACAAGCTTTTAGGAATGGAGGTACCACCATCTTAGGGTGGCTTGGCCCTGGCAGTGTTTCTCCAGATGCTATATCACCACTGCCAGTCCACATGGCCCTAAATCCTGACAAGCGAGGTCCTGTGGCACAGTGAGTAGTGCCCTTGCCTCTGAGCCAGAAGCTCCGGGCTCATGTTTTGCCCCAGGACTTGATGGCCAAGGAAGGTGAGTACATAATTTGGTCAAGCACGTTGAGTACCAACCTGCAAATCTTTTCCAAGCCAGTGGCTGGCAATGAGAACGGGAGAGCCTGTTCAGCCATGTTTGATGTAGAGTGACACCTCTTGAGCTATATAAGCCCCTGGTGACAGAGTAGCCACCTGTTCCAGGAACAACTGGCTACGGGAACAGACAAAATTTTGCCATAGTGCACCACTAGGTGCAGGGAGAGAATTGGAGCATCCTGGCACGTGAGCAGGAATCTGAGTGAAGAGTGAGAAAGGGCATATAAATTAGAGACAGGAGAAAGGATGGCACCATGATGACAGATACTAGCCACACAAATTGGACTGGATGCTGGATGCGAGTGCAGGCAGATGAGAGAGAGGGCAGACCTGGTGGCGGATCAGTAATAACCTGTGATCCTGAGTGATGTTGCCTTGATGATCTCAGAAGCTGCCTTCCATCATTCCATTCAAGTGATCCCAAAACCAGCACTCAGAGCATCCAGTTTGGATGTAGTAATAATTCCAGAGACCTTTCTGTCAGAGAAAGCTGGTGTAGATGTTAATGGTACTGCTACCTGCTCCACGGATCACTGATTTGTTCAGTCTTTCCTAATATTGGCACTAATAACTTTAATGGACCCAGCGGTTTCCTGACAAATCATCCATTTTACATTTGACAATTCTATTTCCATTTATAACTTTAAATTTCTGTTCTATTTTTATGTAGTATTGGGGAGGCATAAAAAGTACACAGCAAGCCTTGTTGTTTAATGAAAGTCAAACAAAATGTCAAACAAAAGCAGAGAAGATACTAAAAATTTGAGAAAAAAATAAGAAAATTGAGTTATGAAAAGAACAGGACCAGATAAAGCTGAAAAACAAACATATTGCAAACGAGAATGAGAAAGAAAAAGATGAGGTGAAAATAAAGGAAGAAAACTGAAACAAAATAAAAACTAAAAATAGAGAGAATTCAAAAATCAGAAGGAAACTCAAGATGTAGAGATGCTAAAATATTTAAGGCGTGATCTTACTGGGGCATGTCGTGGGGTGTAGGGACCACCAGGCCACCCATTGATGTTAGAACGTAACCAGTGATAACATTGATCTGCTGTAATGTGACCAATGTTAACAAGCTATAAGGGTTAGCTGACCCAGTGAACCATGTAACCAATGAGAGAATGATGTGATGATCAGCTGACCATGTGACTCAGTATAAATAAGAACCTGTCAGAAATTGTTAAATTGCTTGGAATGGCCCAGGGTGAGAGCTGAAGCTTTGAATAATGAAGTTTCTTTTTAAACTTTTTTTTATTTTAAGTTGGAGTAAGTTTTATTATATTTGTTATATTTTTATTGTCTACTTCTGGATCAACAACTGAGAGTCATAGATGTTTACAACATGGAAACAGGCCTTTTGGTTCAACTTGTTCATGCCGCCCGGTTTTTACCATTAAGCCAGTCCCAATTGCATACATTTGGCCCACATCCCTCTATACCAATCTCACCCATGTAAGATCGGTCTAAATGCTTTATAAATTACAAAGCTGTACCTGCCTCTACTATTACCTCTGACAGCTCATTCCAGACACACACCACCCTCTGTGTGGAAAAAAATTGCCCCTCTGGACACTCTTGTATCTCTCTTCTCTCACCTTAACCTATGCCTTCTAGTTTTAGACTCCCCTACCTTTGGGAAAAGGTATTGACTATCTAGCTGATCGACACCCTTCATTATTTTATAGACCTTCATAAGATCAGCCCTAACTCTGCTATGCTCCAGAGAAAGAAGTCCCAGTCTGACTAGCCTCTCCTTATAACTCAAACCATCAAATCCTGGTAACATTCTAATAAATTTTTTATGCACTCTTTCTAGTTTAATAATACCTTTCCTATAATACAGTCCTGATGCCCTGAAGCTGGTGATCCATGTTGGTGTAGGGGGGTGGAGGGGTGATGGGGAGAGGGTTGGGGGGGAGTGACAATGCCAATGATGATGGAGGGGGTGGGGGGGGGATGCTGTGTGGTGGGGTGGTAGGAGTGTTCAATGTCCATGAGGGGGGGTGGCGGTTGCTGGCGAGAGGAGGCCTCCCATTCTCCCCTTTCACTCGGAGATTGGGGCACCCTTCACCGTCATGCTTAGACTCTGCCCCCCACCACCACACCGCACCAGTGCAATGCTCCCGGTTATCAAACAAATTGACAGAGTGCCAGAAGATTGTTGTGCCGAGCTCACCCAACAAGCTGGCGTGGAGACCTTCTGTTTTCAAGCTGTGGGGAAAATTATTAGCTGCCTTGGTCTCTAATGTATTGATCTCCAGCAATGAATATTTGGTTCATTCTTCCATACAAAAGCCATGGTGGTCAGGGCAACAGTTTTATGGTAAAAGGAACAGATTGACTTGTGTCTGACACCATGCATGAATGTAGAAAGTTTGGTGTCAAGGATAATGGTATGTTTTATTTTGATGCCTAAGGAATTTCTAGCAACACGTTCCTGCCACCCTCTAAGGGTGAAATCCTTTGCACCAAATGTACTCATTGATTTACAGGAAGAATTGCTTTGGGCTTAGTCAGCAACAGTGAGATTGATACCATAATTAGAAAAAACCTATGCTCTATACCAATGTCATGACTGGGCCACACATTGCTGCCTCACAGTGCCAGGGACCTGGGTTCGATTCCTGGCTTGGGTCACCGTCTGTCTGGAGTTTGCACATTCTCCCCATGTTTGCGTGAGTTTCCTCCTTGTGCTCCAGTCTCCTCCCACAGTTTGAAAGTTGTGCTGGTTAGGTGCATTGACCCGAACAAGCACCGGAGCGTGGCAACTAGGGGATTTTCACCATGACTTCATTGCAGTGCTAATGTAAGCCTCGCTTGTGACTAATGTCTGGGGATATTTGTACTGCTTGGGATGTAGTGTTCAGAACTGGATTCATTTAACAAGTGCCCAATAGCACCTATTGATTTTGTTCCTTCCATTGCCTGGTGTACTTATATAAACATTCACTGAGATTTCACAAGGAAAAGTTTCCTGAAAGACAAGTTACAGCGACTACCTTTTTGAAACAGGAATGCTGATTACCTCAGGCCCAAAGGTAATGGGAAATCACCAAGGTGGAAATTCTGCGGGTTGTCGAAATCCTGCGTACATCTCTGCAGCCTCACCCAAGAGATGCAGCAAAAACAGAAAGAATGAATCATCAAAAGGGTTGAGGAAACATGATAGAACATAAGAATATAAGAAAATCAGAAGTAGGAGCAGGAGTAGGCCATCTAGCCCTTCGAGCCTGCCCCGCCATTCAATAAGATCATGGCTGATCTGTAGTGGCTCAGTTCCACTTTCCCGCTTTCTCCCCATAACCCTGAATTCCCTTGTCTGTCAAAAACCTATCTACCCGTGCCTTAAATATATTTAGCGAGGCAGCCTCCACCACTTCAACGGGCAGAGAATTCCAGAGATTCACCACCCTTTGAGTGAAGAAGTTCCTCCTCAACTCCGTTCTAAACTGTCCCCCACTTATCTTGAGGCTGTGCCCTCTTGTCCTGCTGTCCTTTCTGAGCGGGAAGAATCTCTCTACCTCTACCCTATCCATCCGTTTCATTATCTTATATGTCTCTATAAGATCCCCCCTCATCCTTCTAAACTCCAACAAGTACAGACCCAATCTATTCAGTCTCTCTTCATAGTCTAACCCCCTCATCTCCGGTATCAGCCTAGTGAACCTCCTCAGCATTCTCTCCAAGGCCAAAATATCCTTGCGCAAGTGCAGCGACCAAAACTGCACACAGTACTCCAGCTGCGGCCTCACCAATGCCCTGTACAGTTGCAGCAAGACCTCCCTACTTTTATATTCCACCCCCCTCGCTATAAAGACCAGCATCCCATTCACCTTCTTGATCACCTGCTGCACCTGCAGACTGGGTTTTTGCGACTCATGCACAAGGACCCCCAGGTCCCTCTGCACCATAGCATGCTACAGCTTTTCGCCCTTTAAATAGTAATCCCTCCTACTATTATTCCTGCCAAAGTGGATAACCTCACACTTGCTAACATTGTACTCCATCTGCCAGGTCCTCGCCCACTCGCTCAGCCTATCCAGATCCCTCTGCAGACTTTCCACACCCTCCGCACAATTTGCTTTTCCACTCATCTTTGTGTCATCAGCAAATTTCGTCACCCTGCACTCAGCCCCCTCCTCCAGATCATCTATATAAATGGTAAATAGCTGAGGCCCCAGCACCGATCCCTGCGGCACTCCACTAGTTACCAACTGCCAATCAGAATAGCACCCATTGATACCAACCATTGATAGAAAATGGTAAATAATAAATATTGTACATATTCATGTATTGAATATATTTGTCCTTCTTAATAGAATTTTTGTACTGACCTGAAGGCACACCAGGGGAATATTGCCCAAACTTGGGCTGCCAAATTGGACATTTGTAGTTGCAGCGCTACGGGTACTATGTTGATACCACATGGCATTGACACACCGTGCACACACACATTTCTGGCTCAGCCTGTGTCAAAATCCTTACTGGTGAGGATGTGAGATCAGGCATTACGAACGTTTGCCAGAGTTTTGCAGAATAAGCAGATTGTAATGTCACTCAGTGTGTAATAGCGATTTGATGCCATTTTTGACCTTACCATTCTAGCCATTCTCAGCCTAATGCTTATGACAGTGTGTGTAGCAGCAGAAAGAACCTCAACCATTGATATTTAAGGGGATAATCAACAATTTATATGTGAGTTGCTGATTTAATCCCAATGGTTCCGATTGAGTTTGTGGAAGAGAGCGAAGTGCTTTGAGAAGTTGGTAAGGGAGTGGTGCTGTACATACAGAAGGGATTGGTTGTGGCCCTGAAGATTCTGGGCAAACCGCTTCCTCCAGTCATGAGTGTGACAGTTGCATTTCCTCTTGGGCTTTCAGTATGAGAGGGAGATGGAGCAGAGGCAGGAAAGAAGAGGACAAGCTATATGCTGAGGAGAAGTGGAAGGGATGATTGGGTTCTTCACAGCAGGCCTTATCCATCTAGGATCATCTGGGCGCATTTCTCTCACCTCTGCCTACATCAGAGCATCATCTGTACTTTATAAAAGAGGTTCTCCCCAAAATGTACTGCCTCTTGCAACCAGATCAGCAATCTCAGAGCAGGACAAAGGACAGCACTGCCAGTGACTGTGATGATGACTGCAGCCCTGAATATCTACATGTCAGGATCCTTCCAAATGGATCAGGCTCCCAATTCACTGTTCACTGTTGCACCAGAGAAATGATAGACAATCTTAATGCTGGGAGAGAGGAGTTCACTGTGCTGTCTTTAAACAGAGAAACACAGGGGACAATGAAAACATCTTTCACAAATTTGGCTATTACAACAGAAAATTAAAATGCAATACTTGCTGATTGAATCACAGATGATCCTGAACATATTGGAATGGTCACAAAGCAATTTAGTCCTGTCATTAATGTATTAGTCACAGACACAGAAGCATAGATACATTGACTTGTTTAACTGTACAGTGCTGGATAGTGTTTGAACTTCTAAGGTATTTGGAACATAGAATGTTACAATAAGTCACTAAGTAATAAAGATTGATGGAAGGCTAAGGAATATAAAAGTACTCCTTGATTTAGTTTGATGATGACTGTGTTCACCACAGGACATTGAAATTCCATTTAAAAATGCTGGGGTAAGTAATTTTATAAGCATTCATGTAATTCCAGTGAAATACCTTTCTTGTTGAGTAAACCTTCTATGAAAAAGGATACAAATTAAATTTGACATGGAGCATGATGATGGTAATTGTTTTTTGTAAAGTCAGTGGATCTACTGTTCACCCAACCAGTGCATTATTGTGTCCCCTTAACTCAATGTTTCCCAGAGTGTTAGACAAGTATTGATGGCATCAGCTGATAAGAAAAAGCAAATTATCTTAATGTTACAGAAACAGGTTGCTCAACCTGCTGTCAAAGTTTAAAAAATCCTACCAGAAGAATAGGTGTGGTTAATGAAAAATATAACAGGCTAATGGAAGGAATTAGTGAGAAGAGTCAAATCTTTAAAAAGTATTGAAGGATGCCACCACATCCTATTGTAAGACTTCCAATTGACACCAAATTCAAATTTTTAAAGTCTATCTTCACAGCCACACTTCTTTGCCATTTGGAGAATAGTGCGGGAAGAATTTACAAGTTGATTATCAGCCTGTTGAACTGTGGTGGACACATTTTCAGTGGCCAATGAGGCTTGACGCAAATACAAACCCAAAGCTTCTGGCTTCATATCTGGCTCCAATGCGCCACAAGATCTCTTCTGAAAATGTTAATGAAAAACTTGTCATGGATCCGAAGAACAATACAGCACAGGAACAAGTCCTCTGGCTCACCAAGCCTACTCTGATACATGGTTTCTATCCCTCTGTTTGCCTTGATATGCCTTGAACATTGCTAATGTGCCTGCTTCCACCTCTTCCACTGGCAGTGCATCCCAGGTACTTACCACGCTCTGTATGAACTTCTCCTGCACATCTCTCCTCAACTTAATCCCTCTCACATTATACCTGCGCCGGCCTGAGCCTCCATCTTTCCAGTGAAAAACATCCAAATTTATGCAACCTCCTCTCATACCTAAAACTGTCCAGATCAGGCAACATCCTGGTCAACCTTCTTTGCACCCTCTCCAAAATATTCACGCCTTTCTGGTAGTGTGGTCACCAGAACTGCACGCAATATTCCAAATATGGCCTAACTAAAGGTCAGACAAAGGCATAAGTATTTTCATTCTACATTTTGTAGACCTGGCAACTAGATTTAGTCTTTCTGCAACAATATGTGATAAGGAGAAAGGGAATCTTGTAGATAAAACCAGTGAGAGATGGATAGGGGCTGGACTTGGGGCATCGCCAATGTTTCTGACTGAGAATTCAGGGGCTTATATCAATGACTGGCTCACAGAGATAGATGTGTCAACATCATGGTTCTGATTACTGCTGCTAAAATGGACACTGTGAAAGGCAATGTACAGTGATCAATGAAATGCTGCATAAAACTTTAGTTGATGAACAAGAGTACAAGTTTACAATCATGGGTAGTTCATGCAAAGAATTCACTCCAAATGGTTGGAGGGCATAGTCTTTATCAATTAGTCTGTAGGCCAAATCCCACATTGCCTTCTGTGTTATGAAATAATGCTCCTGTCCCAGAGCTCAATGCAATTAGTTCAATTTTTCTGCATGTTTGAATATTTTACATTCAGGAAGAGGAGGGGGTTTACATCAAGGCTGAGATCTTGGAGAAAATTCAAGGGGCACTGAGGCATTGTATAAGAACTTGTGTGACAGATTTCAATTCTGTAGATTTTATTACATTATAAAACAGAGACTATAGGGAATGGTAAGGTCATAGATCAAGATGGTGGCAAACTGGTAAGGTTCACTGATCGTGATTTATCATAATTCATTACAAAATCCTGTACACTCAGCAGTTGTTAGAAGTAAACAAGGCATCTTGTATCTCAAATGCCGATGTATTTTGTGATGAAGGCACTGAAGAACAGAACACAGTATATCAGGGTAAGGTGAGTAATCGTGTCATACAGGATAGAACTGCTTCATCCAAAGACCAATTGCCGAGTATAGATACTGGGGTGCAGTCAGGGACTGCAGGGACTCAAGAAGACAGCTCGCCATCACCTTCTCAAGGGCAGCTAGAGATGGGCAATATATGCTGGTCTAACCAGCGACACCCACATCCCATAAATGAACTAAAATAAATACATTCCAGGGGATTCAAGTGAATGGAGGGATGTGACAGTTGTGAGGCTTGCAAGAAAAGCTGCTGACAAGTTCAAATACTGGTTAAGTGTTCAAGCTGATGGCCAAGTGACAAGATCCATGGCAGAATGAGGTGCAAGAGTGGAGAGTTAGAAAATGCTGCGTATGCATTGGTAATGGGTCTGGAAGTTATTCTTGCAACAGAATCACACACCTTTGATAGTGTATAGTTGTGATTTTATGACCTCATTCCGCCCAATTTTCGGTGAGTTCAGGTGGTAAGATGGGGCAGGAGGCAAAAAATAAGGTTTGCGCCCAGTTTTTTGCCTTCCCCAATCTTACCTGCCCTGTTTTGCCAGCAAAATTGGCTTTGCATCTTTTCCAATTTAAATATTAATGACATGGTTAACATATCATTAATGAATCTCAGACGTGATCGTCAGGTTCACTTACTTTTACCACTTCACCAGCTGAGGCTGTCCCTGATGAGAATCCCATATAATCCTCACCAACAGTGACTTGGTGTGATGGCATTGCCAGGGGGCAGGGTGGGAGGGATAGTGGGAGAAATAGGAGACCATTGAAGCCCCTGGGTGGTTGGGGGCAGGATCAGGCAATGCATGTGGGGCACTGCCAGCCTAGCAGTGCCCATGATTTGGCACTATTTTCTCAACAAAGTGCAAGTAGAGGTTGTAAGTTGAATAGGTTACACGATAAAATAGAAGCCACAGGAACTACTGGAGAGGGAAAGCAAAGAGAATGAGGTAGTTGGAGAGACGTTGGAGGTTATTCTAAGGTGCCAAGTAATCGGTGACCAGATTGGTCAAAATGTCCTTGAAGATGGGATAACTCATCTTAGGTGAGAGAAGAAAGAAGAGTTGTACAGGGTTTTGAAGAGTGACTGATGTTAGAGTGGACTCCCAAATAACTTACAAAATCATCATCAAATCTTTTTAGTTCTTTTGGCCACACAGTCAAAGGGGATGAAGATCAATCAACATCTCCATGTTTCTGAAATCACTGAAAGTGGCAGCAGATACCAAAGGGCTATTGTGACGACACTAACCTCTGGCCTGAATGGTTTCCCCGGGCTTTGATACTTTTCGGACAGATCTGATTGACTTAAAATTGATACCAAAACATTTTATTGGTCTGAAAAAGAAAAACAATTATGTACCTCTGCACAGGGCAGGATAAAAAGTCCACAGGATATTGGTAAGGTGAGTAGTTAAGAGTCTGACTGTGAATTGTTTGAGTTAGGTTACAGACAGTTTCTGGCCATTTTTTTGGTATCTTGGAGAATTCCCTAATTTTTCAGCATTTGTCTCGACTTTCTCCAGCATCCAGAGCATTCTGAGAGAGGCCCAGGGATACAGGCTGCAGCTAACCAGCAACATAAGATTTGTTTGAATGGACGGACAGCTAATGGAGTCATTAGGTGCCTCATCCATCTGTCACATTTACATTGCCCTGCTGAGGTCACTGCCAGTGTGTGGGCTCACAGGTCTGACCACAACCCCAGAAAGCCCTGATTGAGTTCCTGCAGATATCCCTCAATAAGAGTTGCCACACTGTCTACAGAGGAAACCGTGCGTCCAGAGCTCTGGGTCAATGCAGTGGTTCTGCTCTGCATGCACTCCTCCAATACAGAGACCACGGCATGCTGACCCTCAGGAATGTCTGCCGGATCTTCCTGCACATCCTGCTGGACTTCCAACATCTGCAACCAAAAGGACGACTCCAGACGCTCGCCATTAGCCTCAGCATTGTCCAGGTGACTAGCAATTATCCGACTGCTGGTGTTCTGTAGATTCTCTGCCTCCACCAACTCCTCAGGTGAGTGATACATGCCTTCACCATTGAGCGCAACCACCTGCTTCAATATGCATATGCCCACTGGGATGTACCTGTATTTGCACTGGTGCATGGTGCATAGGGAAGGTGTTACACTGGTGCATCTGGCAGCTGGTCATCCTTGGAGGCTGAGAGAAGGTCTTACAGCTCGTTTAGGGGTTGTGATGGTGTGATTGGGCAGCATGGTAGCACAATGGTTAGCACTGCTGCTTCACAGCTCCAGAGAGCTGGGTTCGATTTATGGATTGGGTCACTGTCTGTGTGGTGTTTGCACATTCTCCTTGTGTCTGTGTGGGTTTCCCCCGGGTGCTCCAGTTTCCTCCCACAGTCCAAAGATATGTGGGTTAGGTGATTGGCCATGCTAAAAATTGCCCCTTAGTGTCCTGAGATGCGTAAGTTGGACGGATTAGTGGGTAAATATGTAGGGATATGGGGGTAGGGCCTGGGTGGGATTGTGGTCAGTGCAGACTTGATGGGCCGAATGGCCTCTTTCTTTACTATAGGGTTTCTAAAATTCTATGCCATCTGAAGGAGGAAGCACAGGCGGCATGGTGGCACAGTGGTTAGCACTGCTGCATCACAGTGCCAGGACCTGGGTTCAATTCCCAGTTTGGGTCACTGTCTGTGCAGAGTCCGAAAGATGTTCTGGTTAGGTGCATTGGCCATGCTAAATTCTCCCTCAGTGTACCCGAACAGGCACCCGAGTTTGGCGACTAGAGGATTTTCACAATAAATTCATTGCAGTGTTAATGTGAGCCTACTTGTGACAGTAATAAATAAACTTAAATATCAGAATTGAACATCATTACCAAGTCAGAGTGCACACAGTCTTGTGATTTTATTGCACTTTTCCTCGTTCTACTCCTTTACATTTGTCAACATAACTATAGTTGCAGATTTCTATTCCCATAACATTCGCCAGAAGTCTGTAACAGTCTCCTCTTTGGGATCCTGAGCTGCTATGTACTTATTCTCAGAATGGGCATCTGGTTGAGCAAAGAGTTCTGAATGGGTGAGCTAGAGGAAACTGGATTTCACATGTGTCTCCTACAACTGCTGCCCTACATTTCTCATCCCCTCCACCAATTGCTTCCATGTCCACTGGAATCTCAGCCTGATCCAACATTCCTGCCCCTCTGTGACCGGTGGACCCGACTATACATTTCCAAGACATTCCCAGAGGTTTCTCTTCTGCCTGACTTAGCTTAAGAAGGTTGGATATCCCAACACCCCTCCACCCTGGCTCCTGCACATTGTAACTCCTCTTATCGTATGAGGACAAAAATGTTTTTTCTTTTGTCCCTCTCAGCACATCTGGACATTCCAGCCTCCGTCCCTGCCTCACACAGATACTGATTCACTTGCCCGTCACATTGTGGCACGTCACCCTGACATGAATGCCAGTCCCTGGTTCTATCAAAGGCACAGGATTATGTGTCACGTTGCTCTCTGCACTTCACATCCCTGAGCACCAATGAGTGCTGCCACACATATGGAAATCTATCCAAGAATCCAATTGGAATCATTACTTATACTGGCCGAGTGTAGGAGTGTAGGAGGAGGTCATTGAACCTCTTCTTAACTGAATCCAGGTTCTGCAAAATTGTGGTCACTGACAATCTCCTTCCAGGACTTCTTCATCATGTGAGGTGACCTCCTTTTGCCATCCTGCAGCAAAGTTTGCCATCCCGCAGACAAATGTACCTCCAGTAAGACCTTAAGACTCTCATCTGGAAAATGAGGGGCAGACTGGCTCTGAGCATATCCATCAAGCCTGGCATGGGTTCTGGACAATGATGGCATTCCAGAAACAGGAGACGTGCTCTCAATCAAGTGGAGAGTCCAAAATTGAGAGTCTCACCGCAGGCTCAAAGGGCCAAATGGCCTCCTCCTGGTCCTATTTTCTATGTTTCCATGTCCCTGAGCTCAGACTTCCAGCATTTAGGGAGCTTTATTTAGACGCCCTGCCCAAACCATTACTGGTCCCTGTTCCCCCCAGTCTACCCGCTCCATTCTGTCAGCAGCGCTGAGCCAGTCTCAGTGCGTGTTTGACACTGGTCAGCAGTTAATTGGCCAGCCAGTGCAAAGTTGACTTCAGGAGCCAATCACGGGCAGGAACAGACTTCACACTGCTTCCAATCCCTCTAATTGCATTCGTCTGAGAGCCTCAAAGTTCAGGCCCATGTTTCACAGGAAGACTCATCTTAGAAAACAGAACAACTGTTGTGACCAGTTAAGTAATTTTGCTGACACAATTCTCAAACCCATTAGGTGGTACGCTTTGCAAAGTGAGCCCAGCCAAAGCACAACTGTAAAGCAAAACCATTAGCCCAATTATTCAATGCCAAATTGAACAAAAGATCAAAATTAATTGAGCACAAAAGCCTGTCCATCACTCCTAAATAGTTCACACACAGACTTGCAACCAATTACTATACCCTTGAAATGAAGCCAGTGCTTGTGGACACAGTGTTCAATTAGGGCTTTATGCTTCACAAAAGCAGAACGTCTTAAAGCTTCTTGTGCTGTAATCTTGCAGTTTTGTACAGTGATAAAACATAATCCAGTTTTAAACACGTTGCGATTGATTTAACCTTTGCTGTTGGTGTAAAGCGGATATCATTTGCCGTCCATTGTATAACTCATTTTATTTTCCTTTTCATTTTGCTCCACAGAAAGGAAACTCGAGAGGATAGATAGCATGGTATCACCTGTCGTACACTACGGCCAATATTAAAGTTATCCATATTGAATAAGCAGAAATTTATAACGGATTTTATTAACAGGTATGGATAAGGTTCAAACCCCTCTTCCATTTTGTATGAATGCCTCACTGGTAGCCGTATCCTGGGGTCATTCATCAATTCCCTATTACTTCAGATGCTGAAAGATCATTTTGTTGCTTACTCGTCCATTCCTATGACAACAGTGCACCATGCAGTCCCTGTGTATTGTATTTACCTTGTGGGCACTATGATACATGATCCAAGATTGGGCTGGGTGCCCAGAAAAACATGCATCATCCCATGAATTCCAATTAATTGGAAGCGTGCACAACTGTAATTTTGGAGAGCCAAGATGGACACACAAGGAATAGTAACAATGATCAATGAGTAATTCCGAAAAATTCAAAAGATTGATCAGTTAATACAACCTGAATTCTTTATTTCGGGGACATGGTCTAAAAATAACAACGCGTGACTGAATTAACAAGTTTTAGGCACCCATTTTAATAACGTAATGGAATTCTCTGTCAAATCGCACTTGCTGTGCTGACTGGAGTCCAGCTTAAGGCAGCTGAGCTACAAGAAAAAACTTGAAGAGCCTGGGATTGTTTACTCCACTAAGAAGGCTTGGGGGAGATTTTATTCAAGTGGAACAGTGTTCAAGCAAAATTCCTCAGCGAAAAGAATACAGAACTTTTAGCTTGCTGCAAACTCTAGATAACATAATCCATGAAGGTTTGTACTCAAATGGGATTTTCCATGCCCCACCCCGTTGCCCCTCCCCCAACACGTCTCCACCCTCCGCACTTCCTCCACCTCGCCCCCCCCCCCCCCACCTCCCCACTACTCCCCCACCCTCCACCCCTCCTTCACCCATGGCTTGCTTTGCACCCAGCGGTGCAGCCCGCCATTGGCTGGTAGTGAGATCTCCCGGTCCTACCACTGTCAGCGAGGTTTCCAACTATTTGCACTCTCTGGTGCTGGGGGGGGGGGTTGCTGTGGAAACATGCAGCAGGGGTTGCCGTCAGCAGGACTGGAAGATCCTGCTGTCAGGAACAGCTGGGAAGTTCTAGCCTTAAAACACTTGGGTTTCGTGGAATTTTGGGGACTTGGTTCATGCTCAGAGAAAGCAGAAGCTGTATAGTCAGTTAGATTTGTCAGCTTTACACTGGGGTATGTGAATTTGTGAGATGGGCGGCTGTGGAGCCAAGTTTTGTGGAGCCTTTGAGAGAATTGGGTTGATAATTGACGGAGTGGGTGACTAGGACTGATTTGATTTGATTTATTATTGTCACCTGTATTAGGACACAGTGAAAAGTATTGTTTCTTGTGTGCTATACTGACAAAGCATACCATTCATAGAAAAGGAAAGGAGAGAGTGCAGAATGTAGTGTTACAGCCATAGCCAGGGTGTAGAAAAAGATCAACTTAGCGTAAGGTAGATCCACTCAAACGCCTGATGGCAGCAAGGAAGAAGTTGTTCTTGAGTCGGTTGGTACATGATCTCAGTCTTTTGTATCTTTCTCCCGATGTAAGAAGCTAGAAGAGAGAATGTATGGGATGCTGGGGTCCTTGGTCATGCTGGCTGCTTTTCTGAGGCAGTGGGAAATGCCGGCAAAGTCAATGGGTGGGAGGCTGGTTTGCCTCAAGGTGGTTTGACTGGCAAGATCGATCGTAGATTATTAGGTCTATTTATTTAAAACCCCCGCCGAAACCCTTACTGGTCCCGGTTCCCCCAATTTACCCGCCCCACCCTTCGGCAGCACTGAGCCAGTCTCAATGCCTATTTGACATTGGCCAGAATAGAATCCTACTGTGCAGAAGGAGACCATTTGGCCCATCGATCTGCACTGACCACAATCCCACCCAGGCCCTATCCCCATAACACCATGTGTTTACTTTAGCTAGTCCCCCTCACACTAAAAGGCAATTTTTTAGAATTGCCAATCCACCCTCACATCTTTGGACTGTACCCTTACTATATAGATTGTATCCCACCAAGCCCTGTGTTTTCTATTCTGACTGTGTGACACAGTGAGTCCACCTTGAAGAATCAAATCTGATTTGTCAATTTACCTTAAACTCTCAGGCAGAAATTATTCATTTTGAAAAATCTTGGCAAGCTGTCATAATTTGGGAGCTTCATTCTTTCTTAATGGAAAAGATATTAGAGAACGGAGACCTTGAAATTTTCAAGAAAAAGTTGTGCACACACACGCACACACAAAGGTTTTTAAAACATGTATTGAGCCAAGATATCAATAAAATAGTGACTGTGGGAGGCCTGACTGAGCAGGCCTCCCACTCTGACTGTGAACCCAGTGAGATTCAATAGATCCAAAAACTTGATGCCTGTCATGTTTTTAAACAGAAAGCTGCCCAGGCAATCTTTCATCCCAAATCAGAAATATAAAGCAAAGGAAGATATTTAGAAGTTATTCTATTTAATTCAAGCAAGGCGACCAACTCCTGTTGGAAAATGTCACGTGATCATTCTTTTGTACTATTACAAACTAGGAACAGCCCTACCAGAACCTTCTGAGGGCATGAGTGAGTGAGCGAGGCTGAGTGGGGATGGGAGAGCATGAGTGAATGAGGCTAAGTGAGGATGAGAGAACATGAATGAGTGAATGAGTTTGTGTGGAAATAGAAGGGTGTGTCGGCGAATGAGTGGCTGAGTGAATTAGTGAATGAGTGAGGATGAGTGGGGATGGGAGGGTGTGAATGAGTGAGTGAAAGAGTGAGTGAACCTGAGTGGCAATGGGAGGGGTGAATGAGTGAGTGAGTGAGTCTGAGTGGCAATGGGAGGATGTGAGTGAGTGAGTGAATGATGCTATGTGAGGAAGAGAAGATGCGAGTGAGTGAATGAGGTTGTGTAGAAATGGAAGAATGTGTCAGTGAGTGAGTGACTGAGTGAGTTAGTGAATAAGTGAGCCATAGAGGTTTACAGCATGGAACAGGCCCTTCGGCCCAACTTGTCCATGCCACTATTTTTCTTTAAACCCTGGGCTAGTCCCAATTGCCCACATTTGGCCTATATCCCCCTATACCCATCTTACCCAGTAACTGTCTAAACGCTTTTTTAAAAAGACAAAATTGTACCTGCCCCTATTTCTACATCTGGCAGTTATCCCAGACACTCACCACCCTCTGTGTGAAAAAATTGCCCCTCTAGACCCTTTCATATCTCTCCACTCTCACCTTAAACCTACACCCTCTAGTTTTAGACTCCCCTACCTTTGGGAAAAGATATTGACTATCTAGTTGATCTATGCCCCCCATTATTTTATAGGCCTCTATAAGATCAACCATCAGCCTCCTACTCTCCAGAGAAAAAAGTCCCAGTCTATCCAACCTCTTCTTATAACACAACCATCAAGTCCTGGTAGCATCCCAGTAAATCTTTTCTTTTCTGCACTCTTTCTGGTTTAATAATATCCTTTCTATAATAGGGTGACCAGAAGTGAGGATGTGTGTGTGTCAATGTAAGTATTGGGGGGAGTGGTATCACTGAGTATTTGATGCCAAATGATCACTTTTGATGCCTAGTGATTGCTTCTGATGGTGAACAAATGCTTTTGATCACTAACATTTTTTTTGTGCAGATGAATGCTAACAAACACTTTGAATGCTAATAATTGCACTGAATGCTAATGGTGTCTTCCGAGTGTCAATGATTGCTTCCACAAATTGATCAAAGCTGTGGTGGTTTTTGAAAACTTCTGAGCACATTAATGACTCCTCAATTAATCAGGGGTGATCAATCTTGGTGTTAAAAAATGGCAATTGGACACTTTTGACGGCAAATGATAACTGCCATGAAAACCCATTTTAAATGACATCTTTTAACATCAACTCAAGTTGCTGAATGTTTTGAGTACCTTGAACGCAAAATGATGACTGTTTCATTCAGGGAATGTGGAATGGGGCACCGAGAGGATTTCAAAATCCATTTTGTGAGAAAACAAAACGCTTGCACCTCTCAGGCTGTTGTATCAATCACTGTGCGATGTGGGCTATGGCTGGAAGTATAGACGTATTTGCTTTCAGCCTGGCTGGTGCCGTTACATCATAACATCAGCACTCTGCAGTCCATTTTGAAAAGTGCTGCCATTTCTAGGCTGTAGTTGCCTCACAGCAAGAGTTAATGTCAGCAGCTTTTACAGCTTTGTTGGAAGCTCAAACAATTGTCCTGCACTCAATAGAAATGAACATTGGGAGTGATGTATTACAGGTAGCTAATCTGATATTGCCCTTTTTAAAATATCACCCAGAGTCAAAATGAATTCCCTGGAGCTTACAAAAAACTCAAATCTCTTTCAACCTGTGGTATTTTAACTGCATTTCTGTATTATGAATGTCACCCATTTCCCTTTTGTACATGCAATCCTTTATAACTCTGCACTAAATTTCATCTGCCACTCTTCATGTTCTGTGTAACTTTTTCTGCAGTTGATGGCCTGCCTTCTTTGATCCCATTGTCCATCCTAGTTTAATATCAGCTACAAATTTGACCGGGTTACACTGAGGTTCTGAATACAAGTCCATGATGCAAATTAGAAATGGCAGTGGTCCAAAATGCCACTGGCATTTTGGACCACTGCCTCCGGCTTGACATTATTCCTCTAACCGCCACCCATTATTTCCTATCCTTCAGCCACTTTCTTCTACGTTTCCAAGGATGTGCCTGAATCCTTGCGATTTGGGTTTAATTAGTAACCTTTCATCCGCAACTTTGCCAAATGCCTTTCAGAATTCTAAGTACACATGTCACAGGGTTACCACAAGTTACATTGAGTTATGTCAAGTCATCATCACAGGGAACACGCCATTTAGCCCAATCCGTCTGTGCCCAAGCATTGATGTCCCATGTGACTCTCCTTTACCTTCTTTATCTCACCCTCACAGCAGACGTTTTTCTTCTCCATATACTTATTTAGTTTCTCCATAAAAGGCATCTGTGTTCCTTGTCTCAATTACTCGCTGGGCGGCACGATGGCACATTGGTTAGCACTGCTGCCTCACAGTGCCAGGGATATGGGTTTGATTCCTGGCTTGGGTCATTGCCTGTGTGGACTTTGCACATTCTCCCCGTGTCTGCGTGGGTTTCCTCCGGGTGCTCCGGTTTCCTCCCACAATCCAAAGATGTGCAGGTTAGGTGGATTGGCCATGCTAAATTGCCCCTTCGTGTCAGGGGGACTGGCAAGAGTAAATGCATGGATTTATGGGATTGTGATCAGTGCAGACTCAATGGGCCAAATGGCCTCCTTCTACACTGTATGATTCCACGAACTGCATTTCATATTCTTATCGCTATCTGGGTAAAAATAAGATTCTTCAGAATTCCCTATTGAAATTACTAAAAATTTTCTAAAATCTAGCCACTCTAATGATGATCTCCCACAAGTTTGTCGGCCATCCCCGTTTTTTCTTGAGAAGATAATGCTCAGCCTTCTTATTCAACCGCACCAGCCCATGTGTGTGGATAAATAATTCCAGCATTCTGATTCCAGGAACAAACATCTCCATCTAAACCATATTTACCAGAGTGATATTACACAGTTAATCAGCAAGTTTAATCTTCATAAATCAATTTAATTAAATTACATGGAGCTAAAATTAAAACTAATCGGATTTCAGTTGGCTTTGTCTTACCATTTTTCCACGCTTTCTAATTTGGGATCATCACCAACTGTTTAAGCTAATATCCATATTATTCATATCAATGTAAATAAAAGAGGTTCCAACATAGATCATTGGTATACTTCATACCATGTCATAAATCATCCATTTGACCCTTAATCATTGCTTTCTGTCCCAAGCTGCCCTTCTACCCATTGGAATAGGAGTAGGCCATTCAGCCCCTCAAATCTGTTTCACATCTCAGTTAGTTCATGGCAGATCTCTAACTCAACCCCATTTGCCCACCCTTCATTCCATTTTCCTTGACACCAGCTTGGGTGACTGCCTGTCTGCACTTCTCCTCATGTCTGCGTGGGTTTCCTCTGGGTGCTCCAATTTCCTCCCATAGTGCAAAAGACATGCTGGTTAAGATGCATTGGCCACGCTAAATTCTCTCTCAATTTACCCAAACAGGAACCGGAGAAAGGCGACTAGTGGATTTATACAGTAACTTCATTGTAGTGTTCATTTAAGCCTACATGTGACACCAATGAATAAACTTAAACTCAAAACCAAAGTCAACCTATCTCAATTTTGAAAATTTCAGCATGCATCCATTGCCGCTCGGGGGTGGGGAGCGTGTTCTAAATATCTGCCAACCTTTGTGTAAAAAAGTATTTTCTGTGTCCATTCTTAAATTGCCCAGCCAGCATGTTAAGATTATGCTCTCTTGTTCTGCATTCCCCCACTAGAGGATATAGCTTCTGTATAATCACCTGTGTGATAAAACCATAAAATCCCACCCGAGCTCCATGGACCTTTCAATTGTCTCACCCTCGCCTGCTCCAATTCCCCTGGTGGATGGAGCAGTAAAATTCCAGGCCATTGTCTTTTATTGCCATGTTCCTGAAATTTCATGGAAATTTTATTGGTCTGCACTCATTTGTGGGACATAGGCATCACTGACGTGCCAGCCTTTATTGCCCATCCTTAGTTGACCTTGGTTGAGAGTCAACCACATTGGAGTCACATGTAGGTCAGACCAGGTAAGGATGGCAGATTTCCTTCTCCAAAGGACATTAGTGAACCAGATGGGTTTCTCTGACACTCGACAATGGTTTCATGGTCATCAGTAGATTCTTAATGCCAGATTTTTTTATATTGAATTCAAATTTCCCCATCTTCCATTGGTGGGATTCGATCCCAGGTCCCCAGAATAATAGCTGAGTTTCTGGATTAACAGTCTAGCGATAATACCACTAGGCCATCACCTTCCCATCTAACTATCATTCCAGTGGAAAACTGGTAGAATTGTACAAAAGTTCAGCGGCATGCCTTAATTTCTGTAACTTAGGTTCTTGTTACCATCCTGCTGAAATCCCTCTATACAACGTCCACCACATTTTCTTTCTATAGTCTTTCACTGTTGCTACATCATTTTCCCAACCTGCCTCCGCAGGAGTCCTGCAAATACACAGATGACCCTTAAGATTTTGTTGAAGATTCTTCAAGATGTGCGTTATCCAACGGGCAAGCTGTTTGACGTCACAATGATGCAGCAAGGTTACAAGTGTTCATTATGTTCTCCGTAACCCCAATGAGCGAGGGACATTGCTCTTTTGTTACCATTTGCTTATTTCCTCTTGGCATTCCTGTGTGTGTGTTTTTTTTCATCAAATAATAAAGTACACAGGAAAAGCTAACAATATGTTTCATCGGGATAACAATCACCGAGAAGCGATGAAATATGTATAACAGAGACTGCAGCCCACTTCATCCAATATACTGGAGGATCATTGCTATTAACACCATCCATCTTTCATGAAAGAGTAATATAAAAACATGTAGTTTGGCTCTGTAGTTAAAGGACAATGACACAACTAGGTCAATGGATTGCCACTGTTTGTCTCTCTTTCCAGGTGTTCTACAGTAGCAACCCAATGATTTACTAAATATGTCGTCTAAATTTAAATTAGCTGAACTGCAGGGAGAAGCTTAAAAAAAATTCCTGACCCTATACCAACTCTCGAATCTCTTGGTAAAATGTGATTAGGAAAACCAACATCATAAGAATGTCAACTGGAAATAACATTTCTGCATATAATGAACTACCACAGAGGTTGCTTAACCGAAATCTAATGTACTGTAGACCTTTTAATTAGCACCAATTTTGGCAATTATAGCAAGTCGCATGTTGAAGAGAGGGCCTTTGTTTGAAATGTCACAGGATAAAATGTATTAATAATGTCTCATTATATTTAAGGTTTTGGTTTATCAGTCAGGCTACTAGTGAGAAGCTGCTTTGTCAAACAGATGGATTTATAATAGAAAAGATCAAAGAATTCCTACAGTGCAGAAGGAGGCCATTCGGCCTATTGAGTCTGCACCGAAAACAATCCCACCCAGGCCCTATCCTTGTAACCCCACGTAATCCCCCAGACCCGTTCCCCGTAACCCCAAGTATTTACCCTGCTAATCCTCCTAACCTACACACCTTGAGACATTAAGGGGCAATTTAGCCTGGCTAATCCATCTAACCTGCACATCTTTGGAGAGTGGGAGGAAACTGGAGGAAATCCATGCAGACACAGGGAGAGTGTGCAAACTCCACACAGACGGTGAGCCAAGGCCAGAACTAAACCCAGGCCCCTTGTGCTGTGAGGCAGAAGTGCCACCATGCTGCCCATTTACTGAGAGAAAAAGATAGAAATTGATAATATTAGATATAGAAGAGAGGAAAATCATAATTGTTGTTTTCTCATCACACCATAAGCTAAATAATTGTACTGATTCAGGAAATAGAAATTATGGTGCATTAGTCTGCAAAGTGTTGCAGAAAAATGCCTCCTGCATTTGCTCAGTAAATACCGAAATGCACTTTTAAATAATACAAAGGGCAGGATTTTCCAGCTCCTCTCACCAGTGGGATTTTCCAGTCCCACTGAAGTTGGTCCCTCACATCGAGTTCCCCAGTGGCAGGATGGGCAAGCCCCGCAAAAGCCCACGGACTTCGACATGACTGGAAGATCCCATCAGTGGCCAATGGCTCCACCCATCCATCGCGGGAAGACCCACTGCGTGGGGGTCAGAAAATGCTGACCAAAGTTTTCTCGCTGTAGCAGCAACTCGACCAGTATGAGTAGGATTTAATGCCCTCTCCCGGGAGTAGGTTGGGAGATGGATGGGGGCTGTTAACTGGGCTGAGAAAGCGCTGAATGGGGTGTCTTTCGGGTCAAACCAAGTAAACAAACTTAAATTACATTCGGACAAAGAAAATGGGGGCGGCTCCCCAAAAGGAGGAGGAACGGCCTGAACAGAAACAAAAAGTACAAAGGAAACTTAAGACACGTCAAATCAAAATGTGATTGTCGGGGTCTATAGGGCACCTCAGCCCCTGCAGTGCCCAACGAGCACAGAAGGCGTCGACTGTGCCCACGGACACTGCGTGCTCCCTCTCCAGGGACTCCCGGCCGCGAATGTAGCCGCGGTAGAGGGGCAGACAGTTGGGATGGACGGCCCTGTCGATCACCTGCTGCCTGGACCTGTTGATGGCGCGTAAGCGCTGAATGGGGAGGCCATTGCCTTCCCAACTCTCCCAGATTAAGTCCAGCACAGGAATGTTCAAAGGCAGCATTCCTCCATGGAGGCCAATTCAGTCCTTAATCAACTAATTAAGGACCACTTAAGCCCATTTTTGCTGATATTCTACCAATGGGAGAGTTTTATGTAGTGTGCAACTTGAGGGGCCTGCTGGCAGTAACAGCTGAAACACCTGGCCAGACACTGTCCTGCCTGTTAAACTGACTCCTTTGCTGCCATGTTCCTGGGGCCAGACTGTTTGGCTGTCCAACCTACCCCATTTACCTGAGTTTCAGGATGCCACAACTTCAGATGATTAGCTCTACCCCACCTCATCCCCTTCATTTTCATTTCATTTTATTTTTTACTGTTCTCTATCTTTTATTTCCTTATTGTCTTTCTTCATTTTTCTTTCCCCCACTCTTTCCCCCTACTTTATCCCCACTTTCCTTCTTATCTTCTTCTCCCCTTTTCTAAATGTTACCTCTCTCCCACCCATCACCCCACCCCCCACATCTTCATCTGTCACAGATTACCCTATGATTTTAGCTTCTCTGCTGTTTGGCCATTCACACCCTTTATTCTCTCTATGGACTGCAATTAGCAGCCTTTTCCCTGGTTTCTGTGGCTATGATCCTACAGTATAAATATCTCCCACTTATTATGCCTCTTCGCTTTGACAGAGGGTCATCTGGACTCGCAACATCAGCTCTTTTCTCTCCTTTCAGATGCTGCCGGACCTTGCTGAGATTTTCCAGCGTTTTCTTTATTGGTTTCAGATTCCAACATCCATAGTAATTTGCTTTTTTTCCATGGCAGTTCCTCTTCCCCAAGGACTACTGCAGTACCAGCAGCGGCCACTGATCCTGGTGGCACTGCTAGCGTTGGAGAGCTGCCAGTCTCTTACTGGCCAGCAACTCTTGGAGGTGGGACATCCATCCTGCAGCACCCAGAAACCATAATGCTGACCAAGTGGATGCCTGATTGGTTTTTAATCATGTCAGCATGGCATGGGAATGGCCTCAGCTTGGTTGCCATGGATTCTGCAGCCCATGAGTGAGCCCACTGCGTGACCTTTAAATCCAATCCTGAATGCAACATGCCCAACAACCCTTCTACAATATTTCCTGAATCATCCTTTTTTTCACAAATTAGCAGTCATAGTGTGCAGCAAGTAACTGTACGATACTGTAGCCTCAAGATTCAAGTATAAATTATTAATTATACCTCACCAAAGCAGTGGTTTCTTGTGTATACACTGGGAATAATATTGGAGAAGCACCCTGGTATGAATTCTGTTCACTTTCAGGATGCGTTGGAGAAGTGATCACTTTCCCAGTGGCAGCAACATGCAAATAAAGGCAAAATACTGCAGACAGAGTCATTGGGCAATACAGCACAAGAAACAGGCCCTAATCCTTTTAAATCCTTAGGGTCCCTTTTAAAGCTTCCCCCTCTCACCTTAAACCTAAACCCTCTAGTTTTCAATTCCCCTACCCTGGGAAAAAGATGCTAGAATCTCTTTTGAAGGGTCACCCTGCCACGGTACATTGGCTCTATTCTCTTTCCACAGATGCTGTCAGAACCTACTGAGTTTCTCCAACATTTTCTGGTTTTGATGCAAATAATGGGGTTGGGAATGGGATGGCATGAGAATGGGATCCAACTGCAGTGATTTCCATTACTATCTGCCAGGACTCATTCATCAAGGTGAATGTGCTTGGCCAAAGGGACACTAACCAAAGGAGATGTTTAGTACTTTGGAATCTACTGTAGATACCCTATAGTGCAAAAATTTACTATTACATTCAGGAAGCCTTTCTACTTCAACATAACTGCTATCTGAGATTTGCATCACGTTCCTCCCAGTGGAAATCTCACTCGGTGTGATCTGTATGCTGGAGTGCGAGGGAAGCTAAATTAATCAGGCAAAATCAGAGGAAAGCCAAATCATCCCATTGCATTCACCCAGCAGGCAGACTTCCCAAGACCTTTTCCAGGACCCCTGTCTCAAGAGGCTGCTCTTCGCTTATGAAGCTTAAGAGCCGTTCGATTGCTAAAGCCAGATCTGTTGCTGAGGTTCACAACACACACAGCCCTCTATACTGCAGGAGAAAATGACTGCAGCATTCAGCATCTATGCCAAAGGCTTATTCCATTGAGTGACTGAGGAGCTTTGGCAGGTCAACCAGTTGTGGAGCTCTCTATACACTCAAGGAGGTATAGGAGCCTAGTGGTGTTATCGCTAGATTATTAATCCAGAAACTCAGCTAATATTCTGGGGGACTGGATTCGAATCCTGCCACGGCAGAGAGTGGAATTTGAATTCAATTTAGAAAAAAACCTGGAATTAAGAATCTACCGATGACCATGAAGCCATTGTCGATTGTTGGAAATACCCATCTGATTCACTAATGTCCTTCAGGAAATCTGCTGTCCTTATCTGGTTTGGCCTAAATGTGACTCTGGAGCCACAGCAATGTGGTTGACTCTCAACTGCCCTTGGGCAAGTAGGGATGGGCAATAAATGCTGGCTAACCAGCTACACCTACGTCCACGAACGTATAAAACAAACTCATCAATGATCGCTTTGTCAGGCTATTATAATTTAAAGTAAAATTTATTTATTAGTCACAAGTAAGGCTTACGTTAACACTGCAATGAAGTTACTGTGAAATTCTAGCACCTGTCTAGGCCAATGCACCTAACCAGTGCGTCTTTCAGACTATAGGAGGAAACCCACACAGACACAGGAAGAAAAGGCAGTGACCTAAGCTGAGAATTGAACCCAGATCCCTGGCAATGTGAAGCAGCAGTGCTAATGACTGTGCTACTGTGCTTCCCATCCTGTGACACCGTGCCACCCGTTACTTCCACCAAGATGACAGAGAGGGCAGTTATATTTTTTCAGAATTTCTGAATTCCCCATCGTTATCGGAGCTGTTGATTGTGAACCTTTACTGATATATGAACCACATAGGCTTCTGATCCTAAACATTCAGTTCATTTGCAATGATGGCACTGCTACTTACAAATAAATTTACTGCTGTCATGTTTACACTTTGTCAATGTTTCAGATCGAGTTTAACAGTAGGGGGCCAGAATGGCTAATGTCAAACAGTCACCCACTTTCAAGACAACACAGCAGAAGAGGGTCACCTCGCTTGAAGGACCAATTATTTATTTCATATTTATTAGTGCCATGAAGTAGGCACTGCAATGAAATTACTCTGAAAATCCCCCACACGCCACACTCCGGCACCCATTCGGGTACAATGACAGATAATTTGGCATGGTCAATACACCCTAACCAGCACGTCTTTTGGACTGTGGGAGGAAACTGAAGCATCTGGAGAAAACCCACACAAACACAGGGAGAATGTGCAGTCTCTGCACAGATGGTGACCCAAGCCAGGAATCGAACCTGGATCCCTGACGCTGTGAGGCAACAGTGCTAACCACTGTGCCACCATGCTGCCCTCGGATTAGGATGAGATTGGATAATCGCCTCAGAAAGTGGAGCTCTTTCTTTGGCAGAAGACATTTAGAAGACATATAGAGACAGAGGCAAGTCGGTGGGTTGTTCCAGGATGACTGGTAAGGCTGTGAACTTCTGTATAAGTGTTTCCTTGTTAATAAATACCTATTGTGTTCCTGAATGTAAGTGTGCATCATTACAAATACCCACTATATCCCCATGTCATGGTAACTCGTAGGATGAGCACTGCTGCAGAGGAATGTTATAATGAAGCACAGAGAAGGATGAGGATTAAAATGGAACAAGCCATCTGGCATAGACCAGAAAGTCTAATGGTGACACTGCAAGTGCAGCCCATGAGAGACAGGAATCAGATATGGTGCCAGTAGCTGCCTGACCATTCAAAGACAGGGTCATTCAGCACACCCTCAAAAACAGATTAGGGCACTGTTGTTTGAAATTCATCGCCTATCAAAACACTCCTTGGTCTAAGAAAAATCCCAAGGGAAGAAATATATTTGCTTTTCACAGATAGCTATCAAATCTGGGCTCGGGGCCTCAGAAACGCTCATATTTGTTGTTCCTTACTGTAATACCAAGCAGTTCTTGCATCATATATTCCAGGAATTTGTTGCAACTATTTACAAGCTTGGTTGCAACTCACAATAAACTTCTTACCTGCCATATTGGAAGCCAAGCCATGGTACCATCCAATTTTTAGCTCAATGTGTTTACAAAATCAAACTAAATACCAACTATCCAAATTCCTAATGTCAGTGAAGAATTTGCACTTGACTGAAGTATTTGCTGATTAGCTAAGTTATGTTTTCTTGACATTATGCATTTGTATAAACAAATTAAATGTTAATAAGTCACTTTTATTTGCAATTTGGTTTATACTTTCCATGTAAAACCATGATGTGAATAAAGTTGATTAGAAAGCATAAAGCTTAGTGTTCAGGATATTTCCCCAGCGACATCTCTAATTGTACTCATTGTGTATAATCCTCTGGTATAAATCATAACCATCAGTGAATTGAAACTGGGAGTTGTTCATTCTATTTGGCAGTAATAATGATATTTGTTAATTCCTTTCTTTATGGAACATATGTTTACACCAAGTCGAGAATGCTCACTGCAATTTGAAACAAATATGCAAGCCACATTTGGAATATTGCATGCAGTTCTGTTCGCCACACTATCCGAAGGTGGATGCTTTGGAGAGGGTGCAAAGAAGGTTTGCCAGGATGTTGTCTGGATTGGAACATTTTAGGTATGAGGAGAAGTTGGATAAATTTGGATTTTCACTGGCAAGACAGGGGGATAAGGGGGCAATCTGATAGATGTCTACAAAGTTACGAGCGGCATAGGTAGGGTGGATAGTCGGAGGCTTTTTCCCAGGGTGGAAAGGTCAGCTATAAGAGGGCACAGACTTAAGGTGAGAGGGGGTGAGTTTAGAGGGTAAAGTTTTTCACACAGAGGGTGGTGAGTGTCTGGAATGTACTATCAGTGGTGGAGGCAGTCACAGTAGCAATGTTCAGTCTTGATAGACACTATGAGCAGGAGGCGAACAGAGGGGTAAAAACCATAGATCGGCGCAGGGTTGGTGGGCCAAAGGATTTATTCCTGTGCTGCACTGTTCTTTGTTCGCTTTGTTGTCAAAGTAAAATTGGGTTAATAGGTGTTTGTGTTTTGTGTGATCCACATGATCCCAGAGCTCTAAGGTGGTATCCATATTGTTCTGATTTGACACTAATGGTATTGTTTTGAACACATGTTCAGTAGCAAAAAGAACCCAGCCATTTAAATGGGAGCAGCAACTATTTACAAGTTAGCTGCATGTTAATTTCATTCTGACTGTTGATGTGGTTCCACAAGTGTTTGGTCTTCTCTAATCATTATTTAGAGTTGCAAAAATCGAGAAGAGGTGATATGAGAGGGGCTGAAAGATATTTTTGCTGACTTTAAGCCTTCTGAACAAACCAGTTGCAACCCAGATATGGATGCACTGGTAGGCATTCCCCATGGAATACTGAAATACCTGGGGACTCAACAGATTATTACAATCTTAGTTTGTCTAGTAGCCACAAGTAGGCTTACATTAACCCTGCAACCAAGTTACTGTGAAAGTCTCCATACTCCGGCACCGAACTGAGGGAGAATTTAGCATGGCCAATGCAGCTAACCAGCACGTCTTTCGACTGTGGGAGGAAACCGGAGCATCTGGAGGAAACTCACCCATACACGGGGAAAACATTCAGACTCCACACAGCCAGTGAACCAAGCTAGGGTTCAATACCGGGTCCCTGGCGCTGTAAGGCAGAACTGCTAACTGCTGTGCCACCATGTACAGAAGCCAAGCATGAACGGCAAGCTGCTGGAAGATGGGGAGAAGAGCCCTCAGCAGGAAGCCGTATCTGCCCGGGTGTGACTGAAATAAAGCTAGCAGAATTATTTTTGTTAATTTCATATTGGCCCCAAGAGTTGCTGATCATGGCACATTGTTACAAAGATGTGCAGATTAGGTTGATTGGCCATGCTCAATTATCTCTTAGTGTCCCAAGATGGTTAGGTTAGAATTGGCAGGGTAAATGTTTAAAGTTTATTTTATTAGTGTCACAAGTAAGCTTATATTAACACTGCAATGAAGTTACTTTGAAAGTCCTCTAGTCACCGCACTCCGGCACCTGTTCGGGTACAATGAACGAGAATTTAGCATGGCCAATGCAACTAACCAGCATGTGTTTTGGGCTGTGGGAGGAAACCGGAGCACCCGGAGTAAACCCACATAGACATGGCGAGAACTTGTAGACTCCACAGACACAATGATCCAAGCTGGGAATCGAATTCGGGTCCCTGTCGCTGTGAGGCAGCAATGCTAACCACTGTGCCGCCCTTGTGGGGTTACAGGGATGGGGCCTGGGTAAGATACTCTGTCAGAGAGTCGGTGCAGACATGAAGGGGCAAATGGCCTCCTTCTGCAATGCAGGGATTCTATGATATCACCATGGGACAAGTAGAAGCTGGGTCCTACGAACTACCTCAGCTGGTAAGGGGATTGAACCTATGTAGTTGGCAATGTTAAGCACCATCCTCTAACCAACTGATGTTAGCAGCCCCCGTTTCAAACTAATTTCCATTTCAAACCATTTGTCAGTGCAATATTAAAGCATGCTGTTTTTTTTTGGACACACACTAACATTTGATAACAAATCTGATGACAAACATAGTGTGGCAGTTCCACATCCACGTTGCACTAGTCGATGCCAGTGGTAACAAAACCAAGTGCAAGTGATGTATTTGTGCTGCGATGGTGGTAGCCAAAATTCTATTATATTGTCGAGCTTTTTATATTCTGCACATAGCTCCATCTGCCTTAATTCTGAATCAAATGTAATTTTAAATTGAAATGGGTGCTGTCCAAAACTTGCTTAGGGCAACAAGCAAAGGTTCCGTCTGCAAGTGTTTATTTTGGCATGACTGTGTCTTGCCAGCTTCAGCATTATTACTAACTGGCGCCTTCATACTGACTTAGTATCCCAAAATACATAACAGGAAGGTTATTGGAATTATCCTTTCCATATCTGTGTTGTCTGTCCAGCCAGTCAACTGTGTGCCATTCTGATTAAACTTAGACTTGAATTAGTCACTTGAATTGCTGGATGTCTTTGTTGCCAAGGTTTAGAATGAACCCTCTGAGGGGAAGTGTACAACTTTGGCAATTGTCCTGATCCAGCGCTCCTGAAGACATGAGGTCAAATCCCACCTCTGCAAAAATATGAATAAATATATCTGGAATAAAAATATAACCTCAGTAATGACGACCATGAAAGTACCAGATTGTGGTAAGATCCCATAATGTCCTTCAGACGTAAGGGGGGCGATTTTGAGCTCGCGCTGTCCACCTGCACGAATGGCGATGCGTGCTCAAAATCCAGAAAGCACGATCCACGCTGGCGAGTTTCCGAGGCCCATTCTTCTCAGAACACCTCACCGCTGGAGCAGAAAGCTCATTTTAATACCTTTGCATTTCATGAGCAAGAACTCTCTCCAGAAGGGAGTGTATTTTGGAGAATTAGGCTGTAATCTCATCGGTGAGCTGTGTTCACGTTAAGATGACTTCTCCACCGACACCACCAGACATCTGAATTGAGCTGTTCAACAAACATCTCCATCAGCACGGCAAGATATTCAGTGGGCACCAGCATGACATTTCCACATAAGCACGAACCTGGCACCATCACCTCCGAGGGGGGTTTCATAGGTGAGCAATCCGGGTGCCAGCACCCTTTGGGGTGTCCAGCGGGCACGGGGAGGTCTTAGGGGACACAGCTAAGTTCAACTCGGGGCCGGTGGGGTGGGGCTCCCTGAATCGCCATTTTGGGGGTTTAGTGTCGGTGTATTGGCAGGGGAAATATGTGTGGTTATGGAGACAAGGCCTGGCTGGGGTTATGGTCGGGGTGGGCTCGATGGGACGAATGGGCCTCTTTCTTTACTGGAGGGGATTCTATGTTTCTATGATCTTATTCACAATCAGTGTCCTCTTGACCCTCATGGTCTTGACCCTGGGGAATTAATGAGGCCAAACTATTGGTCCTTAAAGAGACAGCAGCTAGCATGAATGTTCCTGTTAGTTCCTCAAAAGTCTTCCTGATCACTGCTCATCCCAGTACAGCTCCACTTCCAGGATTGATTCCCTATCTTTTATACTCCTCACCTGGTTCAGGTCTGCAGAGACTTGGACTTCCCATCCTCAGTCGATGTGCTGCCTATCAGTGTTCACTCAGCTCTAGCACCTCATTGATATTTACTCTAATGAGGCACAACCATGACATTATCAGGTGGATGCAGCAGACACAGTGCTAGTTACACGCAAATCCACTATTATTTCTGAAGTTTAATGATTTTGTATGGTACGTAATACTGACATGATGTGCAAGTGCCACAAAAGGCTTGTCTGTGATGGAGATACTTGTTGAACAGCCTGCTGACTCGAAAGGCCAATTCAGTTCCCTGGTGCTGCCAGTGGAGAAGTGATCTTAACGTGAATGCAGCTCACTAATGAGATTACAGCTTAATTCTCCAAAATACACTCCCATTGAACACTGCGACCTCCTGAGAGTGAAAAGTGCAGAGTTTTCCTTCAGTGACTTGGCTGAATGTAAAGAATGATCACAACATATGGGTGGCACACTGGCACAGTGGTTAGCACAGCGCCAAGGACCCAGGTTCAGTTATGGCCTTGGGTCACTGTCTGTGCAAAGTTTGTACATTCTCCCTATGTCTGCGATTGTTTCCTCTAAGTGCACCAGTTTCCTCCTACAGTCCGAAATGGCGTGCTTTTTAGGTGCATTGGCCATGCTAAATTCTCCCTCAGTGTACCCGAACAGGTGCTGGAGTGCGGTGACTAGGGGATATTCAAAGTAACTTCATTGCTTGTAAGCCTATTGTGACACAAATAAATAAACTTTAAACTTTAATCCATAATAACAGCAAACACAGGGGCCTGGGTTCAATTCCAGCACCGGGTGTCTGTCTAAGTGGGGTTTGCATGTTCTCCCCATGTCTGCGTAGGTTTCCTCCGGTGCTCCACTTTCCTCCCACAGTCCAAAGATGTGCGGGTTAGGTGGATTGGTCATGTTAAATTGCCCCTTAATGTTAGAGGAACTGGCAGGGTAAATACGGGGGGTTATAGCTTGGGTGGGATTGCTGTCGATGCAGGCTCAATGGGCCAAAAGGCCTCCTTCTGCACTGTAAGGATTCTAAGATTCCATTCTACTTTAACTCCCAGCTCCTCATCTTTAACAGCTCCTAGGCCTCATATGCAACAGCTAGAATCATTCTCTTCCTGCATTGTCACCTTTGCAGAATCAGCAACTTTACTTTTCTTATGACTACTTCACTCTCAGTTAACATTCCTTCAGCCTACTTTAATACAGCTCCCTCTCTCTTTCACTCTCAGCATATGCACAACCAGCGTAAATGCCAGATATCTGCACTCCCCCTCATACAAGATAGTAGCCTTTATCGTCTCCTTCCACACAACAAAATGGCCCACAACACAACAAAAGGGATAAGGCCTGGGGAAGAGCAGCCAAATTTATTGCGTAGTCGTGAGCGAGAGCATAAAGCACTTGGAGTCAGGGGACTGTCTACAGCTGTCAGACTAGGACAGGCGGATTATATGAAGAGTGTCACTAACCTTTACTTGAACCTCAGGAAAACTCAAAATCTCGCAGCTTATCTAAATCACACTGCATTGTGGTGCCTGGAATGATGGTGGACCCACCTGCTCTGTGAAGACTGAAGGGAGATTGCAGGCGAAATCAGAGTCTGAATACTCTTTGAGGACTAATGATAGTGGTAGTCTTGACATCTTTCACTGTCTAGAGAAGATGGAGGGCTTCGCAGGCAGCTCTGCTCAGAGAGAAAGGCTGACTGCAGATGACATATGTCACCTTGAAGTTTTGTTTGTCACAATGTCTCAGTGGCTGAAGGATGTGATTACTGGAGTCAGGCACCCCCTGCTCCATATGATGGAGTGTCTGTTATTGAAATCCAAAGGTCTTTGCCTCATGGTTCCTCATCTGGCTGGACTGTCACACTGGCATCCGAGTCCAACTTACACTTGGTTAGATGAGCATTTACCAGGATGTCAGCACTCCAAAATGAAGAGCCGCATTCTTTGATGCCCCTCAAGAATAATAACTGTGTGTCTTCTAAGTTTTTGGTCCTGACCTTCCTTGTGGCTTGTGTTTGGGATGTCTGAGTGGTCTTGAGGTTTTGACATGCGCAATTTACCCAAGTGTCCCTGTCGGTTACAGTGGAAGCATTGGGCAGTACCCACAGGAGACTGATCTCTTCTGAGGGGGTTGGGGGGGTGGACGGGGGGGGCGGTCTTTGCACTGCTGTCCTGCCAAGGTCACTCTGCTGGGTGGTTCAGGGGTTACTTTTCCCCGACTAGAATGGTCCCTCCATTTTTCTCACTTGATATTGTGGACTGAGTGTTGGCTTCTGCTCTATGAAGTGATCTCTCCCTGTAGCATGGTCCCTTGTTGCTTACATTGCTCTGACAGACCAGCTAGCTGGATAGCCTTGCCTAGGATAAGATCATCTTTGGCTTGGAAGAGATCAGAGAGTAATTTGTCTGCAGCACAAACCACGATTGTGTTTCAGGTGAGCTCAGAGTTTAAATTGCCACCCGATAGGGATCGTTAATGATGGAATTGACAGGTTCCCCGGGGAACTGGGCTCTAGCATTAAGTTTAGCTTACTCCAGAATTTTATTGGATCTTGTATTGAATAGATGTCAAAAGATATCAAAGCATCATCAAATTGGCAGATGATACCTCAGTGGCTTGTTGTGCAATAATATCATCTGCTATTGACCCATTTGAGTCAAGAAGTGTACTAACTTGTTCTGCCTCTGACTTTTTTCTATTTAGCAGATATTCTTAAGCTATTTCAGCAACGCAATATCTGAAAAGCCTTCTTCGCTAAAGACTCCAATTCAGTGACTGGGTGAACCCCAGTGGAGCTGGAAGTACGGAATTACGATCCATCTTTGACAATTTAAAGAAGTGTGGGTAAGAGATTATTGACTTCCAGGATGGTGCTGAAGAAAGGATGTTCCCACACTCGCCGGTTTCTGGTGGGCTTTCCAAAATGGCAGTGGCATGCTTCCGCCTGAAGAAGGCAATGCGCCGGTGGCGTGAGTCGGCAGCCTGCCAGCCTAATCCATTCAGCAGAATCGCATTACGAGTTGGGACTCTAAGAAAAGAACTTTGGGTTTGCTGCTTCTGAGGTTGGATGGTCGCGAGTGAATTATAGATGATCCTGTTTTGTTTTTGCCTTACTGGACTTCACATGCTGGGAAGCAATACCTAGAATTGGGTTGAGCCATGGGTTGCTTTCGATCGGCACTTCTAACTGAATGACTTAAAAGGGGTATCTCAGAACTCGCTGGCCTGGGGTTAAAAAATTTATCTCATCCTCACAGGCTGAGAGCTCTGCTTGCTGGACTCATCTAACAGAAAACTCTACCTTGCTTTGTTTGCTTCCATGCTCTGCAGTCTCTGGAGATTTTCCTGTAGTTTTTGTCTTCTGGTGATTTTCTCAGCTTTAGCTGGGAGTCAGGTTCAATGTAGAGGCTGGTGAAGGCGACCTTATTTTGAGTTTCGTTTGAGAATGAGGGTCTTAATCTAGATGCATCAAGCATGAGGAGCAACTCATAACAATAACAACCCACCACGGTGTGCACATTTACAACAGAGCATACAGATAAGGAGCTGACTCCAGTCTGGCCGTTCACACCAGCAAGTTTCCCAGCAGCGAGAGGTGCATTCAATGGAAAACCCTGTTGACAACGGCAGGGTCAGAAGATTCTACCACCAGCTAATGGTTGGCTGCCTCCGCTACCACGAAACACACAGCGGGGTGCGTGGGAAATTCTGCCCATTGCCTTTGGCTATCTCTGTCCATTTCCAGACTGATCCTGGCTCTGGATCATGAGCTGTTTTACATCACTGTGTGGGCAGTATTGTACTCAGTCCTGTATTGACTCTTTATGCACTACGCCCCACTGCTACAGTGTGTCAGTTTAATGTATCCCCAACAAGTATATTGAATTTGAGATGAAAATGTGTGCACATTAATGGGATTTGTATAGATTTGTTCACACCAGTTTTACACTCGTAGAGGCCCACCCTTTACAGCTCCCCCCCCACATCTTTCCCCACTCCACCTCATTTCTCCCTTTCCTCGCTTTCTCTTTTTCTCCTCTCCCACTCCTTTCTCCACTTCTTTCCTCCTCCCTGTCCTTCACTTAATTTTATCCCCTCCTTTCCACTCCTCTTCCACCTCCTTCTGAGCTATCCAAATCTCCCACCTCCTATTTCTCTCCCCAATCTTTTATTTCTCTTTCTCTTCCCATCTCCCTGCCCATCCCTTTTCCTCCCTTTCTTCCTGTCCCCTTGCACTTATTTACCCTCTTTCCCACCATCATCACCTCTCTCTCCTTACACTTTCTGTCCTTCCAGTTTCACTTCCTCCCTGCTCCCCTCTTCCTCTTGCCACTCCAAAGCCCTTCACACCCATCATCCTTCTCATCCACCCTACTGCTCTATCCGTCTCCTACCCATTTAACACTCCTCCTTTCCCTCTCCACCTTTATTTCACCTTCTTCCACCTTCTCACTCCCTTTCTATTCCCTGCATTCCCATCTCCTCCTATAAATGATATTTCTCCGATTAGCCTTTTAACCAATGATTTATTTTTAATTCAGTGTATCACATCTTTAAATGAACAGTTACTTCTTTTAAAAAAATCAGTTAATTAAATACAACTAAATCCCTCACATCAGTAATGGAAGTATGTAAGTTTGCAAAAGGTATTTAAATATTGATTAGAATTACTGATGTAGTTCATTTCAAATTTAACAAATTATCAATGAGCCTTTTGGAACAAATCTTATTTCCTGATATAAATATGGTATGACTGAACAGTTTTTTAACTGTATTTCTAAGCAAGTCTTTTTATCAGTAATAGCTTCCAGTAATTATAATTTGCAGTTGTATCCAATATACCCATGATTAAATAACATTGCAGTTCAAAGGCTTCAGGTTGCACAACGTACTATTCTATTGCCTTCAAATATGAGTTTTAATATACTCCGGACCAACGACTTTGGAGTCTACTCTGCTTCCTGACAATAAGGATAATCAATAAGTTAGTTCCCAATGGATACAGATTTATAATAATGTGCTACCCAGAATTGAGCAAGGGGAGGCAATGGCCTTGTCGTATTATCGCTAGACTATTAATCCAGAAACTCACCTCATGTTCTGGGGACCTGGGTTTGAATCCTTGCTATAGCAAATTCCAGATGGTGGGATTTGAAATCCATTAAAAAAATCTGGAATTAAGAATCTACTGATAACCATGAAACCATTGTCAATTATCGGAAAAATCCATCTGGCTCACTAATGTCCTTTAGGGAAGGAAGTCTGCAGTCCTTACCTGGTCTGGCCTACATGTGAATCCAGAGCCACAGCAATGTGGTTAACTTTCAACTGCCCCCGGGCAACTAGGGATGGACACTAAATGCCGGCCAGTCAGCTACGCCCAAGTCCCACAAATGAATAAAAAAAATTAAGAATCTCACAAAAAATGGCAGGTGCGGAAAATGGGAAAATGTTACAATGCTACAAATGGGATTTTTTTTTGAGGTAATTGTGAAACCTAACACTGGAGTTAAATTACAATCTAACTGCTTACAAATTCTTGGTGCTGTTCTTGAATGTAAGAATCAGGTAAGTGTTGTACCCCTCAGCACTGACAACCTTCGTCTGCAGAATGTTGGAAATCTAAAACTAATTCTGGAAACACGCAGCAGGTCAATAAGGGAACAAACAAGTTATTCCAGATTTACTTTTCAAATGTACAAAGAACAAAGAACAACCCAGCACGGGAAACAGGCCCTTCGGCCCATCAAGCCCGCGCCGCCGCATCACCCTACACCTATTCTACCCTGCGTATCTACAAATAGAACCCCTGACTTAGCCAGATTCAGGGGAGAATAGTGTCAATTTGGTAAAACCAATCAGCCTAAGAGCACATCTTTGGGGTGTGGGAGGAAACCGGAGTGCCCGGAGGAAACCCACGCAACCACAGGGAGAATGCACAAACTCCCACAGACACAGGCCCAAATCCATGTATCTGCACAGCTTGCAGTGCTAGTCACCGAGCTGTTGCGGCACCCGTCTACCGGTCCAGGATCAAGCACACACACCGACACGAAGTACTAGGCCACTCCCGGAACCTCCAGGAGCAGCCCACGCACGACCCACCGTGTGCATGCCCCTCGTTTGACAACAAGGTGGACCTCCACCTGCGGAGTGAAAAGACAAAAACGTTAATCACAAGCCTGCCTTTCCGGTGTCTCCCGAGGTTCTAACCCTTATTCAATAACCCCTACCATAACCCTCCATCCTCGTTTCACTCATGTGCCTATC